>NC_047666.1:13080900-13680900 GCF_011762505.2 Arvicanthis niloticus | reverse complement strand
AAATAAAATAAAATAAAATAAACCCTTTCTTCCCCAGAGTTGCTTTATGGAACTTTGCCACAGCAATAGAAACCCCAGCTAAGAAACACAGCAATCACTTTGCCCACTGAGCCATCTCCCCAGCTTCTAACAGCTTCCTTTCTGTCTCTGAGAGGGCTTGGCTCATCCTACTCCAGCAGATGGGAAGAACCAAGCAAGTATGATTGGGTCCCTTTCTATTTGAAGTGATCATCTAGGGCTTTGCTTAATCCCCCTGACAGAAACAGGCTGTCTTTGAGGGGGGAGGAGGGTTATTCCCCTTCACTCCTCCACAAGGAGGCCAGGGACTTGTTAGCCTGGTGTCTGGTGTCTAGCTCCAGGCTCTGTAGCCAAGGCCCCTGTCACTGGCCTTTCTCAAGGCTGCTTTCTGTATAGAATGGAGGTTCAGTGGTCCCTCTAATACCACCCAGGGGGGAAATGCATTCAGTGGGACTGAAAAGATGGCTCAGCAGTTAAAAGAAAGTACTGCTCTTCCAGAAGACCAGAGTTCAGTTCTCAAAACCCACAAGGCAGCTCACAACCACCTGTAACTCCAGTTCCAGGGGATCACACAACTTTTTCTGGCCTTCACAGGCAATACACATGCACATGGAATAAATATTCTCTCTCTCCTCTCTCTCTCTCTCTCTCTCTCTCTCTCTCTCTCTCTCTCACACACACACACACACACACACACACACAAATAAAGAGTGGAATGATGTCTCATTGGTTCAGAATGCTGGCTGCTCTTGCAAAGGACCAATGCACTCTCTGGCTTCCTCAAGCACCCATACATATGTGTCCATTATATACACAGACATAATAAAAATAAAACAAAATATAATAGATAGGGCTGGAGAGATAGCTCAGTGGTTAAGACCAAAGGTCCTGAGTTCAATTCCTAGCAACCACATGGTGGCTCAAAACCATCTGCAATGTGATCTCATGCCCTTTTCTGGTGTGTCTGAAGACAAACTACAGTGTACTCATATATGTAAAATAAATAAATAAATCATTTAAAAATATATAATAGATAATAAGTCTTTAAAAATAAACAAAATCTTCTTTTTAAATGCATTCTGTAACCACAGGCTTTTCTACCCATACCCAAATTCCCCAAAATAATGATTCTGAGACTTCTTATAAGAATATATATATATATATATATATATATATATATATATATATATATCCAAATGCCTATGAATGTTGGCTCATTCCCACTAGCTCATAACTCAGTTATCCTGTTTATTCTATTCTAAGTTCTGTTTCATAATTGCTTACCTTTCCTCAGATTCATGTGATTGTCTTCCTCAGAGTTTGGGGCAAATCTCCCAGGCCTTACTCTATCCCAGAATCCTCTCTCCCTGCCAGAACACCCACCTCTTATCTCCTGCCTAAGCTAATAGGCCAACAGCTTTTTATTGACAGGTGATGCTTTCACACAATACACAAGAGATTTTCTCTGCACATTAAAATGCATCATCCCACCAATCCAGTTAATTCCTTCATTTATTGGGTGAGGAGACTGGACATTCAAAGAAGTGAAGTAACCCCCAGACAGAGTTATTAAATTAACAGGCTGGCAAGCCAAGGATGGGTAAGATTCTGCACAGAACCTTACTAACCTAAGACAGAAGTGCATTGCTTTGGATAATGCATATTCCATGATGGGTAAGGAAGGCATTCTTGTCAGAATGACCTAAGATAGGCTCAGTCTTGTTAATGAAATAAAAAAGAGGGAGAGGTGGAGAGTCTTTGGGGCTGCTTGGCAAGAATCTGACATAGGCCAAGGACAAGGAAATGGGCTGCTTGGCAGGAATATGACATTGGCCAAGAACAAGGAAGTAGGCTTCAGACATGAAAATGACTTTGGGCTAGGACAGGGAAGTTAGCTCAGATACTTTGATCATTCTGATAAGCCCTTAGAAACAGTGATCGCAGGGGTGTTCACATAATTGTGTTTAGTGCCTTGCTTGTTCTTTGACTATTTGTGTTTATTGTCTTGCTTGTTCCTTGACTATTTTCATCTATTGCATTGCTAGTTCCTCAACCTAGAACTGACCTTAATGCATGCATGTAATTAAAATAGTATAAAAGCAAAAAGGAGGAGGGGGATGGGATGGGGGTTCTGAGGAGGGGAAATGGGGAAAGGGGATGACATCAGAAATGTAAACAAATAAAATATCCAATTAAAAAAAAAAACCAAAGAAGTGAAGTATTCATGTACCCAGGGTTGGTACGTAATGATGTCAACATTTGGACCCAGGACTCTTGATCACATGTGTTATTCAAGATAAAAAAAAAAAACAAACAAACAAACAAAAAAACCAAAACAAACAAACAAAAAAAAAAAAAACACCCTACATTTTCATTAGAAAAAAGCATGTGTGCTTGATCCTAGGAATATAGCCAGCACCAGGCTTCACACATCCTCAGCCATTGCTATGTGAGGGTCAGTTTCCACCAGTGGTCCAGGTCCCTAGCAACCCCTGAAGAAACGGATGAGAGCTGACTAGAGAGGGCACAGCAGCAGCAAGTCTTACACACTGTCGCAGTGCTGTGAAGTCTTTGTCTTTATCCCTCAGCTGAGGGCTTCTACTAACCATGGTAAAGGCTGCTGCCCAGGTTGTGATTCAGAACACTGGCAAGGGATAAAGGAGCAAGGACAGACCCACACAGCACTTTGACAAGGACCTGGAGAGATTCTGTCAACTGGGACCAGCTGGAGCTCTCCCCACAAATAATTTTCACAAAACTGTGATCATGCCAAGCACTCTTCAACACTGGTACCCACAGCCATCAAGCCAGAGGCTGTGCAGCCTGACCGCCTGTCCTGCCCAGGTTAGCTGGCCATCCTTAAAGCACAGATTGCTTGTGCCAAAGACTTTTGTACCACCCTGTTGGACTGTGCAAGCACGGTCACCTGCAAAACACTAGCACTTTCAGCCAGCCCTGGGAACAGCCTCTGAGGTCTTGCCGAGGTGGGTGGCAGATGGACAGAGGGAATGAATGGTCTAAGGCAAAAAAAAAAAAAAAGGGGGGGGGGGAGCGTGTATGAAAGCAAACATCCCTAGGAGTACAGTCAGGAGTAAAACTTTCATTCTGCTTGGCTGGTATAAATTCTTATTCCTTGTCCAGTGAACTAAGATTGTCTTTATATGAGATTTGATTGAAGGGAAGCAATCACAGCATGCAATCTTCACTGTTATAGTGACGGGGTTTGGAACCACCTAGGAGGCCGGGCCTTCTGACGCTCTGTAAAGATGTTTCCGGAGAGGTTCAGCTGAGGAGGAAGCCCCACACTGGATATGGGCAGCAGCATCTCATGGCCTTTGGTCCTGAGCTGATAAAAAGGAGAAAGTGAGCAGAGTAGCAGCATCCATGGCTCTCTGCTTCCTGATACAGCGTGAGCAGCCGGCTTACGGTCCTGCGGCAGAGCCGAGCTCCGCCTGCCATACTGAGCTGTAACCCAGTATGTAATTGTTTTCCTCAGATGTTTTTGTCACAGACACAGAAAAAGTAAGTGGGGTTAGGGGAGCAAAGGAGCTAAAAAAGCAGCAGATTGTCCCAAAGGGTCAGAAAAAGACTCTGAATTCCAAAACGGGTAAAATAACTAGAAAAAAAAATGGGTATTTTGCATTTTCATTAAAGACGAGGATAAACATCGGCTGCCTAAGGGGGCAGTTCCAGAACAGTTATACAAACTAAATGGAAGTCAGATGAGGATTGGTGAAAATTACATCTAAAGGAAAGACACAGTTACAGGCAAGGGTCTTGGCTTGCTGCCTTGCCGCACTGTTTGAAGGGAGAAATAGCCTCTTAAACCCAGGGAGGAGGGCCCAGCAATGAGGAGGAGGTGTCTCCCCACACATAAGCTCTGGGGCAAAGCATCCCTGCTCTGTGTCCTGGAAACAAAGAATAACCGCATGGCAGTCTCACAGAACTTTGTAAGTGTGCACCAGCAACGCAGAAACCACCCGGGGCAGCTCCAGTTGGACCAATGCAAGCATTTTCCCGAGACCCTCCTTGCTCCGGCCGTTCCCCTCAAGCCTTCCCAGCTGTTCTGGGCTCTGTTTTCCTCCAGCTCGGTTTCCTGGCCTCTGCTCTGTGGTTCCAGAAACCAGCCCAGGAATTCCCAAGGCTGCAGCAATGACTCAGGCATGAGGAATTAGCAGTCTTCCAACAGTTGTGTAGGACAGCTGAGAAATATTTTTGCTGTAGTTCATAGTTCATATTCCTCTTGCATATGTGCTCATGCTGACCTGCACATAACACACAGAAAATGAGACAGATTCCTCACATTGGCCACAAGACGGAATGCTAAGATTGCCAAGCGTTTCATTTTATAAAACCGGTCATTGAAGCTGAGCATAGTGGCTCACACCTATAAGCTCAGCACTCGGGAGCTTAAGGCAGGGGGATCACCTCAAGTTCAAGGCAGTCCTGTGCTACATGGTGAGTTCTAGACCAACTCATAACTTCCGAGTGAAACCTTGTCTCAAAAAAATAAAAGTTTAATTAATTATTAGAATAAAATTATTGGTTGATTATATTAACACCTCCAAATTTTTATTTCATTTTTTAATAATTGTGATTGGCATCTCTACATTAATAGCTACTTGTACTGGGTTTTAGACATTGTTATGCAGTGCTTGGAGTAGAATGTGCTGCTGAAAGCGCTAGCGAGCATCCGAGCATCCGTAAGAAGCACAGGGATCTGAGATGCACTGAAGAGGGAAAGCGCTCTCTGTTGAGCTTCATCCATTTGTTGTTGGCAGTTGCGGAGCTTGAACCCAAAGCCTCACACATGATTCTCAAGTACCCCACCTAAGCTGAGTTCCTGCCCCAGCTCCTTTTTTAGGTTTTGAAATAGGTTTTCACTAAATTGCTCAGGCAGGTCTTGAACTGATTCTAAACCTGTATCAGGGCCTCAGACCATGGTAGGCCCCCTGACCTTAACACAACTGACTCCATGATGAAAGTACCATTCAGACTGTAATACAGGCATGAAGACAGCACCACCTGCTAAGACTAAAATGAAGGCCTAAACCATCAACGTTCATATAGTTCTGGAAAAGTCTCTAAGTGTACTAGCCTTGTTTTTTGGCTGCTGTAGTTCCACTTCTGGCTAAGTGTTCTTGTTAACTGAAGATATCAACCCAGGACATGGTTTTTTGTGCCTCAAAGCTCACCCTGAGAAAGACTCAGAACTACTGGGATCCCAAACACTTACTGTCATCACCAGCCAGCTAATAAAGACTTTCTATTGACTTAAACCCATATCTGAGCAGTTTTCTCTGATGAATACCCCACAACATAGCTCAAGCCAGGCCAGCCTTGTAATTCTAATTCTCCTGCCTCAGCTCTAAATGTCACTGAGATTACAAGCTTGCACCACCAGGCCTAGCTCAGAGGAATTCAAGTTAAGAAACCAACACTCCATTTTTTTTATTGCCTTTTAGGTCTTTTGGCACTAAGTTGTTTGGGAGGACAAAGTCTTCTATACTCCAGGCTGACTGAGTTTGCCATGTAGCCAAGTCTGGTCTTGAACTCTGATCCTCCTGCCTCCATCCTCCTTGTACTGGAATTGTGTGTGTGTGTGTGTGTGTGTGTGTGTGTGTGTGTGTGTGTGTGTGTTACAATGTCTAGCTAAAGACATTTTAAAATATAGTGTGATCAGTAGGGGAAAAAACCACAAAATAAGATTATATATTGACCATTTGGTGAAAATGTTCCCAGAGGCTCACAGAAAGCTTGCTCTGTATTTCCCTTAGGCAAAATGGCTCAGTATTCACTAATTTGATGTTTATAGCAACTTTATAGAAAAAGACTACCACAAATGACAAGATTTTCAACACTTTGAATATAATTACTTTTTGAAAATCTTTTAGGTCATAAGGAAAACAGTCATGTGAAAAACTCATAATATGATCATAAAAATCATACTAACTATGCCTAAGTGAAAATAAGAAAACTGTGGAATGAATAGCAAGAGTTTACTGGGGTAAAAAGTGTTATTAGGGAGATGGGAAAGAGGAGGGAGTCAGAAGATCAAGCAAAACTAAGGTTCTGTGAAAAAGCTACAAGGAAACCTAATAATGACAAGCTAATTAAAAAAAAATATTTTAAGAAGATTGAACAGAGGAACCTTTCTTGAGTGGATAAAGTTGCTCCTTCAAGTTACAGTGAATTTTCATAATGAAACATAATGCCTGAGGTGGACCACCTCCCTCCGAGTTATTGGTCAGAGAAGACACTAAGGATTCCAAAGCAAAACAGGCAATTGTCATCACAGTTGATTGCCTACCAGAAGTTATGGTGAGACCCTATTATTGAAGGCACCACAGGCTTTGGTCACAAGACACAGAAAATCTGAAACTGTGGTGGAAGCTTCCCCTGCTGGCTAGCCCTTACAGTGCCAGACGGTGCTATGTAAGCTACAGAGAGAAAACTGTTATCAACAGTCTGATTCAGCTACAGACTTTACACGCCACACCATTAACCAAACAAGCAAGACGAATCTGGAGGTGCAAAGGTAGCAAGTCTGTCATGGAAGGAAACAAAGGCTTTCTGATTAGATTTGAGGTCTGCTCCACAGGTGGGAACCACATCCAGTACTGTCAATTTGGTCAAAAACCAAAGGCTGAAAAATGTCATAGATCCTAATGGCAAAGCTATTATCCAGGTTAGCTTTTTGTCAGCTTGACCCAAGCTAGAGTCAAATGGGAAGAAGCTCAACTGAGAAAAGGCCTCCATCACACTGGCCTGTAGGCAAGTCTGTGGAATATTTTCTTAATTAATGATTGATGAGGAAGGTCCAGTCCACTGTGGGTGGTGCCACACCTAGGCAGATGGTCCTGAGTTATATAAGAAAGCAGATTAAGCAAACTAAAAGCAAGCCAAAAAGTGGGGTCCCTCCATGTACCCTACTTTAGGTTCTGCCTTCAGGTTCCTGTCCTGACTTCTCTTCATGAAAGACTACAACTGCAAGCTGAAATTAACCCTCTTCTCCATGAGTTTCTTTTTGCTGTGGTGTTTATCAGAGCAATGGAAACCTGATTGTGGTGGTTTGAAGGAAAATGGCCCTCATAGGCTTATATATGTATGTGCTTAGCCCTAGCTGGTAAACTGTTTGGAACAGATCAGAAGGAGTAACCTTGTTGGTGGAGATGTGTCACTGGGGATGGGCTTTGTGGCTTTAAAAGCCCACATCAGGCCCAGTGTCTCACTCTCAGCCTGCTACCCACAGATCAGGATGTAAAGCTTTCAGCTACTTCTCCAGCCTGCCTGCCTGCCTGCTGCCACATTCTCTGACATGATAATAAGGGACTAACCCTCTGAAACTATAAACAAGCAGCCAAGTAAAATGCTTTCTTTTATGAGAACTGCCTTGGTCATGGTGTCTTTTCACAGAGGTAGAATAGTGACTAAGACACTAGGTAAGACAGCTTTTGCTAATGTTTTGTAAATGAACATGATATGCCTGTTACATTGCCTTCTGACTAACTATGCTCATGGCCATGGGCAGTGCTACTAACTGCTGGAGTAAGAAAGCCCCTCTTTGCAGTGGATTGCAGGGACTCGATATTAATTACTTTTTTATTGCTGTGATGAGATGCAATGATGAAGGCAACTTATAAAAGAAAGGGCTTATTTGGGGCTTGTGGTCTCAGAGGGTGAGCGTTCATCATGGTAGAACAGAGAGATCAGGCAGTATGAAGCTAGAGCTGCAGTTGAGAGCTCACATCCCCAATACCGAGCAGGAAACTGGGACCAAACTCAAAATTCCATGAGTCTTTTTGAAACATCAGAGCCTGCACCCAGTGACATACTTCCTCCAACAAGACCACACCTCCTAATACTTCCCAAGCAACTCCACCAACTGGAAACCAACTATTCAAATAGGTGTGCCTCTAGGAGGCCATTTTCATTCTACCACAGGCTCAGAACAGTGTGCCTGGAAGAGGTAAGTGTTGAATGTTCATCTCTAAATGAAGCATCTATATCACTCCTCCAAGGCTTAGGGACCATCACAGAAGAGAGCCCATAAGGAATGTAAGAGCCCGAGGGCAGGGTGGAGTTCTAGAAAGCACTACCTTCAGGGCATGGCGTGGTCCCAGAACTCTTGAACTCACAAAAGCTGTTTAAGACCTGAGAAGGATTGGACTGATGGCATCCTATCACAGAGGGAGAATGGATTTACGAGGCCCTACCCCTTCTACAGAATGATAGGCAGTTATGGTTGCTAAGGAAGGGAAAGAGATTTTCTTCATGGTGTGACCACTGGTAAGGTACCCATGCTCCTGATAATGTCTCATTCATGCAGCCTTAATGCAACTCATTAGGTCACAAAAAAAAAGACCTGACAGTAGAAGGGGGTCAGGAAAGGGAAGGACAGTCATCAGGAGTGGGAGGGCTCAGACAGGGAAATGGGGTACATAACTTGTCTTTGCTACTTTGTGATTTCTTCTTTCTTCCACCCTCCTCCGCCCTTTCCCTACGCTTTAAACCCCCAACACTAGATAAGAAAGGAAAAAGCATAGAGAGGAAAGAGGTCCCTGAATAAAGTCAGAGGTCAGCAACTGGTGACATTATTGTTACACTACTTCCTGCTATTTAGGGGCACTGAGTTCCTTGGGGCAGATTTGATATTTAAAGTCAGAATATCTCATTTCTTCTTGTTTCTTTTCACACAACTATTTAACAAACTGTGACCAACAACAACAAACGAACAACTAGCAACCCAACAACAACCCATACCTCGAGATCCTAGCATTTATATACTATGAATATGAAAAGTCCTCAGAATTACAAATGCCATACAAACACAGAAACTATCTGCAGCTGACAAAAATCACACCTCTGCTAGAGCACAAGGCAAATCAAAGTCAGCTGCAGCAGACAATCTGAGGCAGGCAGCCTCATATCCCCCATTCCTGGGATTAAAATAAAAGCACATTCTTATTGCTGTGTCTTTTAAAGAAACAAAAATTCTCACTACCGGGGTAAATATGTTATACACATGAGCAGAAAGGCCATACTTAATGTATAAATAATATATGATAATGAAGTGTAGAACAATAATAATTTATTAATCATGTTTTCATTTCTAGTTCTTCAAAACATTCATGGCCCATCAGTCAAACATCCAGACATGGATAAGTTATTAAATGCAGTCATATGTGGTAGTTGACACACTTTTCCCATTTAAAACAAAAAATGTTAACTCATATAAAAACCAAATGGGATGGCACGCACCTTTAATCCCAGCCCTGGAGAGGTTGGGGCCTCTGTGAGTTTGAGGCCGGCCTCATTTACATAGTAATTTCTAGTACAGACATGGCTATACAGTGAAACTCTGTTTTAAGGAAAAGTTTTTCACATTTTAAATTTTGTGTTATGCACATAGCATGTAGGAGGATAGAATATATTTTATTTAACACTACATTTGCTTGGTTTAGACACTAAACATTTATTCATATGGTTTATGAGCCTTCCTTTATATTCTTGCTCTGGGCCCTGGAAATATTACAGGTAGCAAACTGCTAAGAACAATGTTAATAAAGATAAATATAATATCTATTCAATAATGCACAGTACATCTATAATTAGGGTTGCATACAAATTTCAATAAGACACATAAAACAGGGTTTGGAGCCAAATTTGCTAGGGTTCAAGTCTTGGCTCACTAGGTATGAGACCTTAGAATTTTTTTTTTTTTTTTTTTAGCTCTTTTGCCTCTATTTCTGTATCTGAAAATAAATTAGTAATAGGACACTTCTAAGACAAGGTCTCATGCAGCCTAGACTGGCCCAGAACTTGCTAATGTTGTCAAGGTTGGCCTGGTATCCCTGATCCTCCTGTATCATCTCCAGAATAGCAGGACTAAGATGTACACCAGGCTCAGTTGCAGGTTGAGGGTTTAAAAGAGTCAGTGCAGGTTGTCAGAAGGTAAGAGCCCAGCAGGTAAGGGATTTACTGCCAATCCTGATGACCTGAGTTCAATCCCCAGGAAGAATCCCACATGGTAGGAGGAGAAAACCAATTCCTATAAGTTGTCTTCTGGCCTCCATATGAGTGAGCACTGTGGCACATGCACACTCACACACACACACACACTCACACACATACTAACACACACTCAGATACACACACACATACAAAAATAAGGGTGATTCTTTAAAAAAAATAAATAAATAAGACGATACAACGGAGCACAGTGCTACAGTCTATAGTCCAAGCACTCTAGAAACTAAGGCAGGAAGAATTTTTAACTAAAAGCCAACCTAGGCTACACAGAAAGATCTTGTTTTCAGAAAAACAAAAAAATAGGCAGAGGAATCAGGACTGAAAGACCCTTCTTGGCTACATCGTGAGTCTGGGACCAGCTGTCCAAACAAAAACAAAAATAAAATTAAAAAAAAAAAACTTAAAAGGTAAAACAAACTAGGGGGAAAAAAATCAATATCCTAAGCTAAACTCAATGGTACAAAGAGAAACAAATGAGAAAATGTGTGATTCCAAATCTGTTTCTCAGAGATACAAAATTATAGATTTGAGTACAGTCTGGGCCAGCAGATAAAGGGCTGGGAAGGAAAGAACGGCCTCCACAAGTTGCCCTCACTCTTACATAAAGAGAAAGCTGATAGTGTGCCTGAGGATGGAGATTTAAGGTACAGACTAAACATGAGAAGGGATTTGGGGATGAGGTTAGTGAAAAAAACATTTAAATGAAGACTTTGATGGTAATGTTTGCATAACTCCATACAGTTTGCTAATGATAATCGAGTTATATATTTGTAGGTAATTTTTTGTTATAAATTAAACATTAAAAATAAAAGCAAGTAGAGGCACACATTGTAATCTTAGCTCTCAGGAGGCTGATGCAGGAGGATTTCCAGTTCAAGGACAGCCAATGCTATATAGATAAACCTTACCTCAAAAAGAAACATACAAGTCAGTCCATATAAGTGCTCAAAGCAGCGAGGGTCTCATAGGGTTCTACAGTTAGCTGTCAGTATCAGTACATGAATTATTTACAGGGAAATGATCCCTCATCCAAGAACTGTGAGGGCAGAAAGGAGAAGTGCATAGAGTAACACAGGGTTGTTTATGAACACAAGTAAGAGAGATAGGCGAAGTGGTGTACACATGGGATCCTAGCACTCAGGAGGAGCATGAGTATGAGACCAGAAACTCTCTCTACAAGTGGAAAAAATCGATAAAAGGTGACTTGGAAGGTAAAGGCACTTGTCACAAACTGTAGTGACCAGAGTTCAATTCCAGGACTCCCCTAGGAAGAAGAAGAGAACCAACTCCATAAAGTTCTCTGGCATCTACTTGTGTCTCCTGATATTCACACTTATACATGTGGCTGGGCTGCAACTCTCTAGGTAGACCAGGCTGGTCCAGAACTTAGAGATAACTACCTCTGCATGCCTCTACATTCCTCTGCCTGCCTCTGCCTACCTCTGCCTCCTCAGTGCAAGGATTAAAGGCACACACCACTGTATCAAGCAGCAATGATGTTTTTTATTTAACTTTTTAATGAGAAAGTTAAGGAAAGAGAGAAGAAAGTTAAGGAAAGGATAGAAGGAAGAAAGGGAGGGGGAGGGGGAGGGGAAGGGGGAGGGGGGAGGGGGAGGGGGAGGGGAGGGGGAGGGGGAGGGGGAGGGGGAGGGGGAGGGGGAGGGGGAGGGGGAGGGGGAGGGGGGAGGGGGGAGGGGGAGGGGGAGAGGGAGAGGGAGAGGGAGAGGGAGAGGGAGAGGGAGAGGGAGAGGGAGAGGGAGAGGGAGAGGGAGAGGGAGAGGGAGAGGGAGAGGGAGAGGGAGAGGGAGAGGGAGAGGGAGAGGGAGAAAGAAAATGCATGTGTCACACTGGAATATATCTATGTGACTTTCTCTGAAAATATGCCTAAGAAGTCAATTACTGTGACAGCTTCTAAGGAGAGAAAACAGAACTGGGGTTAGTAGTGGGCAAAAGACTTTTCACTGAGAGTTACAGTGACTTAGGCTTTGTAACAAATCAGGCCTCCCATGCCCCCAGACATCGTGGTTTGAGAGCAGGTCACATGGTTCATGGAGTAAGACACAGGAGAGCTCACTGGCTGGCCAGCCTAGGCAAAAGGACAAGCTAGCTCAACAACAGACCCTGTCTCAAGACAATGAGAAAGAGAGCAAGAGGAAGTTACCTAACTGTATCCTGCTCTGGTCTCTTAATGTGTACGCCACAGGCACACACACACATACACACACACCCTTGCATACTAACATATATACGCCACATGTGCATACACACACACACCACAAAACCAAAAACAACCACAATCTGTGTGGTATCTCATGGGTTCTAGGTGTCAGGAGACCAGATGGAGCCTACCAGAGACAGCTCTTCTGCTCTGTGGTGTCTGGGCTCTTTTATTTCAGTGTGTGTGTGTGTGTGTGTGTGTGTGTGTGTGTGTGTGTGTGTGTGTGCTTGTGCCCTCTGTATTACCCACAGGTATGGCCTGTTTACGCAGAAGGATCTTGGTGGAATCAATGAAGAAAACAGCACACTTTGTTTTCTCAAGCATCCTTTTACTCACCAATTCCTGAACCACGACAACAGCAGTTCTGAATCTGTGGGGTATTGATCCCTTCAGGGGTCGAGCGACCCTTTCACAGGAGTTGTAAGTCAGGTCTCCTGTATAAGAGATATTTACACTATGATTCATAACAGTAGCAAAATTACAGTTATAAAATACCAAGGAAATAATTTTCTGGCTGGGGGGGGGGGGGTCACCACAGCATGAGGACCTGAACTAATAGGCCAAAGCTTTAGGACCACTGAGACCCACTGCTCTACAGCCTTTCTTCCAGTACCAGGGCACAGAGCCTGGAAGGTTACACCCTAGAACAAAGCCTACTCTGTTTCTAGTGGACACATCTTGTCTCATACCGACATTTCAGAGACTTGTATCAGCTTAGAGACTGGGGCAGAAAATAGAAGAGGGAATTGTCCTCAGTTGGTTCTAGGCAGGAACAGACTCCACACACAAATCAAGACAGGCAGAATCCAACCGCTGGAGAGTTAACGTTCACATGTCCACAGAGGAGGGAAGACAGGATCTTATGTGTCTTAGGCCAAGGTCTCCGTATGTATCCCTGGTTAACCTGGAACTCTCTACCTCAACCAGGCTAGGCTCAAATTTACTGTGATCTTCCTGCTGGTCCCAACCAATTCCTGGGTAATACAATCAACTGCCTGGGTCACAATGGGCATTATCAATCAAACAATACAATGGCAAGAAATCATTCAACACCACTCGCTACTAAGGAAACAGAAGTTAAAACCATACTACAATAGTACTCTCTTTGTCAGTAATTGCAATATTTAGAAATATTTAGTTGTCCTTTAACATAAGGGACAACTAAAATCAAAACTGGGACAATATGTAGATGAGGAAGGAGTAACACTCACAGTAAATGTAAACTAGTAAAATACTCGGCAAAAATTGTTTGGCAGTCTCTTATAGAAGGCAAAATACCATATCACCCAGCAAGTCATCGCAAGAAATGAAAACCTGTCCACACACATTCACATGTATGTAGATGTTCATCCCAGCTTTAGTTTGAAAGCCCCAAAGTCTGAAAACAAACTAAATGCCATAGAGGGGATGATAGGTTCATACCACAGGAAATGAATAGTATTCAGGAGAGAAATGCTGGGTATGGCAGTTCACACCTATAATCCTAGCCCAAGGGAATCTGAGATGGGAAGATCCGCAAAATTGAGACTAGTCTGGACTACACGAGACTCCATCCCAAAAAAATAAAGAGAAGAATGAATGGAAGATGATGTGCTGGTTTGTATATGCTTGGCCCAGGGAGTGGCACTATTAGAAAATGTAGCCTTGTTGGAGTAGGTGTGTCACTGTGGGTGTGGGCTTTAAGACTCTCATCCTAGCTGCCTGGAAGTCAGTCTTCTAGCAGCCTTCAGATGAAGATGTAGAACTCTCAGCTCCTCCTGCACCATGCCTGCCTGGATGCTGTCATGTTCCACTTTGATAATAATGGACTGAACGTCTGAATCTGTAAGCCAGCCCCAATTAAATGTCCTTATAAGAGTTGCCTTGATCGATCATGTGTCTGTTCACAGAAATAAAACCCTAACTAAGAGAGATGTATTCAACAATGTGGTTGAACCTCGTGATAGTTAGTTAGCATTAATTGTTAACAGGACCAAGAGTCACCTAGGAAGGACTGGAGAGGTAGCTCAATGGTTAAGAGTACATACTGCTCTTGCAAAGGATGGGAGTTTGAGTCTGAGCATCTGTGTAATGCAGCTATCTGTGACACAGCTCCAGAGGATCCAACACCTCTGGATTGTAACTAAATTATAATTATATACTTATAATTAAAAATAACCAGTCTTTAAAAACTTTTTTAAAAACATGAATCACCCAAGAGACAAGCCGCAAGTGATTGTATGGAATTCTTCAGCCTCTGAGCCTATAAGCGATCATGAGTAGGTGAGTTGATACAAAAATATTCATCTTAACTGTGGGCATTGCCATTCCCTGGGTTAGGAGTCTTAGACTACATAAAATAAATAGACTCATAAAATAGAAAAAGTGAGCCGAGCACTAGCGTTCATCTCCCTCTGCTTCCTGATTGTGATTGATGAGCTGCTTCAAGGCCCTTCAGCCTTAACTTCCCTGCCGTGATGAACTGCATCCCTGAGCTGTACCTGAAATACATCCTTTCTCCCTTGAGTTGCTTTTGTCAGGATATTTTATCCAGGAACAGGACAAAATTCTAAGACAGGTCATAAGAATACAATGGAGTAGAAGACGCCAAGATCTCAGAGGGATCTCTACTCCTGTTCTCATGTGTGTATGTCTTGAAATGACAGCATTTTATTTATTTCATGTCTTGAAATGACAGCATTTTAAAAAATGGAGAATAACTTGGCTTCTGGGGTTACTGTGGGGGTGCTTTAAGCTTAAAGGGATGACATGAAAGACTCTGGAAGTGATGGGGTAGGTCCGTATCTGGACTGTGGTGGTGGTCAGTCAACTCTTTACCTGTAATGAAGCTGCACAAAACTGCACGTACATGGACATAAATGAGTGCATGGAAAACTGATAAGGACTGGGAAAGGTAGGTTATGGTTTGCACCAATGCTCACTTGCTGGTTTTGATACTGTGTTGTTATAGTTTTATAATTAGGGGAAACTAGCAGAAAGGTAGAAGGAACCTCAGCAGATTCTCTACAATCTCCCATAAATCTATGATTACTTCAAAATAAAAGGCTTAAAAAGGAATAAGTTAGAGGGCTGAGTCTGGCTCACAGCAAGGGTGAGTATTTTTCTGGTTGCAACTTCATTTCATTTTGTGTTCATGTGAGCTTGGTATCACCCTGGGAGATGTCCTTAATGTTCTTCTTGGATGATTTAAAAAAAAAAAAAAAAAACTTGAAAATTTTATCTTACAGCCAATCTGGTTGGCTCCAAGGCCTAGGGGACAAAGACATGTGGAGACCTGTGGCCTGATTCATAAAAACAGTTGTCCCCTTACCCATGGACTAGTCCAAGCTAACACTGTGACAAGTGTATATTTAGTGTCTGTCCTCCTGTTAATAAGAATGTTCTTGGGGCTGGAGAGGCAGCTCAGCAGTTAAGAGCTTACGCTCCTCTTGCAGACAACCCCAGCACCCATGTGATGGTTTGCAACAGTCTCTGACTACAGTTCTTTCTATTCATTGTACACACCAGCCCCACAAGTGGTGCACAGACAGACAGACAGATCTGCAGGCAAAGCCCCTGCATTTCAGTGTCAGCCCGGAATGGCGGGCTCCCTGAGTGAAAGCAGAGGACAGTTTTTAAACCTCATCCTCCTCAAGAGGGCTCAATCTTACTTGTCATCTAGGTATTGTCTTTGCTTCATGTGCTTGTTTTTTTTTTTTTTTTCTAAACACAGAGTGTGCATGGATTCACTTCAGTGTGTTATATCAGGTTTATTTTCCTAAGATTTATTTATTTATTTATTTATTTATTTATTTATTTATTTATTTATTTAATACATATGAGTAGCTGTCTTCAGACATACCAGAAGAGGGCATCAGATCCCATTACAGATAGTTGTAAGACACTATGTAGTTGCTGGGAATTGAACTCAAGACTTCTGGAAGTCAGTGCTCTTAACCGCTGAACCATCTCTCCTGCCCCACATCAGGTTTGTTTTAAAGTGTATTGGGAACATGGCTTTGTCAGGTCTGCATGGAATTAGGCAAGCCCAGCTGCTGGTAATTTTATGATCCAAACTTGCAGGTTGGTGATTAGTTAGCTAGACTAACAGAGTTTGGCTGCGGAGGAACAACTGGGCTAGCAGGCTCTAGCAGACTTCAGTGCTTTCTGCTTTTCTGCGCCTGGATCTCAGCTGGCTTCTGTAAACCAACTACTGGGCTTTATTTCTTACAACATTCACTTTGTCTTTTCTTCCCTACAATGATTCCACTTTTTTAGTTTTATTTGTCTGTTTGAGATTATATGCCCGTGCCTGTGCCCGTGCCTGTACCCAGGGCTGTGCCCGTGCTTGTGCCCGTGACTGTGCCCGTGTCTAGACATGGACACCTGTGTGCAGGTTCCCTTGGATCCCAGAAGGTGTCAAATGGCCTGGAGCTGGAGATACAGGAGGTTGTGAGCTCCCCAGTGCTGATCTGGGGAACTGAACTCAGGGCCTCTAGAAGAGCAGGAAGCCATCATCTCTCCCTGTTCCAATGTTTGGGTGGCTTTGCTTTCATCGCTGGCACTGACCGTAGGCCCTCCCACATGCTGGCAACACTCTGGCACTGGGCTATAGCCCCAACCCTCTACTTTTTCTCCATTGTGGCAAAATCTACATAATACAAACTTTATCATGTGAACTCTTGTTAAGTGTATAGTTCAACGGCATTAAAGGTGTGAACACTGATGGGCAACCATCACAAGTTTCTACCTCTAGAGTGTTTGTCTCAAAGTCTATACCATGAAGTAAGAAGTCCCTTATATTAGCTACTTTTCTCCTTGCTGTGACAAAATGACACACAGACACACACACACACACACACACACACACACACACCTTGTAAATTGTTGGGATCTACTCGGCTTACACTCTGAGCATACAATAATCCACCATGGTAGGGAAGGGATGACTGCAAGAACAGGAAGTGGCTCGTCCATTGTCCAGGAGCAGAGAGATGAATGCTGGCACTCGGCTGCTGGCGTCCTGCATTTTCCTGGGTGTTTGTTTGTTTGTTTGTTTGGGGTTAGGGGCAGCGGGAGGTTAGTTTTGTTTTTTTCAAGACAGGGTTTCACTGGCTGTCCTGGAACTCACTCTGTGGACCAGGCTGGCCTCGAACTCACAGAGAGCTGCCTGCCTCTGCGTCCTGAGTGCTGGTATTAAAGGTGTGCACCACAACTGCTCAGCTCCATTGCCATTTTTTTTTTCAGGCCAGGACCCCAGCCCATAGCATGGTGTGGTGAGATCCACACTCAGACTGAGTCTTTTCACTTCAGCTAAACCTCTCAGGAAACAACCTTATGGTGGACATGTCCCGTCTCCTAGGTGATTCCACATGCAGTCAAGTTAACACTGAAGAATAACCATCACGTTCCCAAGGGCTGAGGGTAGCTCAGTAGTTGAGTGCTTGTCTGAGCACAAATCCCTAGGTTAGGTCCACGGCATAAACAAACACTCTCCATTCCCTTTCCCCAGATGTTATCCTGCTTTTTCTGTCTGCATATTTTCTCCCTACTTTCAAGTGTGCAATAACTTATCTCTTATTAGATACTAAATCACCCCCAAAATGTTATAACATAAAACACCAAAATTGATTTGTCTGCCCAGTTTGGGGGAGCAGTTTAGCTAGCTGGTTCTGGCCCAGGCTCCTGGAGCTGCTCATGATTTACCGTAGAATTTTCTATCACCTGAGGGAGGATTCACCTAAGTCTGGAAGCCACACTGCCAGGTCTACATGGGCAAACCTCAGCTCCTTGGTGGCTACTGGACAAACACTTCCATTCTTTGCCACACAGACCCACGGGCTGCTTACAGCATGGCAATTGCCTTTCTTCATGATGGGCAGGGACAGAGAGCACATCAGAGACCAATAGGCAAATACGTGACTTCATTTAAGAAAGACAGCTCCCTCCTCACGGTGCCACTGTTGCTGGTACTCGGAGTCTAGGTCAGGGGCTCCCATGTTTCTGGCCCCTTTTTAAAGAATTGAAATAAAATTCACACTGATTACAAATTATTGAGAAAGCTTTATTGAAAGCAAATTTATAGTGAAGGCCTGAAGACACTGCAAAAGAGCAGTGGGCCACGTGATCAAGAGAGTGCTCAGGGGCCCAAATATTACTTAGGGAATTCTTGTAAAGAGTCAAGAGAAGGAAGAACTTGATTCCTACTTGATTCCTATGGTGAGAATGTTTCTCTGTTTTGATTGTTTATAATCAATTTTAAACTGCATTTGTTCATTCTTATAACGTACCTGATTGGTGTATACACACGTCCAATTTGCATAGGCACAAGACTGTAACTAGAGCATCTTCTTGAGATTCTAAAAGCGAAGTCCTTGACAAGTGTAGCAGCATTCATGTGAAAAACCAGCACTGGGTAAGAAGAGGCAGTTCATGCCTGCCTGGACCACAGAGCAAGCTCAAATCTAGCCTTGACTACGTAGCAGGCCCCTGTTTCAAAAACCAAAGAGCATATAACATAAGTCCATATTTGGCCAGGGAGATGGCTCAATGGATAGAGACACCTGGTACCAAGCCTGAAAAACCTGAGATCAGTTTCTGAGACCCACATAGTAAAAGGAGAGAACCAACTTCCACAGGTCCACAGTGCTCAAACTCACGCGCGCGCACACACACACACACACACACACACAATCTAATTGTTTTAAAAAAGAAACATATTAAAGGGCTGCAGAGATGGTTGTGAGTACAGAGGACTAAGTTGGACTCCCAGCACAGACATCAAGCAGCCTGTAAGCACTTATAACTCTAGCACCAGGAGACCCAACACTCCTTCTAACCTCTGAGGATACCTCATGCATGTGGAACGCATAAACTCACATAGGGACACATAAATAACTCGTTAGAAGCAGCAGCTGAGGGCAGGAGTGTGCGCGGTGTTCAGCCCTGCCTCCTTCTCCAGACCAGGATTCCAGTAAGAAAACAGCACTTTGAACAGTGGGCGGGTCTCTCCCCACCTTCCTTAATGTTATCAAGATAATTTTTTATATACCTGCCCAAAGGCCCAACTCTAGGTGATTATAGATTCTGTCAAATCGACAATGGACACTAACCATACACACAAGTTGCACCCTGGTTTGTTTCCTGTGCTTCTTTTATCTGACTTCACACAGAATGAAAAATGCCACAGAGGAGACTTTTACAAATGTAACAGCAGCTCTAGAGGTAGCAGAAAGATAGGTGTGTCGACTCCTTGTGAGCATGCTCTGCTTACCGAATAGCATGTGGACATGCTATACAGAAGTATAAACCCCTTCTGTAATGGTCCACACAGCTGCTCACCTCTCATTGAATCTGCCTCCAGTCAGAGAACTCATTACGACTCCTCATAATCACTCATTCTATTCTGACTGACATTTGAGCATTTGTTCAAAAGAATGCAGACTGTGGAAGTGGCGACAAAGAAGAGAGACGAGGTCTCTCATTTCCTGCTGAGGGATATTTTTTTTTTAAGAAAATGAAAATACAGCATGTTTGGTTATGCTCTGGCTAGAGGTAGGGTCTATGAAGACAAAACAAAACCCGATTAAGGGATGGAGAATGGCGAGGTTGCTGTTACTATGTAAGGATAGCTGGGGTCCTCTGAGGAGAGGGACATGTGAGCAGTTTCCTCAATGACGGCAGAGCACAGTCAAAAGCCCTAAAGCAGGAGTGACTGATTTCCTCAGAGTCAAAAGTAATCTAGCAACTGGGGCTGTAGGTCCGTTGGTTAAGTTCTTGCGTGGGCTGCAGAAGGTCCTGGGTTCAATTCCTGGCACCACATAAACCAGGCATGCTGGCATGGTTCTGCAATCTAGTGCTTGGGAGGTAGTGGCAAAGGCTCAGAAGTTAAACTTTTTTCTTGGCTACACCGCAAATTTGATACCAGCCTGGGCTACATGAGACCCTGGGTAAAAACAATGAGGGACAGGGGCATGATCTGGACTCTATTCATGAATCATAGCCACCATGTGCATCACTGAACCCTTCCCTTGGTAGGGTCGATGATTGGCCAAGAAGCCTCAATAGCTGTCCCTCAGAAACTTTATGAAATTACCATTCTGTCCATACCCTCATACCAGTTTCTGATTAAAAAAAAAAAAAAATGTCATACTGAGGCTACGAGGTGTAGCTCAGTTGGGCACTTACCTGCCATGTACAAAGCCCTGGGTTCAGTACCAAACAAAGAGGTGTAGTGTCTCATGCCGTGATCCCCGCACTACTGAAGAGAAAGCAAGACAAGAAGTTACAGGCCATCCTCAGCTATACATCACATTCTGGGCCAGCCTGAGATTGTGAGATCCTGTCTCAAAAGTAATAAAAATTAATAAAACAAAATGTCAGCCTAGACAAGTCTGTAAAGGCCCCTCCCATCATTCTGTCCTGTTGTCCATCCCCCACCCCCGTAGGCCATTGTAAGGCCCTGTGAAGTCCCTACTTATTCATTCTCCAGCTTCCCATGATCCTTTTCAACAAAAGTGAAAATGTGATTGTTTATGAGTTGGGCAGCTTACCCGAAGCCATCAGTGACACACAGGATGGTCTGCTCCAAGCAGCAGGCAGAAACAGTGTCACTAACCATGTGATACCACCAGTGGTTAGTGAATACAGGGTAGAAGCAAACCCTACTGGTGGAATCATTTCTCTACTCTGAGTATCTCACCATCGCCCTCCACACTCCACATTCTTCATATACACCCAGCAGATACTGATTTAAATGTGTGTATATATGAATGTCACGAAAGACACAGAGGACAACTCTCCAAATGGGACACAGGGACCCTGGCACCCCTAGGTTCTGACTTGTTCCTGCCTCCTGGTGTTCCAGTTCTGTGTTGCTCTGTAACAAAACATTCAGAAACTTAATCACTTCAAGCAGCTGCAGTGTGTGTCTTGCTCCTAAGTTCATTTTGGCCAGGGACAGCTTGTCTCCACTCCACTCTGTGGAATGCAGCCTTGCAGCCTTTCCTTGCAGATGCTAGATTCGCTCAGAGCCGGGAGGCACCATGCTTTCCGACAGTGGCCCATAGCCACGTGGTCTTTTATGGCCTGGCCTTTTAAGTCATAAAAGCTCGTCTCTGCCACATTTCTTAGAAGAAAGTCACTAAGGCCAACCTACAGGTAAAACATGGTGGGTTAACACCTGAGGTACATGTGGGTATTCCAAAGTCCTTGCCTATTAGATTGAATGTGGCCACTAGATTTGACTTTTTTTTGGGGGGGGGGGAGGGGGGTGTTTGAGACAAGGTCTCAGGTAGCCCATGCTTGCCTCTAACTCACTATGCAGCTAAGGCTGGCCTTAAACTCCTGATTCTTCTGCCTCTACCTCCCACTAGCTAAGATTATAGGTTTCTGACTCAGTTTATGTGATGCTGGGGATGTAGCCCAGGGCCTCAAGTATGATGGGCAAGCATCTATCAACTCAGTTCTATCTCCAGCCTGGCCGTAGCTGGTAAGCACCAAAGAAGGTGTTTTCTTTCTGGAAATGAGCCGCTGAGCCTGCAAGTATACAGAATGCCTGCAAGTCGAATTAATGCTTCTCTATATACCTATACCTAGAAGAATCAGACTCCTTTCCTAAATAAAGAGAAAAGGGATTGGAGTTCACCTTGGGTGCAATCTTATACAATTGGGCATTTATGCACTGGCTTCAAGGTGAAGGCCAGGAAGACCAAACCTAACTTATGGTTAGCATTGCACCCATCACAGAACTGAGTGCCAGTAAAACTCTCCAGAGAGAGGACCTGGATGTCTGGATAGTTTCATGTTCAAGCTTAGCAGATCCTTTAACAAGTAGAGACTGTTTCAATCCACCCAGCCCTGCTTTGTTTTCCCAGATAGACTAGATTTCCTGGAGTTAAGGTGAGACCATGTGACTTAGTCCTAGCTAAGGAATGAAGATGGAAGTTATGGAAGCTACTTCTGAGCCTGGTTCATACCATTCTAGTGTGGCCCTTTATCCTTCTTTCTTTCCTGGATACAGAAGATGGAGGGGTCCAGAATAACAAGAGAGAGGAGGCCTGAATACCAGTGCCTATGTGGTACAGAGCACAGAGCACAGAGCCACCCATGGTAGCACAGGCTTTTAGGCCTAACATTCAAGAAACAGGCCAGTCTCTGTGAGTTCAAAGCCAGGCTGGTCTACATAGTGAGATCCAGGTCAGCCAGGGCTACATAGACAAGTGAGACCCTGTCTAAAGAAAATAATTTTAAAAGAAAGAAAGAAAGAAAGAAAGAAAGAAAGAAAGAAAGAAAGAAAGAAAGAGAGAGAGAGAGAGAAAGAAAGAGAAAGAAAAGAATTAGCACAGGAAGCACAGGATTGTGTTACATAAGCAAAAAACAACTTTCTTTCTTTCTTTCTTTAAAAGATTTGTTTTTATTTTATGTGCATAAGTATTTTAAGCACACCACACTCATACCTGGTGCCCAAGCACGCCAGTAGAGTCTCCTAAAACTGAAGCTACAGATGCTTGTGAGCCACCATGTGGGTGAGCCCTGATGTGGATGAGACAACACTCTACCCCCCCCCACCCACCCCCCAATAAACTTTTATTACTTCAAGCCGCCTAGCAATCCGTCTATCTGGACCATGAAGTTTGCCATTCAGGAACTGTTTCTCCTCTTTTTCTCCTATCAGTAGAATATGCTCCGTATTCAATATAGGAAAAGGAATGGGAAGGAGGAATGGATGGGGTTCACCCTTGGGTGACTATAATAGAACTTATTGTCCAAGGGGGCTGTGCAAGCTGAAGAGGTAACTTTTTCAGGAAGGTATTATTCTACTCCTGGAATGGATTAATAAGAAAAGCAAGGTTTGCAGCCACAGGAGATTTTTTTCCTCTTAAAAACCACATTGAAGGTTAACTGAAGGAGAAAAACCGCACCCTCCAATAGAGTGTTTCTAAAAGGCCACTGAGAAAAGGAACAGTGGAGCCCTCCCGGGATTCCTAGCTCCCACCTCTGCCCTTAGATAATGCCCGAAACAGCTTGTTTTTAAAAGCACCAGCCACAAGAAAATAGAGACAAGGAGACTCTGGAGAGGCAAACGCAAGAGACTTGAGGCGACGCGGGTGGGGTGTCTCCAGCGAGCAGCGCTGCAGCAGAGCGCGCGTGCTCGTCCGCACACCCACAACCCTACACCACATACACATTCAACAAAACCCCAAGTCCTTCCCCGCTGCTCCCCTCGCCCTTCCTGCGGGGTGAGCAGCAGGCTCCTAGGTAGTAGGAAAAGGGATCCATCAGGAAAAGAGGCCACAGGGAGCTGGTGCCGACCACCACCAACGCGGGATCGCAGAGGGAATGGAGCGCGGGCCGAGAAGGGCGGAGCCCCAGGCAGCCAGGAGATGTTGAGCGCCCCCAGCCCCGGCGCGTGCTGGCCACGCCCCCTCACGGGCTGGCCACGCCCTCGTTGCAGCGGGCGAGAGGCGGGGCGGGGCGCGGTGTATATAAGACGAGGGGCGGGCGCCGCTCTTTTGTCTCTTGCTGCAGCAACGCGAGTGGGAGCATCAGGAGCGCGAGCTCGGAACGAGAATCCACGGTGAGGCACCGCGCTGGCCTTGGGGCCTACTCTGGGTGGGGTCGGGGCAGCTTGTGGCTGGCGGGCGCGTTCCCCCTGGGTTGCAACAGGCGACCCGGCGGTTTGGAACATTCTGGGGCTAGCAGGCCACGCCCTGGGGCTTCGGAGGGAGGGTGTGGTGGACGAGTCCCGGATCCTCGGCCTCCTCCGGGCTGCGGGAACGCCCCGGACTGGGAATGCCACGTCGAGAGTCGTTTGCGGAAGGCGCGGGATCCGGGACGCGCTGGCCACCCCCAAGCCCCAGGCCACCCATTATCGCCTTGGTTCGCCCATCAGAGTTGTAAGAAAATGGCAGACAAGCCGGACATGGGGGAAATCGCCAGCTTCGATAAGGCCAAGCTGAAGAAAACCGAGACGCAGGAGAAGAACACCCTGCCGACCAAAGAGAGTAAGTGTGCCCCCGCCTTCGGGTTCCCACCCCAGCGCTCCTCCCTTCCCTGCTGTGCTAGCCCGGCGCCCCCCACCCCCATCCGGCCACTATCTTCCCACCCCGAATCTGAGGCCACAACCACCCTTCCAGTCACACAAAGCACTTTGTCTCTTCCAAACCCCTTCTCTGTCCGCCGGCCTCGTGGGTGCCTCACCCACACCAGGTTTGTGGGTTGGGTGTGGGGGGCTGTAAGGCAGCTCCCATTCTCCAATGACCACATCCCGCCCTTCGCAGCCATTGAACAGGAAAAGAGGAGTGAAATCTCCTAAAAGCCTAGGAAGATTTCCCCACCCCACCCCGTCATCTCCAAGACCCCCCTCGTGATGTGGAGGAAGAGCCACCTGCAAGATGGACGCGAGCCACAAGCTGCACTGTGAACCCGGGCACTCCGTGCCGATGCCACCGGCCCGCGGGTCTCTGAAGGGGACCCCCCCACTAATCGGACTGCCAAATTTCACCGGTTTGCCCTGGGATATTATAGAAAATTATTTGTATGATTGATAAAAATAAAACACACCTCGTGGCATGGTTGGCGTGGTCTGAATTTTTTAGTTGAGTATGCGTGGGCAGAGCGGTACTTGGGAGTGAGTTGTGCCGCAGGGAGAGGGGGGACGTGGTAGAATGGACTGGCTGGGGAGGGTGCATCGTTTTATTTTGGTTTTATGTGCAACTCGCCAGACGATTTTCTGGGTTCTCAGTTGCTCCGCTCTTGATGCAATCCATGTAAGTTTTAATCCCATTTTGAAAAATGCTGTCCAAAAGATTTAAGATTTGCTTTTGACTGGCTCTTGAAATCCTACCTTTTCTCCCCTCTTACCTCTCACACACGCCAGAAGCAGTAATTTATTAAAGTCTGAGAGGAAAGGGGGCAAAGAATCATTCTGGAATGTTGGAAATTGGGCGAGGTCCGGGTCCATCCCTCAGACACAAACACGCAAGCTCTTCTTCTGGGTGTTACAGAATGAGGTGAAATAAAAACAAAGGCCAGATAAAACCGCATTTTAACATGCGGAACAGACATCAGAACTGCAGCCTCAGGGATCAGCCTAGTTTTTTGTCTGAACCTTCTGCGAATTCGTTAGCCATTAAAGGGGGAGCATAGGCTGAGCGGCCTCTGGGACAGGGACAGATCCGCTGAGGGTGGAACTGAGAGCAGCGGGCGCCTTGTGGCGGCTGAACTGAAGGAGGTTACACCCTTTCATGACCCACAGGGAAGGGGTGGGACCAGCACAGAGGGGCCTAATGGAGGAGGAGCCCAGAGGAATTGGGCACCGAAACAGGCTTATGATTACAGGGGTAGCCTTTTCCTGGAGAAGGGGAGGGAGAGAAACAATTGGATAGGGTTTGCCCCACATTTTTGCCTTATCCCCAAGGGACTGGATAAATAGATGAGGGCAGTTAGTTCAAATGAGCTGTATCCTCCAGGCCACACGAAATTTAAAACCTCGTAGTGAGTCAGGCGGTCAGGGCAGATCAGAGGACAGACTGATTGGGAAGCCTCTGCCTGGTGCCTGGTTTACGTAAAGGATCAACTCCCGGCTGGTACCTGGAGGCCTCCAACACCTCTGACTAGGGAAGGCTTCTTTTTCTCTGGTGTTAGTGATTCCCACAGATGCAGCTTTTGTAGTGACCCAGGATAGAATGAGGCTGGATTAAGTCCCATGCCTAAGTAAGAAGTCTAGATAATGCTCTCGTAAGTGGGCCTAATAAGATCATTGGATCACAAGAAAAAAAGAGAGAAAAAGAACCTACTCAATCTTTACCGGCCTCACCTCTGATGCTAAAGCCAAGCAGCTACCATGCTTGCCTTCCCTCCTGGCTTGACTCTTGTACCTTGATTGACAGGGCCTGAGCATGATGAACCTCATGGTTTGAAGAAGCCAAACATCCTCATTTCCCTCCCTGGGCCTGGTTCAGGGGAGGAAGGAAATACTGTTGATTTACAATTGAGGTAATGACGGAAAGCTGCCTATTCCTTAAGTGGCAGCTCCGTTAGTCAGCTTTGTCTCTAGAAGGAACACCTGTGAGATGGAACTAGAAACGATTTCTTTTGTCTTAGAAGTTCCAGTCTGTAGTCTGCTGACCCCGCTTTGGATCTGGAGTCAGGCAGTACAGAGCGGAGATGCAAAGCAAGGCAAAACCACTCACCACCGGAAGACATGGCCAGGAAGCAAAAGAGGAAGGGGTCCCACAATACATCTTCCATTTGGCCCCAGCTCTTAAAGGTCCCATCACCTCTCAACAGTGCCACCTGAGGAGCAAGCCTCCAACACATAGGACCTTGAGGATCATTTCAGGATCCAAATTATAGGTAGAACCGTGTATAAATTAGATTTTTGAAGCCAGGTGTGGTGATGCATGCCTATAATCTCAGCACTTGGGAGGTGGAGTTTAGGAGGATTTGGAGTTTGAGGTCATCTTCAGCAATCCAGTGGATTCAAGATCTGCACAGGCTACTTGACACCCTGTCGCAAAACACACACGCACATGCACACACGTGTACACACACACACACAAAACACACACGCACATGCACACGTGTACACACACACACAAAACACACACATGCACACATGTGTACACACACACACAAAACACACACGCACATGCACACACATGTATACACACACACAAAACACACACGCACATGCACACACATGTATACACACACAAAACACACACGCACATGCACACACATGTGTACACACACACAGTCACAGTGGGATGCTTGTTTCTGCAAAATTTACAGGCCATGTATTTGGTGAACTTAACACGGCCCTTTTGAGTGCCCAACAAGTCCCTACCACTCTACTCAGTCTGCAGTTTTGTGCCATTAACTGCAAAATGCTCCATGGAAGAAACGCTAGAGACACAAGCAGTCCCCCTATGGGAAAGCAGACAAAGAAGTTAGCTGTGAGAGTGGCGGGCTTGGTGAAAGAGGAAGCATTTGATTGAAGACAAGAAGTGAGACCCAGAGTGGGGCTTGTTCAAGGGTAGGCTCCTCCTCCTGTTGACACCAGAATGTACTCAGTGAAGTAAGAGAGCAGTCATTGACTGAAAACAGAAGCAACCTCAAAAGGAGTCCAGGAAGGAAGGTGGGTGTGCTGCATCCTGTAGTCATTTGGAGGCTACTATAGATTTGGGGTCAAAACAAAGTGATCTGAGACGTTCGTGAGAGAGCAGGGGAGATGTGGGAGACACAAATAGTAACCACCATCACCAACAGCAGTACCTACCCCATCACCAAGCCAGCATCTACAGCACGACCACTGTGCCTGCACAGAGTGCAGATGCTGGCACTATTGCACCCAGCCTTTCTACACAGATTCCAGAGATCCCAACTCCAGCCATCGGTTGTGAGCAACACTCTTTCGTCCACTGATTCATCCTCAAAGCCTATCTCCACTTTATTTTTTTGAGGCAGGATCTCTCGCTAAACCTGGAACTCACTGTTTTGGCTAAACTTGCTGGCCCATGGGCTCTGCCTGCCCCTAGCCCCCAAGCACTGAGGTTGTAGACACGCGCTGCCACACCCAGCTTTTTACATGACTGCTTGAGAATCTGAACTCAAGTGTTAATGCTTGTGCAACAAGCCCTTCACCCACTGAACCACCTCTCTAGTATATTTATATGTGTATGTATGTATGTATGTATGTATGTATGTATGTATGTATCAGCTATCCCCTGAAGCTGGAGTTACAGATTCGAGGTGCCACCTCTGGACCACCGTGGGGGATCCTGAGTTGTGTAAGAAAGCAGCCAGCACAAAGCCCGAGGAACAAACCGGTCAGAGCATTCTCCAGCTCATGCTTTTAGTTGCTGTCTCCAGGTTCTTTCCTTGAGTCTCTGTCCCAAATTCTCTCGGTGACAGAGTGTGGACCAAGAGTTATACGTTGAAATAAACCCTTCCTTCTCCACCTTGCCTTTGGTCATCGTGTTTTATCACAGCAATAGAAACTAAAAATAGTCCCTGAAGGGACTCTGGGCAGCTTAAGCATGGTGAGCATGGCCCTGGCAGGCCTTGTCCTTCTCCCCAGCTCCTTCTGCCTTGCTAAAAAAAATAATAATAATAATAAATAAGGTTACATTCCTGAAACTAGACCCCAAGGTCTACTCCTTTATCTGGCTACTCCCTCCTCCTGAGGCTGACTACCAAGGTCTGGCTATCAAAGCAATTGAAAGCCCTGCCCGGTTGGCTCACCTAATTAACATGCCCAGTTAAAATTAAACACTTCATCCTAACACAGGGTTTCTCCTTGTACCTTTATAAACTGCCATTCTCCTGTGTGTCGTGTCTGTCTCCTCTCTATCCAGAGGCAGTCCTTTGGCCATCCCCTTCTCTCTCCCAGACAAATACCCTTTAGCCCTCCCCTTCTCCCTTTTGTCTCCTCTCCCTTGTTCCTTTCCCTTTCTCCCTCTTCCTCTATCTTCTGTCTTTGTCCCTTATGCTTGTCCTCTGTCCTTCTGGGGCAAATAAATCTCCTTTGTGCTGAGAACTTGGTCTTTGGGGTCCTGAGCCAATACTTTTTTTTTCATCCCCTAAAATCTCAATGACTTGCAACAACAAAACACTATCCGTTGCTACTCAGTGGTTTCTCAGCTGCACACCCTTTTCCTTCTGAGAAGAAGGCTGAACAGGCAGTCCCTATCTGGGTTGTCACAGCCAATGGAAACAATGACATAACGTCACTCAATGGAGTTTCTTTCCGTTGCTTCTCAGACTTAACTTTCAATCATGAATCGAGGCACCGTCGCAGGGAAAGCAAGAAATAGCTGGTACCCTGGCGTGGCTTGAACATGAGGTGCACCCCTAGGCTCAGATGCTTGCACACTGGATCCACAGCTGGCTGCCCTGTTTGAGAAGGTTATGGAGCCTTTTGGAGGAAATACGTCATTAAAGGCCAGGCTTTGAAGTTTTTATGGCCGTATTTCCTGTTCCTAACTACCAGGCCTGGGGCCTCTCCTACCATGCCTTCCCCACCATGACAGATTTTTTTTTTTTTTTTTGGAATTTTTTTTTGGATTTCTTTGGAAACATAAAACAAAATAACCCTTTCTTTCCTAACTTCTTTTGCATCAGGGTATTTTATCATAGCAACAGAAGAGTAACATAGCAACGGAAGAGTAACATAGCAATGGAAGAGTAACTAATACAGACCTGTAATACAATCTACTATATGTACCACAATGCACAAACATAGAACTTTTTATAAAGTATCTTAAATCAAAAACATTGATTCATATCTGTAATTCCAACACTGGAGAGGTGGAGACAGGGAAATCAGAGTTGAAGGCCATCCTTGGCTATGGTCATGAGTTGGAAACCATCCTGGATAAATGAGACCCTGTCTTTAAAAAAAAAAAAATTGTTTTTTAAAGATTATCGTTATTTCACCTTTACATACCAGATGGGATCATGTTGACCTGTGTTTTTACAGCATATGGAGGAGAGACTAAATTATAGTTATACTTAATTTTTTTTATTTCAGAAAAGAGAAGTGTCAGCAAACATTTAAAGATTAAGACATTCTGGTCCCTGAGGGCTAGTGGTTGCAGCTGCCTTGTCGGTGGCTGATTCCAGAGTGAGTTTGGACTGTGGTTCTGGCACAGGAGCCACGGAGGAAACCAGCTTGAAAGCTTCTGGAAGGGAAATCTGTAGGAAACAAAAACATACAAACACCACTGCTGAAGGATGTACTGTTCGAACCAATGTCATCTTGAAGTCGTTAAAGGAAACTGAGCTGAATGAGGAGGTGACATTAAAACATAGAAAGGGTCTAAGTTCTGGCTGAGCCCTGGAGCCACAGCGCTTCCTAAAAAGAGTTTTATCTGTGAACTTCTTGTTTGTGAAATAATAAATCTCCCTGTGTCCATTAAGATGGCTTGGCAGTTAGAGTTCTGCCCCATAAGCTTGAGGAACCAAGTTCCAATGCTGTACCCAGAAGGTGAGACACAGAATCTCTTGCCAAGCTGGCCACCCAGTCTAGCCTTGTGTGCAGTGTAAGCTCTGGCTGCAGCCAGACAGCTTTCCTCAATGGGTGAGGTAGGGAATGACAGCAGAAGACTCCCAAATTCAACCTCAGACCTCCATGTGCACGCACACACATGTGCAACCATACAAATGAAAACATGTATACACACATGAGAAAAATAAGTCTTTCTCGTATTTAGAAAATCTGTACTTGGGTTTCTGTTATAATCAAAATGATTCTACTATTCATGATCAGGAATAAGAGAAATCTAACATCAGAAGCAATGCAGACTCAAACAAGAGAAGGACCTGCAGGTGGAGGCGCACTGGTTAGCGTCTGTTGATCAGCAAGGCGGTTCTACAGAGGAAGGCACTGCCCCAAGCTTGACAACTGGCAGCTAGAGTTCAATCCTTGGGACCCACATCGTGGGAGGAGAGAACTGACCGTAGCAAGTTGTCCTTTGGCCTCTGCACATGCTGCCGCAAGTGCACATACACATATAAATAAATGTGATTTTTAAAAAATTAGGAGCCAGTGGGTGGCTCATTGCCACCTCTAACCACAAGTCCAAGGGATCCAGTTACCTCTTCTGGCTCCTGTGAGCACCTACACAGAGAGAGAGAAAGACAGACAGACAGACAGGCAGACAGACAGACAGACAGACAGACAGACAGAGAAATGAACAGATTTTAAGGAATCGTCTGGTGCAGGTATGAGGACTGGCAACTCTGAAATCTACAAGGGGGAAAAAGAGTGAAAAACTCTAGCACCAGCTCTTAATATTATAAATTTTTTTACTTATTTATTTATAGGGTTTTTTTTGTTTTAGTTTATGTGTAAAAATGTTTTGCTCGCATGTACATACGTGCAAGTCTGGTGCCCATAGAGGTCATAAGAGGGCACTGGATCCTCAGCAACTGGAGTGAGCCACCATATAGACACTGGGAATTGAACCTGGGTCCTTTGCAAAAACAATATGTACTCTTAAATGTTGAGACATCTCTCCAGCCCCGCTGTAGCACAGGCTGGCCTCGAACCCACTATTTAGCCTAAGTTGACCTCAAATTCACAATAATTCTTTTCCTTTAGCCTCCTAAGTTCTGGGTTGTCAGACATGAGCCTCTACACCATCTTCTGCTTCATACTGTACGTGTGTGTGTGTGTGTGTGTGTGTGTGTGTGTGTGTGTACGTGTGTGTGTGTGCGCGCGCGCGTGCACATTTTAAAGTAGCCCAGGCTGACCTCAAAGTTGCTATTTAGCTGAGGATAACACTGAACTGATCCCCCTGCCTCAACAAGTTCTGAAATTACAGAAGTGTACACCTATGCGAAATGTATATGGTTCTAGGGCTACGTGTGCATTCGAGGCAAGCAGTCTAACAATTATGTCACATCTTAGCCCCTTATTATATAGTCTTCAGATAGAATTCCTTCTTGGGGAAATTTCTTTTTGCTTTTAAGGCCTTCAACTAACAGGATGCCATCTTCCCACAGGCTAATCTCCCTGTGACTCATATCACCAAAACACCTCTGCAGCAGCTTCTAGACTGTGTGGGACTACATAACTGGGTACCAGACTCTACCCAAGTAGACACGTGACATAAAGCACCACAGTGTTGGAGGGTATTTCCCTTTTTCACCTTCTATACTCTAGATACATCTGTGTTTGGCCTGGCCTACACAGAGAGCACAGGAATGCAAAACCAGCTCCTACCAGCACTGAGGCCAGGAAAGGCCTGCCCCCAAGGGCAGTGTGGGCTGAGCCCGGAAGCAGGAAGGTGTCTCAGAGCCACTCTGCCACAGACCTCAGGTGCTGCTCTCAGATTTCTGCTAGGATAGAAATAAATAAGCTCTTAGAAATTCACTCCTTGAGTTTTCTGACATGTGTAGCTCAGCCCAATTCTATGCAGTATGAAAAATCAGAGAAAATATACTTTAATGAAAGCTGTTTTTTAAAAAGGACTGAACAAGAAACATTTTAGACATTAACATCTATTTATTTATTTGTTTGCTTGCATGCTCTCGCAACAGAGAGATAGACAGACAGACACAGAGAGAGACAGAGAGAAAGAGAGAGAGACAGAGACACAGAGAGAGAGCGAACGAGCTTTCAGAAGTCAATTGTCTTTCCACCATTCTACCACATGGCACCTGGGGATCAAACTCAAGCCGTAGGTCTTGGGAGCAAATGTCTTTACTTGCTGAGTCACCTGACCAGCCCGTATCTTTTTATCATTGTTGTTGATGCTGTTGGTATCTGTGTGTGTGTGTGTGTGTGTGTGTGTGTGTGTGTGTGTGTAACACCTGTGTGGAAGCTATAGAACAACTTTGTACAGCTAGTTCTAGCCTTCTCACACAGTTCCAGGGGATCCAGTCCAGGCCACCAGGCTTGCCACAGCAAATGTCTTTCCCTACTGAACCATCTTCAGAGCCCTGGAGACATCTGTAAAGAGCACAGCTCACGATGACAGAAATAAGACTAAAGAGAATTTGGGGGTAACAGCTGGGAATGTCGCTCAGTTTGTAGAGTGCTTGCTTAGCACACATGAAGCCCTAAATTTCATCCCCAGAGCAGCAAAAGCCAGGCATGCTGGCACATGTGCAAAAGAATCAGAAGTTTGAGGTCATCGTCAACGTAAACCCAGCCTAGGATACAGAGGAAAAACAGAGAAGAAAATCCATAAATCTGCACTGAATCTCTCCCACCTACACACAAGCAGGCATACACTTCGTTAGCACATAGGAGAGCGCCAGGCCCAGATGGTTCCACAGATGATTTCCTTCAAAGCTGCAAGAAAACAATACCTTCGGTACCTCAAGATTTGTTTCAGTAGCTAGAAAAGGACATATGTCTCTCATGATGATTAATCTTGGGTGTCAGCCTGACTGGAACCTCAAAGCATTAGTTCTAGATGTGTCCTTAAGTGTTCATCCAGAGGACATGGGCATGGGCGTGGAGGGTGAGCTGGGAATAGCTTCTCTCTATGGAGGTGAGCACCACCAAGCAACGGAGAGCCCAAATAAAGCAAACCAGAAGGGAAAAAAAAAATGTGGATCTCCTGAGCTGGCTTGGTCATTTCTCTCTCTCTACCCCATCTCTCTCACTCTCCTCTCTTCTCCCTTCTCTAGAGCTGGAATGCCCTCTGTGATGGTTTATATAGGCTCAGCCCAGAGAGTAGCACGAGGTCCTGTTGGGGTAGGTGTGCCACTGTGAGTACGAGCTTTAAGACCCTCATCCTAGCTGCCTGGAAGCCAGTATTGTGCTAGTAGCCTTCAGATGAAGATGGAGAACTCTCAGCTCCTCCTGCACCATGTCTGCCTGGATGCTGCCATGTTCCTGCCATGATAATAGACTTAACCTCTGAACATGTAAGCCAGCCCCAATTAAATCTTGTCCTTGTAAAGACCAAAAGTTGCCTTGGTTATGGTGTCTATTCATAGCAATAAGAGTCTAACTAAGACACCCTCCTTCTGTGGCCTTCAGGGACTTCCCCCATGCTTCAGACTGAAAATTACATCACTTCCCTGGTTCTGAAGCTTTTGACCTTGGTCTGAGCCAGTCTCCAGCCTGCAGATAGCCTGTGGTGAGACGTCTATCCTTATAGAGCCTCTTGGTTCTATTTCTCTGGAGAATCCCAGATAGTGCAAATGACAACTTTGATGTTATTTTTTTTTTCTTCCTTTTAAAAAGATTTCTCTATTTTCATTTTATTTGTATGAGTGTTTGCCTGTATGCCTGTATGTGAGGGACTAGGAGTAAGACAACTCTCTAGAAGGGAGAGGGGCCATGGCTAGATAATAAGGGTGGCAAGCTTCCAAGATGGCTAGCATCTTCCTCACCTTCCTGACTTGAGACAATAGCCTGGCAGCTTCAAACAAAGGCCTTGTAAGATTTCGTTTCCGTGCCAGCAGGCCCCCTACTGACAGACTTCCTCAACAAATTTGAAGTTGGGTCAAGACCTGTTTGTTATATAACAGTTGCGGGTCAATTTACTAACACTATCTTTCTTCAAACTGACCAACCCTAAATTAGGGGAGGAAAACTCTTCAAAGACTTAAAAAAAAAAAAAAAAAAACCCAGTCCCTGAAAAAAGAATAGCGTTTTCAGCTTTTTCAGTCCCCTCCCCCACCGCCCTGCTTTACAGAAGGTCTTCTTTTTTGTGTGTTTGCTACATGCATGTCCTTCCTTACCCCATAAACGCTTTTCTTCATCTACAGATTTTGTCTGGTGCTGTCTGTGGTGTTTAATTCCCCACTGCTACCTGCTGCACTTGAGATTTTTCCTGCCTTTTAATTCCTTAACTGGCAGAAAGAAACGAACCTAATCAAGATCCCTAGATTGTATCATGTGGATGGGCACCAAGTTTATTGTGTGCCTGTGGTACATATACATACACTCAAACACACACACACACACACACACACACAATCATTTGTTTTAATTAGGAAGAAAATGTATGTCCCGGTTCTCCAGAGAAACCAGTGATCTACAGAGACAAGACACCTGAGAGGGGAGTTATGAGGAGAACAAGTTCACACGATCACAGAAGTCCCATAATATGCCATTTCAGGCTGGAGATCTTGGGATGCTGTTTGCAAGCCTCAGCCCAATTCTGAAGGTTTTTGAAAGCAGGAGAGCCAAGTATAACTCTAAGTCTGAGGCCAAAAGTCTGAAAATGCTAGGGTGCTTCTGATGGCCTACAGTGCAAATGCTAAGAATCTAGAGAGTATCCCAATCACAGGAGGGAGGAAGGAAGGAGACAGACAGACAGACAGACACACACACACACACACACACACACACAATTAGCTTACAGGCAATTCCTCTAGGCTCCTCCCAGGGACCTAGCAACAGCTTATGTCATCTGCTGCTATGTATGAACTGCCACCGCAAGGTACGGGTGGCATATAAAAGAACTGCTTACCACCCTAGTTCTCTCTTTTCCTCTCTCTCTGTTCCCATGTGTTCCCTGCTGGTGTCTATCTCCCCCTTTCTGTCCTCTGTCCTCCTTCTCTGCCCTCTAGGCTCTGTTCTCATCTGTCTGCCTCTATCCCTTCTTCAGGCCCTTGTTCCCCTCCCTTCCCCCAAATAAACTTCCCTTATACCAGCTCTGATGCAAGCAAGACATGATTTCTCAGGGAGATACCTTGGCTTGGGCCTGCCAAGTACCACACACACACACAGAGAGAGAGAGAGAGAGAGAGAGAGAGAGAGAGAGAGAGAGAGAAAGAGAGAGAGAGAGAGAGAATAAAGGAATGATTCTGGGCTGAGATCTATGTGGGCCTTCAGCCATTAGATGGCAGCTATATCTAAATTGGGACATTGGAAGCTTGTGTGGCTCACTGGGGGAAGGTGTTACTGCCAAGCTTAATGACCTGAGTTCGATCCCCAGGATCCACGTAGTGTAAAGAGAATATTGACTCCCAAAAGTTATCCTCTTACTTCCACAAATGTGCTTTGGCACTCACATATGAAGAAAAAAAATACTCATATGCATAAAATTAAAATAAATATTTTCTAAAAAAAAAATTGCCTAATTCAGTGTTACATACAGTTAATGCCAACAAGAAGCAGCAGTAGACAATATCTCTGAGTTCCAGGCCAGCCAGAACTACTTAGTGAGATCAAATAAAAAACTTAGTGTTTCCAATTTTTAAAAAATGAATGAATAATAAAGTAAAAATGGAGGAGCAAATGAGACACATAGGCAGGTAGGTGGTAGGTAGATAGATACTGCTGTACATTCTGTGTGGTTTTCTGTAATTTCATCAAATGAATCTGTGTCTCACACCTCTATCAAGATAGAGAACTGAGGCTGGAGTTAACGTTCAAAGGTAGAACTTGCCTAACTGCAAAAAATAATGAATAAATGATGCCCATTATTAATATTATTAACATGTATAATAATTTAACTGTTGTCGCCATTTGAGTTTCAATTTCTATGATTACTGATGAGACTGAAATCTTCCCATAGGCTATTAGCCATTTGTAGCTCTTCTTTGTGATAAAATCATATAAATGACCACTGCTTTTTTCTTTTTCTTGAGTCAGAATTTCTATATTTAGCCCTGGCTGTCCTGGAACTATTAGCTCTGGCTGGTAGATCAGGCTGGCCTTGAACTGACAGAGATCTGCCTGCCTCTGTATCCGGGTCCTGGGACGAGAAGTGTGTACCACCACAGCCAACCCATGGACACTGCTCTACCTAGAATTTTTGTTCTGTATTCCTAACCTGTAGGCTCTAGCATTTGAATACTTGGTCCCCAATTGGTAGCTCTATTTGGGGAAGTCTATATGTAGCCTTCCTGGAGGAAGTATGTCTCTGGGAATGGCTTTGAGACAAAGCATTATTCCCAGTTCACTATCTCGTTTATGGTTCAGAATTTAAGATCTCAGCTCTCTGCTTACAGCCCAGCCACCATTTCTGCCACGTGCTGCTGTGCTGACCCTGCCTGTGCTGTTACAGGCCCCAAGCCTCTGGAACTGTAAACCCCAATTAATTCTTTCTTCTTTTTCTTTTTCTTTTTCTTTTTTTTGTTTTGTTTTGTTTTGTTTTGTTTTGTTTTGTTTGTTTTTTTTTGTTTTTTGTTTTTTTGAAACAGGGTTTCTCTGTGTAGTCCTGGCTGTCAATTCTTTCTTCTATAAGTCACTTTGGTCATGTGTCTTATTCTAGTAATAGAAAAGTAACCAATACAAACATTGGCACCAGGGAATAGGCTATTGCTGTGAAGAAACTGATAACACTGGGTTTCAGAGAGACGGAAAGGGCTTTGGAATTTTGTGCTTGAAAAGAGGTTAAATGTTCTAAGCAGGGTTTAATGAACCATTACGAACTTGGAAGACAGTAGTGATGAGAGGAACCACACTGCTTGTGGAGAACCAGCTTGAGAGATTTCAGAGAGGAACAGTAGTAGCAACTGGGCTAAAATACAGAATGTGTGGTTCAAAGATTAAAGGAGCAGCAGGAAGTGGAATGGAGTTGAATCCTGTGTCCAAAGATATTAAATGGAATCAAGGAAGTGGTGACCTTGGGGCAAGATCCAACTCAGCTAAGCTTATTGTTTATGTGTTAGAAGTTGAACAAGGGATAGTCATATCAAGTTAGACGTTGTTGTGACCTGGCTATAGTTTTCATTTGGATATAAGGAGATATGACTGTGTCTTAGATTGACAAGGGATAGAGTGTGATGTCTATTGTCTTCGGTTGACAACTTGACTATATCTGGAATGAACCACAATTCAGTAATGGAGTGCACACCTATGATCCAGATCTTGAGGCATAGTGACCATGCTTATAAATAACTTGGGGGAAGAAATTAAAGAAAAGCTTGGGTCCAAGCATGATAGTATACACCTTTAATCCCAGAAGACAGGAAGCAAGTAGATTTCTGAGTTCAAGGCCAGCCTGGTACAGAGCAAGTTCGAGGACACCCATGCTTAGGCAGTGAGGGAGTTGGAAAACAGAAAGCTGATGATGATATAATAGGACAGGTTCCAGCCCCAGCGAGCAGCAGACCTTGGCTTCAGACACACGGCTCTGGTTTTAGAGTCAAGAATAGAAGGGGTCGGTTCCTTCCAGTCTGGGCCAGAGCACTGAGCAGATCTTGGGTGGCAGCTCTGTCCCCAACCTCCAAGAACCCAGAGGAAGCAGGGATCTCAGGTGCTCTAACTTGGACAGTGTCTTAGAAACTAGTTCTCAGATCTGAGGCCTGGATCAGACCTCTGCCAGGTCTGCTGTTGTGTGGACCCCAGATTCCACCTGAGACATACTGGAAGGTCCACTCAACCCAGAGCCACAGAGGAACAACTGAACTCAGAGCGTCAGACAACATATCCTGAGATATTCTAGAGGAGACACTGCACCCAGAACAGCAGACACCTAGCTGGACTACTACCTTGGAGGCACCATATCCTGAGGCATCCTAGAGGTACCACTGTAATCAGTGCAGCTGGAAAAGATCACAGAGACATCTGGACCCCTAGGAGATCAGACACAAGCTAGATAACTGGAAAGACAGGCTTCAGTCAGAGACAGCAAGTACAGGCAGCACTAGAGTTAACCAGATGGCAAAAGGCAAGAGCAAGAACGTAAGCAACAGAAACCAAAGTTACATGGCATCATCAGAACCCAGCTCCCCCATCAGAGCAAGCCCTGAACACCCCATCACACCAGAAAAGCAGGAATCAGAATTAAAATCACTTCTCATGATGATGATAGAGGGCTTTAAGAAAGACATAAATAACAACACTCTCAAAGAACTTAAGGAGAGCACTGGTAGACAGATAGAAACCCTTAAAGAGGAAACACAAAAATCCCTTAAGGAATTGCAAGAAAATGCAACCAAACAGGAAAAGGAATTAAACAGAACCATGCAGGATCTAAAAATGGAAGTAGAAACAATAAAGAAATCACAAAGGAACAATACCCTGGAGATAGAAAACCTAAAAAAAAGATCAGGAGTCATAGACACAAGTATCACCAACAGAATACAATAGATGGGAGAGAGAATCTCATGTGCAGAAGATACCATGGAAAACATTGACACAACTGTCAAAGAAAATGCAAAATACAAAAAGCTACTAACCCAAAATATACAAGAAATCCAAGACACAATGAGAAGGCCAAACCTAAGGATAATAGGAATAGATGAGGGGGAAGACTCCCAACTTAAAGGACCAGTAAATATCCTCAACAACATTATAGAGGAAAACTTCCCTAACCTAAAGAAAGAGATGTCCATAAATATACAAGAAGCCTACAGAACTCCAAATAGTTTAGACCAGAAAAGAAATACTTCCCACCATATAATAGTCAAAACATCAAATGTACAAAACAAAGAAAAAATACTAAAAGCAGTAAGGAAAAAAGGCAAAGTAACATATAAAGGCAGACCTATAAGAATTACACCAGACTTCTCACCAGTGACCATAAAAGCCAGAAGGTCCTGGACTGACATCATACAGACCCTAAGAGAACACAAATGCCAGCCCAGACTACTATACCCAGCAAAACTTTCAATCATTATTGATGGAGAAACCAAAATATTCCATGACAAATCCAAATTTACACAGTATCTCAACACAAATCCAGCACTTCAAAGAATAATTGGTAGAAAACTCCAACACAAGGAGGGAAACTACAACCTAGAAAAAGCAAGAAAGTAATCTTCCAAAACCCCAAAAGAAGATAGTTACACAAACATATCTCCACGGATGTTAGCCCAAAAGCTTGGATTAGCGAAGACTCAACCCACAGACCACATGAAGCTCATGAAGAAGGAAGACCAAGAGGGGATGCCTCAGTTCTACTTAGAACGAGAAACAAAAATGCTCAAGGGAGCAAATAGGGAAACAAAACATGGAACAGAAACTGAAGGAGGGGCCATCAGGAGACCATTCCACCTGGGTATTCACCCCATGTACAGCCACCTAAGCTAAACACTGTTGTGGATGGCTGGAAGTGCATAATGTGAGGAACATGATATAGCTGTCTCCTTAGAGGTCTCCCAAAGACTAACACACTCAGAGGACAATGTTCACAATTAACCACTGATAGGATCAGGGGTTTCCCAATGGAGAACTTAGTGAGAGGACTGAAGGAGCAGAAAGGGTTAGTGACCCCAAGTGGAAAGCAACAATACCAAACAACCAGAGCCCCCCAGGGTCTAAACCACCAGCCTGGGAACACATAGGGAGGGACCCAAGACTCCAGAGGTACATGTAGGGGAGGATGGCCTTGTCAGACATAGGTGGGAGAGGAGTTTCTTGGTCCCATAAAGAAAATGAACACACAGTGGGGGGGGGGGGAATGTGAGGGCGGGGAGGGGATAGTGAGGGGGGTAGGTGCGGTCACTGCCTCATAGAAGCATGAGGAGGGGGATGGGATAGGAGGTTTCTGGGTGGTGGGAAGAAGTAGGGTAAGGGGATAAAATCTGAAACGTAAATACTACAACCAATTTTAACAAGCGAAAAAAAAAAGTCTTCAGAACCAACATCTTAAAAAAAAAATGTCAGCCCCCTGGGGGTGGGAAATTTTTTTTTCTTGATACTAAAACTTGTTCTGAGAATTGTATATTGCAGAATACACAGCCTTGGTGTATCTACTCATCAAGCATACTGAGCAGACCTGCCCAAACCTCCGATGTCCTGGAATTCCATCTGGATTCAGTGAAGACACAGCATCAGAGGCTTATCAACCTACTCTTTCCCCAACCCCTCTTCTAAAATCTCAACGCCCTTAATCAGCTTGAAGAAGTTAAAGAAGAGTCAGCGCCCCTATTCCCTGGGCTTGGGGACTAATGTGGTTAATAATGGTTTGTCTTTCTAGGGGAAAGTAGTGGTTTTGTTGGAACAGGGGGGATTAGCTAGGACTTATTGCATAGCCATAACCTATTGGTAGAAATCTGTATAATTATTATCAAGATGAAGTTATAATTTCTTAAATGTTACAAAATTTACTTTGATTTCAAATTTAAGGTTTTCATTGGTATGAGCCTCTTATTAATATAAAAATGAGATGAATCTTGATACTCTCATGGGCATTGTGCCTGTATAACACATTTAGGAATACAAGGCCTAGACCCAGTCCTTTTTTAATTGATTTGGGACGGTTAACCTATGAGTTAAGGGACTTTAGCAAATTCATGGTTTTGAGTTTATTGTTAGGGTGTTTTCCATATTTTAGTTAGAAATAGCTGAGAGGAGTGAACAGACAACAGTCCAGGTTACCTTACATGGATAGTTGGTTTTCAAAACATCAGAAGTCCATAGAACTGACACTACAAATATTTATATATTAATGTTTATTTTGATTAGAGACCTGTCTGCTCCTGACAGCTTCCTGTCGTGGATTCTAAGAAGAAATTGAGCATCCTTGGAGATACTCCAGTTGTGTGGTGACAGCCACTAGGCAAGAATTGCCTCTCTCCATCTACAGACAAATTACTGTCCAGAAAAGGACACACATGCAGAATGGTCGACTGATTATATCTGCCTAGACAGAGTAATCAGCCCTTAATAATCCTGCATCACTAACGTCTGTCAGATGATTCTGGGCCAGAAGGCTGAAGATTTGATGCTCCAACGTTCAGTAGTATAGGGGCTTTTCAGGTGTTCAGCGGTCTCTATAAATTGGCTAAGTTTTAGAAGCTATGCTTAGTGCTTCCCATAACTTCAGTTAACTCAGTCATTCTGGATTTCTGATGGGGTTGAAGACCTATAGTCTCATAACCAATCCTGGCTATTTACTTTGAGAGAAAAGATCTGAGTAGATGGTTTTCAGCTGACATTCATTCTAAAGCCAAAAAGCCAGGATCAAAAGTAAGTGTTTTAGTTAGAAGAGATGACAGAGGTTCTGGTTAGTCAACAGAATGATGGACTGGGTATTAGGACTATCTTGTACCTCACTGGTACAATTAGGAATAAGTATGCTCTAATTGTATTTTGAGAGAAAAGTTCTACTTTAACAGGAAGAGTGATATGTAGGAGGAGCTAAGTGGGAAGGAGTACTGAGAGGAAGAGATGGAAGAAGGAGAGAAGATGAAGAAGAGGAGAAGCTAGGTGATGTGAGAGAGAAAGAGAGAGGGGGCATGGAGGCAGATGTTCACATGTCTCCACCAGTCAAAGATAGTTTTTATATCTAGGTTGGGTATTGGGTTATGCTTCTGATTGAGCATTACCAAACTTATAAATCCTTTGATTAACATTTTAAAAAAATCATATAAAAGCAAAAAGGAAAGGGGGGCATGGGACAGGGATGTTCTAGGGAGGGGAAATGGGGAAAGGGGATGGCATCTTAAATGTAAATAAAATATAAAATAAATAAATAAATAAATAAAAATAATAAATCCAAAAAAAAAAAACAAAAAAAAAAAGAATAGAAGGGGTCACCGGGACAGTTGATGCTAGAACTATGAAATTAGCCGTGATTAAAAAGAGACCAGCATGACTAAGGTGAAATCTTCTGTGAAGTATTTTCTTAGAGCACAAAGAAGCCATCTTCCAGAGGTAGACATTGTGCTAGCAACCAAACTTGGTAATGTGTAAGGATCACCCAGGTGGACTGGGTTTGAAAGCATGAAGTGGTCATGGAAGACCAGTTGAGGCTTGGCACTGTGAGAAGCCAGGAAAGACCACTGGTGAAGGTGTAGCCTCAGTCAGTGGCAGCTGAAGGCCCAGGACTGAAGGGGTCATGCAAAGCAGTTGAGGCGTGGCACCATGAATACAGCCTCTGAGAGGCTATTGGTGAAAGTGCAGCTTAGTTGTAGTGGAAGACCTCAGTGCATTGGACATGTCAGTACCATGGGATGAGCACTAAGATCAGCAGCAGCTGAGGAGTAGAGTAGAAGTGACTCGGGCCTTTTGGAGGAGCCCAGGAGACGATGGTTGGATCCCAGACACTGGAACAAGAACCTGTAAAGTTTAAGTTATCTTAGAGACCCCAAGATGTAGGAGATGCCAGAGCCATATGATACCTGCCGAGGCAAGCTGCTCATGGGGAGCGGAACTAGCCCAAGAGAATGAATTGTGCTGCAGTCAATAATGCTGGAAGGAGTTGGACATCTGACATGGGGATGTAGAGTTTGGAATTTGCCCAGCTGGTTTCTGGTCTTGCTTTGGTCCAGTATTTCCTCACTATGACATTTTGGAATGGTAATATATATCCTGTGATGTTGGAAGTATGTGATCTGTTTTTTATTTTTATTTTATATGGAATTTCAATTAAAAGTTTGCATGAAGGGGCTGGAGAGATGGCTCAGCATTTACAAGCATTAACTGCTCTTCCAGAGGTCCTGAGTTCAATTCCCAGCAACTACATGGTGGCTCACAACCATCTGTAATGGGATCTGATGCCCTCTTCTGGTGTGTCTGAAGACAGTGACAGTGTACTCACATACACTAAATAAATAAATCTTTTAAAAGGGAGAGAGAGAGAGAGAGAGAAAGAGAGAGAGAGAGAGAGAGAGAGAGAGAGAGAGAGAGAGAGCACATGAATCTTGGTAAAGACTTTGAACTTTGGACTTTTAAACATTGTTGAGACTGTAATAGACTATGGGGACTTTTGAAGTTGGACTAAATGCATTTTGCTTTATGTTATGGCTACAAGTCTATAGGGGCCAGGGAGTGGAATGTGGTGGTTTGAATAGGTTTGGCTCCCAGAGATTCATGTGTTTGAATGCTTGGCCCATGAAGGGTGGCAATATTAGAAGGTGTAGCCTTGTTGGGGTAGATGTGGCCTTGCTGAAGAAAGTATGTCACTGTGAAGTGGGCTTTGAGATCTCATATATACATTCAAGCTCCACCCAGTGTGGAATCAGAGCCTCCTTCCAGCTGCCTGTGGAAGACAGGCCCCTCTGCTGCCTATAGATCAAGATGTAGAACTCTCAACTCCTCCAATACTACGTCTGCCTACCTACTGCATTGCTTCCCGCCATGATAATAGATGAACCCCTGAAACTATAAAATTAAATGTTTTCCTTTATAAAAGTTGCCTTGGTTATGGTGTTTCTTCATAACAGTGAAACCCTAAGATAGTAGTTAAGGATGACCTTAAGCTTCTGATGATGCTGCTTCCACCTCCTGAGGTATTCACTACCAGATGTGGTAGCAGTGACTGGGCTTTATACATGGTAGGTAAATTCTCTGCTGAGCTATATTCTCTCTCTCTCTCTCTCTCTCTCTCTCTCTCTCTCTCTCTCTCTGTGTGTGTGTGTGTGTGTGTGTGTGTGTGTGTGTGTGTGTGTTTAGACTAAATAGTGAGGCTTTAAATTCACTAACCAGTAACCAAGGCTGGCCTCAAATTTAAGAACTAGATTCCAGATATTATGAGCAACCACAGATAGCTCTGTTAAGCTATAAAAATAAACAACAGGAAAAACTGAGATAGGATATTATGTACCCCAGGCTGGCCTCAGACTTACAATATGGCCAAGAATAACCTTGGGCTCCTTGAATCTCCTGCCTTATCACCCAAGAGGTAGGATTACAGGTGTGAGTCACTATAAAAGGCTTCTTTAAAGGAATTTTGAAGTTAAATACTTTTAAATGGCACTTTCTCCCTCACCAGACCCCACCACTGCCCCTAGCTGGACCCTTACGTTGTCAAGTGCAGTTCCTCTTAGTGATGTTTGGGGGTGGTCTCTCTAGCATTATCATTATACACTGTGAGTGTCCAGGCTCCCAATCATAGATTGCTTGGCTAAACCCTACCTGCCTTTCAGACATGGAACTGAAGGGCCGCTCTTCTGCTCACCTTTATCATCACTGTTGTGCCCCATTTCCACGATACCATCACCCTCCCTCCGCTGGAATTCATTTCTGCCTGGGAATGCCCTTCAATGAAATCTCTGTGGTTTTGAGGGGAAACAGATATCTCTTATACACGATTACAAGGATCTCAACCCAGCTAGGCTGCAAGACATGGCTGCTACAGCAAGCAAAGACCAGACCTCAGAAAGGGCGCAGGTGCACCACCTAGTGGCCCTTTCTGGAATAGCAGCAGATAAGTGGACACATTTTGTATCGGCTTTTCTGTGATCATGAACAAAAATAAAAACCCAGAGAACAGTGTAATACCTAGAGACCAAACCATACTAGAAACAGCAATAAAAGAAATATAACCAAGCATAGTGGCACAAGCTTGTGATCTCAGTACTAGGGAGGCACTTTCAAGATAGCCAGGACTATGTGGAGAGACCCTGTCTCAAAACACACACACACACACACACACAAAACGATTTCTATTTTATTTTCCTATTCTGTTTTTTTTTAAAAAGACATATTTATCTATGGGAGGGAGTGGGTTGAGTCCATTACACAATGCATGTAGAAGTCAGAGACCAGCTTGCAAACCATTCTCCTGTTACCATGTGAATCCTAAAGACTGAACTCAAGTCATCAGACTTGGCAGCAAGTGCCTTTACCCCCTGAGCCATCTCACTGGCCCATTTCCTGTCTCAATTGATCTAATAGCTAATTGTTCAAAGGTATACTAGCAACAAGATCAATAGTATGACAATGTATCTGTCAATTACATGGGACTTTGTAATACATTGTAATTGTAACCAATTTCAATGGATAAGTGAAATTAAGGATACCAATGTTTATAGAAAGATACAAGTCCCCATTGATTCCTGGGCCAGTGATTACAGCAGTCAAAGACCAAAATGTCTGAGTCTTGGCTTCCAAATTTAAAGATATTGAATTTATATAGGTGTCTTAGTTAGGGTACCATTGCTGTGAAGAGGCAACATAACCATGGCAACTCTTTTTTTTTTTTTTTAAAGATTTATTTATTATGTATACAGCATCCTGCCTGCATGTACATCTGCAGGCCAGAAGAGGGCACCAGATCTCTTTATAGATGGCTGTGAGCCACCATGTGGTTGCTGGGAACCGAACTCAGGACCTCTGGAAGAAAAGCTAGTGCTCTTAACCACTGAGCCATCTCTCCAGCCCACCATGGCAACTCTTATAAAAGGAAACATTTAATTGGAGCTGGCTTACAGCTTCAAAGGTTCAGTCCATTATCGTCATGGCAAGAAATACAGCATCCTGCAGGGCAGGCAGACATGTTATTGGAGAAGTAGCTGAGAGCTCTACATCTTGATCCAAAGGCAGAAGGAGACTGTGCTACACTGGGTGCAGCTTGAGCATGAAGACCTCAAAGCCCACCCCACACTTCCTCCAACAAGGCCACATCTCCTAATAATGCCACTCCCTATGGCCTATGGGGCCCAATTACATTCAAACTACCACAATAGGTAAGGTTTTCTTCTTTGGAAATAGAGGGGGAAATGTCTGAGAGTTAGGGGAAGAGAGATCTGAGAAGGAACTGTGTGGCTAGAAAAAAATGGAGAAGTGTCCCAGGCTACGGAAGTATTGAGAACAGAAGGGCAACCTGGAGATTCACATGAGGTTCTCAGAGGACTCTTCCTAATGCAGCTGGAAGAGGCAGAGAGTACAGGGAGCACCCCAGTACCCCTAGAACACGGATGCAGAAAGGAAGGATTCTCAGTCAGCTAGTGCCAGTGTGGTCCAAGGCCCAGCCAGATATCTCTTGTAGAAAAATAGTCAGACCAGTGGGAACGATGAGAACACATTCAGTTAGAAGCTCATGGAGACCAGGATGGCCTTGAACTCACAGACTCTGCCTGCCTCTGCCTACTAAGTGCTGAGATTGAAGGTGTGCACCACTACACTTGGTCTCTTGAAGCATCTTCTTTGATGACAAGATGGATCTAATCAGACACCACCAGATGGGAAGCCTTACAGTGTGGTTGCTTCTGCCAGCCATGCTATTCCAAGCCCGTCATTACTGGTTTGTACAAGAGAGGTACCTAAATTATCACACTTTTCTTATGCTGTATAGAGGCCTGATTGAGTGATGATATATTCCTAAGATTTTTAGAAGAAGGAAAGGCAAAGAGGGACAAGCAATAAGAGCGTCCCTGAGCACATAACTGAGAAAAAGTTGCTTTTACTGGGGGCTTCCTGTGGCCAGATTCTTCTTTGTTGTTTTCTTTTTCAGGGTCTCACATATCATAGTCTTAACTAACTTGCTATGTAGCCGAGATGACCTAGAACTTCTGGCCTTCCTGTCTCCATTTCCCAAGTGCTGTGATCTGGTTTACCTGGTACTGGAGACTGAACCCAGGGCCCTGTGTGTGTTAGACAAGCGTTCTACCAACTTAGCTAGAAAGAGAGAGTTTTGACTTTTTCTCATTGCTCAGTTGCCAACACTGCCTAACACAACACTGACAATAACCAGCACGTGGCAGGTGCTTAATAGATATTTGCTGACTACAAAAATGTTTCTACTGGTATAACTGCAGAATTAAATAACATTACATACATGAAGACTTCTATGTGTGTATACGTGATTATGCGTATGTGTGTTAATATGTATATGTGTAGTGTAGTGTATACTGTAAGCTTACATACATACTGGTGTCCTGCTTTATCACTCTCTGTTCTGTCCCCCTGCTAGAAAAATTTTTGTCAACTTGACACAGTCTCAAGTCATCAGGGAAGTCAGCCTCAGTTGAGACAACGGGCCTAGCAGATTACTGTATGTAAGTCTGTAGGGTATTTTCTTGATAAATATTGATGTGGCTAGACCCAGCCAACTAGGGGCAGTATCAATCCCTAGGTGTGGGACGATGGGCTGTGAGAAGCAGCTGGGTGCTTGGTCGAGCATGAGCTTGGAACCCCGGAACCTTACTGGACTGCAGGTGTTCGGCTCTGCTCCCAGGCCCTGGTTCTCTTCATTTAGCTTCAGCCCTCCAACAACCCCTCCCACAGAGAGGTTTATGACCATCGGTCACAGAGGAACAGTGCCTCAGGCTCTCCCACATGCAGATGAGGTATATCCAAGCTCTCAGACCAAGCCAATAGGTGTTATCTGCTGCCAGACCCTAACCCACCCTGAAACTGTATATAAGGGCTCTATTCAGGGGAAGTAAAGTGCCCAAGAATCATCCTGATGTCCGAGAGTTTCTGTCACAAGAGCTATAACACTTGGGGAGAGATCTGCTCTCCCAGAACCCTCCTGGGACACCACACTGCCTCCTTGCCAGCTAGCTAGCTTCTTATTGGCCCAGCCCAGGCCTGGACCGACTCAGCTTGAAGAGACAGCCGGGAGATCGTCGTGGGACACCCTCCAGAACAAGGGACCTACACCTAGGCAGGTGATTTTAGGAGTTATTAGAATGCAAACTCAGCAAGTCATTGAGAGTAAGCCAGTAAGCAGCATTCCTCTACTCTTTGCTTCAGTTCCTGCCTGCAGGTTCCTACTTTGGGTTCTGACGTCCCCCAGTGATGTACTGTGAGGTAGAAGTGTAAGGTGAAAGGTCATGTTTATCATTATTTCCTTAACCTAAAACATTCACTTCAGTGGGCAATATCCAGAGGTCACCCACATCGGTTTTTAACACCATCTTGTTACTTCTCTATGTGGGGAGGCGATGGGATGTACACCCACGAACCCAACCTTGTTTCAAAAAGGATTTAAGGTGCTTTATAGGTAGAGGATTTTGTTAGTGGTTGCTGGGTTGGTTTGGGGTACGAGGGATCTAACACAGGCTCCCACACACATTAGGAGAACTTTCTACTTCTAAGGCACATCCTGCAGCCAGGGCTGTGAACATGGCAACATCAGTAGAGTACTTGCCCACCACACACATAGCAACGGTTCTGATCTCCAACACTAAATCTAGCATGGGGGTGCGCACCTGCAGTCCCAGCCTTAGGGAGGTGGAAGGAAGAGGGTCAGAAGTTCACAGTCATCCTTGATTATATAGCACCTAGTTTCCTGTCCAGTTGCTGGGATAAATGCATGACAAAAAGCAACTTAAGGGAGAAAAGATTTACTGGTTTACTGGTAGTCCATCATTGTGGGGAAGTCAAGGCGGGAGTGTAAAGCAGAGAGGCACATTGCATCACTGTGGAGAAGTCAAGGCGGGAGCGTATAGCAGAGAGGCACATTGCATCCACAGTCAGGGGCAGAAGAATGGGTGCATGCTCGCCTATTTCTTGCCTCACCTTTTATTTTTTAACTCTTTTTTTTTTTTTTAAGATTTATTTGTTTATTTATTTATTTATTATGTATATAGCATTCTGCCTGCACATATGCCTCCAGACCAGAAGAGGGCACCAGATCTCATTACAGATGGTTATGAACCACCATGTGATTGCTGGGACTTGAACTCAGGACCTCTGGAAGAGCAGTCAGTGCTCTTAACCTCTGAGCCATCTCTTATGTTTTTTGTTTTTGGGGGGTGTTTGTTTGTTTGTTTGTTTGTTTTGTTTGAGGCAAGGTTTCTCTGTGTAGCCCTGGCTGTCCTGGAACTCACTCTGTAGACCAGGCTGTCCTCGAACTCAGAAATACCCCTGCCTCTGACTTCCAAATGCTGGGATCAAAGGTGTGCACCACCACTGCTTAGCTCTACATGAGATGCTGACATGAAATTTCATACAATTCTGTCTACAGCAAACACTACACAGAGAAACCCTGTCTCAAAAAAATAAACAACAACAAAAATCTCTCATGTGGCAATTGAATGAGTGTAACTATAATATCTACCATTGCAGAACTCTGGAGGCTGAGACAAGAGGATTTTAAGTTTCAGACTAACCTGGGCTACATAACAAGACCCTGTCTCAGAAAGATAGCCAAGGCCATGCACGGTAGCATACTTGTAATCAGGAGGTAGAGGCAAGGTCAAGAGTTCATTATCACTAGCTACATAATGAATTAGAAGCTAGTCTGAGCTATATGAGACTATCCAAAAAACAAACACAAACACAGCCAGGTATGGTGGCACCACCCAGCACTGGAAAGCTGAGGCACCACAACCGCCATGGGTTCAAAGCTGACCTGGGCTACATAGCAGGACCTTGTCTCCAAAAACAAACAACAACAGCTGAGGGACAGCTCAGTAAATGCTCAATACACAAGCATGAGGTCCTGGGGTCGGGTTCAGAACTCATTTAACACCAAGCAGGGTAGCAACACTTGTAATCTCAGGGCTAGGGAGTCAGATACAGGCAGGTCCTGAGGCTCAGTGAGCAGCTAACCTTGCCTACATGGTGAACTCCAGGAATGAGATGACAACAGTGACAAAAATAAAAGCAGCGTGGTCAGTATCTCAAAAAAAGGGACACCCAGAGTTGACCTCTGGCCTTCACATACAAGCATGCATGTGCACGCACACGTGCACGTGCACGCGCGCGCGCATACACACACACACACACACACACACACACACTCAGGGCCCAACCCAAGAAAGCTGGTCTCATTTGCCTTACCTGCCTGGCCCATGAGGTACATTCCTACCCTCTCTTGAGGTTTCCAAAGGAAATGAGGAAGATGCCTCAGACTCACTTCCTTGGAGGAAGACAGGATCACTCATTGGGTCCCTTTCATCTTCCGGGTGTACTATACACTTGGCTAAATTTAAAATGTGAATGGTTAAAAAAAAAAGGGAGGGGCTTGAAAGAGTAGAGAGACAGAGGACAAAAATACTTTATGGAGACAAAATCAATCCAGATTTTGATACTGCCAAAAGCTGGACTCCTTGAGCTTCTCTGGCCTTGGGCTTCCAGGACAGGTTTTAGAAGGAACCGGAATCCTGAAATTGGTAGTGTCCTGCCTTTGTGGCAGCCAGCCGTTAGACTCTGGTTTCAGTTTTAAACACGCAGCTTTAAAGGGGACTTTCCCCTGGAACAGGAAATGCTGACTGACAGGCAGAGCCTTGACCAGGGACCAAATCTGTCAGAAAACACCTGCATCTGGTGAGCTATAGTGTCCAGGTTGATGGAGTAGCCACACAGCCTCCAGTAGCTAGCTAGCTAGCCCTGAGCAGGCGATTCAGATGTCTGAGACACAGGACCTTTTCAGGAGCCAGCCCAGAAGTTGTGAAACCTCAAAGCCTCTCTTCTTTTGCAAGGGGAAGTGAGGGGAAATGAGAGCTAACACTGTGTTGAGCAGCTGTCACGAACTGTAGACTCATGCTTTGTCAACCCGAGGAACTAAATGCCGAGATTGCCTTTGGGCAAAGGATAACTGAGGCAGGGCATGGTGGAACATGCCTGTAACCCCAGCCCTCAAGAGGCTGAGGCAGGAAGCCTGGGCTACAAAGAAACATTCCTCCTCAAAGGGACATAAGGCCGAGCATAACACCATACAGGGCTGTGTCCTGTGATCCCAGTGGTAAGCAGCTGTGATAAGCTCCCAATGAACCAGACACCGAACCACTAGAGTAAAGCCATGGGATTCACCTGGCACCGCCCTAGAGACCAGAGCAGAGATCCCGAAACCAGCTTGGCATTCAGTTATTTTTTTGGTGGTGACCACTCGTGAATTTTAAAAGTCCAAGACCAAAAAAGTAGACTGCTCCTATAATGCCAGAAAGTTGGAGGAAGAGGCAGCAGGATCAGGGTTCAAGGTTGTCCTTGGCTATGTGGTAAATTACAAGCTGACCTGGGGGGGGGGGGGACAGGGAGAGAAGAGACAGAGGGAGAGAGGGAGAAAGAGGGAGAGAGAGGGAGAAAGAGGGAGAGAGGGAGAGAGGGAGGGAGAGAGAGGGGAGAGAGAAAGAGGGAGAGAGGTAGAAAGAAGGAGAGAGGGAGAAAGAGAGGGAGTAGGAGAGAGGGAGAGAAAGAGAGAGAGAGAGAGAGAGTGTGTGTGTGTGTGTGTGTATTTTGGTCTGGCATACCTTCACCCAAATAACTCATGTCTAGAGAGAGTAGAGAATGAATTTGGGACCAGAGAATGTGATAGGGACTGAATCCATGCCCCATACTAACCTACTATGTTACATACATTGTATACATACATTATATGTGCATGAAAAAAAAAATTCCTCTTTTTTTCCTACAGTCTGACACAGTTACCTCATGTTTCCCCTACCAGCATGCCTTACAGGGTGTTCCGATTAGTCCAAGGGTTTCCTCCCCAATCTCCGAGATCCCATTTCTACACAGCATTCCGGCAAATGGCAGCACCTGTGTAGAGCACTGGGCTTCTTTCTGATCTCAGAAGTTACCAACACTGCTGCAATAATAAACTCTGAAAATTTTGACTTTTCACAAAAGAAGTCTAGTCCCTGCGGTGGGGGGGTGGGGGGAAATGAAAACAAAAGAATGAAAAAGAAAGGGTGACATATCTTTGTCAGTTGCTGCCAAATCCTCCTCCCTATGGTCCTGTCAATTCCGCTGCCCCACCTGTAGCGCCCAGCTGCAAACAGACCCATCCTGACCCCGATCTGGAAAACCGCTTTTTTAAGGTTCCTATGTATGAGTTGGCTACGTAAGTGGGCACAATTCCCGTGGAAGAGGAGCTTCCTCCAGCCAAAGCTCCTTTGCTATTGGACGCTATCCAACTCCCCATGGCCATTTGTGTAGTGATTCTGCCCGTACAAGAGCTACTCCTGGATCCCACTCACCTTTGAACCTCTAGAGTCATACACAGTAAGTAATCAATAAAGGCTTATTGTGGGGTGTTCTGGTTCTTTTTGTTGTTGTTGTTAACTTGACACAAGCTAGAGTTGTGTAGGAGGAGGAAAAAGTGACAAAGTGCCTCCAACAGGACGGCCTGCCAGCAGAGTTTTAAGGCATTTTCATGACTACTGGTTGATGGAAAGGGCTGGTGCCATCCCTGGGCAGGTGGTTGTATAAAAAAAGCAGGCTGAGCAAACTCCACGGGCACGCCCTGAGGCAGCACTCCACCAAGGCCTTCGCTTCTGTTCCTGCCCCCGGGTTTTGTCCCCGTTTGAGTTCCTGCCTTGGCTTCTCCCTGTCAGGTTGACTGTAATCAGGACATGGAAGGCGCAAACCCTTCCCTCTCCTAGCTTCCTTTGGTCATAATGTTTATCACAGCAATAGAAAGCGGGGTAAGACATGGGGGCTGGGAACGTGGCTTGCCCCGGGTGCAGAGGGTCTGCACAGCATACACAAAGCCCTGGGTTTGATCCTCAACATTTCACAGCCCGTGTGTGGCGTGTGCTCCTGTAGGTCTCCAGAAGTGGAGGCAGGAAGATCAGAAGTCCCAGGTCTGGAAGGTAGCATGAGGACCTGAGTTCAGCCCCACTGGTCATGAAAATGACCTGAGTTCAGCCCCACTGGTCATGAAAGGGGTGACGGTGCCCTCAGAGTGCTAGCCCTGGGGAGGCAGAGACAGGAACATCCTAGCAACGCCATAGCTGGCCAGCCTATCTCAGTTGTTGAGTTCCAGGTTCCAGAGAGTATCCCTATCTCAAAAACTTTCGATCGCTCCTGAGGAAGTTGGCTTTCGAGTTCCATATACACATATACAAATACATGTATGCACACATATATCTTACATAGATGAACATACACACAAATATAAGTAGATTACTCTACTCAAGGTCCTCTCATGGGGGCACGTCTTTAACCCCAGCATTCAAGAAACAGAGGCAGGTAGAGTTTGAGGACAACCTGATCTACATAGAGAACTCCAGGCCAGCCAGAACTACACATGAGACCCCGTCTCAAAAATAAATAAACAAACAAGCAAGCAAGCAAACAAAATAAATAAAAGTTTGGGACTGGTAGGATGTCTCAGTGAGTATTGATACTTTTTAAAATAGAAGTTATATTAGATGACAGAACAAATTCAGATTGGCTTCTATGGGCCTAGCGGTGTCTGAGTTCAGTGCTGGGAGGAGGCAGAGACAAGAGGCTCTCCCTTCTGGCCAGTCCAACCAAAACAGTGAGCTCTATATCTAATGAGAGAACCTGTCTCAAAAAAATAGTGTGGAGGGCTGGAGAGATGGCTCAGCGGTTAAGAGCACCAGGTGCTCTTCCAGAGGTCCTGAGTTCAATTCCTGGCACCACACGGTGGCTCACAACCATCTGTAATGGGACCCGACGTCCTCTTCTGGTGTGTGTCTGAAGAGAGCAATGGTGTACTCATATACATAAAATAAATAAATAAATCTTTAAAGAAAAAAGAATAATGTGGAGAACCCTTGAGAAAGATGCACAAAACTCTGGCCTCCACATGTACACATATCCCCACCCACACACTTGCATGTGCACACACACAATAATAGTAATAATAATAAATAGTAATAATTAAAATTGTTTAAAAAAAATCTGGTTTTTTTCTCCCAGCTCCTGTTACCAGAATTGACAACTCTGAGACTATTATTAAGCACCTAGGCCCTAAACTTTGGCTCATTCCTTGGCTAGCTCGTAACTTATTGAACCCATTCAAACTATTCTGTCTACCATTTGGTCAGTTACCTCTCCTCCAGTCCCAGCCTGTTTCTTCCTTCTTTCATGTCTCCTCAGTGCCTCTCTCAGCATCTTTCCCGAATCTTTCACTAGAATTTCTCTCTCCCTGCATCTCCTTTTAGTCTCTCACTATTTCCCAGAATCCTCTCTTCCTATCAGCGTCCCGCGTCCTATTTCCTGCCTCGGTTCATTAGCCATCGGCTTTTTAACTCACAGGTGATTCTTATAAAAAGATTCTCTCTACATAACATTTTAAAATAAAGTTTGAACTTTACAAAAGAAAGAAGGGAAGGGAAAAGAAAAGACCTGGGTGTCTAGGTTCCGCCGTGTGAGACTAGAATAATCCGCAGCTATCCCTGGACACGGCAACCTCAACATCCTGGCCTTTTCTTCTTTCTTCTGCCCCAAATTTCCCAAGAAAGATTACCTATTAACTATCTAAAACAAAACAGGCCTGTGCTTTGAAGACTTTCAAAACATCTTGACTCAACCGCAGCATCAATAGCTCCTTATGCCCACGATGACCTTAACCCCAGGATACAACTCCTGTCTCAATCCTGCATGAAGACTTAGTGGGGCCATATTGTCAGGTAACATAGAAGTGTTCCCCCTGGGGCTGCAGTGTGCCAGGCACTATGGCAATAACGGCTGATTTCAGATAGCGCGCGCACACACACACATACACACACACACAAACACACACACACACACACACACACACACACACACACACACACGCTCAAATTCCAGTAAATGTCTGTGACTTGTCTCTTAGCCCTACCTTGACGCCATCCCTCTTCCTCCTGAACCTTCTGCACGTCTCTGAGCTTAGAGATCATGCGGGAATTGTGATGGTTTATATATGCTTGGCCCAGGAAGTAGCACTGTTAGGGGGTGTGGCCTTCTTGGAGTGGGTGTGTCGCTGTGGGCGTGGCCTTAAGACTCTCACCCTAGCTGCCTGGAAGCCAGTCTTCTTCTAGCAGCCTTCAGATGTAGAACTCTCAGCTCCTCCAGCTCCATGCCTGCCTGAATGCTGCCATGTTCCCACCTTGATGATAATGAACTGAACCTGTAAGCCAGCCCCAATTAAATGATGTCCTTTATAAGAGTTGCCTTGGTCATGGTGTCTGTTCACAGAAGTAAAACCCTAACTAAGACAGGAGCCAACAAATTTGGTCTTGACCCATTGGAGTGACTCTGAGGCAGGCATTGTGGGTTACAGATTTTCTCCTTGGGGTTTGATTTACCCATGAAAGAACCAGGAAGAGCCTTATTGCCAAGTAGAATAAACCCCAGAAAACAGGAAGTAAGAGTGGGTCACCAGAGAGTGGCAGGAGGTCAGACACAGGGTGGACAGACTGACACAAGGTGGGGAGGAGAGCTTTAGAGGAAGCCCAAAGCACCAGAAAAGTATTCGTCTTCTTAAACCTGGGCAGCATCTGAAAGAAAGACATAAAAGAGAGAGGGAAAAAAAAAAAGGAAAAGTTATACCTTTCTGCGTCAGCACTCAGAAAAAAAAAAGAAACCAGCTCCAACCTTATGGCAGTTCATAGGGACTGGTGTTTGCTGTTGTTTTAAAATTACACTTATGCTAAGCATAGTGGTATATGACTTTAATCCCAGTACCCAAGAGGCAGAGGCAGGCAGATTTCTGTGAGTTCAAGGCCAACCACAGCTACACAGTGAGATCCTATTTCAAAATTAGTTAATTAATTAAAAATTACATGTATCTGATTGCTTGGTGTGTATGTGTGCACACACTTGCCACAGCACAAGTGTGGCAGCCAGAGGACAGCTTTCAAGAGTCGCTTCTCCCCTTTCAGTATGTGGGAGCCGGAGACTGAGCTCAAGTCCTCAAGCTAGGCAGCAAACACCTTCCCTCACTGAGCTATCTGGGCTTAGGTAGGAAAAAAAATCCCTAGATGCTTGGGTGAGCCTTGGGCACTCGGAGAGTCAGTGCAGCAAGAAGCCTTACATGCTGCACAGATGAAGCAAATACATCAAAATATGGAAGAGAGAGGCAATGGCCAGGAAAAGCCAGGCCCTAGGAATGTCTGGGAATTAGCAGCCTAGTTTGGTGTCGAGATGGGAGTCCTACCTGCCTTTACCTTGAGTAGTAATGAATAGCTGTTGGCCTCTTGGGACACACACTCGAGCTAACTGAAATAGTTATTAGATATTGTATGTCTCTAGAGGAACAGATCTTATAGAATGAATATGTGTGTGTGTGTGTGTGTGTGTGTGTGTGCGCGTATACATACACATTCATTATATAGTAGATGCACACATTTAATATATTATGTGTGTGTATTTAATATATTACGTGTGTGTATATATACATATGTATATATACATACACACACACACACACACACACACACACACACACACATATATATATATATGATATATGGCTGGAGAGATGGCTCAGTGGTTAAGAGCACCATCTGTTCTTTCAGAGGTCCTGAGTTCAATTCCCAGCAACCACATGGTGGCTCACAACCATCTGTAATGGGATCTGATGCCCTCTTCTGGTGTGTCTGAAGACAATGTACTCACATACATAAAATAAATAAATCTTTTTAAAATGTATATATATATAAGATATATAAATGTGTATATACAAATGTATATACATATAAAATATGTGTATAAAATGAAATGTATATATATATGCTTTATATAAAACATGTGTATAAAATGAATTATATATATATCTGCTTTATTAAAATGGCTTCCATGCTGTCATCCAACTAGTCCAACAATGGCTGTCTACCAATGGAAGGTCCAAGAATATGGTAGTTGCTCAGTCCGTAGGGCGGGATGTCTCAGCTGGTTTTCAGCACACACTAGAATCTGGAAGAAGTAGACTCCAGTGCCAGTGAAGGAACGGACTTGCTAGCAAGTGTGAGGGCAAGCAGGCAAAGAGGCAGCAAGCTTCCTTCCTCCACATCCTTTATAGAAGCAGCAGCCATAAGGTGTGGTCCACATTAAAGGTGGATCTTCCCACCTTAAAAATCTGGATTAAAATTGTATTTTCCCATCTCAAAGATCCGGATTAGAAGTAGGTCTTCCCATAGCAAGTTATTTAATTAAGAAAAAATTCCTTACCTGTGTGGTGGTACACACCTTTTATCTCAGTACTGCCTACAAAAGTAGGCAGCTTTCTCTGAGTTTGAGGCCAACCTGGTCTACAAAATGAGTCCAGAACATCCAGAGAATGTTATACAGAGAAACCCTATCTCAAAAAAAAAAGAAAGAAAGAAAGAAAGATAGATAGAAAGAAAGACAGATAGAAAGAAAGAAAGACAGATAGACAAAGAAAAAAATTCCTCATAGATGAGCCCAGCTCCTGCCACCAAGCTATTCTGGTCCAACCCCAAATATCTCTCCCCTCCCTGCTCTTCATTTTTTTATTTCCCATTCTATGACAGTGATCTGCTAGCTACCGTGTCCTTGGTGAGCTTTGTGCTAGGCACTGGTGACTGGTGAGGAATATGTCCCTGCAGTACTGTTCTAAAGGTCTGGTTCTCAGCTTATGGTGCTGTTTTGAAGGCTGTGGAAACTTTAGTAGATGGGGGCTGGCAATTCAAGAGGGGTGGGCTTTTGAGGTTATTACCAGCTTCTCGTTCCAGCCTGGGCTGTTTCCTCCTGGCCATGAATAACCCCTTCCTCAGCTCCCACCACGACCAGGTGCTCCACTGTGCCTTCCCTGCCATGACTGCTGGAAGCACCTGTGAGCCAAAAGTCATCTGTCCTCCTTAAGCTGTTTCTGCTGGGTGTCTGGGCAGGGCAACAATAAGTAACAAAAACAGTCTAGAAGGCACAGGGACCGGTGAAATCTGGGCCTTTCCCAGCACAAGTCAAAGTGCCTGCCTCCTGGGTGATAAGATTACGGACTTACAACACCATACCTGCTGTATGTTGCTCTGGGGATCAATCCAGGGCTTTGTGCATGCTGGGTGTGGTGATTTAAATGAGGATGGCCCTCCGTAAGCTCGTAAACTCGTAAGCTCGTCTATCTGAATGTTTAGTCATCGGGAGAGGCTTTACTGGAAAGGTATTAGGAGGTGTGGCCTTGTTGGAGTGAGTGTGACCTTGATGGAGGAAATGTGTCACTTGGAGTAGGCTTTGGGGTTTCAAAATCTTAAGCCAAGCTCAGTATCTTTCTCCTTCGAACTGCCTTTGGATCCGGATGTAGAACTCTCAGCAACTCCAGCATCATGTCTGCCTGCACACTGCCATGCTTCTGGCCATGATGATAAGGGACTGAACCTCTGAAACTGTAAGCCAGCCCCAATTAAACGTTTTCCTTTAAATGTTAAACGTTTCCCATGGTCATGGTGTCTCTTCATAGCAATGAAATTCTAAGTAAGACACTAGGCAAGCACTCAGCCAGCTGAGCTCTGCAGCCACAGTTTTGTGGTTTTGAGACAAGGTCTCACTTAACAGCACAGCCTAGTGTGGAATTTACTATGTAGCTATGGTGATTTGAATGAGAATATTCTCCATAGTCTTAGGCATTTAAATGCTTCCTCCCCACTTGATGGTGCTCTTTGGAAAAGCTTAGGACAGGTGGCCTTGTTGGAGGAAACAGAACCCAAATCACAGTCATAAAACCAGAGATTCACAGAAATGGACTCTGGAACACATGGTAGGCCTCCCTGTCTGGTCCCCCAAGAAGGTCCTTTTCCCAAGATCTAGCATCTATTCAAAAGCCATTTCCTCAGGGACTTGAAGAAAGTTCCTGCTTGCTAAAAAGGGAGTCATTCTCCTTATCTCTGGCCTGAGAAACTTGTGGCCCGCTATTAACACATGACTGTGATGTCTATTAACTTGTGAAGGTCAATATGCCTTCCTCAGTCCCTACTCACAAGCCCCATGTCAGCTCACAGGCCCCCTTTCTCCCATCCCCATTCAACCCTGAATATCTTTCCTGTTCCTTCTCTTTGCTTTCCGGGGAGACAGCCTCGGCAGTTTGAAATAAACTTTTCCCTTTTCAACCATGGAGTGGCTTTTTTGGTTTCTTTACTACTCTCATTTTCATTTATTCCCCAAAACAGCTTGGGATGGGGCTGGGCTGCCATGACAGTGGCTATTTTCTTGGTGGTGCCCACTCCTAAATTTTAAAAGCCAAGGATACGTGGGGCACCCCTTATAGTGCCAGAACATTGGAAGAGGAGGCGGGAGAATCAGAGAAGCTCAAGATCAGCGCTGGAGATTAGAGTCAGCAGTTAGGAGCATAGAGCATGTTTGAGCCAGCCTAGTCCACATGAGACCCTGTCTCAAAACAACAGCAAAAATCCTCAAAGACCAAGGCCAACACGGCGGCTCCTTGGGTTAAGGATCCTGCAGCCCAGCTTGCAGATAGGAGCTAATTCCCAGAAACCACCTGGTGGAAGGTAAGAACCAAAGGACTGACTCCTTCAAATTGTCTTCTGACCATCACATGTGCAACACACACACACACACTAAATAAAGCTAGGCTGGGTGTAGTGGTACCTGTATTTGCTCAGGGAAGCAGAGGCAAACAGATCCTTGTGAGTTCAGCCTGGTCTATATAGAAATTCCAGTCCAGCCAAGACTACATAGTGAGACCCTGTCTCAAAATAAATAAAATGAAATAAAAGTAAAATTTAAAATGTATTTAAAGTTTTTTTTAGAAGACTTAATTTTCTTTGTTAATTAACCATGCGTGCCTTTAATCTTAGTGCTCCGAGGCAGAGACTGACAGATCACTTTGAGTTTGAGGCCAGCCTGTATGAAATCAAAACAGGAAAAATAGACCTGACAGGTTAAGAGTTCTGTTTGCAGTTATGAATACATTCCTGGGGCTGGAGAGATGGCTCAGTGGTTAAGAGAACTGACTGCTCTTCCAGAGGTCCTGAGTTCAATTCCCAGCAACCACACGGTGTCTCACAACCATCTGTAATGAGATCGGATGCCCTCTTCTGGTGTGTCTGAAGACAGTGACAGTGTACTCACATACATGAAATAAATAAATAAATCTTAAGAAAGAAAGAGAATACATTCCTGTTTGTTCCATACATTTGTACCGGATAGACTTGATCATGTGTGGACAGGAGTTACATCAGAATGTACACTTGCCCCTGATTAGACCTAGTGGAAATGAAGTGAATTGTGTATTTTGCCTTTTTTAAGCATCTGCAAACTGTGACTTGGGCCATTTTCCTTAGAACTCAGTTATGGGCCTGCCTAGAGTCCATTAACCTGGCCAGTATTTAATTAAAGGTTGTTTCAAATTTGGCTTAAAATTGTGGTAGTGGTCTTCTGATGAGTACGATTAATGCCTGGTCTACAGAGCAAGTCCCAGGACAGCCAAGGCTACACAGGACAGCCAAGGCTACACAGGACAGCCAAGGCTACACAGGACAGCCAAGGCTACACAGGACAGCCAAGGCTACACAGAAACCGTGTCTCAAAAAAAAAGTGTAAGTATCTGAGTGTCGGTGTGTGGTGTGTGTGCATGAGTGTACGTACCTACCTACCGAGGACAGAGGTATCAGATCCTCCCGGAGCTGGCATTAAAGGCCGTCGTAAGTAATCTGATGTGGGCTCTGAGCACCAAACTCTGATCTTCTGTAATAACAGTGTGGGCTCTATTACACCCATCTCTCCAGTAACAAAGCTTTTTCTTTTTTTTATTTTTTTTAAGTTGAAGACCAAAGGAGAAGTGTTGACAATGAAAATAGGAAGGTTTTTATTTCTAAAACCTACATTTAAAAAAAAAAAAACCATTAAGCTAGGATTGGTAGCACGCCCCTATAATCCCAGGCACAGGCAGAGGGGAAGTGAATTCCTGTGAGGCCCAGGCCAGCCCAGTCTCCATAGGGAGTTCACAGTCATGCCAGCCATACATACTACTACATAGTGACACTCTAGCTTTAGAAAAGAAAACGGGGGGGGGGGGGGGGGGAGCCAAAGCTGCTATAGCATCATAGTGAAATAATGCCAGTATACATCCTTAGGGTTTATTGAGTTCCAGGTTTGGAGTGGGAAGCCTTCCAGAGGACTATAGCAGGCATGGGAGGCTCCCTGGCCAGTACGGAGCCTGAGGTGTGCCTCATCTATGCACTATGGTCAGCACTTAGGCCCTCATGACTTCTCCCCTGGACTGGGGATCATTAGCTGCTGCCTTGCCCCCACCTGTTGTCCAGATAGGACTTCCTGTTTGGCAAGTTCTGAGGATCCTCTCCCTGCTCCTCAAACTCGCCCTTTTTTGTAAACTTTGTGTTCACCATCCCCAGACCTTATGCCTCCCTTCAGCCAGCTGGAATTTCCTGTCCCACTGTCCTCCCAGCAGGAGACTCCATTCCCGTTTCTGAGTCACTCAGGGGTGACTCAAGCGTGACTCACTCCACTGTGGCCCCTCGCACTTCCACTCACCTCGGCTGGGAGTGGCTCCTGCCCATTCACTGGCCAGGATCTTTCTGCAACAATGTGATGTGAGACTCCTCCCCCATCCCAGGGACCTGGCCTGAAAACGACCCTCAACAAAGGAGAAATCTGGCCAGTGCAGAGGCAGGTAGGGCACAGAAGCGCAAGCACTCCAGTGCTGGGTGAGAAGTTAGCTGAGCTGGTTTCTCTGTCCCCACCCTCCTCAGACCCCACCTCCAGCTACAATCAAAGGTCATCTGGCTTTTCAGAAACCCACCTTTCTGTCCCCATGACTCACTCCAAATACCCATTTCCAGCTGGAAGCAACTATGGGTCACAGTCTGACTAACTATAATTATGATCAGAAAAGTATTCAGTTTTAAGTTGGATACAAATTTATGTACTGGGCAAACAAAAAACAAACATCTCAAAGGAAATAAGGACACTTTATTCTGGAGTCAAGTCTGAGTGACCGTGGCCCAGGAACACAAATGTAAGCTACCACAAATCCCACGTTCCAGCGCGGGTAACAGTCTGCTGAGGTTTTGTTGTTGTTCTGGTTTTTTTGAGACAGGGTTTTTCTGTGTAGCCCTGGCTGCCCTGGAATGATGCTTGCTGGTTCATTTGCTGGCTTACTCTCTGTGAAGGCTCTAACTTAACCAGTCTCTTATACAGCCCAGAAACACCTACTTGAGGAATGGTTCTGCCAACGGTGGGTTGGCCCTCCCACACCCATCATTAATCATGACAGTCTCCCACAGACATGCCCATAGGCCAATCTGATGTAAGCAATTCACTTTTTTTTTTTTTGTTTGTTTTTGTTTTTGTTTTTCGAGACAGGGTTTCTCTGTATAGCCTTGGCTGTCCTGGAACTCACTCCATAGACCGGGCTGGCCTCGAACGCAGAAATCCGCCTGCCTCTGCCTCCCAAGTGCTGGGATTAAAGTCGTGCAGCAATTCACATTAAACCTGGCGTGTGCACACCTGTAATCCCAGCTCTTTCTTGGAACGTAGAGGCAAGAGAATCAAGAGGTCAAGGTTATCAGTGATAACTTAGGGGGCTTGGAGACAGTCTGGAGTACACAAGACCTTGTCTTAAAAATGGGGGACAGAGGGGAATGGGGAAGTGGGGTGGAGAGATGCTTCCTGGTTGTTTGAATGTGCTTGGCCCAGGGCGTGGCACTATTAGGAGGTGTGGCCTTGTTGGAGTAGGTGTGGCTTGTTGAAAGAAGTGTGTCACTATGCAGATGAGCTTTTCTGAGCCTTCCTTTGTCAATGCAATTAATCTGATTCCCTTCATTTTAGTCTTAGCCTCAGGAAGACTCTTCAGATAAGGGCAAAAGGCAGCCACGTTCTTCACCAAAAACAGTCTCTAGGCCACATGTTAACATTCTCCTCCTCTGAAACCTTTGAAACCAGACCCTCACAGTTCAAGTCCCGTTCGGCACCAATGATTCCATGTCCCTACTAGGATGGCCCATTAAGTCCCACTTAAAGCATTCCACTACTTTCCAAATCCAAAGTTCCAAAATCTATGTTCTTCCAAACACAAGCATGGTCAGGCTTATCACAGCAATACCACAGTCCCTGGTACCAACTTCTGTCTTAGCGTTCCATTGCTGCGAAGAGACACTATGACCAAAGCCACTCTTGTATGATCAAGGACAACATTTAATCGTGGCTGGCTTACAGGTTCAGAGGTTCAGTCCATTATCATCAAGGCAGGAACATGGCAGCATCCAGGCAGTCGTGGCACTGGAGAAGGAGCTGAAAGTTTTATATCCTGTTCTGAAGGGAACCAGAAGACTGACTTCCAAACAGCTAGAAGGAGAGCCTCAAAGCCCATCCCCACAGTGACTCACTTCCTCCAACAAAGGCACACCCACTCCAACAAGGTCACACCTCCAAGAGTGCCACTCCCAGGGCCAAGCATATTCACACCACCAAGTGTGCAGTGGTTAAAAACATGCATGAGGGCTGGAGATGGCTTAGTGATTAAGAGCACTGGTTACTCTCCAGAGGACCTGAGTTCACAGCTCACAACTGTCTGTAGCTCCAGTTCCAGCAGACCTGACACCTTCATACAGACATACATACAGGCTAAACACCAATGCAAATAAAATGAAATAAGAATAAATAATTTTTTTTAAAGAGCACACAGAAACTGCCCTTGCAGAGAGTTCACAACACCCATATCAAATGACTCACAGTTACTTCCATGGGCACCTGTACACGTGCAGCAGACCTGACATGTGCATAATTTTTAAAAACAATACATTTTTAAAAGAAAGAAGAAAAAGTACCCCACCCTGACCCTGCTGCTGCTTCTTGCTGTCTTCGTCACCCCAAGCCAGCTCTCCCAGGCCTTGCTCCATCAGAACCCAGGTAACCACCAGGCCTGGAAACCAGTATGATCATGGTCCTTCTTGGAGACAAGACTGTGACACTATGCTCCACTAATGATTTATTTCTTATTAATATTACTTTTTTTAAATTTAGATAGTCTTTCTACAGAGCTCACGTCCACCTAGAACTTGAAGTCCTCCTAATTCAGCTTCTCAAGAGTTGGAGTTACTTATATGCACCATGATGTCTAACCTGATATTCTAATTCATACACATTCATCTACATTCAGTATGGTAATTCAATATACACTGTAGGAAGCTGCAGTTGCCTCATGTGTCCTTTTTTGCAGGCGAAGGGGACAGGGGAGGGGCTCGGAACATCGATGTTCCTCGCGCCTCCCGTGTCCCCTTTCGCCCGTGGAAGAGAGACACGTGAGGCAATATTCGGGTGATTACCACAGCGAGACTTTATTCGTATAAGCAGAAGCGGAAAAGACAGGGAGACAGGAAGAGGCTCTGCTTAAATACACCCTAGAGTGACTTATTCACTTCTGATTGGCTGTTCACTCATTACCCATAATACGTCCCGGGATGGGCAGTGACTTTGGCGCGCTTTTGCCTCTTTGCACCGGCGCAGTTAGTTGTTTACTTGTGGAGGACACGATGCCCGCGCCATCTTGGAATGGCGCTAACCACGGCTTCCTACAATACACATATAGTATGTAATGATCAAACCAATGTAGATGACATTTTCAGCTCCTTAAACAGCTTCTTGGGGCTAGGGGAGATAGCTGAGGAGGTCAAGTGCTTGTTCTGCAACTGTGTGGACCTGAATTTGGATCCTCAGCGGCCACACAAATCCCAGGAGCTCAATGGCCAGCAGATCTAGGCAAGGTGGAGAACACCATGCTCACTAAGAGAGACTCTGTCTCAAACTAAGGTGGGGAGAGAGAGAGAGAGAGAGAGAGAGAGAGAGAGAGAGAGACACACACACACGACATCAGCTCACATCCATGTCTGGCCTGTGCATTGGCACATGGGGGAACACACCTCCACATACAAACATAAACCACATTACACACGAGGGTGGAACATACTTTTTTTGGTTTTCTGAAGTGCTAGTTAGGATCCAAGGACTAGCTTATGCTAGGCAAATGATCATTAGTGTGTTGAAGTAAATATTTAAAAAGCAGGGCTGTGCAGGCCGACCATCTAAACCGCTGCGGCTCTGCCTAGCTCAGCTGCCACGTTCCACGGCCCGAGGGCACGTAAGCACGCAGCTAGAAACACCAGCCCTGCCACCCACGAGACGCCAGCATGGGAGATGGCTCTGCGGATCTTCCACGCTGTCTCCGCAAGGCTGGGCAGTGCCCAGACCATCCATGCGAGCTCAGTACAAATGAGACTCTAATGCTTAGACTATCCAAAGGCTTATATATTTGGTAATGATCAATAACAAGATGCCCACACAATCAGAGGTATAACCCAACCTAGATATACCAACTACCTTTGACTGCTAAAGACACGCACACATCCGCTTCCATGTTCCCCACTCTCTCATCTCTCCCTCTCCCTTCTTCCTTCTTTCCTCTTCCTCTCCTTACTCCTCCCCTTCCTCTTCTTTCTCCTCCCATCTTAGCTCCTCCCAACTTTTGGGAAAATTTCCCGCTACATTAGTGTGCTACACTTGAGCCTCAAATCCTTATTAATGGTTATTAACTATATTATGAAGTGGAAACATAAGGGTTCTTTGGAAAGTCAGTTGGATAGGGTTTTTCTGGGGCAAACGTGAAGGAACGTTTAGTTAAAATGGACACAGGTGAAAAGCTAAGGCGGACTCATGTAGGAACATTTTGCTGAAGCAGACACAGGTGAGAGAATGTTCTGCTAAAGCAAGCATGTGAAATATATGTGATGAAGGATTCTTTGCTAATGACACCCATGTATTGGTTCACTTTACATTGAGTAGTTGAGCTGCATTTGTCGGGACTCCATAGAGAGAAACACACCAAAACACTTCTGGTGGTGTGCTGCAGTCTGTTGCCACTTCCAAGGACTCTGACTGATTGGATGCACATGATGAGACAAGACCCATGCTGAGGCAAGGCACTTGGAAGACAAGTGATGTCTGGAGGGTTTAAATAGGACTCAAAGGACAGTGACAGTGGCAGAGTTTGACTTACTGATAGAGCTAGCCATGCAAGGCTTGTGGCACAGCCGGGAACTTATTCTGGCATTCCTCCTAGTCCTTCCTCCTGCTCACTGGAGCCAAGGCTGAGACCTAGCTGTCTCTGTTAGGTATTGCCATAGCTGCTGATTCGTGTTTGCTAACCTGACTCTACTGACTGGATTGTTGATGTACCCACGAAGAGTTTACAAGTGGATGGAGCCGCCTCTGCTAACCTGTGAACAGAACAGCTGATTTCCAGACAACACAGATAGGAGTTGCTCCAAAGAACCTTTCTAAACAGATCCACTTCCCTGTATCCTTTCTTTTCTACAACCTCTGATGGGTGGTGAGCTAAAAGGGAGGTTAAAGCATTTAAGAACCATCATTAAAAATAAGGTTTGAGCTGGGCAGTGATGGCGCACGCCTTGAATCCCAGCACTTGGGAGGCAGAGGCAGGAGGACTTTGAGGCCAGCCGGGTCTACAGAGTGAGTTCCAGGACAGCCAGGGCTATACAGAGAAACCCTGTATCAAAAAACCATAAAAAGGTTTGAAAAAATTAAATTTACAACATTATATTGTTACTATATTATATATAGTTAAACTATATATTTATAATAAGTATACGTAGTCATTACTTGTTAATAAATAATATAAAGTATATACTCTATATAGTTATTATATGTTATATATAACCATATATAAAAATTATATACAATATAATAACTATATGTAATATATAATAACCATAGGTAGTTATTACTTGTTAATAAATAATATATACTATGTGCTTCATATATACTGTTGAACTATCTAAACCCATCAGCTTCTAATGACACAGAGACTTATATTTATTTATGAATGCCTGGGCCTTAGAGCTACGCTTGTTCCCAAATAGCTCATATATCTTAATTAACCCATTTACTGTAATCTACATTCTGCTACAGGACCATTACCTCTCCAGTCCTGGCACCTGTTCCTTCCTCCTGTCAAATTCACCCCACCCCCAACTGCCTGATTCTTTCCCAGAGTTCCTGTCTCTTCCTGGATGCCCCACCTTTTCTCTCCTACCCTGCCATAGGCCATCAACTCCTTATTAAGCCAATCAGAAGGTGATGGAGAAGATGTTTACATAACACTGAGACAGGTGATGCTTCATAAAAATAACAATGCCAAAGTCCAGACAGTACTCTGCTGGTACAGAAAGCAACATTTAAACAATGCAAAGATAACCTTTACACAGTACACAAGAAGATTATCCCAACATACATACATACTTACATACATACATACATACATACACACATACATACACACACACACACACACAAACTTCTTTGTTTTGTATTTCATTTCAAGACAGGGTTTCTCTGTGTAGCTGAGGCTGTCCTGGGTGCTCTGTAGATATCAGACTGGCCTTGAACTCAGAGATCCACTACCTCTGCCTCTACAGTGCTGGGGTTAAAGGCATGCCCAGTTAAATAACCATATGTTTATATGTCACACTGTGATGTTTTAGTTTCAGTACACAAGTACAACACATACTGTTGCAGTTAGGAAAGTTAGCACCTCCATCTCATCTTAGCCCAGGGTGACCTTGAGCTTCTGGTCCAGCTGCATCTTTTTCCTCAGTGCTAGAGATCAAAGGCAGAGCTTCTTCCCACATGCTCAGCAGACATGCATGCCATCACCCAAGCTCTATCCCCAGCCTCTTATTGTAGTATATTTTATTTCAATGCTAGAGGTTGAACCCACAACCCACTGCATACTAGGGTTAGTTACTGTTCTATTGCTCTGAGGAGACTCAATGAACAAGGCAAATTATAAAAGAAAGCAGTTGATTGGTGGCTGGCTTACAGTTTCAGAGGGTTAGTTCATTATCATCATGGTGGGAGCCTGGCAGCACACTGGCAGGCGTGATGTTGGAACAGTAGTCGTTTGGTCCAAGGAAGCAAACAGAGAGTACCAGACCTGGTGAGCGCTTTTGAAACCCCTAACAATAACCCCCTTGACACACCTCCCCCAACAAGGCCACACCTCCTAATCCTTCCCAAAGAGTTCACCAACTGGGTCCAAGCATTCAAACATCTGAGCCTATGAGAAACATTCTTGTTTAAACCAGCACACTAGGTAAGTGTCCTACTGGTCCATACTTATGCTCTGGAGCTAACATGTCAGCTCACTGACTGTGCCTGTGTAGCTGGCTTTGGGACCTGATTGTAAGTCAGAGGATGCAGAACAGCAGCCCAGGAACTCTGTCCCCTGGGTGCTTGCTGGCAGGAGTTGCAGGGCAGGATGATGGAGAGATAGATGCATGGGGTAAAGCTTTTGATGTGCCCAGCAGGTGTGCTTGGAAGCTGAACTGGCAGAAACCAGAGGCAGGACCAGAATGATGGGTGTCAGGGAAGAGCAAGTGTGTTCAAAAGGAGAGGAAAGAAGCCCAGAGAGGCCTCTCAGAAATGTTGGTGTGTGGTCAAGCACAGCTTGCTGGGTTCAGCTGAAGCTCAGTGCTAGAACACTTGCAGGTACTATATGATGAAGTCCTGGGTTTGATCTTCACCATTAAAGATAACACCAAACCAAAAACAAGACAAAACAACAACAAAAAAAAAAAAAAAAAAACAAAAACAAAAAAAAACAAAAAAAAAAAAAAAAATGGCTTTGATAGCCCTGCCCCAGAAAGGTACTAATAGAGACACCTCCACCAAGACTGAAACACCTTACAGGTATAAAAGCAAATTCTCAAGAAAAAGCCTCTCATGTGTTAAAGAGTCTAAAGGCAGACTCAAAAGAACTGTGATTGTGGGAGTTGGAATGTTGCAGGTCCAGAGTCAAATTCTCTAGGCTATTTTCAGCCCCTTTGGTAGTCTCTTTCGCACTCCTAAACTAACATCCTCACTATCTGGTGAAATCTTTTGAGGTGTACTAACCAGTCGCTAGCTTCCACCAACTCAAAGGCTGGAAATATCAGCCTCAGATTCTGAGGTTTCAAAGCTTTGCCAAAGCTGCCTGCCATAGATGTCCATAGACGTTATTAAAAGTGCCTTGATTGATGACTTTCTTTGTTCTCTTACTATAAAAGCCTAAGGAAACTGAGCTGTAGCTCGGCTGGTGGGTGCTTGTCTGACATGCAGGAAGCACTGGGTTCCATCCCCAGCATCACATAAACTCGCACGGTGGTACATGCCTTTGACTCTGGCACTGAGAAAGCAGAGGTAGGAGGACCAAGGTCATCGTCTGCAACATAAGGAGTTAGAGGCCAGCCAGAGCCATGTGAGACCCTGCCTCAATGAATGAATGAATGAATGAATCCATCACCATGTTGTAACATGGTATTTGAGGTGACTTAGATTTGATGTCTTGAGCCAAGATAATTTATATTTGTCTCCAGAATACATTCTCCTTTTAAAAATTATCTATCTATCTATCTATCTATCTATCTATCTATCTATCATCTATCATCTATCTGTCTATCATCTATCATCTTCCTATCTATCTATCTATCTATCTATCTATCTATCTATCTATCTATCTATCTACCTATCTACCTATCTATCTGTATGTGCATGTGCCTGAGCATATGGCTGCGTACCACATGAGTGCAGGAGCCCTCAGAGGTCAGAAGAGGGTGTTAGGTCCCATGGAGCTGGAATTACAGGCAGTCTTAAGCTGCCATGTGGGTGCTGAGAAGCCAATCCACACCCTCTGCAAGCACAGGAGTGTTCTTAACCAGTGAGCCATCTCTTCAGCCCCCAGAATAAGTTATCTTACTGCTTTTGAAGAAAGAACTGTTTTGTGTGGACACAGGCTATGCTCCTGTGTGGGGCCCGTCCACCCTGGCCAGGAGCAGCTCAAAGAATGACTCTGATTATATTCCATCGTCAACAACTTCCTAGTCTTTCTTCTTTTGCTGAAGTTCACCTTACACAATGATGTATCTGGCCACATCTTCTGCAGGAGCCAGTATTTGAAGCAAAACCCAAGTATCTGCTAATAAGGTAATTAGCATACTACAAAGTAAAGAACTTTGTAATAAGGAGAGTTGGGCTTTTTCTGTTCTTTTGAGGAAGGAAAATACACATGCTCTCCAAGACACACAGAGCACAGCTGCTTGCTTATAAGTAGCCCCTAGGTTGAAATGTTTTCCCTTGTCCTGAGCTTTGAACCTACAGCCTTGTGCATGCTAGGTGAGCTCTCTACCATTGAGCCACATGCCCAGCACTCTACATTTATTTGTATTTTCAGCTACTGAGATAACTATAAGGCTGCAGAGAAAATTCAGAACAGGTTCCACCTGGAAGAAAACTAAAACTAAAAAGCCAGATGTGTTAGCTTATCCAGAAATACCTGCACTGTGGAGACGGATGCAGGCAGATAGACATAGTATGAGGCCAGGCTGAGATATTCATTGAGATCCTGTCTCAACAATACCGTATACAAGAGGTAAAGGATGTAGTTCAGCTGGCAGAGTATTTCTCTACAATGTATAAAGACCTGGGTTCGACTCCTAGCACCACGGAACATTTACTCCTCTGGTCAAGAGAACAAAATCTCTGGCCTAACCCAGTAGGGCCTTAGGCCCTTGATCACTTGGCCAAGGAACACCCGTAGGAAGGTTGGGTCATTGTAAGCCATGTTGAAGAGATGGCAGAATAATTAGTCCTTTAATGAGCCAGAATCCTGGCCCTATGCAGTTCACCAGGCTACACCCAAAGGAAGTCTGCTCACTTTTCTGAGTTACTCAGGAAGGCAGGCTTCCCCCTTTCCTCTTTTCATCTTTTCTAAACACATTTCCCTTAATACTTAGGGTCCCTGGCCATGTCCCGAACCCCTGCACCCTTCATCCCTTATTCTGTCTCTGAAGCCTCCCTTCCCACCGTGTGACTGCCAGCTTCAATAGGCTAGCTCTTTCTCCTCTCCTCCACACCGCAGCTGAAGCTCACAGCTCTCCTGCCTGAAAAAAAGAAATAAATAAAATAAAATAAAACTGCTCTTGAGCTTCAATTTAAGTCAATTCTTTTTTTTAATTATTTCTTTAAAATATATTTCAGATTTTATCCCTCACCCCATTCCCCCTACCACCCAGGAACCCCCCTATCCCGTCCCCCCTCCTACCTCCATAAGGGTGTGCCCCCACCTACCCCCAGTCTCCCCTCTCCACCCTCAAATACCTCCCCGATCAGTGTTCAGCCTTCATGGGCCCAGGGATCTCCTCTCCCACCCATGCCAGACAAGGCCATCCACCCCTAAGTATACAGCTGAAATCATGGGTGCCTCCCTTTGTGCTCCCAGGCTGGTGGTTTAGACCCTGGGGAGCTCTGGTTGGCTGGCACTGTTGCTCTCCTCTTGGGGCCACCAACCCTTTCAGCTCCTTCAGTCCTCTAACTTCTTCATTGGGAACCCTTGATCAGATCAATGGTTAGCTGTCAGCATCCGCCTCTGGGTATGTCAGACTCTGGCAGACCTTCGAGGAGACAGCTGTATCAGGCTCCTGTCAGCATGCACTTCCTGACATCCATATCGGCATCTATCTTTGGTGACTGCACATGGGACGTATATCAAGGTGGTTAAGTCAATTCTTAACTACTTTTATTAATGAGACCAAGGACTCCCCAAATCCAGTAACAGTGTAATACTGCACACCATAATTATAGCACTCAGAAAGCAGAGGCAGGGGGATCAGGAGTCTAAGTGATCATTCTTGGTTACGTAACCAGTGTGAGAATGTGCAACCCTCTCTCATTTTCTTTTTTAATTCTCTATAAACAAGCTATCCAAACCTGGAGAGCTAGCACAGTGGTTAAGAGCTCTTGTTGCTCTTGCTGGGGTCCAGCTCCATTCCTGACACCCACACATTGTCTCACAGCCATTTGTTTGTTACACCAGTTTCAGGGGATCCTTCTGACTTCCAGTGGCACCTGACATACACGGGGTGCACGGGGTGCCTTTTTTTTCTTATCTATGAATTCCTTCATTGATGGAGATAAGGACCCACGGGGAAAGATGCTTAGTCATCTCTCTCTTTGACTCAGCCCTCACGTACAGGTGGCACATATGGGTGGTACATACGGGTGGTACGTACGGGTGGTGTTCTGTTTGGAGCCGACTTTTAGCAGAAAGTGGCTATCAGCTTTGCAGCCATCTCGAACCATATACCCTGACATGAGACTTGTTTTTCAACAGCCTACAATAGCTGAAGCACACTCTGATATCCCACATATTTTGTGTTGCTGTTTACTACCCCCAGCTGCAAGGCGCACGTGATATCCATGCCTGCAAGGCATGCAGTTCACGTGCTGTCCACGTGCTATCCAGGCCATACATGCCTGTAAGGTGCACGTGATATCCACACCTGTAAGGCTTATATCAACACCTGCAAGGCACGTGGTAAATACCCCAGATTTCCCTTCAATAAAGGAGACTAGAGGCTTGAGACTTGATCAGAACCTCTGTCTTGTCTCCATTCTTCGAGTCTCTTCCCCTTTATTCTCCCCCCCTCTCCCCCAGACCCTGACCTGACCTGAAGACCAGAGCAGCAGCTTGGGCCGGGAAACAGTGGCCGCCAAGCGTGGAGTGGAGAGGGCCGAAACAGTGTTTCTACTCTTCCTGTGTTTGATACGTTATCCACAACATCCCATAGGTCTAGATGGGGGCCTATGTGGCTCTTGAGTCCCTGACACTTTGAAATATCCTTTTCTCTGACCTCTACTGTTCTAACCAGTTCAGCCTCACAAGCCTTCTGGAGCCTTCACCCAGATAGTACATCATGTAGCCCAAGCTGGCTACAGACTCACTATACAGCCTGAAGAAAACCTTGCTCTGATCCCCCAGCTTCTGCCTCCTGGGAGATGGAACTACAGGTGTGTTCTGCCATGTTCTAACTTCAGACTTTACTGTAGGTGAAGGAGGAGTATCACTCCTGATTACTCCCAAGTTAAGGTGGGAGAAAGATGAAGAAGTCCAGGAATGGGCTGGATTTTTCCAGAATGGGGCTTCTATCACTTTTCTGTCCTTATATGGCATTTTCTTGCCTGAACGTGGCAAAACATCTGATGCATCATGGGAAGATGCCCCTTTTGCAAGACAGAGGATAAGGAGCTGCCTGTAAAACGACATCAAAGATAGTTATGGGTCATCTCCATAAGGAAAAAATTCTAGTTCCCCAAGATTAGTATTCTATAATCCCCCACCACCACCTAGTAAACTTCTGTTAATATAAAGGCCCTGCTACATTTCTAGAACTTGACAAAGTGACCTCCCCTTCCTCCTTTCCTTCACTTCCCTCATACTCCTTTCTGAATTTGTCAGTTACCAGTAAACTGTGAGGCTTGCTTTCTGGGCTTGTCTCAGTACAACCTTTTCCAAAAAGAAATCCCCTTGCTAGGTTACTTTCAGTTTGCTCATGTGTTTCTTTGTGTGACGCGAAGTGTGTTCTTTACTAGTTACTCCTCAGCCATGGTGGCCACAGCTGGGTTTGCATGGGCTGTGTTTTCACTGTATAAGTAGTCCCATGGTGTCCCGCATAATTAACCTCTGCGGTTGCATCACTCTGAATGCCATCACGCAGCTTGCCACCTTGTTCCCTGTGTCTTCACAGGACGATGCAGAGGAAAGTTGCAGCCACAATGTTAAATCTTCTAAACTATGCTAGAGAGGAGGTAGTGTGGCACGGACACCTATAATCTCAGCATTTAGAAGACAAGCCAACCTGGGCTACAGAGTGAAATTGTCTAAGTCCCTCCTTACCCCCAACAGACGGACCATGCTCAGTTATCTATCATGTGTTCAGTTCCAGGCTCCATCTCCAGTATCGTACAAACGTGGCATGATATTACATGCTTGTAAGCAACCCTAGGACTTGAGAGGTGGAGGCAGGTGTGTAGAAGTTCAAAGTCATCTTTAGCTAGGTAGCATGTTCAAGGCCATTTTGGATACATAAGAACCCTGTCTCAAGAAAAGAAAATGGGTGGCTCAGCAGGTGAAGGGACTTACCAACTATCCTGATGCAAGCTGGCCTAAGCTACTCTTTATTGGAAGTGATGGCAAATAAGATGCTTCATAGACTTTACTCTTGGTCCTCATAGCAACCTTGCAGGAAGGTAGCATTGGCTCCTTTTTACACATAAGGAAACTGAGGCAGAGAGATATTAGGTCTTATGGTTGGGTTTCAAACTCAGGTTTAAGTCCTCCTGCTGGACGTAGTCAAGAGGGAGTGGGCTGGGGATGTGGCTCAGTCAACCCTTGCCTAGCACGCGTGATACCCAGGATTTGATCCTCAGCATTGGGGGAACGGGGAATTCCGAAACAAATACAGAGGACTCGGGACTTCATGCCTGAGAGAATTCACTCACAAACTTGCCCATCCATTCCTTCAATATGTTACTTGTGTTATACACAAAAGTACTGATGAACAAGAGATTGAACCCAGTCCGAAAGCACAGGACCCCCAAAGCAGCAATACTTGCCAGGCACCTGAGGAAAGTTCTGGTTCTTGTCTTTTGTTATTTCCTTTAAAAGCACTTTCTGCTCAGAAACTGTATGGGAAGAAATGTCTGAAACTGATGGGGGGGGGCTCTCACAGCTGGCCTGACTGGCTGACCAGCCCACCCCCCTCCCGAGCTTCACTCCCGTTTCTGAGGTAAGTCCTTTAAAAGGCTCCTGGAATGGTAGCTCAGAGCTACCCTATCTCCTGGGGAGCATCCCCACCCCCACCCCCACTCCACCATCAAGCAGAAGCTCTGCTCTCTTTCCTGTTCTCTAAGCTCCCACTTATGAATCTGCACTAAGTGTAATAACGTTCTCTTTCAAACTCATCCTTTGTGGTCTACGGATTTCATTCTTCAAATTCTTGAGACAAGAACTCAAAACACACTGTTTTGGGGCACTTTGGTGGCTTTGAGGATATCAGGGACCCTAGCCGTTTTCCCCCTCCAAATCTATCTCATCAAGAGAAGGACCCTCAGTTTCTCAAAAACAAACAAACAAAACAAAACAAAACAGTATTTCCATATGTGCTAAGGGTTCAAGTCCTTAAGCAGCTCAGAATTTAGCATGCAAATCTCCAAGTGCTGGCCTGGAATTTTCTGCAGTCCAGATAACCTGGAACTCACAGAGATCCCCTTGGCTCTGCCTCTGCTGGAATTAAAGGCATATGCCACCACATCCAGCTGTGAACACCTATTGCTCTTGCAAAAGACCCCGTTTTCAATTCCAGTGCCAGAAGGTGTCTCACAACTATCTGTAATTCCAGTAGCAGGAGATCTGACACCCTCCTCTGACCTTCAAGGGTACCAGGTATGAACATACATGCAGGTAAAACACTCACCACTCACGTGTCTAACACTGAAGCTGTTTCTGCTCTGCTTTCTTTCTTTAAGCATGCAGACAGCACTCCTGGGTCTTTGGAGAGATTTTTTTCAGTGTTACAGGCAGGTCTACTGTGAAACTACTGAAACCCAGAATTCTTCACTTCCCCCAACAGCATTTTAGACATCTTCCATCTATTTGTATTTTTCTCTCAGGGTCACCAGCCTCAAGCGCAGAGAGATGGCTCAGTGGGAGAAAGCACTTGCCACCAAGTCTAATGACCTGGGTTCAGTCTCTAAAAGCCGGGATGGAAGGAGAGAACCAAGGCCAGAAAGTTGTCCTCTGATCTCCATGGGCACAACATGGCACACACTCCCTACCGCACATACACACAGTAAATAAATGTAATTTAATTTTTTAAAAAAGGATCACTAGCTAGGCAGTGGTGGCACATGCCTTTAATCCCAGCACTTGGGAGGCAGAGGCAGGCGGACTTCTGATTCGAGGCCAGCCTGGTCTACAGAGTGAATTCCAGGACAGCCAGGGCTACACAGGGAAACCCTGTCTCGAAAAACCAAAACAACAACAACAACAAAAGGACCGCCCTCAGTTACTTACAGGTTCAGCCAATCACAAGCCTATGTTCATCTACCTACTCTCCTCTACCCAGCCCTGTCTTCACTCCTTCCTTAAAACTCAGCCCTGGGCTCTGTATCTTCTGCTAAAATGAGCTCTCTGCAGTGAGGATGCTCAGGACTCTAAGAATCCTCTCTGCCATTCTGTAGGACGGAGCCATTCAAAATGCAAAGGACACATCCAATCCTGATGGAGTCAGGGGATTATGGAGAGACATCCAATCCTGATGGAGTCAGGGGATTATGGAGAGACATCCAGTCCTGATGGAGTCAGGGGATTATGGAGAGACATCCAGTCCTGATGGAGCCAGGGGATTGTGGAGAGACATCCAGTCCTGATGGAGCTGGGGTATAATGGAGGCCACGCTCTAACTGGGAGCCTGCTGAAGGCTGTGTGTTTGCTTTGGCAGGGACAGAGCATAGCAGCTAGCCCAGCTTCTTACCCTGTGTCCAAGGAGTCCATCTCTGAGGAAACAAGCTGTAAATGACTCAAACTAGAATAGTATTAATGGGAGGACTGAGGGTCTGACTAAAGAATAATTGGCTTTGGTTATTGGAGCAAGGCAGAGCACATGTCAGGCAAGCCCACAAAGCATACAGAACTACAGGCTGGAAGGTGAGCAGGAATTGCCTCGTGGCTCAAGAACAGGGTTTTTTTTTTTTTTTTTTTTTTTTTTTTTTTTTTTTTTTTAGATTTATTTATTTAATGTATGTGAGTACACTACTGTCACTGTCTTCGGACACACCAGAAGAGGGCATCAGACCCTGTTACAGATGGTTGTGAGCCACCATGTGGTTGCTGGGAATTGAACTCAGAACCTCTGGAAGAGCAGTCGGTGCTCCTAACTGCTGAGCCATCTCTCCAGCCCCAAGACTTTGTTTCAAAAAGAAAAAAAAGGGAAAAAAATGAGGGGTTCCCAACAGGTGCATGCCTCTAATCCCAGTACCCAGGAGGCAGAAGCAAGCTAATCTCTGTGAGTTCGAGGCCAGCCTGGTCTACAGAGCTAGTTCCAGGACAGCCAAGGCTCTGCAGAGAAACCTTGTCTCAAAAAAATTTAAGAAAATCAAACAGGGCGTGAGAGATGGCTAAGAGGTCAGTAGCACTTGCTCCTCAGTCATGAGGAGCAGAGGTCAGACCCCAACACCTATGGGACACACTGGGTATCCCAAACATCCCTGTGACCCTACTTTCAAATGAGGCAGAGACAGAACTGGCTGGCCTCCAGCCTAGCTGAGAGATTGCAAGCCTCTGGATTCAAGGAAAGACCCCACCTCAAGAGGACAGGTGGAAAGTGAAAGAGACGAACACCAAGTCTACTCTTCTGACATCTGCATACAACAGATGCATACACAGCACACACACGTAATCATTCACTCAACACTAGATAGATGATAGATAGATAGATAGATAGATAGATAGATAGATAGATAGATGATAGATAGATGACAGCTAGAGCTACACAAACAAGTATAAGATTGAATAATTAAAGAGATAAGTGGTTTACATAAGGAATACCTTTTTTTTTTTTTTTTTTTTTTTTTTTTTTCCGAAAATGAGCCTGCATTCTTTTGGATTTTGTCTCTGAGTTAGTATCATGGCTAATAGTTTCGGTGTACCTTATCCTTAGACATGATGGTGACTAGGAATATGGATGTGGAGTCTGCTGGCCTCATGTGGCCACACACACAGCCTTCTGGTATAGTTCATTACCACCTTATTCACCACTCCTTCCTGGAGTCCACTTCCACTCTGTTTAACCTCTTCCTGATTCTTGGCTACCACACTTAGAATTGACAACTACTGCAGTAAAAGGTTGGCTTTAAGCTTGAAAGTCCCCTTGCTGCAGCATCCCTAGTAGTTGGAACCATAGGTGCATGCCACTGCTGGCCCAGCTTTTTATGGGACTTCTGTCCTTTCGATTGTTTGGTTTGGTTCAAGACAGTCCCCTAGGACTGGAGAGATGGCTCAGCGGTTAAGAGCACTGACTGCTCTTCCAGAAGCCCTGACTGAGTTCAATTCCCAGCAACCACAGGGTGGCTCACAACCATCTGTAATGAGATCTGATGTCTTGTTCTGGTGTGTTCGAATACAGCTACAGTGTACTCATATTAAATAAATCTAAAAAAAAAAAAAAAAAGACAGTCCCCTGTATCTTAGTTTGGCTACACCACTTTGGTTCCCAGAGGTCGAACTCCCAGTGACCCTCCCCAACACACATACATACATACATACACGCGCGCGCGCGCGCACACACACACACACACACACACACACGCACACGCACACCAAGATGTAGTTAATTTTAAACGCCTTGACTAGCCCAAAGACTGGGCAGTTCTAATCCTCCCCACAGCTAAAACACATTTCCCTTCTGTAATCCTGTCCTAACACTCTCTAATTCTATATTTTATCTTTGTTGCACTGGATCCTTCTGGAGCCAGTTTATCTTAAAGCTCTCAAGTCTTTGCTGCCCAAGATGCTTCTGGTCAGCCCTTCCTGGGGCCACATTCCTTCTCACCTACATTTTAGATGATTTTCCTTCTGCAGCTCTAGATCGGATCTGTCTCCCTCCGAATCATTGAGATCCTCCCTCTTCTGTTCTCCCAGTTCCTAGCCCAGGCAAATCTAAAGGTCCCACCTCAATCTACCTGCCCAGCCATTGGCCGTTGGCTTTTTATTGATTGATCAAAAACCAGTTGGGGACAAGGACTTTCAGCATTTGGACATGAAGATTCCCAGTTTGGGGCTGGATTAATTCAAAGTATTGGAACTAACCCCCAATAGTTGGCTCAAAACTCATTATGTAGTGGAGATGGGCCTTCAGCCAGTGATTCTCCTGCCTCTGTTACAATAGCTTTTACCAAACTCTGTTGGAGTACATAAGGGAAAGCTACTTCTTTCTGGTCAAAATAATAAAAATTTATGTCTGGCCTGAGTAGAAAAATAACATTCAATGCTACCCGAAACATGAGTTAATCCAGGCTCAGCTAATTGAGCCTTTTGTTTTGTTTGTTTGCTGTTGGTTATTGTTGTTTTGCTTTTTGTTTTGTTTGTTTTGGCCAATTTAACACAAGCCCAGATCATTAGAAAAGAGCTTACCCCCTCAACTGAGAAAATGTTCAGATTGTCTATAGGCAAATCTGTAAGGCATTTTCTTGTTTGGTGACTGATGGGGTAGATCCTAGCCAACCGGAGGTTAGTGCCACACCTCAGTAGGTTGTACAAGAAAGCAGGCTGAGCAAGCCATGGAAAACAAACCAATAAGCAGCATTCTTCCATGGCTTCTGCTTCAGTTCCTGCCTTGAGCTCCTGCTGTGACTTTCCTCAGTGATGGACTATGAAATGAAATAAATCCTTTCCTCCTTGAACTTGCTGTAGGCTATGGTGTTTATCACAACAATAGAAGGTAAACTGAGACACCTGCCAATCACTTGGTAGAGGATCTCAGGAAGGCTGATTCACCTGAAGCCCAGCTAAAGAGATGGGAGGAATAATTATCCCTCCAATGAGATAAGGCACTTCTCCCTTTGATCAGATCCATTCCTGGCATTGTTGCTACAGAGCTTCCAGGAGGACTCCACAGCACAGCACAGTTTATCCCCTTCCAATCTACGGGTTCTAGGGTTGAACTAAGCTCTTTGGCTTGGCTGCAGGTAGCTTTACCTCCTGAGCTATTTCATCAGCCCTTAAATTCTTTTATTAACAATACTAAGGAACCCAAAGAGGGAATCCCAATGTCCCTGGTAGCACCACCATTCCCTAAACACTGAGATTACACCACCACACCTGGCTCCAATCCCTTATGTTTTCAAATAACCTCATTTTCTAATGTTGCTTAGCGTAACCATACACTGTCCTGTCTCCTGAGGATCATTCTATGTATATAAGGGTTTTTGAATTGTAATTTTGAAGCCTCAGTTGAAATAGGAATCAGCTTCATGAAAAATTTGGCAGCTTAATGAGACAGAGAAAAGTATTGGTCTGGGGATAAGGACACCATCATTCATTTTACAAGTCAGAATCCAAGGGGCACTGTGAAAGTCAAGTGTAAGGTTAAACTCTAAGTCTGTAAACAACTGTATGAATGGCACAGGGGGGACCTAACTCGGGAAGTATTGCTAAAGAAGTCCTGCGTGGTTAGTGGGAATCTTTTCCAACTTATTGCACTATCAGGATTCAGGTGGGGATGTCTTTTCAATTCTGGGTCCTTGAGCCCCTCCTCAGATATTCTGATGCACTTTATCTAGGAGTGTTCAAGGACATTCAGTATATATCTCCTGACTTCCTTCCTGCTCTTTGCCCTTTCTGAAAGAACACAGGCAATAGAAACTAGTCAGGTAGAGCAAGGATCCTGAAGAAGCAGCTAGAAGCTAGAAGCCAGCAACACCAGGATTCTATGTTCCGGTTTTTTTGTTAACTCTTCTAATGAACAGCAGGCTTAGGGGCTATACTCAGGACTGCTGAAGCCATGACAGGACTCTGACCACCTCCTGGCTGGGCCAATTACTGACCACCTTATCCCTCATCCCATTCCTTGGCTAAGTTTCTCCATAAGTCCTTTAAAGAGCCCCTCTCCTTCTCCATGGTCAGATGTGGTGGTACATGTCCCAGTACTCAGGAGGCAGCTGCAAGGAGATCTCTGGGAGACCGAGGCCAGCCTGGTCTACACAGTGAGTTCTAGGACAGCCAGGGCTACATAATGAGGTTGTCTCAGAATAAATAAACAAGTAAATAAAGAAACAAAAATACCAGTGTTCCTGCATGTTTCTGCTTCAGGTCCTGCCCCGACTTCCCTCAGTGATATGGATTGTTGGGGATTGGTTCTAATGCTTTGAATTAATCTGGCCTCCCAAATCGGGAATCTGCACGTACAAACACTGAAGGTCCTTGTCCCCAATTGGTTTTTGATTGATCAACAAAGAGTCAACAGCCAATGGCCGGGCAGAGAAAGAGGCAGAACTTTTTGATTTGCGCAAGCCAGGAACTTGGAGAGAGGAAGGCATCTGCCTTGTCTGGGAAGAAGAAAGAGCAGACCTACAGGTCGCTGCCGACATGTGAGAATCAGGGAAAGAGGCCACACAGGCCACTTCCCCAATTGCGTTTGGGGTAGCAGGGATAAAATATAGATTTTATAAGATGTTAACTCAGGAGTACTGGAGGGAAGTGTTTGCAAGCAATGGGAAGGACTAGAACTGCCCAGCCTTTGAGCTAGTCAGGCATTTAAAATTAACTGGTGTGTGTGGGTGTGTGTGGTGTGTTTCATTCACGAATCCAGACAACTCTTGGGGGGGTGGGCATCAGGAGCACAGAGGGATTAGTCAAATTACTGCTACAATGGAATTCCAGGCAGGTCATCAAGCATCCTGTAGGCCTGCCAGTCTCTCTTCTTGGCCTATAATCCAGAGCTTTACACTTGTTGGGCGAGTGTTTTATGTCTGAGCTACATCCCCAGCCCTACAGCTTATTTCTCTTTTCTGGTTTCTATTTTTAAAAATACATTACATTCTATTTATGTATGTATTATATACGTGTGCTACTGTGTACCAACACATGCATGTTACATGTATGCATCATTTCATTGTCCACGCTCTTCAGTTTTGAGATCCTCCTGCATCAGCTTGCCTGGTGTTGAATGTGTAGCACCATGTTCAACCTTCCATTTATGTGCGTGTGTGTGTATGTGTGTGTGTGCGTGTGTGTGTGTGTGTGTGTGTGTGTGTGTGTGTGTGTATCTTTGTTTGAGACAGGGTCTCATCTGTCCCAGCACTCCCTATGTAGCCAAGGATAATCTTGAAATCCTGATCTCCATCTACCTTCCAAGTGCTAGGATTATAGGCATACCACTTGGCTGACTGTCTGTCAAGTGGTACTTGCCTCTGAGTCTGAATTTGATCACCAAGACCCACATTGTAAAAGGAGAAAACTGATTCCCACAGGTTGTCCTCTGACTTTCCTACATATACTGTAGCACACATGTCCTCCTCCATACAGGGTAAGTCAATGTAAAACAAGACAAATCAAGAGCAGCTTAGGTATGGTATCTTCTTTTCATTGGCAAGGCAATCGAGGCACATAGCCGGTCAGTAGTAAAGCCAGCATCTGAGCCCTCCGGAACCCCAGAGTCCCCAAAGCTAACCACAGATTCCTTTCGCTTTCTAGAGCCTGGGAAGGGTAAGATAGGTATGTGCCATCTGGTCACCTGATCAGCTCTGGGTTCTCTCCCCTTATCAGTTACTTCTCAATTGCTATGATAAAACACGAGGATTAAGGCAACTTGTAGAAGAAAGAGTTTCTTTGAGCTTATGTTCCAGAGAGATAAGAACCCATCACCACCACTGTAGGAAAGCATGGCCGCGGCAGTTAGCTGGAAGCTGAGAGTGTACATCTTAAACTACAAGCAGGCAGCAGAGAATGAACTGGGAATGTCATGTAGCTTTTAAACCTCAAAGCCTGCCCCCAGAGACATACTTTCTCCAGCAAGGCCTCCTAACCTTACCCTAAGGCACATCCACCTGGGATTCAAACATCTTGAGCCTACGAGGGACATTCTCATTCAAAACACCACACTTCCAATCTCACAGTACCCACTCATGAGTCACTGAGGCCTCAGATCTGCTCCACAGTCTTAACTCCACGATTTGCTACCCTGAGTGATTTCATCCACTGTCATACAATGCCTTCATGTCTTCAATTGTAACTGCACTTCAGAGTTATTCCCCTCCTGCGCTTGTACCTGACACTTTAACATCCTATCTTATGGTTATTTATTATTCTCTATAACTAAACTTTTCCCCATGCTGGGGATGAAACCACAGTTTTCTTTTTCTTTCCTTCTTTCTTTCTTTGTTTTTTGTTTTGCTTTTTTGTTTGTTTGTTTGTTTTTTTCAAGACAGGGTTTCTCTGTGTAGCCCTGGCTGTCCTGGAACTCACTCTGGAGACCAGAATGGCCTCAAACTCAGAAATCTGCCTGCCTCTGCCTCCCAAGTGCTGGGATTAAAGGCATGCACCACCACTGCCCGACTGAAACCAGAGTTTTCTAGATACTGGGTAAGCACCTCTCTACTGAACTTGTTCCCAGCTCTAAATCTACTATCTTGCTTCCTGCAGAACTCCTTGATGTCCCTGCTAGCGTTACCTGTTTAGTTATCCTCCTTTGAACTATCTCCTGGACACATGCTCTGTGGCTAGCCCAGCTCCTCACACTCTTCATCCTCATTGTTCCAACTTTAAGCTCCCTATCCTGAATCAACTGAATGACAATTGTAACTTTAATTTTCTCAAACCTTATTTTTAATGATGGTTCTTAGATGCTTTAACCTCCCCTTTAGCCCACCACCCACCAGAGGTAGTAGGAAAGAAAGGATTCAGGGAAGCAGACCTGTTTGGAAAGGTTCTTTGTAGCAACTCCTGTCTGTGTTGTCTGAAAATTGGCAGTTTAGTTCATAGGTTAGCAGTGGCAGCTTAATTCACTCCCAAACACTTCACAGATACACCAGCAGTCCAGTTCAGCAGAATCAGGATCGCAAACACAAATCAGCAGCATTGGCACTACCTAGCAGAGATGGTCATACCTCAGCCTTGACTCAAGTCAGTAGGGGGGCCCAGGAGGATGCCAGGAGTTCTCACCTGTGCCTCTCTCAGAGAAGCAAAGAACAGTGAGGATGTGAGACCCAGAAGCATTGCACAGCTAGCTGTACCAGTAAGCTTCCGTCACTGTCCATAGAGTCCTATTTATATCCTCCAAACATCACATGTCCTCCACAGGACTTGCCTCAGCACATGCATCTGTCTCAGCTGATGTCACTCTGACAATCAGCCCAAGTGCTCTGAAATTGCAAGAAACTCAGCATGCCTTCAGAAGTTTTTTGGTGTGTGTTTCTCTCTATGGAGTCTGGACAAATGCAGCTCAACTACACAATGTAAGGCGGACCAACACATGTCTGTTGTTAGCAAAGAATCCTTCATCACTTGTCTTCACATCCTTGCTTTAGCACAACATCCTCTCACCTGTGTCTGCTTCAGCAAAACATTCCTTCATGAGTCTGCCTTAGCCTTTTACCTGTGTCCACTTCAGGAAAACACTCCTTCATGTGTTTGCACCAACAAAACACCATCCAACCAACTTTCCAAAGAACCCTTAAGTTTCCACTTCAAATAATTCCTTCCCAGTATCACCTGAAAATAAATATTCTGAAAATTGGAAGGATACAGAATAGAACAGCATGACTCTCACAGAGGATGGCACATAAACTCATCACCTGAAACATACCCCCACTTTAGTATTTTTAAGTGTTTCATGTAGCCTAGGTTGACCTCAAACACACTATGCAGCAAAGATGATCTTGAACTAATTCTCTGGCTCCATCTCCAAAGTGCTGTGATCATGGGCCTCCACCACATTCAGCTTACAGAGCTCTTTTAAACACTGCTTCACTGACTCATAGTGTGCTTGGTGAGTGGGGCACATAAGTTTAAAATGATGGATGTGTGGCTTTCGACTGTTAGAAACCTACTCAGAACCACCAAACAGTCTTTGTCTTTGGTTGGTCCTATTGTTCTTAATTTTTTTTTAATTTTTTTTTAAGATTTAAAAAAATATTTTGTGTGAGGGTTGCCTCCTTGCATGTAAGTGTACCACATGTGCAATGCTTGCAGAGGCCAAAGGGAATGCATCAGATCTCCTGGGACTCGGAGCTACAGATGGTTGTGAGCTGCCATGTGGGTGCTAGGAACCAAACACTGGTCCTCTGCAAGAGCAGTAAGTGCTCTTAACTGCTGGGCCATCTTACCAACCCTTCTTTAAGATTTTTAAAGTTTTGGAGGCAGAGGCAGGTGGATTTCTGAGTTCAAGGCCAGCCTGGTCTACAGAGTGAGTTCCAGGACAACCAGGGCTACACAGAGAAACCCTGTCTCAAAAAAACAAACAAAAAACCAAAAACAACAACAACAACAAAAAACCCAAACAAACAAAATCTTTTTAAAGTTTTATATGAATGAATGTTTTGCTGGATATATCACACACACACACACACACACACACACACACACACACACACACACACATATATATATATATATATATATATATATATATATATATTATTTATATTTATATATTTATAATATATTATTATATATTATATATTTTTTTTTCCCTAGAAAGAGGCCAGAAGATCTGGAACTGAAATTAGAATGAGAATGAAGTTCAGGTACTCTGCAAGAGAAGCAAATTCTTTTAACTCTTTCCAGCCCCATTTTATTAAAAAACAAAATGCCTTATTGTTTGAGAATTCCGTGTATTTGTGTATTTTTGATGCATTCATCTTCACTCTTCCCCCAGGCCTCCCAGACCCACCCTCCTCCCTATCCCGATGTGTAATAACTCATCAGCTCCAGTTGTGTTGTCCATATACTTCTGGGAGTGGGGCTATCCACTGCAACATGGCTGACCTACCAGGAGCCACACCCTTATAAAAAACTGACTCTCCCTCCCTGAGAAGCCATCCTTAGTTCCACGGTGGGGGTGGAGCTTATGCTGGACTGATGCCTGGCTGGGTTTTTGCAGGCATCCACCCTACTGGGACGCCATGCATGCACTGGAACTGTCACACTGACACTGCACTCCTGTCCACTCTGACCTCTGGCTCTTACCATCTCTTCTCTTTCACACCATGGTCCCTTAGCCTTGGCCAGAGTTTGCAGTAGATGTCCTTCTCCACTGACACTTATTTCTTCACTTCCTTGGTTATTTTGAGTCTCAGGTAACACAGCTGTCCTTGAATTACAAAGCTAAAGATGACCTTGAAATCGATACTCATGCCTCCACCTACAGAGCGTAGTTCACGATGCACCAGCATATACGGCAAATGGTACAGAAGAGCAGACCCAGGACTTGGTGTGTTAGGCAAGCAGTTTATTAACTGAGCTACAATCTCAGTTCTGTTCTCAGATTAAGACTTATTTTGTTGTTATTGGTGGTTTTTTGAGGGTTTTTCTGTGAGCCCTAGCTATCCTGGAAATCACTCTGTAGACCAGGCTGGCCTTGAACTCAGAGATCTGCCTGGTTCTGCCTTCAGAATCCCAGGATTAAAGGCATGCACCTCTCTCTCTCTCTCTCTCTCTCTCTCTCTCTCTCTCTCTCTCTCTCTCTCTCTCTCTCTGTGTGTGTGTGTGTGTGTGTGTGTACTTGAGTCTTGGAATGCCCACAGAGGCCTTGGAACTGGACTTAACTAACACTGCTTGGGAGACACCAGACTTAGGTACTAGAAACCAAGTTCAGGTCTTCTGAAAGCACAGTACTTACCAGTAGCTACTGAGCCATTTCTTCAGCCCTTGTATTTTTATATCCATGTGTTTGAGTGTGAGTGTGTGCACATATTCCCAGGTACCCATGAATGCCAGAGGCATCAGAGCCTCCTGAAGCTGTGGTAATGAGCGCTTATGAGCCGTACATGCAGGTGAGCTCAGCCTGGTTTCTCTCCAAGAGCAGCATGCGGTTTAACCTCAGGCACTCTTAGATTATCATATAAGGGGATGGGAAGCCATGCCTAACCCTCAGGTTATAGTTAAAGCCATCTGTAAATTGTGTTTTTGCACCCATCCACTTTGTTCCCCCCCAAAAAAATAAAGACTCTGAGACTTAATATTTCATGAATAAAGTTCCTAGGCCATGAATAAAGCTTTGCTTGTTCCCCAACTAGCTCATAATTTAATTACCCATTTATTCTATTTTAAGTCATGCACTGTGGCTACTTACCTGGTCCTCAGTTTCAAGTGTCAGTCTCCTCCAGCGTTGGGGGAGAATCTCCTGTGCCTGACTCAAACCCAGAGTTCTTGGATGTCTGCTGGAAGTCCCACCTTCTTTTTTGGGATTGTTTTTGTTTGTTGTTTTTGTTTGTTTGTTTGTTTGTTTTGGTTTGGGGGGATTTTTGTTTTTGTTTTTTTGTTTTTGTTTTTTTGAGACAGGGTTTCTCTGTGTAGTCCTGGCTGTCCTGGAACTCACTCTGTAGACCAGGCTGGCCTCAAACTCAGAAATCTGCCTGCCTCTGCCTCCCAAGTGCTGGGATTAAAGGTATGCTCCACCACTGCCCAGCTAAATCCCACCTTCTAATCTTGTCTCTGCTCATTGGCCAATCAGCATTTTACTGACAGATGAATGTCTCTACACAATGCACAAGAGATTCTCTCTATGGTGGGTAAATCACTTGCCATGAAAGTGTGAGTGGGGAGTCAGAGTATCGGTGAGCTCTGGGTTTGATTGAGAAACCTTCTCTCAATGAGTAAGGTATAAGTGCCAAGTAAAGATGATTCCTGACGTTAACCCGTGGCCTCCACACACATATATGTGCATCCAAATCATAAAACATGCATGCACGTGTGTACCAGATACATACATAAAAAGCAGAAAAAATATAAACCTTTACCAATTATCTCCAACTGTTTTCTCACCTACTTCCCATGGCACCCTTTTCACACTGTTAACAAAACAAACAAGAAGCTCCCGAATGGACATGTCCTGTCCTCTCAGCCTCACTACACACCAGACTGCCCTGCCTCTGACTATGATCCCACTTCATCTGGACTCCAAATGATGAATCCACTCACTCATCACTACTATATCCTGATGAAGGAAGAAGGGCCTGTGGCTCCTGCCTACCTCAGCCTACCAAAGAGATGAAAAACATCACACACACAGCTTGAACAAGTACAAACTGAACAGACGGGAAAAGCTTACTAAGTAAGGTAGAAGGCATATGGAAAACTGGGGCTTGAATTATCTGATCTCCCAGTAAGCAGGATGGAGAGTAGGTGCAGGGGCCCAAGGGCAGGAATCAACATGGGACAAGGAGACCAAGGATCATAGCAGAAAGTCAGGATGCTGGCAAGCACATCAGGCCTTGCAGTTAACTACAGCCCTACCTACAGGTCACAGGAACTCACTGTTGGTTTTTTAAGTTTCAATTTATGTGCTTATGCCATAGGTGTTTTGGTGCTTCTGGAGCCATAAGAGGGTGACAGATACCTTGGACCTGGAGTTGCAGGCATTGGTGAAGAGCCAGACCTGGGTGTTGTGAATTGATCTTGGGTCCTCTGGATGAACAAGTGCTCTTAATCACAGAGCCATCTCCCCCGGACCTTTTGGTTCTTTGTATCTTTAAAATGCTATCAGTACAGTTTAGCTGGCTTTGTCCCGACTCCTAAGTGCCAGAACAGGCATGCATCACTATGCCCAGCTCTTGCTTTTCTTTTGTTTTTGGAGACAGGGTTTCTCTGTGTAGACGTGGCTGTCCTGGAACTCACTCTGTAGACCTGGGCCTTGAACTCCAAGATGTCCTGCTGGGATTAAAAGTGTATACCAGCACTGCCTTGATTTTTTTTTTCAAAATACTTTCAGACACTTTTTCCTTATGAGATGGCTGGCCTGGAGCTTGTTTTTCTTCTTTGACAAACCAAACCCCCACAGCTTGGTTTTATTTATGTATGTGCACTGCACATGCGCAGATGCCTGCAGAGATGAGAAGAGAGCATTGGATCCTCTGGAACGGAAGTTATAGGTGTTAGTAGACCGTCTGATTTCTGTGCTCTCAGCTGCTGAGTTACCTCTAGTCATACTTTTGTTTGAGGTAAAATCTCCTATGTAAATCAGGTTGGCCTTGAACCCACAACAATCATGTTGGTTCTGGTTCTTGAGTGTTGGGGTTAGAGCTTGAGCTGCTATGCCAAGACACTATGGATTTTTTGGCTTACGGACAGTTTTATCGTGGTTCATAGTTCAGACTTCTGACAAGCATACGCAGCAATGTCAAGATTACAATTACAGTACAGAACATTCCCTTGATCTCAAAAGTCCTCAGTGGATTGTTTAGCTCCCAAGCCTCAGCTGCATGGGACTGCTCACATCATTTGTGTCCATAGACTCACTTCATCCTTTAACAGGACTCTTGGATACTTCCCTTCATTTTTTTTTTTTTTTTTTTTTTTTTTTTAATGCAGTCTCTCCCAGTTCTGCTGGCTGTCGGGTAACTCTCCATGGAGACCAGGCTGGCCTTAGAGATATGCCTGCCTCTGCATCCGGTGTGCTGGAACTAAAGGGTGTGTGCCACTATGCCTGGCTCATTTCCCCTAATCTTAAAACCTTAAAAAAGTACAGAAAAACACAAAGACAAAACGGTTGACAATGGGAAGCTGTTGTCTGCTGGTCTACAGATGCTATTTAAATCTCATTAGGATTTATCTAACTGCTGTTTTAAAGAACACAGCTGGGCCATCCATGGAACACAGGGTAGCTTGGTAAAGACACTGTCACTTTCAACTGGACACAGGAGAAACCAAGGAGGCATGGCAGGAGACAGTGCTGGGTTGCTAGGGTGGGAAGATCTGGAGATTCAAGGCTAAGCTGCAAAACGAAAAAATAAAATCAATTCTTGTGTTTGCACATGGTGATCTGTGCCTGTAATCCCAGAATTTGGGAAGCAGAGGCAGAATAATACTAAATTCAAGCCAGGTCCATGAAGAAGATACATTTGCTGAGCAATGTGGCATACGGAGTTAAGGTTCTCTTTTTTGGAGGCATGCTAACATTCTGTAACCCAGGCCGGCTTGCACTCACAGCAGTCTGCTTGTCTCTACCTCCTATGTGTACCACACCAGATCATTTTTTTTTTCTTTAAAGCATTTTCCATATAGCAGCAAGGGAAATAAATTACTTTCCTTGTATTTTTTTAGTTTTTGAGGCAGGATCGATCCAGCCTTGAGTTCTGTGTGCCAGCGTCTGAGTATGGAGGCTGAAGGGTGAGTTGAATCTCTCCTTCACAGTACCCAGGAAAGCTTGTTGAAAAGCTACCCAGCAAGCCCAGGCCTTGACTCCTCCTGCCCCTACTTCCAAATGCTGAATTTACAGGAATTTACCACCTGGGTTTTGGTTTGTTTTGAACCTAAAGCTCACCCTTTAACTGGCTAGGGTTCATAAAACCTAACTATAGCACTGATCCAGCCTAATCTTACTGGAATAGGCAGAAGATTTTTATGCTCATTTTCTTTTTGCCCAATTGAAAACAATGAAACCACTGTCAAAGAACAGATGGTAGTCCCTTGGAGGTCAGACAAAGCTGTGTGTTTCCTCCCATGAACAAGACTAGCTAACCCTTCAATACAGTAAGACTTGTTAAGGTTTCTTTCCCTAACGACATGCGTGTGCACATCAGAGTAACTTTTCTATATGCTTGGAGCACACTTCAGCTCTCAGCTCCAATTCCCTTCTTCTTTCTGAATAGTCTCCTTTCTATTTACACCCAGTTTTTCATACTTAACTGGTATTCCTTTCTGGAGGTGTTGTTCTTGTTGGCTACTCAAAACCTTGCATTTTTACCAGACTGCTTAAAAACTTTGATTCAAATTTATATAAAACCATTATTCACTACCTGTGTGTGTTGTGTGTGTCTGTGCAGGAGGGTGTTAAGAGCTGCTAATCTGACTTTCACAGGTCAAGAAGTTCAGGGAACTGGACACCCAAGATCCCTTGCCAGTAATAGTAGTAAAAAAAAAAAAAAAAAAAAAAAAAAAAAAAAAACCCCGCTTAGGGTCGTCAGAATGGATCCACTAAACAGGATGCTGATCAGGCTAACTACAAACCCTGCTCTCCCTCTGTAACCCCTACTTAACATAGACGTCTTCCTCCATTGGCGGTGAGGGGATTCCACACAAGAAACAGGAATATTTCCGGTAATCTAGTACTCATTTAAACCCAAATTAGGAGAGGGTGTGGAAGATGCCTTTAATGACAGCACTAGGGAGGCGGCCATACTCAACTATATAGGCATTTCAAGGACAGGCTCTGGCTATATGAGGTCCTGTCTCAAACCATCCCCAAATTAAAAATAGGATCCCTGGTTCACCATTGTTTACAGCTATAAACACTTCCCTGGGTAGATAGGGATGACCTACTAAGTATTCTCTCGGGTTAAACCTTTTAATATTTTTAAAAACGGGCATATCTTAAATCATACTCAATAAAATATTGTACAGACAGGGCCCTTCCTCTGTTAGATATTCTACATGTCGAATTTTGGTACTATATCTCTCCTTCCGCATTTATTGAAACACTCGCCCTTTTTGAAAGTCACAGAAGCTAAGGCAACTAACACTTTGTCCAGGTCCCACAGTCAGTGGCGGGTGGGCAAATTAGGAAAATCGCCAAAGCAAGCAGTACCCTGGATGCTAGTTTCAGTTAAACTTAGCTGGGAACTTTGTCCAATTTCGAGTGTACAAAGGCAAAATGAACTACCCAAAGCGAACCAATAAGAGTGACGGCTCAGCAAGGTTAAGTCACTTGTCCAAGGTTACACCGAGCATATCAGAACTAGAATCCCAGGACTGAACCCTTCTTAACTCCAGGGCGCGATCTGTTCTACCTGCGCCACGCCACCAGACACGTGGTCAGGGGTAGTCTCAAGTGTTTGTTGAGTTAGTAATGCCTGAAGAGAAAGTAGACTGTAAGGAGCCTGGGTAAGGTTGGAGGGAAAGACATGCACACTCAGAGAAGCAGTCCACGAGCCGGAAGCAAACTAGACCGAAGCCCCCCAAGTTTTCCCGGCAGCGCATCTGAGCGAGCGGCGGCCCAGCCGGCTCGCTAGGCCTCGGCCTCCCCGTGGGCTTGGGGACACGCGAGCCCCGGAGACCCGACTGCCTGTCCCTTCTGGGTCCCCGGCTTGTCAAAGCAGCACACACACACACACACACACACACGTCCCCGGGAGGTCTGCGATGGCCCCCGCAGCCGCGCGCCCGGGCGCTGGGGGCCACCTCGGGGGCGTTTCGCGTCCTCGTCCTCCCCACGCGCAGCGTGGCGGGCCGCGGCTGGGCTCGGGTGCTGCGGGACCGCGGCCGGGCCGCCGCCAAGCACGGTCGCCCGCCGGCCGCGGGGCCTCAGGGCGGCGAGAGGCGGGGCGGGCGTGCGGGCGGAAGGAGGCGGAAGAGGAGGAAGAGGAGGAGGAGGAGGAGGAGGCGGCGGCCCGCGCGGGGAGACGGGCGGGGGGCGGGCCGGGGGAGGGGACGAGCGGGATTTGCGGACGCCGCGCCGCTGCCGGGAGCCGGCGGGGGCCCGAGAGTGACCGAGTCACGGCGGGCGCCGGCGGAGCCGCGGCCGCGTCGGACCCGCCTCCTGGAGGAGCTCAGCCCCGGCCAGGCCCGGCCCCATTCCCGCCCCGCGCCGCCTCCCCGCCGCCGCCGCCGCCGCCGCCGCGGGAGCGCTCCCCTGCCCACCCCGCCCCCGCGGCCGAGCCCGGGAGTCGAGTGGGAGTCGGCCGGCCGGGCGCGGGCAGCGCCGGGAGCCCGCGGTGGGGGCACACTGCAGCCGGGAGCCCGGGAGGGGCCGCGCCGCCAGCGTCTGAACTAGGATGTCCCGACATGAAGGTGAGAGCCGAGCCCCCGCCCCCACCGCTTGGGCCTCGGCCTACCCCGCCCGAGGTCCGGGCGCCGCTGAGGGCAGCGGGGCACCAGCGGGGACGCGGGCCGGGCCCGAGTCGCGGGGCCGGGGAACCCGAGGCGACGGCGGCCCGAAGAGCGAGCGGGAGCGGCGGCCGCAACCGTGGCTTGCGGCCGCGGCCCTGAGCTGGGCCTGGAGCCGGAGGCGGGGCGGCCGGGCGGCCGGAGGCTTTGCACTGTCATGGGGCGGGAGAGGGGGAGGGGAGGCGGCGGGGCCCGTTACCGGCGGGAGCCTGGCCCTCGGGACACATACCGGACGCCGAGGCCCGGCCGGCCCGCCCGGGGGGAACCGCGGGGCCCCGGCGCGGCCTAGCTGCGGCGGCTCCCGGAAGAGCCCGGCGCGGTGGCCGAGCCGGGTCGCGGGCGTGTGGCCGCGACAGGGGAGCGGGGTCCGGGCCCCGCGGGCGCGTCCGGTCTCTGGGAGACCGCGGGCGAGCGGCGGCCCTGCCTGAGGGCCGCGGCGGTGCGGGCGGGAAGGCGCCGCGGCCCGGGCTCCGGCAGCCCTCGGTGACTGGAGCTCGCCCGGCCTCGAGGTAGGCCTCGGCGCGTCCCTGGGCTCGGGTAAGCCAAGTTCCCGGGGCGGATCCAGCCCGGCCGCGGCGAGCAAACTCCCTGGTCCGTCACCTCATCAGAGCGGAACTTGCTCCCGGCCGGCCCCGGGCCCTCAACCCGCGTGCGCTGCCCACCGAAGCAGCCTTACAGTCGGGGGGCGTTTGGACTTCCGCGGTGCCCTGTGGAAACACGCTAGGGTTCTGTGGTTAAGAATCAGACCACTCGCGTCCCAGCCCCACGGCACAAAGGCACAAGTGTTTTTTAAGGCCGATAGATGGGCGATGAACTGGTGAAAAATAAGTTAACTTGAATTTACTACCATATGGTTTAGGAGGGGGGAGGGGGCTATGTTCTCTTTGTTTCACTACAGCAGGTTTTACCTTTAAAAGTAGTCACCGACTTAGTGAAAAGTTTCTTTCAGTACGGTTAATGGAAGATGGTGTAAGTGACCTGAAAGCATTGTGTCCCTTAGATTTTCAAGTCCTGTATAGGTGTTTTGGAAGTGAAGAAAGTTTGAGGAGGCAGATTCTCACAGAGGGAAGGACCTTCTTAGGGAAGTACAGACCTTGGATTTTCTAGGGTGAAAAACTCAGATCTATTAACATACATTTAGTGAAAGTTTCAGACTTTGCATTTCTAAAGGCAAGATTGAGATTGACTCTGAACATTTTGTGTTCGGCCTTTCTCTATTTAAAAAAAAAAAACTGATAGGAAAGAGACTTCATGAAGCATTTTTGATTACTGTTAATGTGTTGGACACTTTGAAATAGTAGGAAACTTAATTTAGCCTCAATCAGAAGAAAAGAAATATTTGGGAACTCACCTGTTAAGCCATTTCATATGCTTAATGGGAATGTGTTCCTTATCACTGCAATTTGGAAAAAGTTTTAATTAAGGTTATAATCAAATTCCATTTGGAGATGGTAAGGTTAATTTTAGAAGGCATCAGTTAGTGTATTGACCACCTTCAAGACAAAGTGAAAGTGAGCATGGGGTTCAGGCTATAACCCAGGAACCAGATTAAAATAACAGAATAACAGTGGCCTTAAGGAAGCAGACTGACTATTCTTAATGAGCAGTAGCCTGGAAAAAGACCCTCTGATGGTGGTTGGAGTAATTAAAACGGCTTAGGTAGATACAGCATTCTTCAATAAAACACACATTTGTATGATCTAAGCCCATCATTCCCTCTCTGGTCCTGAAAGGGGTACCTTTTAATTACTTGAAACTTTTAATTGTTGAAACTTTGAACACCTTTCTTGGCAACTTAATGCCAGATGTTTCCTAAATGGATGAGTTGAGGGTATTAGACAATGTTTGACAAGTGATTTTATATTTACATACATACATACATTAAATTTATTATTTTCTTCTTTATTTTGACACTGTATCTCACTAAGTAGCCCTGACTGGCCTGGAACTCAACGTTCTGCCTGCCTGTGTCTCCCCACAACTGTGATTTAAGGTGTGTGCTCTCAGACCTTTAACAGGGTTAAAGTTTAAGGGTCTAGTTTTTGGCCTAAGTCAGATGATGGTTTCAGTATCGCATCTGTTCATGAGATTTGTCCATATTTTGTAGTATATTATTTCAGGCAGTAATTATTTTCATCAGGTGGGATTTGACAATCCCAGATATAGGGTAAAATATATAGGGTACAATCCCAGATTTTTGCTTACCTTTCTCTTTGGGCCAGCTAAACCTGTTTATTTCATCTTTGTTTTTGAGACAGGATCATGGTACCCATTCTTGGCTGGTCTGATCTCACTATGACATGAGACTGGCTTCACACTTTGAGGCCCCTCCTGTATCCAGTCTTCCTATCTGCCTCCCTCCTGAGCCTCCTCACCTGGCACAGCACTTTTTAGTAGTCTGGCTTTTGAGCTCTTTTAATTATCTGTCCTCCATATTCTCTGCAGTTGTTTTCTTTGGGAGTGTGACCCAGAACTGGAAGTTATAGTCTAGTTCAGGGCAGAGCTACACAGCCTGTAGTGTTCTTGCCTAGGTCTTGCTTTTATAGCCTTATGTGTACAAGTAACTTGTTACTTTGTCTTCTCCCACTCTAACCAGTTGCTCTGTAGTATACAGATGATGTAACTTTGGACCACACAGCTCCAAGATAAACACCTGTCAAGATCAAGCACTGGACTACTCTGAGAAAAATGGATACAGCCAAGGACACAGAGAATGCTCTTGGCCAGGGTTAGCATACTTTCTCTAAAGTGAAGGGCCAGGTAGAAAACATAGGCTTAGCCAACTGTAGTCTGTCACTACCACAGTTGTCATACGAAAGCCAGCTAATCAAGTGGTTATGGCTGTGTTCCACTTAAAAAACCTTATTTATGGACACTGACATTTGAATTTCATAAAATTTTTATGTGCCATGAAATAGGGATCTTTGAAACATTGCTACCACCACCATTTAAAAATGTAAAAGGCATTTTTAGCTGGTGGGGGCCATCAAGAACTGGTGGGGGCCATCAAGAACTGGTGGTGGCCAAGATTGATCCAAGCACTGTAGGTTGTCTGATCTAGTGGAGCCCTAGAGCTGGGAGGCCTGGACCTGATGGGAGACCAGAAAGGGCCCATACCCTTGGTATGTCTGCATTTCTACTGGGTCATGAGCAAGTGCAGGAACCGACCAGCTCTTACACCTTACCTTATGGAGTGGCACCACACAGATGGGGAGAAGGGCTGGGGAATAAGCTCCTACCCTCTCAGGTAGGTGTTAGCGGAGTGGCGCTTCTCCACAACAGTCCACAAGAGTTCCTGTTTGCCATCTGACTTGACTGGGGAGAACTCTAAGGCCTCTTTTTCACCTCGTTTTGAAATGTGCTTACCATGTTAGCAACCATTTCCCAGGTACTAGCACCAGGTCACTATGGTGTCTACATCAACAGTATCTAGTTTTGTGCTTTACATCAAACCCAGTCATTTTCTCTTTTCCATGTTTTTTAGGCTGTCTCTGGCTGGGACGGTAGCTCAGTTGTAGAGCACACGTGCTGTGCTGCTGCTTGTTATTTTTGAGACAGGGTCATAGGTATCTGGCTGCCTTGAAGTTATTGTGACTAAGAGTGACCTTGAGCTTTCCCTCCTTCCACTTCCCAGCTTACAGGCATGCAGCAGCACCTTGTCTGAATTATGTAGTGTTGGGACTTGAACCCAGAGCTTCACATATGCCGGTAGGCATTTTACCAGCTAAGCTGCATCCCTGGCCTTGCAGTACATGGTTAACCTGCATCATAAGCACCAAAGGAAAATAAAAGCAGGCATGTCTGGTGTCAACTAGTATTAGCTGTAGCTACTCTTAGAGTAAGACTGCAGAATCCCTTGAGCCTAGGAATTCACTGCCAGCCTGGTTGTACTACTCTGTCAAAAGAAACAACACTTCAGGTTCCTGTCTGTACTGCTAGCACCCTTGTCAGGAGGTTGAGGCAAAATTCTGTACCACAAAAAAAAAAAAAAAAAAAAAAAAAAAAATCTTAACGTGTTTTGGTAAACAGCATATTTGAAATGTATGTGCTTCAGAGTTTGAAAATCGGGAAATAGCTTTGTAAATAAACTCATGTCAGGTTAGGTAGCTCATGAGCTCTGTTATGGGTATTGAAGTTGATTGCCTGGGTGAACACAGATAGCTTTAAATCCTTGGACTGTCTTCCTTACTATGTGAAAGGCACTGCTAGGTACCAAGGACTATAAGGAGACACAGACTTTCACTCTAAGCCTGGTGGAAAATGTGTTTGTAGACGGTCTCTGGAGGCAGTGCAGCCTGAGGTGGGCTGACAGAAAAGATAGTAAGCGAGTGGATGTCAAAGTGCTTGCCAGCTTTGTTCATACAGCTTTGGCCCAGTTTTAGCTTCTTTAGTGTACTTGAGTGAGAGGGTGTGTGTGTGTGTGTGTGTGTGTGTGTGTGTGTGTGTGTGTGTAGCAGTGCATGAGAGTCGGAGAACCTTAGAGCTCAGTTCTGTATTCTGACTACAGAGCATATTCTATGGCTTCCTGGGAATGAACTGTGTTCACCAGGTTCGTGTGGCAAATGCCTTTACTTGGTGAGACTTTTCACCCTTATTTTCCATAGGTTTAGAGAGGGAATGAATATATTTTGATTCTAATAGTTTGAGTGGTTTTTTGTTTGTTTCCTTTTTCTTTTTTATGAGAACAGGGTCTCTCATAGTCCAGGCTGGCCTTGAACTTCTGTTCTTCTACCTAGGTGACTAAGTTTTGGGATTACAGGTGTGTGTGTGTGTGTGTGTGTGTGTGTGTCACTGTCAAGTACTTAAGCTTGTCCTCTGCAACTCTATTAAACAGCTAATTCATATAGTTCTTTGTTCAAGAGAAGTGTTGGTGTGCATGGCAGTTACATGTGGTAGGCCCAAGGCAACTTTCAGAAGTGAGTTCTCTCCTTTCTCCTTCACAGGAGTTCTGGGCACCAAACACAGTGTTCGGTTTGGTTCAAGCACTTTACCTAGCTGAGACATCTGACAAGCCTGTTTTCTGAGACTGGGTCTCATGTATTCTGCACTGGCCTTTAACTTGCTTGCTCTGTAACTGAGGATGACTGAACTTGTGATCCTGCTCCCGTCTCCTGAGGCTGGAGTACAGGTGCACATCGCCATGTTGTGTTTATGCAGTGCTGGGCCAGCAGACTACGTGTACAGCAGCTGCAACCTCAGCCCTTTTCTATACCGTGCTTAGGAAGAGACTGTTTGAGCTAGAAATATATTCCTTATATTTACTAATTTATTTAGGTTTTTTACAGTGCTGAGGATGGAACCTAGAGTCTCTGGCATACTAGATAAAGGAATTAAAGTTTTGATACAAGCTTCTTTGTGTACTTACTGTGTCTCAGGCAGGCCTTGAACATGTGATCCTCTTGCTTCAGCCTCCATTGTAGCTGGTGGTACAGGTCTGCGCCACCAGGCTGTATTTATTTGACTTCTATTCGACTAGCTTTTTGAAGATTTTTACTTGTGTACTGAGAGTGGATAGATGGGACAGATGATAATTTGTTATTTGTTTCTCAGAAACATTTAATGCTGTTTATTAACAGATATGAAGCACAGGACTTTACTGGCCATTGTTCTAATTAGTATCAGGTTACATATCTTTTTGCAGCACTGGGGATTGAACCTAGGACTATGTATACATGCTGTAAGAGATCTGCCATGGAGCCACATCACTGGTCCTCAACTTTGGTTTTCTGAGACAGGGTTTCTTTCATATGACCCTAACTGGCCTCAAACTTGATCTATAACTGAGGATGGCCTTGAACTCCTGCCTCTGCCTCCCAGCGGTGGATGGAGTTACAGGTTTGTGCCATTATACCTAGCAACTTTTTTTTGTTTGTTTGTTTGTTTGTTTTCGAGACAGGGTTTCTCTGTTAGCCTTGGCTGTCCTGGAACTCACTCTGTAGACCAGGCTGGCCTCGAACTCAGAAATCCGCCTGCCTCTGCCTCTGCCTCCCAAGTGCTGGGATTAAAGGCATGCGCCACCACCGTCCGGTGCAACTTTTTTTTTAATTAACAAAAATTAATGTATTTACTTTTAATGTATATAGCATATTTAAATGTATGTGTATATGTTAAAGTGTCAATTACAACTTTTTGAAAGTTGTGCCCATTTGTATATTTTTTCAAAAAAATACTCTCTAGCATGAACACACAAAGACATGAAAGGTGAATTGAAATATTTTTTCCTCAGATTTTGACTTGAAAGCTAGGCTTGATAACTAGCGTACAATTTAATGACCCACTGAAAAGCTCTTATGTCTTGACTGTTCAAAGAGCATGACAGCGGTAAGACAATTTTAATGTCATAGATTTCCTTCCTTCCTTCCTTCCTTCCTTTCTTTCTTTCTTCTTTTTTTTTTTTTTTTTTTTTTTTTGCTATTTGTACATAACTGGCCTGAAACTCATTTTGTAGCCAAAGTTACCCTTTTTTCTTCTGAGGATTAGAATTGTTGGCATAAGCCATCATACTCAACTGCTTTGACTTTCCAGAAACAATAGACGATAGCTTAAATTTATGAGAAAACACATTGTATTTTTTAAGGTTTTTTTTTTTTTAAGATTTATTTCATATATGTGAGTACACTGTTGATGTCTTCAGACACACCAGAAGAGGACAGTGGATCTCATTACAAATGGTTGTGAGCCACCATGTGGTTGCTGGGAATTGAACTCAGGATCCCTGGAAAAGCAGTCAGTGCTCTTAACCGCCGAGCCATCTCTCCAGCCCAACACATTGTATTTTAATTTCTAAATTCTTCATATAAAGTACATGAAATATACTTTTTCTCCGTGTTGGCATTTTGCGTTTAAGTTCAAAGTATTCTTGTTTTAATGTGGGACTTTAACTAGAAATACATTGCTTTTAATCTTGAAGTTTTCTGTTCCTCAGCATTAGGCTATGTGTGCACTCAGAAGGCTGAAGCACGCAGATCAGTCAGTTCAGGGCCAGCCTGACACAAACCAAACACTGTCTCTAACAGACACAAACCGAAAGAGCCATAACCAAACTGTTACCAATAATTTTGTTTAAAAAAAGGAAACTTTGTCATAGTCCAAACTTAGGAAGTTTCTGACCAAATTCATTTGTTTGTCTTGCAACCTTGTAGAAGAGAAGCCTATGCATTTATGAATCAGTCATGACTTAAATTTCAGAGTGTCTGCCTGATACCTGCTGTATTGTTTGTTTTTAAAAGTTACCGTTTGTGGTTCTTTTGCCTGTGTGCTGCATACTCAAGCCACAAGAGGGCAGTGGACCTCCTGGAACTGGAGTTAACGCTGTCACTGGGTGCTCAGAATCAAACCCAGGTCTTCTGAAGGACAGCCAGTGCTCCTAACCAGTGAGCCAGTGCTCCAACTCTTTTGTTGTTTTTAAACAGAGGCTTGTGCATCCCAGAGTGGCCTCAAACAAGCTGTGTTGCCAAGGACTAGCCTTGAGGTCCTGACTTTCTAGCCCTACCTCCTAAATGCAGGGGTTTCAGGTGTTTGCTACCATGCCTGGCTTCAGAGGTGTTTTTTAGTGAAGGTTATTGAATTATCCTTGAAATGTTATTGCATTATAAGAAATGCTATGAGGTTACTTTCTTTAATATGTGTTCAAAAGAAGTATTCTCTATATTTCATTAAAGAGTGTTCTTTGTAATAAAAAGAAATTTGTAAAATAGTAATTTTGCATTAATTTTAAGGCTGTTCTAAGGGCTGTCGTCCTTTTATTCCTTAGCTTCTTTTTTGTCAGTGAAGTTATTCTTTGAAGTTGAAGAAAGAATCCCCAAGTATACAGAACACAACAGTTTTTAAATGTGTTCTTTGCTGTGTATTAGCCATGTTAGATCTATGTCAGAGATAGAATAAAACAGATAGTCGGAGGCTTGGATTTTATCTAGGAAAAATGGCTTGGGAATGATGAAAATGGTCAAGAAAAGCCCAAGCACACAGAACACTCTTGAGACTCTTGAGATGTGTCAAAGCTGAACACAGCTCAGCATAGGAGAGGCAGTGGACATGACAGTGATTGCACAGTTTTCAGAAACAGAAGACTGCTGCTCAGGACTGGTACAGTGTCCTGAGAAGCAGGCACCAGGAGGCAGCAGCTCACTGTCCAGTGCATTTAGCAAGAGTTGACCTGCTTTGCTGAGTAGCCTGTGTGGTACCATCCCTACAGCCTGGCTGTGGCTTCCCTAGTGCTTCTTAGTGGTGCTCACAACCTAGAGAGTTGTTCTTCATTTTAGCAAAGTAGAGCTTCATGAGCCAATCAGGAATGCAAAATTGTCTCATCTATGGCAACAGTGCCAACCAGTAGTCCCAACAAACTTTGCCAGTGGTTACAGGAATGTGGAGAGAAACTATGGATGGACTGTTGTAATTAATCACTACCACTAGGGAGGGGAAAATCCAAACTCAGTGGGTCTGGGGAGGGCTTGCTATAGTAGGGACAGAACAGTGATTGAGTTCTTAACATGAGGCCTGATTAGGTTTACACATTATCTTCTCTTGAATGGTATGTGTGCATATGTGCGTGTGTGTTTCTCATGTCTTACACTGAGTTCCAGTGGCATGACTTGTACCCTTTTTCTGTAGCCGAAGGATTTTCATGTAGAAAACCACTTCATGCGTTTTTTTTTGTTGTTGTTGTTTTACTTGTTTGAGAGCCCAGACAGATCTAGAACTAAAAATGATGACTTTGGCAAGCTTGACAGTTAGGAGTCACTGGGTTTGACCAAGAATCGTTGTTGTTGTTGTTGTTGTTGTTGGTGGTGGTGGTGGTGGTGGTGGTGGTGGTGGTGGTGGTGTGTGTGTGTTGAGACAGGGTTTCTCTGTATATCCTTGGCTGAGATCTGCCTGTCTCTACCTCCCAGAGTGGTGGGATTAAGGGCATGTGCCACTTTTAAAATACTAAGTTCAGGATAGGGAGATGGTTCAGGGGGTAAAGTACTTTCTGCAAGCATAAGACCTGAGTTTGAATTCCCAGTACCCACTAAAAGCCTATAATTTACCTTTTGGTTTTGATTTGACTCCTTAAAGACTAATATAATGCCATCTGTGCTGCAGAGTTTGGGAGCCCCTGGGTAGCATTTCTGCCTATACTCTGCATATACTCGTTTACTTTTGGCTTCCCCACCATCAATTTGCTAGGTAGGAATAGGATTTTCTTTGCTGCTCCTTACGATTACCACTCCAGTGTCTGGTTCCCGGGAGCCCCATCAGTATCCCTGAGTGATAGTGAGATTTGTTAGTGTTTATCTAAAATAGCCAAGACTGGAAATCCTCTCCTGTTTTAATTTGAGATGCTGATTAACTAACAGGAAAGGGGGACTGTGGGAAAGAGGAACAGGAACTTTAGAAGAGGGATGTACTATGGAGAGCAAAATCAACCTGTGGGAGCTGAGCTCCAGGAACAAGGCCTGGCATGGCACTGGTGATGGTTTGTCTCACCTCTGCCTCTGGTTTCAGGTTAACTGTGTACTAATTGTGCTGTGTTTGAATTTGCTGGTTCTTATAGTTATTCCTTCAGTGAGTATTTATGGTCAGCCTTCCCTGGTGTTACTCAGGCACCTAGTGCTTGCTAAAACTTGCTAGAGGATGCTAATATTCAGTGGGTCTGAAACACATGTTTGGAAATTAAATGCTTTCCTGTTGGGCTCTCTTCCAGTGTGCTGGAATTAATCTTGAAGTTTATATTTTATGACAAGGTAGTTAAACCATGTAAGTATTTTAATATTTTGTCAACATTTGCACGAGCCTTCCTCCCTTAAGTTTCTTTTCATTTACATTTCACAGTCTTACTCTGCCCAGCAGTTCATTTCTTTCCTTTGCAGTTATAAACCATGGTGCTATTCTGAAGTCTCAGTACACATCTGCATATGTAGACGTGTGTTAAAACAGATGATTCCTCATAGGTTTGTAATTATATTTGATGCTTACTGAGAAAAGAGCTCAAAGGATTAAATGTTTAATTTTGTGTTCAAAGCACTTAGTTTTTGCATTTCAGGCTTTACACAGTCCTGTTGCGTATATAACTGACAACTGCCAGGCTTAGTAGCTAGACCCTACTTTCTGGTCCAAGTATCCCCTCCATGCTTGTCCAGGCTTGCCAGTGTAAGCAAATGAGGTGCTCTCTGAGGAGCTAAGGCCATTGAAGGGAAGCAGATACACTGTGTGAAAGAGTTGCGGTAGACTGTCCTTTTTCTGGTTTGGTGGTGGATGAGAAACCTACATGCTCACATCCTGCTGATCAGCTGACCATTCCAGATTCTGATAGTTATTTGTGTGACTCTAGTTATGAATAGACATAGTGGTGGCGATTAACTTTCCCTTGCCTAGGAAAGGTAGAGATAAGTTCAGGTAAGAGGGACTGGGATGTACAGCTCAGTTGATACCCTAAGCTGGACACAAACGTGGCAGCAATTCTCCCGCCTCAGCTTCCTGGGTGGGAGGGTTATTTGTTTGTTTGCTTGTTTGTTTTTGGTTTTCAAGACAGGGTTTCTCTGTGTAGCCCTGGCTGTCCTGGAACTCACTCTGTAGACCAGGCTGGCCTCGAACTCAGAAATCTGCCTGCCTCTGCCTCCCAAGTGCTGGGATAAAACGTCCGGCCACTACGGCAAGGCTAGATGCTGAGACTGCAGTTGTGCTTCACATGTGCGACTCAGATTCTCTGGCAGCTGCATTAAAATGAGGTGCAGTTCACTTCAGTAAGTTAATAATGCCCAAAACATTTTAACATGCCTCAGCTAATGTTAGAATTATTTAGTATTTGTTTGTTTTTGTTTTAGGACCTGATTTCAGGGGCTAGAGAGTTAAGATAGACTCCAAGGGGGTACCAGGCAGGCATGTGGTGCACATATATCCATGCAGGCAAAACACTCATACACATAAAATAAATCTTGAAACAAAAGACCCCAGTTTCATATCTCAACTTCGCTGGGTAGTCACAGATGACTTTGAACTCCTGATCCTCCTGCCTATATATCCCAAGGGCAGGAGCGCATGCATCACACCATGCTTTACAAAATTGTTAATGCATCTGTTGGGTCGATTTGGTTTGTTGGTACTGCTGGGGAATTGAACTCAGGTCTTTGTCCAGGCTGGGCAAGATTCTACCAATGAACTGCATCTCCCACCCTTAATGAAGTCTTCCATTTATTGGGCATCTTATGTAGCATGTTTTATTGTACCTTTTAAAAAGATTTATTATTTATTTTATGTATATGAGGACACTATACCTCATCTTCAGACTATAGCTATCTTCAGACACACCAGTAGAGGGCATCTGATCCTATTACAGATGGTTGTGAGCCACCATGTGGTTGCTGGGAATTGAACTCAAGAACAGTCAGGCTTTTAACCACCTAGCCATCTCTCCAGCCCCCTTATTGTACCTTTTTATCAGCAATAGCTGATCTCAGCTGAGTTTCATCTTAGATCTGCCAGTTCATCTTTTCATGTGATCCACAGGTGTACTTCTGCTTACTGGAACATTTAGTAACATTCTAGATTATCTTTTTTCATTAAAAGTGATTTTAATATACATGTGTTGTGACAGTGTTTTAGTACTTCTGCTCTGAGGAGCAGCTTGTAAAAGTCATGGCTCCCCCATGGCAAGTTCTCAAGTAGTGAATTCAGAGGAAGATGAGTTGTTTCTGATGGAGCCAGAGTTTTCAGCCCTTAGATTAAGATGACCTCTCTGGTAATTTATTGCGGGTGATACTATTATTATTAATTTAGTTTTTTGAGACTGAGTCTCTTTATGTAAACCTAGCTGTCCTGGTACGCTGTATAGACCACGGTGGACCCAGTTAGCCTTGGACTTAGAGACAAGCCCATCTCTAGCTCCCAGGTGCTGGCTGCAGAGCTATTATGTTGTAAAGAGATTTGACCTCAAATAGCTGTCCTGTCTGTCAGTCTGTCTGTGTGTTTAATACTTGCTATCAGTTACAGACCTCATCTTAAAATGCAGGCCTTGAGGACAGAGCTCAGTGCCATGTATGCCATGGAGCTCAGACGACAGTTCTTCTCTTTCACCGTTTGGGTGCTGGGGATTGAACTTGGGGCATCTGGCTTGGTGTCAAGTGCCTTAACACTGGCCTGTATCTGTTAGAAACTCAAGACTTGATGTTTTCTGCCTTTGTTTTACTGTGGAAACAATTCTGGCAGCAGCTGGGAGCCTTGGGTTCTTCCTTTTCAGTTCTGCCCATTAGACCACTGGAGCCACATGCAGTTAGTACATTTTTTTTCTCAATAGTCTAAGTTGGCTGCTTTTTGTTATTGTTTCTTTTCTTTCCTTTCCTTTCTTTTTCTGTACCACCCTTTAGCTGAGTACCCTTTCCCTCCCACCTCCCACAGCCTTGGCTGTTCTAGAACTCACTCAGTAGACCAGGCTGGCCTTGAACTGCCTCTGCCTCCTAAGTGCTGGGATTAAGTGTGTATACCACTGCCACATAACTAGTTGGATACTCTTACCCGGTGGTCTTTTAAGTGTGGTCCAAGTACTACTAGCATGGGCATCACTAAGTGGGTGTGTCATCTTAAAGTACACCCTCAAGACTCATGTAATTAAGCTAGGGGTAGTGGTATGTGCCTTTAATCCCAGCACTTGGGAAGCAGAGGCAAGCTGATCTGCATAGTTTGAGGCCATCCCAGTGTACATAGTTAGTTTGTAGACAGCTATGTAGAGTGACACTCTCACCCCACTCCAGATAATCATACCTATTAAGTTAAAAACAAACACCTACCCTTGGTGTTCAAGTAAGTTCCCAGTTTTCTGTTGGGTTGGATTCACAGCTATCCTGGGGCAGTTACAGCACTGAAATATGAGTTGAACCCTTGGTTGTAGAACTTGCTAAGGGTAGATTCTCTGGTTCTACCTAGATCTGTCTACTGGAGGAGATTTTGTAGGGTGGGCCCAGCAGGCTGCTGTTCTTCTTGTAAATAAAGTTTTATGGGGAAACAGCCACATCTAGTCATTTATGCGTCATCTAAGCTATATTTGTACTGTAATAGCAGAGTTGAGTAGTTCTGACAAAACCACTGGAAATATTTACTATCTGGCTCTTTACAGAAACAAATTGTAGGTTTCTGCAATAAACCATAAAAGCATAAATATGCAGTAGAGCATTTGGAGGTGGCAGGTGTTAGGGAAACCCATAGCACACACAGGTTAAGAGCATAGAGCTCCTTGTAAGTAAGGTTATCAGAGAGGGCCTGTCTGAATGAAGATGAGGCGTTTAAAGAGAAGTCAGAACTAATGAAGACATTAAAGGAAAGGGGGCCTTTGAGCAAAGTTATATTAAAAGGAGTGTAGAAGTGTACAGGCCCTGAGACTCGGAGTGCTTTTGGTGAGGCCTCGTGGCCAGAGGGCAGTGACTGGGATAGGGAAGAGGAAATGAGGTTGGCACAGTTGACATGTCCTGCACACCCACCCTTATGTCATGTTCTGCCAGAGGACAGTTTAATTGGGAGTAGAAACACATTTCTATAACTCTGCAGGTGGAGGGGTCTTTGGGTAAATGGATGACAGGGGCTGAGGTTGTGACTCTTGTCCTCCACAGAGGTATCTCAGAAACCTTTCTTTGCAAAGTGTCCCCTGCATGGATCACTTTATTTTGGTCTTACTCGGCCCTAGTGTGTTGTAGACTCAGTTGTTTTCTTCTAGTAGGTGGAGGGGTTTCTGGAAAAGAAATCTCCCTTAATTGAGTGGGAAACCCATGAGCTAGAATTAGGTGGTCTTCATTAGCTTTCAAAAGGGAAATAAATACAATCTAAGGCATATTTTTTTATATTATGAGCCAGGAGTCATGGAATCATATGCATCTGTTGTACCAAACAAGAGTTTTGCAAAGTAGCATTTATCTACACTTTGAAATTTTTGTGGGGTTTTTTTCTCTTCTGTTTCATTGAAATATATTGTTGTGACCTTTTTTAAAAAAAAAAAAAGAATTATGATATTTTATATATGAGTACACTGTAGCTGTTTTTAGACACACCAGAAGAGGGCATCTGATCCCATTACAGATGGTTGTGAGCCACCATGTGGTTGCTGGGAATTGAACTCAGGACCTCTGGAAGAACAGGCAGTGCTCTTAACCACAGAGTCATCTCTCCAGCCCTCATTGTGACCTTCTAGTATGTATCTTGCTAGTTGGAAACCTGTTCTCTTCTGCCTAATCTCAAAGCTTGAGTCCCTAGGTCAAAGCTCTGGCAGTGGGTACTAAGTTGCAGAGAACTGGCCTTTCTTCTTGTTCACAGTGTTAGGAGGCAGGGGTAGAAGCAGAAAGGACGACCATGGGTATAAGATAGTCTAACTGGGAGAATGAGGTGTCAATTCTAAGTGACTTCAAGTTGGCAGGGAGACTGAAGTGTTGTTCAGCAAGAATATATTTCCCAGAAGGTATCATTTCAATTCAAGACACAAAGAAATTCTGTAATATTTGTTCGTTTTGTTACTGTTTTATTCAGGTTTTGGTTTTAAAGACAGTTTCTCTGTGTAACCCTGCCTGTGCTGAAATGCACTCTGTAGACCAGGCTGGCCTTGAACTCACAAATATCAACTTGCCTCTGCCTACTGGGATTGAAGACCACTGCCCACACTGTGGTTTTATAGGAAGAGTCGGCTAGAGGTAACCAACTAAGAGAATTGTAGGAGGTAAAGTACAGAATTGTAAATTGAAGTCAGTGAGAACAGCTTCTCAAAATGAATACCTCTGTGTAAGTAGGAGGGAAGTGTATTAGAGACATTGACTGACTTGCCTAAGGTTCCAAAGGGGAAGTAGAACAAGGACTCACTTGTTCTGACTTCCGGTCCAGTGCTCAGAGTCTGTTTTCTTTTCTATAAAGAGGGATAGGATAGTGATGCCAGCCTCTCTGAAGATGGCTGTGGGTAAAATGCTGTGTGTGCAGTTTTGTGGGTTAGAGCACTGACTGCAGGAATGAACGGGGGATGTTTTTATCATGGAAGACCAGAGGAGAAGTGAGGAATTGGAACATGAGGAATTTCAGGGTCTCACATAAGGACAGTCTTGTCATTCTCAGTATGGGTGGGGATGGGGGAGGCATTGATTATGCCTCAGAAGTTTTAAGACAGATTCAGTGACAGATCTATAATCTCAGCAGCTGAGGGAGGTTGAGGCAGGAGGATTGAGACTTTCAAGACAGCCTGGGCTACTTGAAACTCTGTCTTAAAACCTAAACAGAGAAAGGGTACAAAGAGAAGGGGCAAGTTTTAGCAATACATGTGCAGTAGCATTGGATGAATAGACGGGTGCCTTTGACAGGGAAATTTGACAGGATTAAAGGCTTTTTGCTAAAATGAGCTTGAAATAAAAAAGAATCTGATTTATCAATGGCAGTAGGAACAGAAAGGAAAAAAGATGACAGGACAGAGTCTTATTGTAAGAGATCAAGGACTAGACCAGGTACTGGAAGAATAGCAGATTCTTCTAGCAAATTGGGAACATAAGGATGAGGGAAAAAACATGTTCCACTTTTGACGTTCTGAATTAAAGGTGGTGGGAGTCCATCAGATAGAAATCAGAGGTTGGGAAATATACTCAGGGGAGAGAAATAGGGGTTGGTGATAAGCATTTTATAGCCGTCTACACAGAAGCCTGGGGATTGGGCTGCTCTCAGTAAGAAAGCACAGGGAACAGAGAAGGGACAGTACAGAGGTGATGGTACACAACTCGGAGGATCAAGAGGTTAGCTTGGAAGCTGGCTTGTGTGGTAACACTTGGGCAACTATTGACTTACTTACACACACTGGCTTCTGGGCAGTGGAGACGGGAGGCAGAAGGGGAGAAACTAACATTCACCAAGTAGCTGTTAGATTCCAAGGAGTCCACATGTACTGACTCATTTCATCAGTCTTATGATATACCTACGTTTTTAATTACAATTTTATTTGTGGTTATGTGTCTATGCATGGTGGCACAACACATGTATGGAGTGCTTACCTGCACTTATTCAAAAGTAAATCAATAAAGCCAAAATAACTCAACAGAGTATGTCATAGATTAGTAAGCTGAAGGTTTATTTGTCCTAGGTCACTCATGTAAGAAATGCTAAAAAGTTAGCTAGAATTTTACACCAAATTCTATCAGAAGCCAGAGTCGATGTCCACTTCTAATTAAACACAGTGAGCTTCTGTATTTGGCCAGTAGTGCATTCGGCTTTGTGGGCCATGGTGTGTGACCTATGGACTGCCCTACTCTGTTGACTGTAACGACAGCAGCCTTTGATGGTAAAGAAACAGACACTCATGGCTGTGTGTGAACAAGTAAATCTTAGGGCATTGAAATTTGAGTTTCATAAAACTTCTAAGCACATTAAATACATTTATTTAATTTAGTCTGTCTTGTGGATTGAACCCAGATGTTTGAAATGCTAGGCAACCCCTCTGTCACAGCCTCAGCCATAAATAGTATTTTTTCAGAAGCTTCCCAGCCATGTAAAAATATAAATACCATTGTTAGCTAATGGGCTATATGAAAACACATGGCAGACCACAAGCTGAAGTTTGATGGCCCTTGCTTTTTTATTTGTATGAGTCATTAGATCTCAAACCCATACCACACAGTCAGCCAAGAGGTGCCTATTGACATAACAAAACTGACACTGTCCACCAGGATCTCACAGCATTCCTCAAGTCCTCCTGACTGGCATGCCCTGCCCCCTACCCTACTCTTCTCCAGCCTCTCACTATATAACCTAGCCATCATGGCTGCACTGGCCTTTTTAGTCTTCTTGGCCACTGCTCCAGGTTCCTCTCTCTTCCTCTCCCCTCCTGCCTCTCTCACAAGGCCTGGCCCAGGCGGAGGTCCTGTTTACTCTGGACTCTTTCAGATGCCTCTGCGTCGGGCATTGCTCTCCTCCACATCTCCCTTATACCTAAAATAAACCTCTACCATAACTAGGAGCAGTCATGTCGTCCTTTTCTTTTTTTTCATTCATGAGTAGTTAGCAAGATTATATTTATCTGTACCACATATATCTCTGATGCCCATGGAGCTCAGAAAAAAGTATCACAATCCTTGGAATTGGAATTATGGTTGGTTGTGTGCTACCATGTAGGTATTAGGATCCAAGCCTGGGTCCTCTGTGAGAGCAGCAAATGCTCTTAACTAATGTACCAACTCTCTAGCTCCCAGCCACCCTTTTTTGAGACAGTCTTGTTTGGTAGCCCAGACTAGCCTCAAACTTGAGATCCTCCTGCCTTCCAGGAGTTGGGATTATGACACTAACCACCATGGCTGGCTATGTTCTCATTGTGAAAATGTACTAGGCTGTGTTGAGCTCTGGCCTTCTAAGATCACGAGCTCATGCTCAACGTAGAGGAAGAGAAAAGCAATGAGAGTAAGTTTCCTGGATGAGTTTCTGAAGGCACCCTATGGTAGCTGTCAGATTAACAAGTCATAGGTGGGGAAGGCAGATAGGTTTGGTAATTGATTAGACATGAGGATTATGGAAGGAGTTGAGACTTAGGGTTTCTAGCCTGATGTGTTAAGATGCACAAAAGGATGGTTTGAAGGTAGGAACAGTAAACTGACAAAAGGAATGACTGGCTGGACAGCTCTGTAGCGGTAGAGTGCCTGCTGGTGTGGCAGAGCTTCTGGACTAAGAAGGCAATGAGACTGTGTCATTAAGCTCTGGGGAATTCTCTACACTGAAGTAGGAGAACATCACATAGAAGAGACTAGAGAGGCCAGCCTGGTATACATAGTAAGTTCTAGGACAGCCAGAACTGTTACACAGAGTCCTTGTCTCAAAAGACTGGGGGGTGGGGGTGGGGTGGCTAGAGAGAGCATGGTGCTAAGGAAGGTGGGTTTGTCACCATGAGTCATTTGGGAAGAGGGAGTTTCAGTTAGAAACTGTCCCACCCATGTGGCCTGCAGGCAAACTGTGGGCTTATTTTCTTGATTCATGAGGGAGGGCCTGGCAGTTTGGGAGGGATTGGTCTGTTACTGTTGCCCTCCTTTGGTTCATTGACAAGGGAACTCTACAGAAGGCTTTGCAGAGCTTACAGGTCCAGCTTGGAGAGCTAGCCTTGGGAATTAGTTTATTTCAATCCTTTTTCTCTAATAAAATCAAAAGAAAGGTGGTAGTGGACGTTTGGTTCTGAAAGAGAACAAGCACTGCAGCCTCCATGTGTCTCCCGTCGGCCACCCCTCCTGTGCTATGGTCCCGAGGAGCTGAGTCACCACCACACAGTAGGGACTGAGGAAGGCCTACAGTTCAGATCTTATGACTCAACTCTAGACCATGTTCTCCTTCTGTGCTCTGGCATGAGAGAATCCAAGATAATTTACCAGTTCGTAGATACGCTGAGGTCAGGTTGCCGCCGTGGGCAGAGCTCTTCTGCCTCTGCTGAAGTCTTGCCTCACTTCTGAACAGCGGCGCTGCATGTGAGACCCGAGTGACTGCCTGGCTTTACGTCCCAGTTTGGTCACTGACTGACCTAGGGTAAGTTACTTAGGTCTCTGTGGATCATTTAGTATAAAAGATATAAATTCTTAGCAGCCTTGGAGCATGGCTGTTTGTGTTATTGTAGATAAAATATTTAGAGTAGTACCCGGCACATAGGAGGGCCTTACTATTTTAGCTCATAAGTGTCACTTTCATCCTGGAGACAGTGCGCTCGCTCGCTCGCTCTCTCTTTCTTTCTCTCTCTCTCTCTCTCTCTCTCTCTCTCTCTCTCTCTGTGTATACACACACACATATATACACATGCACATATGGTACTAATATATATGGTATGTGTGTATATATGGTACTAATATATATATGGTGTGTGTGTGTGTGTGTGTGTGTGTGTGTGTGGTACTAATATATATGGGGGTTTGTGTGTGTAGTACTACCTTACATATTTTTGTGGTAAACTTTGCTTTTATATTTTATTTATTAGTAGTATCTTCCTGTGCCAGAGGACAACTTTTGGAAATGGTTTCTCTCCTTTCACTGTGGAATCTGGCAGTCAGACTTAGGTCAGCAGGCTCACAGCAAGTGCTTTGTCCTGACCCATCTTGACCGGTCTGACCTTGGACCATACTTGTGAGTGGTGATCTGTGTGTCCCAGCACACCCTGGATACACTTCCTTTCATAAGATACTGCTTCTGCCTGGGAGGGTTTGCATGCTAATGGTCAAGGAAAAGAGGACAAGAAGAAGACACACTCCTGGGTATTCCTGTGGATTAGCATACCTTCTAATATGTGAGTTCAGAATTGTTCTGGGTGAAGGCTGAGAGTTGAAAAGTGTAAAGTGACTTGCCAGAATTAGAAATTAGAAATAGGAATAGAATAGAATCAGAGTTTCCAGGCCAGTGAGTGTAAGATCAAGGCTGGAAAATTCATTAAGTATGATGTGAAGACTTCCTTGTGGACATGATACATGTGTTTGGATAGTGATGTAGAGGAAATCTTCACTGGTTGAGTGGTTCACAGTGTTGACTCTGTAGATGGTCAACCTGGAGTCGAGAGGGAGCTGCTTGAAGCAGCTGTCACTTCTCTGCGTTGTGGGTTTTGTGGTTGTGTTTTCTTTTGAGAGAAGGTCTCACTATAGAGCCCTGGCTGGCTTAGAACTCAGTATAGGCACTCAGAACCTGCTTCTTGATTTCCTAGGTTTCAGCTGTGTGCTGCTCTACCTTGATGTGGGATTTGAAGTTGACAGATAACACATCCTTAGTGTTCTTTCTGTATTGCCCACCTTGAGCACATCAGCACCCCCTGGTTGGTGGTGAGTGCTCTGCAGCTCTAGGGTAGATTCGAAGCTCATGGATGCATGCGTGGGTCAGGTCTGAGGTGTGAACTTGCACGCCCAGGTCTTTGGCTAGGACAAGCCGGGCATGGTGTGGGTGTCATTTCTCAGTTACCTTAATTTTGGAGACAGAATTTTTCACTGAACCTGTACCAATTTGGTTAGCAGTTCTTGTTTGTGGTGGCCTGTGCTGCTGTTACTTGTTTGGGGATTGTTTTTATGTGGATCAGGGTGTTCTCCTGCTACATTCCTTCTGCTACTGCTTCCTACTGAGACGTTGGGCTCTGGCTGGTTGTACCCACTTGGGGTGTAGTTTATATATCCTTCAATCCTCCATGTTCCTTTTAAATGATATCAAGGTCCACAGGTTTATTTTTAGAAAGGATATTTTATAGGTGCTGAATGTTTTACGACACTTCTTCTATCACACCAAGAGGACCATAATGTCTGGTTGCCTAAGTGGGCTCCAGTGGCACACTGTCTCTCCTCTCGTAGTCACTGATGGGAATCTCTTGGAGCCATTCTTTCATAGTGCTTAGAGATGTTGGGTTTCTTACCACTTTTCTGTAATAAATTATCTGGAAGTTTTCTATAAATAAATCTTATTCTCGTGTTTAAAAAGAAATAGCCAGAAACCCTACTAAAGAAAACCAAAATACTTTTTAATAATGTCTTCCTGGGCTAGAGAGATGGCTCAGCTGTTAAGAGCACTTCTTGCCCTTCTGGATGACCTAAGGTCATTTCCCAGCACGTATGTATGTCAGGCTGCTTGTGTCTGTAACTGTAGCTCCAGAGTTCCAGAGAGAGCCCTCTTGCTTCTGCAGGCACCCAAACACAAAGACACAGAAATAAAAACAATGTCTTTCATAATATTAATGCTCAGGCCTGGGGTGTAGTCAGTAATAGAATACTTGAGAAACATTTAGCCCCTGGCCCCCAACCCCCAAGGTATAATGGCTCTGGAGCAATTAAGTGTTTTATTAGCAGTCATGAAACTGCACAGCGTTGCTGCCAGCATTGTCTCCTGTTGACCAACTCAAAACTGTCACATTCCAAACTGTTGCATTGCTGGAGATGTGTGTATTAAAGCCTAAAGAAATATTTAGTATCTACATGTAAAATGAAGTTAGTACCTATGTTCAAAAGAAGTACAAAGTTTTGTTGTTGTTGTTGTTGTTGTTGTTGTTCTGTTGGTACATTTGGAAGCCATGTGAAAGGTAGGAAGTCGCTGGTTGTCAATCACATTGCAGGCATTGACTACCTACCTGTAAGCCACTTCCCGAATTCTAGGCAGAAGCACTGTGACAGCCATGCTTTGATGGCACCTCTTAGGAACCACTGTCATCCACATCCCTGACCACTGGTCAAATGAATGTACTAAGATAGGAAGCACAGTGACTTTATAAATAAACATTTTATAGGCGCTAAAAGTCATGTTTTGCTACTATTTTATACTTTAAAATTCTAAGAGACTCCTTAATTTTTTAATTATATTTTTGTTACTTTTTAAAATGTAGTGGTATACATGGAGGTCAGAGGACATTATGTGGGAATTGGTTCTCTCCTGTGTGGATTCCCTGGATCAAACTCAAATCATTACTCATCAGGCCAGTTTAGCGGCTCGTGTGTGTGTGTGTGTGTGTGTGTGTGTGTGTGTGTGTGTGTGTGTGTGTGTGTGTAACAGCGACACATATGAAGATCAGAGAACAACTTGCATGCGTTGGTTCTCTCCTTCCACCACATGGTTCCCAGTTATTAGCTGAGCCTGTCAGGGTTGGTTGTAGCGCCTTTACTTACTTATGGAACTATCTCATCAGACATTTGTAATACAGTTTTCAATAGTGTGTGTGTGTGTGCGTGTGTACACTATCTCATCAGACATTTGTAATACAGTTTTCAATAGTGTGTGTGTGTGTGTGTATGTGTGTGTGTGCGTGTGCGTGTGTGTGTGTGTGTGTGTGTGTGCGCGCGCGCGCGCGCGCGCACGCACTCTGGGGTTTGTTGTTGTTTGGTCAGGTTTTTGAGATGGGCTGTAGCCAAGGCTGGCCTAAATTCTTGACCCTTCTGTCCCCACCTCCTAAGCACTTACGATTACAGGCATGAGCCACCATGCTCAGCCTGCACGTGAGGGTTTCTTCATGCCTAAAAAAGCCAGCGAGTGCTATGTTTGAGAGGGTTTTTGGTTTGTTTTAAATTAAGACAGAAAGGCAAGAAAGCAGTTGAGGGAATGACTCTCGGAGGGGATATATGTAGGAGGTGGAAGATAGAAGACACAAGAGGGGTCTGCAGTATGGGAAGGGACTCACAAGGCATGAGACCCTTATGCTGCAAGCGTAAGTATGAGGGACCGTATTGGAGAAGTGTCAAACTGTGTGCTCTATTCCCTGTAAGCACTTAGGATTGGATGCCACTGCAATTATTTGGCCTTGATCTGTAGTATAAAATATAGCACAAGAAATTTTATAGTGCTTATAAAATAAGCACATAATAGAAATAAAAGTTGTACAATAAATACCATATTTATGTATAGTTTGAATATCTTCAATTCTATTCCAGTTTAAAGAAGTTGTGGTTGAGCTTCCAGATGTGCACTGCTGATCTGGCTTTGATGTGAGTGCTGGAAAACACTCACATCAAAGGGAGGGCCTCATGTGCATGTGCATCCCTCTAGCCACACTTCTCCTAGCCAGGAACAAGAGTTACCACTTACAAAGCAGGTTCCCTTCTAGTAGCTGTAGCTCTGTGACTCTCTCTGATTTTTCTTGTTTTTAAATTTTTTTTTTTTTAAGAGACAGGGTCTGACTATGTAGCCCAGCTAGCCTGTCCCTAATCCACGATCGAGCCTTCTGACTCAGTAGCCTGGTTTTTGCACTTTGTAAAACAATGATTTTTTTTTAAAAAAAAAACATCTTTTTAATCAAAACACATTTAAAGTAGAAGTACTTACCTATTTTACCATCATTTACTATGTAACTTCTAATGTAGGTAAAAAGATTAAGTTAATGAGGTAAGTTAACTGTATTCCAGACAATCAACAAGTATTAAAATATGTTGTTAAAATAAATGAGGCACTGTCTTCAAAACAGGTTAAACACTGCTCACTTGTAGATCTCAACCAGAACTTTAAAAAAAAAAAATCTTTACTAGACATTGATCTGGGGGCCGGTGGGGAGTTGGTGTTGGTTAGTATCGTCACACATGGCACTTTATTTAGAGACAAGGTCTTACTATATAGCTCTGGCTATGATGGAACTTACTAGGTGGACCAGGCTGGACTTGAATTCATAAAGATCCTCCTGCTTCTGCTCATGCATATCTGTAACCTCAGTTTAAGTGTCATTGGGGTCAGTAGGCAGACAAACCCTGTGGCCTTGCTAGACTATGCGTAAGGGTTCAAACTCAAGATAGTGAGAGACTGTCTCAAAAACTAAGGTGGTAGACCTTTAATTCTAACACCTAGGAGGGCAGAGATCGGCAAATCTCTGTGACTTTGAGGCTAACCTGGTCTACATAGTGAGTTCTATGATAGCTAGGGCTTTTATAGTCGTCCAAAGTTTGGTTTCCAGCACCCACATGGTAATTTACAACCATTCATAACTCCAGTTCCATGGAGATGTGATGCCCTTTTCTGTCTTCCTTGGACACCAGGCACACATACACGCACAGTACATTTATACATCCAGGCAAAAAACATGAAAAATAAAATAATCTGGAAGAGGAAAAGATCACTAAATAGAAATAAAATGAAAACTTTAAAATTATATAAGTATAAGGGGTTGGGGAGATGGCTGTGGTTAAGAGTGTTTACTGCTCTTGCAGGAGCAGAGTTTAGTTCCCAGTGCTCAGACCAGGCAACTCACAGCCAGGGTTGGAGCCACCCATAACTCCAGTTTGATTATGGGGAGGGATCTAATACTCTCTGGCGTCCTTGGGCATTTGCACACAGCTGGTGTACATTATGCCTATTTCTATTATTTATATAAACACAAAACATTATTTCCAGTTTTGGTGAGCATTTGTTTTTCAGATATTCCACTGTGATGGTTAATTTCAGGTGTCAACTTGAATGAATTAGGATACACCGAAGAAACTGGTGAAACTTTTTTTTTCATTTGACAATGAAGATGAGTGTGTGTCTTTCTCTGTATACATGTTCGAGTGTGTCTGCCTGTATACACACGTGGAAGCTCACCACCCCATCCACCCACCCACCCATCCATCAATTTGGAGGCAGGCTGTATATGTCTCACTGTGAAGCCTTGGTTGGCCTGGAACCCACAGAGACCTACCTGCCTGTAGCTGCCCCTCAGTTGGGAATCACAGGTCCCTCCCCAAACTGGAACCTTGTCTCTTAAAAACAGAAGTGGAATAGATCAAATAACTAATGACAAAATGTAGCAAGAGAACAATGAAGAATTCAGGACTTCTTCACACAGATTCTAGTAACATTTCCCAGAAATGAGTAGAGAGAAGGAGGAGAATCACAGGTCAGACTGGTTGTTTTTGCATTGAGGCTGGTCTTCCCGTTTGATCTTCACCTTCCTGCTAGTGCCCCTTCCTCAGCAGCAAAAGAAATATACATGGCTGGAAGAATAGTAGAAAAGTAATACTTACTGGGTTGTGATAGTGCATGCTTTTAATCCCAGCACGGGGGGGGGGGGGGGGGGTCGGCGCAGAGGCAGGGGGTCTCTTGAGTTCCTGACAGCCAGGGCTACACAGAGAAGCCCGGTCTTGATCAAAAAAACAAAAACTAATGCTCTCTTGTTTTAAATATATAACTGACCCATCTTTACAGATTATATTCCTAGAGAGAGCTCTAAAACATAGTCAGTAACAAGTAGGGTTCCTCGGAACTTTTCTTGGACATTATAAAAGAGAGGTTAACTGGCAGAGAGCATCTCTGCCGTGGAGTTGACTGGGCAAGTGAAAACAATATGGCAAATTTGTAACCATGAGAAAGCTAACAAGAAGTCAGCTCATGGGGCATGCTGCTCTGTGGCTTTAGCCTATGGGAGATAGTGAAGCTGCATTCACCAGAGTGAGGGTAGGCAAGGGTGTTCAGAGGTACCCGGAACAAAACCAGTTGAGATGCACAGGGCCTTCACTATGTGCTCTACTTTTCTGTTCACGCCTGGACTGTATTGAAGTTTCCATGAGTTTTTCTTGAACTTGATCTTTTTATGAACGAAAACAAGTTTCAGGAAACTGTAGGAATACTTCTCTTATTATCAAGGAAGTATTTGAATGACCTTCTTTGTCTTCAATATAGCTTGGTTCCTTCTGATTTGTACTTTGCTCTTGTGGATGGTTTCAGTTTGCCTGTATTGTGTAGAAAGACCTTGCCTACCAAGATGTAATAAAAATGTTCTCATATTTGAACATTTTTATCTTTTTATTTTAAAAATCACTTTTCGTTGTGAAAAATACATGAGTAACCAACCTTTTGAGTGTAGCGTTTATGCTTATATATGAGAAATATGTTTTACATCGGAAGTAATGTCTAGAGGGTATATACTTAAAAAAATCTGAGTTCGAGGACAGCCTGATCTACATAGTGAGTTCCAGGCCAGACTTTGTCTCCAAAAGCAAATTAATGCCAATAATAATAAAAATAAATGAGGAAAGGGGATCAAACAGATAATCCTTGGAGCTAAGTATTTCCATATAAGAGCCTCTCAGGACCGTCTTCCTAGCCATGAGGTTAAATACTTTGTGTAGCATCTCTATAGCTCCCTGCTAAGATAACACAGTTAAGCTCACCCCACTTCCAAAGATTAGATGCCACTGGGAGAGGGAAGCCGCAGCAGTTTGCCCTCAGCCTCCATGGGAGCTCCTTACTCTCTGAAGTCCTTGCACAAGACCCTGGAAACTCAGGCCCCACCACTGAGGGAGAAGGATTTGTGGGACTAGAGTTTGGCTGGACCTTTCATTGGCTGGATTTGTAGGCTGTAGTCAGGAGGTGGCTGTTCACTGTGGCCCATTTCCAGCTACCAGGTCAAAGCAGGACACTTCCTTGGGGCAAACAGAGTCCTCTCTCTCCTAGAGGGCAGCATAGGGACTTCATCAGTGAACAGGGGAAACCAGCCAAGTCCAGATAAGAAATCAGACCTGCACCACATACTCTGGACTCCATTCTATATTCAGGTTAAAGAGAAAATATGCATTATATGCACACACACACACACACACACACACACACACACACACACTGTGTATAATCCCTTTTAAAATTGTGAATTAATTGTAATTGTATGTAGTTATAAAAATAGTGCACACGGAGCTCAGTATTACAACTGAGGTACATCTGGCTGTGGTGGCTCACACCTTTAATCCCAGGAGGCAGAGTTTGAAGCCAGCCTGGCCTAGAGAGTGAGTTCCAGGACAGCCAGGACTACACAGAGACACCCTGTCCCCCAAAACAAAACAAGAACTGTGATACATTGATTGATGCAGTAAGAATGCAGACATTCCTTGGCTGAGGAACTGTGATACATTGATTGATGCAGTAAGAATGCAGACATTCCTTGGCTGAGGTGTGTGTTGCTCTTTCACAAACACCCACTGGCCTTCCTCTGTCACTGCTCCCTGCTCACTCTGTTTATGTGATTATCTTGTACATATGTAATTGACATGAACATGAAATTAACAAGTTCCAGACGCCCCACCCCCTTTTTTAGAGATAATACATACATTAGGTTTCCTAGGAACCTCTGGTTAGAACCTTTTCATCGAGGGTTGCTCTAATACTTTGTTTTATGTCATTTTATGTTGAAGATAAGTAATTAAGATTACATTCTAAATAAGTACTATAAATATATAGATCATGATGAATAGACTGTCGTCAGATTCGCCAACATGAGTCTGCAGCGCCGTAACTCATTCCTGAGCATTGCTTTTTACATACGTTAGGAACACTAAACAACACTTTAGCAGAATCACCAATATAAAGCACAAATGATTTTTTTTAAAGGAAATCATATCGTTTATTCTACATGAAAAAGTACTCTGATTTGCAGTGTGAATGGTGAAACAAGAAGAACATCACCTTGTTTGAATTGAGCCAGATCTGAGCTAAGTGCTCTCATTGCAGACTTTTAAGCTACCCCAGGTGTCTGTCATTGACTATGAAAGTGTTACCAGTGATTCATGTGTGCATGTGGATACATGTAAAGAAAGCCGGGCTAGTCTAGGGTGCTCGCTGTAGTAAACTGAGGTAGTTAATAGAATGGAGTGTAGAGGTTTAAGGTTCTGGTAATGTCTGCATCCAGACCATTCATTACACTGGGTATGTTTGCCTTGTGAAATGAAGTTTCGTCTGTTGTGCGCCTGTTGTGAAAATGATTTGTGTCTGTTTCTGTTTGTTGCACTTCAGTAAACAGTAGAATAATGCCATGGCTTTGGGATCTGGGTGATGAACATCACTCTAGGTCACTCTAGGTCAGACGTTGGTTTTTATCTTCTTGATTGGCTTCTAGTGCTGGGGAATGAAGGTATGGTCTCCTATGTTCTAGACAAAGTGCTCTGCTACCAAGTTCCACCCTCCAGCCCTCTGTGTCTCCTATGTGGAACTGTCAACCTTATATGTGGCTATCACCTGCTACTTCACTGTCTTCCTGTTAGTTTTCTTAACCATTGAGCCTTCTCTCCAGCCCTAGAGGGCACTTTTCTATCTGCCAGTTGCACTATTGGAAGTCCTGGACTAGATCAGTTTCTCCTTTGGTGTTTTATTCACCCATATCCATTCTCTCTCTTTCTCTCTCCCCCTCCTCCCAACTCCCATATTCTTCCCCTTCATCTTGTTCTTTTCATTTTTCTTGTGAGTACACTGTAGCTGTCTTCAGACACACCAGAAGAGGGCATCAGATCCCATTCCAAATGGTTATAAGCCATCATGTGGTTGCTGGGAATTGAACTTATGACCTCTGGTAGAGTAATCAGTGCTCTTAACTGCTGAGCCATCTCTCCAGCCCCATCCTTGTCCTTTTCCTTTGACCTTCCCAGTGACTTAATCACCGTTTGACTATAGTTACATACCTTATTCTTTTGTCAATGATGCTTTGAGCTTGCCTGATCAGAAAGTCTCTGATTTTTGCTCTTTAGTGATAAACTGCTCTCCATTTAAAGTAGAACATGATTTTGGAGAAGTGCAGCTTAGGACGCCCCTGCCTATGCCCTTTCATCGGCTTCCCTGGTTGGGGGAGCACGTCACGCTGTGCAGTGCAGGAGTTTTGTTGGGTGTCGATTTTAATTTGAGTTTCTGATGTTTTCTGTTTCAGGACTAGGATTCAGCTTTTTCCACTTTCTTAATTCTACTGTCTAGTTTCAAATTTTGTGACATTTCATTCTCTTTACCCTTGTGAAATTTTTTCCCCAACATTATTGCAAAATTTTAAGAGTTGTTGGAAGGAGTAAGATAAGTTCTTGAGACAGTTCTATACCTTACTTTCACAAAATTGTGATTCATATTCTCAGATACCATTGTCCAGTACTTCAGGGTCTGACGCAGCAGTCATAGTACTACTGCATGAGTCCTTAAATGTGTCCAGTGACATTGAGGGACTGAGTTTAACTTTAAGGGTACATTTAAGTAATTGACCTAATGAAGTAAGAATTGGAATCTTAGTTACATCTACTATAGGGAAGATTTTTTTTTTTTTCATGCTTCATTTTTTTTTCTGGTTGACATTGGCTTTTGTCAGTGTGGATGCTCACCCAATGTTGGTAAAGGTTTTGGAACTTGCTTGTGTAGACTTGGCCAGACGGGCTTGGCTCTTGTGAGGCTGTGGCCACCGCACCTGACTCTCCTGTCTGGTTTGGACATGCTCCCTCGTGGTTTGTAGATCTTCCCTGTAGAACTGGGAGTCTTGAGCTGATGTTGTTCCTCAGTCCCTGGGATGATGGTGTCTTCAGGAGCCGAGCTTCAGGGCTTCCTAGTGTCCTCATTGCTAGTTCTCACTGGGCCGACCTAGCTGCCAGTGAGTGTACACTGCTGTTATTCCATAGGACAGTGTAGAGCAACCTCTTAATGCCGTGACCCTTTCATACAGTTCCTCATGTTGTAGTGATCCCCAACCATAAAGTTACTTCATTGCTATTTCATAGCTGTGCTACTGTGAATTGTAATGTAAATATCTGTGTTTTCCAGGGGTCTTAGGTGAGGCCTTTGAAAGGGGGTGACACCCACAGATTGAGAACCACTGGTTTAGTGGTTTTAGACATTGTTGGAAAGGGAATGTTGGCCTTACTTCTGCTACTAAAGAGATAGATACTCACCTCTTTCTGTCTTTCCCTCTCTGGGCCTCCCATTGACAATTACAGACCAGAAAGCAGCAGCCTGAGGAATCTGGATAGCTAAATTGGAAGATCCCAGCCCAGAGTTTCCTAACTTGGGTATCCTGAGCATTCTGAGTCGTCATCATTGTCGTGCCCCACCCCACGGGGGGGGGGGGCAGGAGTGAGTAACAGTATCTGCTAGTGGCTTTTACACCCATCCCATTGTTACAACTTCCAATACCATTACTGTGATGGTGCTGGGGGATCCGGAAGGGTAGGCTTAGAACAGGAAACAGTCCTAACGGGAACCTGTACCTGCTTTAGTTCCCGTGCTCTTAAGGAAAGAGGAGAGAATCCTGCTGTGGAGAGGTTCTCTCCCATCCAAGCTGTTTGACCCCATGAGCTGCAGTTACAGATGTGTGCCAGCCATCACCCCTGCTCAGTTTCTTTTTAGTTGGTGTAGACAGTGCAGATGAGTGGACACTCACTGCTCGTGCATCAGCCATGCCTCCTTCTGTCTAGAGCTTGGCGAAGTCTGCCTCTGCCGTCAGTTCCTCCTCATGTGAACTCGGTGAAGAAACTGGAGTCAACGATAGAATGCTGAAGGTGGGGTTTTGGAAGATTGTTAGACTGCAGATGAGTTAGCCTAGAAGGGAAGACTGTGGTTGACAGTGTGCATGGTGGGTTTTATAATAACTTTTTTTGTGTGTAGAAAACATGGAAGAAAGGACCTTGGCATTGAATTTTAGTGTTAGAATTCTAGTAGAAAGTATTGGGGGACTGCTTTTTACAGAATCATGACAGAGAGAGGCTACATTAAGTAAAATGTCTCTTAACACAGACCAGGAAAAAAATATTCTTGTAATGTAGTAGAAGGAACTTGACCAAAAATTGGTCTCAAATGCATAATTCAGTTGTTTTTAGCTCAGATAGCATTAAAAGCAGTGTGCTAACAGTGTCTTTTCTGTGGCCTGCTTGTATTAAGTACATCAGAGACATCTGCTTTTCTTTCTTTCCGTTATTGCTTTCATTTTTAAAAGAAACACAGTTTAAAAGTTTTGGCCAGTAGGCCAAGGCACTCCAGCGAGGGGATCGGGGGATCCAGATGGTGTTTTACTTTAGGTTGTTTGCTGACACATTTGGCTGGCAGACGCATGTGAACAGCCTCAGCTGTGGGCCTGCTGCTGTGTCGTCAGCCAGATGATGACGATGCCGGCTGCTGTGCTCAAGCAGTCTTCACACTGTCTAGGTTTCCTAGCATACCTGGCTCTCGTCTGCTTGGAAGAGCTACTCAGTGTCCTGGAAACTTGACTAGTTCCTACAAGAATTACACAAGTGCGAGGTTCAGAATCCAATTCTGGGGACCCAAAACAAAAAAACAACCGTCGTTTTAATGAATAAGTTTGCCAGGTGAACTGTTTTACCTGTTTATGTCTCGTTATAAACCAGTCCTTCTGTCATCAAACATCATCTTTTGCTCTGACATAGACTTGGTTGCCTGGTTCCACCCCCACCACTACAGAAACAAAGCTTCTGAGCACTTTAATCCCAGCACATGGCAGGCAGACACAGAAGGATCTCTGAGTTTGAGGCCAGCCTGGGCTACAGAACGAGACCTTGTCTAGGAAAAACAACAAACAAACAAAAAACGGAAACAAAGGCTTCTTAAAAATTCCTCCAGACAGAGATGAGGCAGTGTATCTCCCCAGTGCTGGTGAGACAGTTTAAACCATAGAGGCCAGTACAGTACTGCACATACAACTGCACTTCGTGCTCTCGTGTTGTTCTGTGGTAGTAGGGTATTGAACCTAGGCCTTCTGCATGCTGTGCAGGTGCTCTTCCACTCAAGTTGCACCCTTTGTTGATGTCGCAGGGTTCTCCCTCTTCCTGCTGGTATTGGATTCTCGCTGTGCATGATTTAGTATCCACACATGTATATAACCAAACACAGTGGTGTAGTATCGTTGTATGTTTTAAATTTTACATGGAGTGGAGGCTGGAGAGATGGCTCCATTTTGGTAAAAATGCCTGTCTGCCTTGCAAGTACAAGGACTCGAGTTTGAATCACTAGCACTTGTAAAAGATAATCCCGGGGCTGGGGTCAGGGTGAGGGAAGGCAGGGACTGGTGGGTCTCTAATGCACTCTGGGTTTATTCAAGGACTTTGTCTTTTTTTTTTTTTTTTTTTTTTAAGTGGGGAGAGGTTTGGGCGGAAGACATGACTCAGTAGTTAAGAGCATTGACTTCTCTTCCAGAGGTCCTGAGTTCAATTCCCAGCCACCCACATGGTGGCTCACAACCATCCGTAATGGGATTAGATACCCTATTGTGTGTCTGAACACAGCTACAGTATATGCATATAAATAAGTAAATAAATCTTTTTTTAAAAGTGGATTGGTCATTGAGGTAAGCCTCCAGCCCCCACTGTACCCCCTCCCCCCCAAATAACATACAGTATATGTCTTTGTTGTTGTTGTCGTCATGGTGTGGTGGTTGGTTGGTCTGGACTATTGCTTTTAGTTCTTTGGGTTTGTTGATTTTGGTTTGATTTTGTTATCTTTGAGACAGGCTTTCTTTATGTGGCCCTGGCTTATAGACCAGGCTATCCTTGAACTTTGCAGAGTTCTGGGATCAATATAAATGTGTTCTTTACACTGCTTGTACATGCTGATGTCAGGGGCCACAGGTTATTGGTTCCCGTACTGAATAGGTTCTTACAGACTTCTTTATATGTTTGAAAAGACAAAGATTTAAAAAGTTAAAAATCATATTGATTGTTATTCTGCAGTGACCTGCTGGGATGAGGCCAGATGAGAAAACTTTAGATAAAGAAGATGGTGGGCCTGGAGAGATGGTTCAGCAGTTAAAAACACTGAATTCTCTTCCAGAGGACCCAAGTACCCTCATAGCAGCTCAGAACTGTAACTCCAAGATCTGACACCTGCCCACAGATACACAGTCAGGCAAAAACACCAATGCCCATAAAGTAAAAGTAGATTTTTTAAAATGGGAAAAAATATGGCAAAGCTTTGAGAAAAATGTAATAGACATTAGTTTTCAAAGGGTTGAAAAAATCCCACTCTATTGGAACTGACAGAAGATGCTTTAGAAGAACTAGCCCTGTCTGTGATTAACATCCTGTAAAAGGAATCACCTATAAGCACCTACTTTGAGAAATTCTTAACTGGGCTGATGGAACAGCTGTTCAGAGATTGAGGCAGGAAGCTTAAGTTCATGACTTACCTAGGTCGAAATGTCTGTGCATATGTGCTTTGATCATGGCCACCCTTCTCACTGCCCTCCTGCCCCATCTCTTCCTCTTCCGGTGCTGCCTCCTAGAAAGGTCGTTTCTCAAGAAGTGGACGTGGAAAGACGTCGTCCTTTGACCTCCAATATGTGCAGTGGCAAGAGAACCCCTGAAATATTTTTTCCTTTTGCAAGACAGTTTTTATTGTTTATCTTATTTTATTACAGTTTTTATTTCCTTTGTAATTTCTTAACTAGAAATAAGGAAAGCTTTCTGCTCCTGACTCTCTGCCTGTGAAACTATAAAATTTGTCTTAGGTTCCTTAAGCAGAGTCACCCTGACTCTGCTAATTACAAAGTTACTGTAATTTGTTTCCTGTTCATCTTAGGTCCTCTTCAAAGGACTGCATTCTTTCTTTTAGAAATTTACTCTGAATGTGCGTGTGTGTCCAAGTGTCTGTGTTGGCCACAGCACATACTGGAGGTCAGAGGACAACTTTCAAAAGTCAGTTCTCTCCACTATGGGTTCCAGAGGTCAAACTCAGGTTGTCAGGCATAAGTCTTTACCTGATGAGGCATTCAAGATTGCACTATTTTAGTGTATTTTTAGTAGCATTGTTCTCAGCGAGGTACTCAATATTCAGTTTATTGTATGGCATAATAAACTTCCTTTTAAAAAAAAAAGTCACACTTGGAAAGATACATAGGCCTAATAGAGATAATACTGATTAACAAAATCACGCACATTCCGAGTAAATTTCTAAAAGAAAAAGAATGCAGTCCTTTGAAGAGGACCTAAGATGAACAGGAAACAAATTACAGTAACTTGTTTTTAAAGTGGAGTTTCCCACTTTAAAAAGCTGTAGACAAAGCTCTGTGATTCCGGCATGTGGTGGGCAAAGGCCAGCCAGGGTTAGTTACATAATGAGACTCTGTTTCAAAAACAAAGGAACTGCTGGGGAGATGAGCTGAGGGCTTAGCAGTTAGGAACTCTTGGAGTATATATATTAGTCAACATGACATAATATGTGACTGGAGCAGTGTAAGGGAAGTGCAGCCGTCTGGATGACAGTGGCCTCTGTAGGCTCATGTTTGCATGCTTGGACCCCAGTTGGTGAAGTGCTTGGCTTAGGAGGTATGTGTAGCCTTTTTTGGAAAAGGTGTATCACTGGATGATGTAGCAGGGTGGCCTTTGAAGTTCCAAAAGCCCTTGTCAGGCCCAGTGACTTTTTTTCCTACCTGCCTACTGGTCTTCCTGGGAATCAGGATGTAAAGCTCTCAACTATTCTCAACCACCACAGTTGCCTCCATACTCGCCATAGACAAGCCTCTGATACTATAAGTAAGCCCGTAATTAAATGCTATTATTTATGGGCATTGCCTTGGATTCTGGTGGTGGTGTCACATGCCTTTAATCCTAGCAACCAGGAGGCAGAGACAGGCAAATCTCTTGAGTTTGAGAGAATGAGTTCCAGGTTGGCCAGAGCTACACTGTGAAAAACCCTGTCTCAAAAAACCCCGAAAAGATAACACCATTTCCTTGATCATTGTGTCTTTCCACAGAAGTAGACCAGGTCTGAGTTTCTTCTGCAGCTCATTGTCTCTCTAGCACTTAATAGCATAGAACTTTTTGCTAGGTGTAAAATGATAGCTATGATAGTTTTGTTATATTTGGTAACTAATGAGATTAAGCATCTCTTCTGTAGTAGTTGGATTTGTTGTTGCAGTGCTGGTTGACAGTGGTCCACTTTGCTGTTGGTTACTTTCTTACCAATAGGTAAGAGCTTCTAAGGTATTCTAAACACCAAACATTGGTCTGTTACAATGTACATAACTACTGTGAGACCTTTCACTTCTAGCCCGTTAGAATATGAAGAAAGGGTTGGCTTTAATATAGCTAAATTTACCTCTGAGTGTGGGGACTGTGTGTGGAAGAGATTCTTTCCTCCTCTCACGCCCTATATTGTTTTCCTGGGGGGAGGTTTTTTGTTATTGTTGGTTTTTTTTTTTTTTTTTTCCTTTTGCAATGATCTTTAACCCCAGTATTTCGCTTTTCAACACCATGATTGTCTGCTCCTGCTGTTCTGTTTCTGACCTTGCCTTCACATCTTCAATGCATGTATCCATTATTGGACCTTCTTCTTATGTTAAGTGGCCTGGTTTGTCTGTAATCCCTCCTTCCTCCCTGTGTATTTTTGTGGTTTGTGTATACATACATGTTTGCATGCGTGCTGGTGCAAATACAACATAGGTGGAAGCCAGAGGTCAACAGTCTCTTCCCCACCTTATTTTTTGAGTCAGGATCCCTTGCTGAACCTGGAGCTCACTGATTGGCTGGCCACTGGCTATCTAGCAAATCCCCACAATCCTCCTGGGAGTGAGTGTGTACTTGCTGCACTCAACTTTTTATCTGGGTGCCAGGGATCTGAACTCAGGTCCTTCATGTACCAGCTCCTCAGCCTCTAACATTTTTTAAACTCTTGTAATGTCTTTGAATACATTTTTACTAATTTGCTTCATAAAAGGCTTTGATTAAATTTATTCGTAAGCTTGGTTTTTTTTTAACAGCCTACCTTTTTTTTTTTTTTTTTTTTTTTTTTTTAATTTATGAGTTTACTGTAGCTGCCTTCACACACACCAGAAGAGGGCATCAGATCCCATTACAGGTGGTTGTGAGCCACCATGTGGTTGCTGGGAATTGAACTCAGGACCTCTGGAAGAACAGTTAGTCCTCTTAACCACTGAGCCATCTCTCCAGCCCCACGACCTACCTTTTATTGTGGCACTAAGCATATTCACATTGTTGTCATGATCATTATCCATCTATAGAATTTTCCCATCATCCCAAACTGGAACTCTACCCAGTAGACAGACACTTCCTATCCTCCTCCCTCCTCAACCCCGCTTTCCCCAGCCCTTGATAACCAGCTGTCTTCTTTCTCTGTGAGTTTGACTAGCATAGGTAGGGTCAGAAATTGTTTTTAAAGAAAATAGAATGCCTTCCTATTTTAGAGTGAAAAAATACTATTAATATATTGTTAAGCTGCCATTTTCTTTTTTCTTTCATTCTGTTTGTTTGTTTGATATATATATATATTTTTTTGTTAGTTTGTTTTGAGGCAAGGTTTCTCTATGTAGCCCTGGCTGCCCTGGAATTGTAGACCAGGCTGGCCTCACAGAGATTCACCTGCCTCTCTGCTTTCGAAGTGCTGGAACTAAAGTGTGCAGCACCACTCACTGTCTAGCTAAACTGTTGTTTTCTTTCTTACCTAACACACTGGTCCAGTATTTCATTTTGAGTTCAGCTATATAAGCTTTCTGCATAAAGAAATATATCACATGTAAATAAGGGCATTTTCTATTGTTAATTCTGCCCTTTGACTTTTCAATTAAAATTTTTAAAAAATTGGAACTTACCGGGCGGTGGTGGCGCACGCCTTTAATCCCAGCACTTGGGAGGCAGAGGCAGACGGATTTCTCAGTTTGAGGCCAGCCTGGTCTACAGAGTGAGTTCCAGGACAGCCAGGGCTACACAGAGAAACCCTGTCTCGAAACAACCCCCCCCCCCCCCCAAAAAAAAAGGAACTCTAATCATTTGATATATTATAGATCTACTGTCTGCCTCTTGAAGTACCCTATTCCTCTGTATCCTACCCCTCATCCCCCACTCCCCCTTAGGCAAAGTCTCCCTTTGTGACCCTGGCTGACCTGGAATTCACTGTGTAGACCAGGCTGACCTCACACTCCTGAGTGCCCACAGTGCCACCTCATTTATTCTTTGTTTAAACATACTAAGAATTGTTGTACTCCTTAATCCCTGCACTCTAGAAGCAGAGGCAAGGGGAGCTCAGTGAGTTCAAGGTCAGCCAGGGTGCACAGTCAGACCCTGACTCTTTGTTATTTGGGAGTTCGGCAAATTGGTGCACACCTGTAAACATGTAATCCCAGCACCTTAGAGGCTGAGGCAGGAAGATCACAAATTCAAGACCAGCTTGGGCTTCCTAGTAAGACACTATGTAAAACAAAAACTGAAGAAGAATTGGTATTTAAGTGTTTGCTGTCTGTTTCTGATAATGAACTTACAGTCTGGTTGTGGTGTTTCTTTGTGTGTGTTATAGTTTAAATGTATTTAGTTCTTAGGATTTTATACCTGCCAGATAATTGGTGGCATTTTGAGCCATATAGGCTGTGAACCTATAGAAAAATCATGTAATTACAACTTTTCTAGGATCGCAAGGCACTTTTTAACAAGGGCTTTTACATTTCTTGAAATATTTGGAGACACCGCTACCCCCAGTAGCATCGCACCGCCTTGTAGCCTATAGACTCTCTTAATTTTGCTCCATCCGCACCAACGTGAGGTCATCTTCATTAGGATTGACCTTTCTGAGTAGGGACTTTACACACCGCTAGGACTGCCGCGTCTGACTGTTTTTGCTGGTCGGTTTTTGATAGGCTGTCTGGGCCAAATGAGCCCTAGACGTTTCCACAGTTGATGTAGAAAGTGGCCTTTTCTAGTTGCTAATTGAAGGTGCTTCTTCTTGTTTTATAGGTGTCAGCTGTGATGCATGTTTAAAAGGAAATTTTCGAGGCCGAAGATATAAGTGTTTAATTTGCTACGATTACGATCTTTGTGCATCTTGTTATGAAAGCGGGGCAACGACAACAAGGCATACAACTGACCACCCGATGCAGTGCATATTAACAAGGGTAGACTTTGGTAAGTTCATAATGAAAAATTATCATTTAAGGGACTTTTATGGGCATGAAAAAGCAAAACAAATGGCATATCCACCAGCATCTCCAAGGGTTCATTCAAACTAAAATCATCTTCTCTGTGTCCTTCTGTCTGTTGGTTATAGTTTTCTTAAGAAGCCCTTTGAACAACTCCACAAGTGGTGGAGGATGAGGTAGAGTACCTGTGGAAATAAGCAGTGAAATCAGGCTGGGATGCTGCTACTATAGCATGTGAGTGCTGTCTGCTTCAGCCTGTGATTATTTAACTAGCAACACACTTGCTATTGTCTTTGATTATAGCCTTCCTGATGGGCATGAAGTGCTGTCTCAATTGGTTTTGATTTACAGGTCTGATAGTTAATGATCCAAGCATTTTTTCTTAAGGCTTATTAGCTATTTGTATATTTTTGAATAAAATGTTCAGATCCTTTTCCCATTTTAAAAAATTACATGTAATGCCTTTATTGCTGAATTATAGCCAATCTTCATATATTAGATACATGTTCTTTATTAGATAGATGATTTGCAAAAATGTACTCCCAGCCTGTTGTCTTCTCACTTTCTAGGTGCTATACTCTGAAGTACAGAAGTTTTGTTTTTAAATGCCTCGTTTGTTCTTTTTAATTACTTTGTGTTCTGATGTCATCCAAAGCATATAGCCCAAGCTAAATTACTGGGAACTATGTCTTCTGAGGGTTCCAGTTGTGTCTGATTTAGATCTTTCATGCACTTAGAATCTTTTTTTTTTTTTTTTTTTTTTTTTTTTTTTTTTTGGGTGTTTTCATTTTTGAGACAGGGTCTCACTGTGTGATTAGATTGGCTTCAACTCACAGAGATCCTCCTGCCTCTAGCTCCTGAGTGCTGGGTTTAGAATTAGTTTTTTCACTTGGAGTTGAGGTAGAGGGTATCCAGTTGTTCTGGGGTCATTGAACTATCTATTATTTATTAATTGGCTTTCTTTTTGCTTGAAATAAGTTGACCATAAATAAAGGCTTCTGTAGGACTGAGTCTTTTCTATTCATATCTGTGTCTGCCCATGACAGTCCAGTGCTGTTTGCACTTCCAAAGCATACAGAAACTTGTGAAATTTCTGGGTCTCTCAGTATTGTTCCCATTCAGACTTGCTCTGCACATTCTGAGTCCTTTGAGCGTCTCTGAATTTTAGGAACACTGACCATTTTTTCACAGAAACCAGCTAGTTTTTGATAGTGACTGTGTAGAGCTTATAGATTTGTTTGAAGAATATTGCTATTTTGGTATTAAAATCTGATCTGTGAACATAAAATACCTATTTATTTTAGAGCTTTCATTTTTTTTCTATAGTTACCAGATAATAAAATATATTTCTTTCATTAAACATACTCCTAAATATTCTTCAGCTATTGTAAATAAAATTGATTTTATCTTTGGGTTATTATAAATGTTATTTAAAAACTTATAAAAATCATGTAACTATGCTAAATTGGCTTATTAGTTCTAAAACTGTATTATTAGTTCTAACCTAGTGAAGTTTTAGGAATTTGTTTTCTTTCTTTCTTTCCATTGGATGCTTTTAATTTACTGCAGAAGAGCCTCCAGAGAAATACTGAATAGAAGTAGCAAGAGAAGAGACCCTTCCTCGTCTTTTTCCTCATCTTAGGAGAAAGACTTATTTTTGACATTTATTGTTGTTTGTTTGGAGTTTTATTTTGCTGAGGCATATTTGTTTTTGAGACAGGGTCTCACGATTCAGCTTAAGCTGCCTGGATTTGCTTTGTTGTTGTGCTTGGCCTTGAACTCATGATTTTCTTGCCTCTGTCTTCCAGGTGCTGACATTTCAGGCACATACCACCATCTGTCCTTGCCTTTTTTTCTTCCCCTTGGCTACTAGAGATCTACCTTGCAAGTCTTATGTATACACACATATATATGCACACATGCACATGTACACACATACACATATCCACATCTACATACACACACACACATCTCAAGAACACTTTTTGGTTTTTCGAGACAGGGTTTCTCTGTGTAAGCCTGGCTGTCCTGGAACTCACTGTGTAGAGCAGGCTGGCCTTGAACTCAGAAATCCACCTGCCTCTGCCTCCCAAGTGCTGAGATTAAAGGTATGGGCCACCACTGCCCAGCTGACTTAATTTCTTTAACCTGGCCTTGTTTCTTTCAGGTTCTGCCACTTCCCAGGAGTACCACAGGCTAGAGACTGATTTATCCACAGGCTTTGGGGCACACTCCAACTATGGCTTAGGGCAATGTGCTCACTTGTTTTTCTTACTTGCTATCTAGAGAAAAAAATTTAGAAGAGTGTCCTAATTTTTCAGGTGGAAATAAAGGTTTTATAAATATAAAATGTAAATATAAAATATAAATAAACCCTCATTGAAGTCAGGCTTCCAACTGTAATCTCACACTCTTAAATGCACCCCTCACATAATTAATTTAATTCCACCAGGGTCAGACAAATTTGTGAGTTTCAGGTCAGCCAGTTACAGTGAGATGAGATTGTCTCCAAAATTAATTAACTTAAAAAAAAAAAAAAGAAGAAGAAGAAAGAAAGAAAACAAATGAAGCCCTCACTTAATAAGAGAGTATCAGGCCACAGTGCTTCCCGATGCTGGGGACGGTGGCTGTGTTTGTGTGTTTGAGAAGGAGCACAGGTCCTCAATGGAATTCCACTTTGTTTTTCAGATTTGTACTATGGTGGGGAAGCTTTCTCTGTAGAGCAGCCACAGTCTTTTACTTGTCCCTATTGTGGAAAAATGGGCTACACGGAAACATCTCTTCAAGAACATGTTACTTCTGAACACGCAGAAACATCAACAGAAGTGGTAGGTGAAGTGTTTTGCTAAAAATGATGAACTGTGTTCCTCCTGATGTTGCTGAAACTAGGCACTGCCGTCCTCCCAAGTGGTGTGATGGACTGCTTGTGTAGTAATACAAATTACCGTGGACAGCAAAGTTTAGAGCCCTAGGCTGCTGCATTTCTTCAGGATACATGCAGGGTGCCTCCCTAAAGCCGTGGAGAGGGTTGGAACGACCTAGCCAGCCTTCTGCTGCCTGGGTAAAGGGCTCTTGTTACTGCTCTGTGCTTATTTCTTCTTCTATGAGGAACTTTTTCTGGGGGAAACTGCAACTCGTGTACTAAGCAGTCCTGGACTGTGCATCACTGGGCTTCCTTAGATTTCATCAGATCACATCTTAGCTTCCCAGGTCAGAACTCAGTGCTTTTCAGTTCTTCCTTCCTGGTCCCACCCCCATACCCCCATTACTAAAAGCCAAATACCTAGAATAAAATATGAAGTCTAAACTCAAAAACTTTGAACATTTTTTATTTATCTTGCATCTGAGTCACTGTGGTTCTAACTTTAAGCAATGATAAATACCCCCCAAAAGAGTCTTCAGAAATGAGCTCACTCAAGATAGTGGTTTACAGATCAGAGGAGACTAGAGTGAGAACAAAAAGGGAGAGAGAGACTACGGGAAGGGAAGGGATGTGGGCTTGGTGGGCGTGGGATCTAGAGCTGAGTTCTCAGCTCTCGATGCCCAACATTAGATAAAGTCAAGTATCGGTGTGCAGCTGTAGATCCTGATTGTGGAGAATTTTCATACATGTCAAATAATTCTCTATATGTACTTAAAACAGGTAACATTCGGAGAAATGAGGTAGTACATTGACGGGTATGCATGGATGGTAAGCCTGGCCAGAGGCCTCTAAACAGGCTAATCTTCATTCCTGTGGACAGTGTCAATTTTGCTTCAAATTTCCATAAGATTTAGAGTTGAAGGTTTGATTAACTTCATCTGGTCCTCAAACCAAATTCCTCTTGAGAGTACACCATTGTCACACTGTTTGTTCTGGTTGGTTCTTTTCTTGTCAGATAACTTTGCCTCCTTTTGTGTCATCCCAGGTCACAGCAGAAAGAGTCCTGACACTGTCCCCATGCTAACTGCTGTAGAAAACTTGTGGTCATTTTTCCATTTTCATTTCTGTTGGATCTTTTTATTTAAGTAGATGACTGAGTTAGTCCCTTATGGAGAACTGGATATCCCTAAGGTCCTTGAAGCCAACAGGCTCTAGTGTACCTTGATTACTTGAGTGGGCAACCTCACTGTACCACTTTCCATTCAGTATTCAGAATTGGATAATCCAGACCTTTCCATGGTTTACTCATTCATCTTCATGAATAAAATAAAGGCCAAGTTTTTGTTGGGAAAGCAACTATTGTTTGCACCCCTCCATTCTGCTACATAGTATGAAAACTAAATACCCCCCATTTACAGTTTTACAGGTTTGTTCAGTCACCCACATTCCATTCCCTGAGTATCCAGTCCATGGCCCACCCAGGGCAGCCCTCACCATTCTAGTTTCTCATATTTGTTTTGTGTTTTAAGGGTCTTTCCCTCCTTAGCCCTTAGTTTTTGCATGAGTATTAAATTACTACAATAACCAAGCCCCAGACATTTCAAAATGAAAGATACCAAGCAGACAAGGACCTCTGCTGTGAAGATGCGGGGTCATGCCAGGGCATGCATGTGTGACCTGTAGTCTAGTGTGGATTCCAAAGGAGTAATGCTGGTGCCACCTCATGCCTCTGGCTTCGAGTGAGGCTGTCCTGCTCTCATGTAAACATGCACATGTCTCCTCTTAACCCAGTGTTGTGCAAAACCATGCGGGTTTTTTTGTTTTGTTTTGTTTTTTGTTTTTATCAAGACAGGGTTGTGTGTGTGGTGTGTGAATGGTTTGTTGTTTTTTGTTGTTGTTTGTAGGTTTTTTGGGGGGTTGGGTTAGTTTGTTTTTAATTTTAGTTTTTATTTTGGGGGTTGGGGGAGGGGTAGAAGTTGGCTCCCTTCATCATTGTGTGTGTCCTGGATATTGAATTGGACTCAGGTCATCAGGCTTGGCAGCACCTGCCCTACCCCAAACCAGTCATTCTAAAATGACTCCTGAAGTTCAAGAGGAAATGCCTTCATTTTGATGGGCAGTCATGGTGTTTTCTTTTTCTAACTGCCCACTTCATTATCGTGCCTTTCTTCCAGCAGTAACTGCATGAGTCCTCTAGATCCATCCATTCATACTTGGCTATATAGGGTTTAGGACCCGTGTCTTCTAAGAATCAGCATTCCTTTAGAATACCGTAGGGCTCTAAGAGGCTCTGTCACTGTAAACAGTTGCTGCATCTCACTGAGAGTTAATGTGGCTAGTAAGAGAGTCTGCTGAGGACAGAATTGTATAGCATCTTGTGGCCCTTTATGCTTTTCTTCCTTTTCCCAACCTGGGACTCTACAGAACAACTGTAGCACTGTGCCTTTTTTTCTTTTTTCTTTTATTTATTTATTTATTTATTTATTTATCTATTTATTTATTTGGTTTTTCGAGACAGGGTTTCTCTGTGTAGCCTTGGCTGTCCTGGAACTCACTCTGTAGACCAGGCTGGCCTTGAACTCAGAAATCCGCCTGCCTCTGCCTCCCAAGTGCTGGGATTAAAGGCGTGCGCCACCACTGCCCGGCGCACTATGCCTTCTTAATATTCATTTTAAGATCATTCAAGAAGCTTAAGTTTGAGTGTACCAAGAATCCTTTAAAAGGAGTCCCTGGCTGGGGGCTATTGCTCAGTGGTCAGATACTTGCTTAGTATGACAGAGATTTTGGGCTTGATCACCAGCAGTGTAAGAAAAAAAGAGGAAAGAAAGCAAAAGGCAGCATCTGACATAGATTACATGGTAAAGGTAGTTACTAGTTTAAAACAAAAGGATGACATAGATTGGTTATGTATTTCCAAGTCTCGGTAATATTTATGTATAACACCAAGTATGAGAATAGGATTTTGAATTAACCCTCATTTTCACATGTTTTACTAGTGTTTTATTTATACATAATAGTGGGCTTCATTGTGCATATAATGTGTTATGATCACAGTTCCTTATATCTTCTCTCATCTCACACCCCTTCTCAACCAGCCTGTACTTAATGTTATTAATTATTATTTTTAGATCTAGTAAGTTTCATTGGGGTCTCTAAAGGAATATGGCTGAGGACTGTTAAAAGGGGCATAGGTACCTTACCAGTGGCTGTACCCCAGAAGAAAATGTTTGTGCGCGCGCCCCCCCCCCATTGTTTTAGTTAGGGTTTTATTGCTGTGAAGAGACACTATGACCAACACCAAGACAAACATTTAATTGGGGCTGGCTTACAGTTTCAGAGGTTCAGTCCATTATCATGTTGGTGGGAAGCGAGGCAGCATCCAGGAAGACATGGTGCTGGAAAAGGAACTGAGAGTTCTATATCTTGATCCTAAGGCAGCCAGCCAGAAGGAGACTTTCCTCCTTAGGCACCCTAGAGGGGACTCTCTTCCTTCCTGGGTAGACCTTGAGTACAGGAGGCCTTTAAGTCTGCCTACATAGCGATACACTTCCCCCAGCAAGCCCACACCTCCTGATAGTGCCACTTCCCATGGGCCATATTCAAACCACCACACCCATCAGTCATTAATCTTGAAGGAGGGCAGGGTTTGAGTCCCTCTCCCTTCAGTGGTAGAGTGTTGACAGATCCAACATAGTAATCATAGCTACTATAAGTTCAAGAGTATAGTGCCCAAGTTTTTCCATACATGATGATGATCGGGTGCAAGTATAAACTGACGACTACTGCTTTGTATATGCTTAAGGGGAAGGTTTTTGTTGTAGATTTGTTGAAGAAACATTTGAAGAGTCCAGAGCAGAGAGAGAAGTGTACCGAGTATGGCCCACAGACTAGACTGTCTAGGGCTATCTGTGAGAGGGAGGAATATCAGGGTAGAGAATAGAGAAACCATAGTGAGAGAAGCAGGAGCAGAGCATAGAGAGAACATAGCAAGAATAGAAGGGCTCTAAGGAAAATGAGTAGATGTGCAGAGGGAAATCGGTGAGCTGGAGGGAGTGTAGGTTTGGAGGAAAGAAGAACTAGGATGCTCTGTGGACTTTGAAATATAGACCTATTTCAAATATGAAACACACATATACACATGTATATGGAATAAATACAGAACAGGTACTTGTTACTTGTGATACTGAAGGAGCTTGGAGGATGGCATGTATTTTGATATGCTGATAGATGCTACAGATAGCCATATGTCCCTTCTGCTAGAGATAAGAGAAACAACTCCTTTAGTTAGAGGGGAACTGGCCTCACATGTTTCTAAGGAATGCTGGCTTTTATCTAACCAGAAGTCCTCTTGTGGTCCAGATTGAGCTCTTATGATTCCTGGCTATTTGAACTGCCTGGAGATTGGGAACTGGAGTTTGCTTTGGACCTGAGAGTGCCCTACAATGCTTCCATATCTTCCATATCCATAGACAATGCAGAGCGTTTAGCTTGTGGTTGAGCACATCCATCTCCTTGAGTATTTGTCATGCCCAAAGAGAAATCCTTTCCTGAAGCCTCTGTGAACTATGAGGCATGAGTCATCAGATGTGAATGCTTGAGAGCAGTGTCTGCAGAAGCCAGAAGAGGGCATTGGATTCTTACTGGAGGGTCATGGAGGGAGTTGGGGAGGGTGTTTGATATTGGAGGTGGTGAAGGAAGGTGGTAGTGGTTGTTTTTCTTTTTGAGGCAGGTACTATGGCCTAGAACTCATAGAAATAAAACCACCTGCCTTTGCCTCTCGTGTGCTGGAATTAAAGGTCTGCACCACAATGCCTGGAACAAGCATTATATTTAAATATATGTAAGTGTTCACTGAAGTTAAAGAATTTTTGGAGTTGAGTATAATGGCTCTTCATAATAACAAATGTAACACCTAATCAGTACAAAAGATGTCAGTGTGGGGGAGGACCAAACTCCAGCTTCTTTGACTCAGTGAGAGGGCAGTGTCAGTAGTTACGAGAGGCCTTGAAATTTTGATGTGGTTTTGAAAAGAATGAGAAGGAGACGTATAATTCAGAAGGAAGAGACACAACCAAGATGCATTGTTAAGAAGAAAATAGTCGGGCTGGGGAGTTAAGAGCACCAACTGTTCTTCCAGAGTTCCTGAATTCATTCCCAGCAACTATTTAGTGGCTCACAACCATCTCTAATGGGATCTGATGCCCTCTTCTGGTGTCTGAAGAAAGTAACAGTGTTTACATATTTAAAATAAATAAATCTTGAAGAAGAAAAAGGAGGAGGAGAAGAAGAAAGCCAACAGTGATAGGAAATGGATCCTTCAGTGAGACCACATAACAGAAGAACCATTACAGCCAGGAAACTAGGAAACTGTGACCTGGTTTTGATGTAGACATTTCAGCTCCTCTACAGAAAAATGACGTCTCCCCTGCCATGCCACTACACTTGTCTGAGAAGCAAAGGGTGATCTTGTGGTTCTTTGAAGTCTGACAGACCTAACCATGCTGATGACATGGATAAATGTGTATCATCATACCCAAGAAAGCTGTCCCTTACAAGTTGGCAGAGAATGGATATGCATTCGACGCTTAGTGGCACCAGAAACTAACAGAAGAAAATAAATGATGTTGAGAATTCATAAGCTTTTGAACAGACATTCTTCAGAGGAATTGATACATGGAGTTCAATTCAGATATTTTCTAAAGAGACTTATGGTACTTCCTGTTAACCAGAACTATGGTGCCTACAGCTAAGTGTGACCAAGTGGCTTGCATGTACCAAGTCCTGCCTTCAATTACCAACACCAAAAAAGCAGTAGTATTTTCAAGAGTTATAGTTCAGAGGGCATCTTCAAGTATTCTGAGAATGATGAGGGTAAAGAACCCACCCAGCTCTCCCAGTGTATGCTCAGTCTCCCTAGGGAAAGTTGGGTTTGTACTGGATCAGAGAGGCAGTTCTAAACTGTTTTCTCTCTCTCTCTCTCTCTCTCTCTCTCTCTCTCTCTCTCTCTCTCCCCTTTTCCCTCCCTCCCTCCATGTGTGGGTGTGGGTGTGATGTGTGATATGGAGAGCATGTTGCCATAGTGTGTTGTGTGCAGGTCAAAGGCCAGCTTTGAAGAGTGGTTCTCTTCGTAAGAAATTTCTGGTCTAGCTGGTCTACAGAGGTCCACTTGCCTCTGCCTCTAGAGTGCTTAAGGTGTTTGCCACCACTCCCTACCAGAAATTTTTTACGAAGGCTGAGAGAAAAACACATTGCATGGTGGGATTTAAATTCCTCTCATTATTTTTAAGCTGTGCATAATACCCAGAGAAGAAACAGTCTGATGTGATTGTATTTGGTAGAAGAAACCAGAGGAAATTTGAACCTGCTTGAGACTGAAAAATAATTGGAATCTATGGCATGTGGGGTTTTGTTGTTGTTGGGTTTTTGTTTTGTTTGTTTTGTGAAAATACATGTTTTGCTAGCTGGAATTCATAAGTAAGGTAGAGAGCCAGTGAGCCCCCGAAACTCAGCTGTCTCCATCTCCCCAGCACTGAAATCAGAAGCATGTGCCATCAATCTCAGATCCTTGTGACTGGAAGGCACCTTACTACTGACATGAGCTATCTTCCTAGGTTTCTACTTAAGGTGTTTTCCAGTGGGGAGATAGCCTGTGTTGTTGGGGAGGGTGTTTTCTACATTCAGTAGTGACTTAGTGTCTACGTGTGGAATGATGACATCAAAAGTCTGTTGGTAACAGCATATGTTGAAATGCGCACCAACTACTTGCTTGCTGGTGATCATTTGAGAAACCACAAAGAAAGTACAGAGTCTTGCCTCATTTGGTAAAGGCTGTCAGGAGGGCAGCAAGTAAACCGCAGGACTGGTGAACAGAAAAGAATGATGTGCACAATAGCAGAGACAGAAAGAATAGCAAGGATGTGTGTGAGAGAGAGGATTTTTTTGGTTATATAAGTAACAATAGTATTTGGTTTTTCATTTAACTGGGAGATAGACGTTTAAATACTGCAGTTTTTTTGGTTTGGGGTTTGTTTTTGTTTGTTTGTTTGTTTGTTTGTTTTTCAGCTTTATTTGTCATATTTACCACAGCCATAAGACCTGGGATTCTTGTTCAGAAATATAGGTCTACCTCTATCCAGTCTTTCTCCAAGGCTTAAGAAAAAAGCATTTTTCACAAGTTCTCCAGGTGATTTATATTCTTAGTCAAATTTAGGAAACATCAACTTAAGCCAGTTCAGTAAGCCTTATTGTTGACAGGTTGTTATAACTTTAAACTAATGTGTTAATGGGATTTTCATGTAAGAATAATAGAGATTACTGTGCTTTGTGGTGGTGTGAGCATGATAAATATTCATGTTGATAGGCTGTCACATTTTAGAATGAATGGCCTGTCCTATGTGTAGACTTTTTCCATATTGTAAAGGAATTAAGTACCAGGATAGTGACGGCCCATTCAAAACTAGCAGTTGTGCGCCTGACAGACAGCTCTGGCTCTCCTCCAACCCCACCTGACTTCATTCCACCTCCTTTTTGTTTTTCCCATTCTGTTTTGTGTTACCCCTCAGGAAGTGGGGCCCCGTGTGACACGTGTGTGTGCCTCAGGCGTGCTCAGATTGCTAAGTATAAAACCTACATTGTGGAAGATGACCAGGCCTCTGTTCCCATCTGAAGCTTGATTTTTCTTTTGTTTTTGTTTGTTTGTTTAGTTGGTTGGTTTTTGGTTTTTCGAGACAGGGTTTCTCTGTGTATCCCTGCCTGTCCTGGAACTCACTCTGTAGACCAGGCTGGTCTCGAACTCAGAGATCCACCTGCCTCCGCCTCCCAAGTGCTGGGATTAAAGGCGTGCGCCACCACCGCCCGGCTGATTTTCTTTTCCAGGCTCTCACTTGTATTAACTTCCAGTGGCCCAAACATGACAGAATTTTCTACTTGATTCTGAATCTGGCCTCTTCATTTTCTGTGCCAGCTTCTAAGCCAATGACCCTTTCTAGTAAAGGCTTCATTCTCAGTAACTCTTTACCCCAAATCTTTATGGAAATTAGGTGGAATGTTTCACTTACTTTCCATGAATACCTTTAGCCTAGCAGTGAACCCAAAGATTTTGAGCATAAATACTCAATTGTGGGGGAGTCTTGGTTTTCTTTGCTTTACATCCCAATCTCCTCCTAAGACAGTTTCTTTGTGTAGCTCTGGTTGTCCTGGAACTCATTTAAATCCCACCATGCAATGTGTTTTTCTCTCAGCCTTCGTAAGAAATTTCTGGCAGGGAGTGGTGGCAAACACCTTAAGCACTCTAGAGGCAGAGGCAGGTGGACCTCTGTAGACCAGCTAGACCAGAAATTTCTTACGAAGAGAACCACTCTTCAAAGCTGGCCTCTGACCTGCACACAACACACTATGGCAACATGCTCTCCATATCACACATCACGCCCACACACGGAGGGAGGGAGGGAAAGGGGGAGGAAAGAAAGAAAGAAGAAATAGGTGGTCTCCAAAACAAAAAAGCTTATAATCTAACTAGACACCGCAGAAGCACCTAGAAAGTTAAGTAAGTGGATCACTGCCAGCATTTCAGAACACAAGAATGGCACCAGGTGGCCTGGATTTCTAGGGAAGAGTTCACAGTTTGTAAACTTGAGAGCAGATACCACTGCTTTTCTCTTGAAGATAGGGAAAAAACCTGATCATTGTAAACTGACCTCAAGAGAGTGCTGGCTTCTCCCACTTCCCCTTGGGCACATTCCACCCTGGCCTTTCTAACTCTTGTTTTCAGGCCAACTGCTTCCTTGTCTTGTGAGCATCCTTAGATTTTCTTAGTTATTTTTCAGGCTCAAGGCCTAAGTAATAAGGACAGCCAGTTGGGCATTAAACACTCTCAGGGCCTTCTGCTCTCAGAAAAGGTTTGCTTGGGACCCAGGAGTCAGATTGGTCAGTCTTCTGCTCTGTGTTTCAGCATTGGCTTCTGTGTGCCATCTTGCCAGTTTCCTCCTGCTACTGTAAGCCAGCTACTGTAGTCAGTAATGGCCTGAGTCTTACATTTGTCACGTGTACTAGTGAGGTGATGGATATACTTACTGGTAGGGAAGCACACACCTCAAGTCTCAGCTATAGTCCTTGGTCCGGTCTTTGTTAGGCCTTCTTTCTTAAGATTTGGAAACTTTTCCTATGTCAAGGATGGCGTAATTTTCTACTCTTTCTGTCTTCCACCTCCTATTCACTAATTGTGATAAAACTATTTCAAAATGGCCTTTTCAGTAATTGGCTAGAGATTCTCAGCAACTGACCATGCCCTCCTCTGTAAATTCTAACCCCAAAGCATCACCTCTCCTTTCTGTCTCCTCCATTTGGCTCTGCTTTGTATACTGGCCAAAATCCTGAGCACCCTTGCTTGGCACTCTCATTGCTACTCATCTCTGAAGCTCCCACTCCTGTTGCTGAAGACACCTGCTTTCTTGCACCCTCTTTGTCTTCTCGCGCCCCCTCCTGGTGGCTGCCAAGATTATCTGCTTACCTGCCCTATGGTTTTCTCTCAAGCCAATATAAAATGGTCCCAAGCTTTGGGGAAAGGAGGGGGTTCCTTCCCATCTACTGTCTCCTCTACCTGTGTGGCATTGTTTTATCCTTACTTGTTGCTTCTGTCTCTGGCCATAGGGCCAACAAGGACGTTAATAACTCCTTGATCCTGATCTGGTCACAGACTCACCACACTGCCCATCCCCCTGGGAAATATGGTTCTAGATTTAGCTTTTCCTCTTCTTCTTTCCTCGTCTTCCTCCACTCTCATCTTCAAGTTATTTCAGAAATGAGCAGTGCTCATGTGTGCATTATCCCATTGTTTATCTTATTGTATGCACATTCTATAGCTGTTTCAGGGCTGCTTGTCTTAGGGTTTCCATGGCTGTGAAGGGACACCATGACCTTGGCATCTCTCATAGAGGAAAACAGTTCATTGAGGCTGGCTTATAGTTTCAGAGGTATAACGTTCATTATCATCGTGGCAGGAAGCACGGTCGCGTGCAGATAGACATGGTGCTGGAGGAGGAGCTAAGGGTTCTACAACTTGATGTGCAGGCAGCAGAAGGGGGCTGTGTCTCACTGAGCATCGTTTGAGCATATATAACCTTTTGACAGGGATACCTCCTCCAGTAATGCCACATCTACCCCAGCAAGGCCACACCTTCTAATAGTGTCACTCCCTATGGGCCAAGCACTCAGACACATGAGTCTATGAGGACCAAACCTATTCAAACCACCATGCTACCTTTTTCTTCCCTTCCCTCTGTCTCTGTCTCTGTCTCTGTCTCTCTCTCTCTCTCTCTCTCTCTCTCTCTCTCTCTCTCTCTCTCTCGTGTGTGTGTGTGTAGTTCAGGAATCTCGGGTACCCTCCAATCTCTGTCTCCAGAGCACAGCTGTACTTTAGCCAAGCATTTGCTGTTCTATTTGGGGATTGACCCTCAACTACCTTTGGAGAAGTATGCCTTATCTTATGTCTGATATTAGCATCCAAGGCTGAATTTTAGGTTAAAATGTTAATTTATTTTAAAGTTTTGCCCAGAACTGTTTGGTTAGACCATGGAAATGCAGCCCCACCAATAGACAACTCTGCCAGAAATCAGATTGGAACTATTTAGAACTGCTGTGTGTGGCCCTGAGAGATGTCACTGCAGTTGAGTGACAGCATGCTTGCTCAGACCTTGCTCAGACCTGCTGGGTTGGAGCTGGTCCTCGGCACCTCTGTACTGACTGACCCTTGTGCTTTATTGTCATTGCAGATTTGTCCCATATGTGCAGCGTTACCTGGAGGCGATCCTAATCATGTCACAGATGACTTTGCAGCTCATCTGACACTTGAACACAGAGCCCCTAGAGATTTAATATCCTTTCAGGAGGGTGTGCCGTTGGTATTGGTGCTTTGATGTTGTTGAGAATAGTAGTCTCAGAGAGAAACTAATTTCTAAGTTATTTTTGTTTGTTTGACCTTTTCATAAAAGTGACACTGTTGTTTGGAGACTCAGTGTGCTGCTTTAGGTTATAAATCGCCTTACTCAGTCTCTCAGCCATTGGAATTCTGTTCATATGAAAGTGTAAGTCAAGTCAACGTTACTCAACCTTTCTGTCTGCCAGACTTTACTCGTGTTCCATAATCCAGGCTAGACCCGGTAGGGAACCAAGTGCTGGTGGTTTTTCAGTCTGTAGCTCTGATCTTCACTCACAGTCCCTGCCTGCTTTCCTAACTGGAGACAGTTAGATTGAGGGAAGGTGGAGATATCTGGGAAAGTGAAGAAAATGGACCAAGCCTGAGAATTAGAGCCTGAGGAACTGACTGGCCTCAGACTCACAGATCCACCACCCACCTCTGCGCTGGGATTAAAGGTGGATATCTTCCACATCCAGCCGGGGCTTTTTAGTTGTTTTTTTGTTGTTGTTTGTTTGTTCGGTTTTTTTTTTAAATTGGGGTTGGAGAAGTAACTCGTTGCTTAAGGCTCAGCTGCTCTTTAGAGGACCCAGGTTTGATTTTGAACACTCACATGGGAGCTCACGCCCATCTGTCATTCCAGTTCCAGGGGATCTGACACCTTTTCCGACCTCTGTGGATAAGACCACATATGTGATAGATACATAGACATCCATGCAGGCAGAATACCCATACACATAAAATAGAACATTTTTTAAGATGGAAAAAAATCAAGTGGGCTAAAAATACCTAGGCTTTTTGAGTTACTGTGCACTTCATGGGGGAGGCTACAGATACTTGCCTGAATTTTTTTTTTCTTCACAAATTCTGGGACTTCTGATGATACAGTGTGTACATTCAATACAGATTGACCTGCACCATCTGAAACCACTTTGTAAGCCTTCTGTGAATGTCTTTGGTTAGTAAGGAAAGATTAAATTTTGAAAAGTACAGTAATATGAAAGGTATTTTACATATTTTTATTTTATTTTTTACCAAATTGTGAAACACAAAATGGCTACATTAGCAGATACCTGAAAGTACGTGGAGCTTTCAGAGCCCTCCAGTATCATGGTGTACTGCTGATTTTGTTGGGAGCAGTGTCTAGTGTATGCCTATGGGCAGCAGTTGATGGGTGTCTCCCTCTCACACAGCTCCTTCTGCTGACCTGTAGAACCAGGCTCTCATCCTGAACACCACAGTGAGCCCCGCCCACTGCAGCCACTTACTCTGGCTCCTCACCTTGTCCTTAAGTATTCCAGAACTGCCAGCCCAAACTAAAGCCCAGCAGGGGAAGGAAGCAAGGCAGCAGAAAGTTGCTGCTTGCCTTGCCTCTGTGGAAATACAAGGTTGACTTGTAGGGTTGGTTGGTTCGTTTTTGTTTTTATTTTTTTATCTTCATGATTTTGGTGGCTGATTGCTGCATAAGACCTTGTTCAGTTTGACTCACATTCAGTCCTGCCTGAGAAGAATAAGGCTTCTTCTAGAAATCTGCTTGAAGAGTGTTGTCTAACTCTATGTGTCTAGTGATAGAGCAATTCAAGTATTTTCATTTTAGCCACAGAGCTGGGAATAAAGATAGACAGAAATTAAAGCGGACATTGAAACGAGCCACATTTACAGACTTTAGATTATTCCACTTGCTTCTTTTCATTGTAGAGGATGAGTGTCTTTTGTTTATTGATACATAAAGTCCAGTGTTAAGATCACCATAGGTATGTGACCAGGCAGCTCTTTTGAACTCGTTCTGCCAGGGTTCCAGGTCCAGTACCTGGAAGAGCTTTTGGCCTTCAGCACATACAAAATCTATTCACTGCTTTTGTCTGTTTGATTTTATCTAGGTTTTTTGTTTTTTGTTTTGTTTTTTGAGTTTGGCCTCTGGCCTTTGTTTCCTTTGTTTTCCTGCCTTTGCCTCCTAAGCGTTAGGATTACAGGCATGCATGGATACAGGATTATATCATGCCTAGCTTATACCTGTTGTTTTTATAGTAAGTATCTTTTTTAGGATTAATGAGCCTCATAGTGTTGGAACATTTATATTCTAAGCTAAAGGTGCTATTTTAAGCTGCTTACAATTTCGGACTTCCCAACTAGTAAAAGCTCGATGTTTGGGGTTTTCTTCTAAATTGCTTACCCTTTCCTTAACCGTGAGTTACGATGAGTCGAGTGGTGTCCGACATGTACGTAGAATGTTTCACCCTGGTCGGGGGTTAGGAGGCCCTCGTGCTCGTAGATCAAACATGCACTTTACTAGCAGTTCTGCTGGTGGACTCTCTTCTTCTCAGAGTTCATACTCTCCAAGCAGTAGGGAAGCCATGGATCCTATAGCTGGTAAGTTTGTTTCCACGTCTTAACAAGGAAGGGGTTGGGGAGCTGCTTTAAAGGTGGTTTGTGTTTTACCTTTGCATCTAGTCCTGGGCTTGGATCCCTTCAGATACTTAGAAGTCTTACGACATTTGTAAGTGGACATGATAAAGTACTACTGCATCTCTCAAAGTCATTGGGGATAAGATAACACAGAAGAAGGGCTTAGGAAAGATTTCAGAGTGGAAGAAGGCCTTCAGAATTCCATGATTCCATCTTAAGGACTTAGGAACTCAGTAAGTTCTTCTTGGGAGGAAAGTAGGAATGTCTCCTCCTCACCATGATTTGAGAACATCCTGATTATTGAACACACTGAAGGAGGGTGTTAAGATACCTTGAACAGCCTCACTAAAACAAGAGTGGGTTTTACAAGGCCAGAGGCAAGTACTACAGGGACAGAGGACTTGCCTTGCAGAGCACTGTCAGGTACTCGGAAACAGCAGTGTGCAAAGATACTAGAGAGAAGGCAGAAGCCAGATAGAAGATCCACATTTATAAATGCTCCAGACACTGGGGTTTCATCCTGGTAACTCTTCTGATCAAGTGAGCAGAGATGAGTGAATAACTGATGCCACGGTGCCAGGCCCTGATCCAAGAACTAGAAATAAAGAATAGACCTGATGCTGTTTTCATGGTGCTTCCATTAACAGGTCTTGATTATGATTGGACCTGCTCTTGAGTGTAAATAATTTTTAAAGCCACCTTTTAAGTTCTACCTAAAGCAGGCTTAATTTTATGTAGGCTCACCTAGGTGTCGGACCCTTGGCTGAACTTGGGTATGTTGCATGAAGTTGCATTGTTTCGCAACACTTGATTTTCTCCACTGACAAAATGATAATGTGGCACTAGGTTTTCCTGTGTCAAGTTGATTGATCATACACATTTCCATTGGCAGAGCTGTTATCTCAGTTATCAGGAGTGAGACGTTCTGCAGGAGGACAGCTTAACTCTTCAGGCCCTTCCGCTTCTCAGTTGCAACAACTGCAGATGCAGCTGCAGCTTGAGCGGCAGCATGCACAGGCAGCCCGGCAACAACTGGAGACTGCTCGAAACGCAAGTCGGCGCACTAACACAAGCAGCGTCACCACTACGATCACACAGGCCACGGCCACAGCCAACACAGCCAACACAGAGAACAGCCCGCAGGCCCTCCACAACTCTCAGTTCCTGTTAACAAGGTACTGTATTTACTGGGGTAGCTCGGTTGGAGAAAGGATGTTTCGTTGGCACTATCCAGTCTAATAAGCTTTTCCCTTTTGTGTATGTGACTACATGCCTTAAAAACTGCCTTTGAGCATTACAGCTCATAGCCCTCTGATTAAAATATATATATTTAATATTCCCCCAGGAACACAAAAACTTAGTGTTTCAGGTAAAGTTGGTATTTACAAGGTATAGATCATCGTTAGAAGTGTTTTTCTTTCACATACTTCACATAACACTTAAAATACTGTATCATTTTATTTATATTTATACATTTTTATTAGCTAAATTTATTTAATAATGTCGCTTCTAATTTTATATTAAAGTCTGCTGAGACATATTAGAAAGAACAAAAGAGGGATTGACAGAGATAGCGCAGTGGTAGTTTTCACTGCACTAGCATGAGGACCTGAGTTCAGATCCCCACACCTATGTAAAAAGTGTGTTCTGTTGTCCCAGCCCCAAGAGGTGGAAACGAGAGGATCCTGGGAGGCCCCTGACACCAGCTGAGCCAGGTGGTAAGGTTCAGGTCTAGTGAGACAAGCAGCAAGCAATAGAAACAGTGAGTTTAGTTTAGTCTCCACAACATGAACAGGTCCACACACCTGTCTGTGCATGTGCTACACGTACAGATATGTACAAGAACAAAAGTTTCATAATATGGGGGGGGGGGGGGAGGTGCGGTGTTGTGTGTATGTGTCTGATTTCCCCAAGTTAGATTTAAATTCTTAGGATTAGTACCCAAAAGTAACTTTAAAACATGGCTTACTTGGGGCTGGAGAGGTGGCTCAGTGGTTAAGAGCACCATCTGCTGTTCCAGAGGTCCTGAGTTCAATTCCCAGCAACCACATGGTGGCTTTCAACCATCTGTAATGGCCCTTTTCTGGTGTGTCTGAAGACAGTGACAGTGTGTTCACATAAAATAAATAAATCTTTTTTTTAAAAAAATGGCTTACCATGGTATCAGTGATAGTCATTCATTACGTAGAGTAGACCATTCATCCACTGGTGGAAGTTCTCGTGTACTTCTAAAGCTACCCTTGAAGGTTAGGGATGTAGTTCTGTTATAGAGTGCTTGTCTTACATTCACAGGGATGCGCAGTCTGTAATCCTAGCACCTGACCTGTAATGCACTGAGAACAATCAAGGATATCCTCCCACACTGTGAGTTTGTGGCCAGCCTGGGACACATGAGACCCTATCAAAGGGGCTGAAGAGGTGGCTCAGACTTGGAGCCTTGCTTTTTTATTACTGAGGGGACCTAACTTCAGTTCCTAACACCCATATGACAGCTCACAAACTGTCCAGTGACTTGAGTTGAGAGGTTCTGACCCTGTCTTCTGGCCTCTTCGGGTACTAGGCATGCACATGATGCACTTATATACATGCAGACAAACACTCATTCACAGAAATACGTCGTCTTAAAACAGACAGTCACATGAAAATCAGTCTATGGAATAGCTAACTTGGGCTTGGGAGTGCAGCTCAGTTGGAGTAGTGCTTGCCCAGCATGCACAAGCCCTGGGGTGAGCCTCCAGCACTAAATGAACCAGCCATGCTGCTTTCCTGTAATCCATCAAGTGTTCAAGTGCCAGCCTTGGCTACGTGAGAATCACGTTTGTAAACTATAACATGTATGTATGCTGAATCTTTGGGACCTTACAAGAAACTATAATTTCTCCTCCTTTCTTCTTGCACTTGGTCCCTCAGTGCAGTGGTACATGTGCATAGGTAGGAGCAGAGTGCATAACCGAGTGCTTAGTAGGCATAGACTAAAAAGTGCTCCAGCAGGAACCCACGTGTAGAGCTCCAGCGTTGCCACTTAATGCATTTAGCCCTTAGACAAGTCATTTCCTGTCTTCAGTTTTATCATCAGTATCTCACCCAGGAATCCTGCCAGTTATGAGAGAGTATTATTAAAAATACTGATGATTGTAATTTACAGAGTAGTTTATCTTTGCGGTGGCCTTCATAAGGCCAGTGAGTGCCTCTTACCACCAGGCAGTGGTTCAGTGTCATCGGCAGAAGCTTCTGCTGGCTGCCATCATTCCTTCCTACAGAGACTGAACATCAGCAGTGCCTTTTGTGTCTTCCTGAAGCTGAACTTCCTGACCTGCCAGGGTGTGTCTTCCTGAAAGTTGGCTGCCCTCTGGGTGGCCTCTTGCCAAGAAAAGGACGTCTTTCCAGCCAGGCATGGAGGTTCATATCTGTAATCCCAGCATTGAGGAGGCTGAATGTAGAATCTCTTATGTACTGTGTGGAAGAACCATCTATCAATAAAAAACTGGGGGCCTATTAACTGGGGTAGAAAATAGAAGGTGAGACATCTGGGAAGAGTTAAGAGTAGGAGAATCATCCCAAATTCTACAGAAGGTAGGTACATAAAACTGAGGAGCGGTAACCAACTGTGTAGCATAGACCAGAATAAACATGTTATTTAAGTTACGAGCTATTGGGGAATGAGCCAAAGCTTTTGCCCTAGGCATTTATCCATATATAGGCGTATATGTAATTCTCAGGCTCATTATTTCTGGGAACAAAGAGAATTGTTAGCAAAGCTCACTGCTACCACTGAAGCCAGAGTTCAAGGCCAGCCTGTGGGATGTACTACAAGATTGTGCATCAAAAAGAGCTGACATGGTGGCCCACATCTTTAATCCCAGTACTCAGGAGGCAAAGACAGGTGGATCTCTGTGAGTTTAAGGCCAGCCTGGTCTACAAAGCAAGTTGTCAAGGAGCTGGAGAGATGACTCAGTGGGTAAGAACGCCTGCTGATCTTGCAGAGAACCAGAGTGATTTCCAGCACCTATATCAGGAGACTTAGAAAAGTGCCTGTGACTCCAGCTCCGTGGTATCCAGTGTCTTTCTTCATCTGGCACCCCACAGACACCTGTGCATGTGACTACATACATGTAATTTTTTTAAAAAGTCAGAAATCACAGTTTCTTGTAAGGTTCCAAAGATTCAGCATACATACACATACATTGCCCTATTTGGGTTTTTTGTGTTAGTGTATGTATGTGTTTTCTCTATCTTTCTAAATCCCAAACTACTCAGTTGAGTTAATCTGAAATTTTATTTCCTATGCATTTAAAAAAAGATTTTTTAAAAATTACCAGAGCATAATGTGCTGTCTCTTGGTGCTGTGTGTCATTAGACACACACTGACATCTGGAAAGACCGCTGTCTCCTGAAGCTGTAAACAGACGCATGACGACCTGCGATCTGCACACCTTCCTCTCCTACAGTTCCCTTCCAAAGGCTCACTGTAATGTAGGCTAGCCTTGAACTCATGCTCCTGCCTCAGCTTTCAGCAACAAGGCATGGTAAAATATGCCTATAATCCTTATAATTCTTAAGGTGGAGGTTCAGGAAGGTCAAAAATTCAGTCATCCTAGGCTACACAGTAGTTAAAGACCTATGGAGCCCATTTGGTTTGGGGTTCCTTGGAACTTGAACTGTTTTAGCTTACATTATGAACTTTGAACAGGACAAGCAACTGCAGCATCAACAGGAGCATTTCCTGCGCTCTGGGGTGCTCACGTTAAGTGTCTCAGTCAGAGTCCTGAACTAACTTCCCCACATACTTTAAGTTCTGTAGTTTATCTTCCCTTATCTGAGCCATGGAGCTAATCACTCTGGTGGTTTTTAACTGAGACTTTAAGCAAGTTAGTTGATCTCTGCTTGAGCTTCCTCTTTCTTTAAGATGGTAACCAGAATGATGCACACAGAACAGAGTCAGGCCTCAGTGTCAGTCACAGTGTGTGTTTCCCTGTGCTTTGGGGTGCCCTAGCCAGACAGCAGGAGCAGGGGCCAGTTGGTAAGCTTGCCTGTGTTCTTAGGAGGGGTGCCTGTCATGTGTGCCTCCGCCACCCTCACTGCCCGTCCCTTCTGTGCTGCCTTTCTTGATCCAGTGCCACAGCCGCTTGCTTTCATCGTGACTGCAGATAAAAAGAGATAAAATCAGTGCTGACAGTAAGCACAAGTTCCTGTAGTTTGGGGGTTCTTTAATGGAAGAACTTGAGCCATTTTAACGAGTTGGTAACAAGTAGAAGAATAATAAGTAGTAACCAGTAGTAAGTAGAATTTTCAACGTTTTTCCTGGCTTCAGAGTTCTGGGATTAAAGGCAATCACACGCCACCACACCTGGCTGAATTTTCAACTTTTAACATCTCTCCATGTTCCGTGCAGATGAAACTTGGCTTCACAGCCAGCCAGTGACTGTCATATATGTCTTGCAATCTTCTGGGAACTTGGTAGGAAAATGACAGGGTGGTCTGATGAGGTGACGTAACCAAGCCAGCAATCTGCTGTTAACCCCCAGGACCCACATGAAGGTGGAAGGAAAGAACCAGCCCCACAAACTCACACATGACCTGACTTACATACATTTACCATGGCACACACCCATTTAAAACAAGAGAGAAAGCCAGCATGGTGATGTGGGCCTTTAATCCCAGCACCAGAGACACAGAAGCATGTGGATCTCTAAAGAGTTCTAGGTCAAGTTTCCTGATCTTCATAGCAAGTTGCAGGCCACCCAGTAAGCCCCTGACCAAAACAGTGGGGAAGAATAAAAGAGAATGCATGGCACTCAAGTGCTTCCTTGAGTCTGTGCACACCTGACCTCAGGAAGAGTAAGATGGGAAAGAGAACTGTCCTCAGTGGGCGAGGACTCTGCTTGAGCTGCGTGTTCTCACTGCCTGCTCTACTGCCTCCAGGTGAGCCTGGGTGTGGGGCATTGCTCTTCCCAGGCATCGCTCAGCAGTTGCTTGCTTGCTTTGTTTTTTCAGAGGAATTTCTACCGGGGTTTTCTCCAAAGCTAGTCTGGGCTGTCTCCATGATTTAGTTTCTGTGTTTGCTCATTGGTTTTGTTTTGTTTTGTTTTGTTTTGTTTTGTTTCGTCTCATTGAATGTACTAACTCAGGTTTGCAGCACAGTGTGGGGATTTATCTGAACATAGCTGAGGTGTTGAGGTCACCAAACAAAGCATCCCACACAGACTGTAGGCCTCGGCCTCGCTGTCCGTTATTCATTGGCTTTTTACCAATAAGGCCTTTTCTTTTTCCCTATACAGGTTGAATGATCCCAAAATGTCTGAAGCAGAGCGCCAGTCCATGGAAAGCGAGCGTGCAGACCGCAGCCTGTTTGTCCAGGAGCTCCTTCTGTCCACGTTAGTGCGTGAAGAGAGCTCGTCCTCAGATGAGGATGATCGGGGGGAGATGGCAGATTTTGGTGCTATGGGCTGTGTAGATATTATGCCTTTAGATGTTGCTTTAGAAAACCTAAATTTAAAAGAGAGTAATAAAGGAAATGAGCCTCCACCACCTCCTCTTTGATGACCTCCCCACTCGCAGACAATGTCCTCTGTGCTGTATTTGCCAATGAAAGTGGACAACAGCTATCCTGGGTTTGTGTGGTGATTGTAATTTCAGGTCTGTCACTCTTGTTACATTGTGTACATTCAAAAGGAAGAGAGAAATATATATGATAATCATTTCCACTTAACTAATTTTTACTTCTAGCAGGTAAATGTAGGTAGCAGTGCAGGGTGATCTCTGCTTCCTGTACCTTGACATGCAAAAGGCTCTCCTAATGCTCCACATCCAAACTGAAGAGGAAATTGAAATCTCTAATGAAGCTGCTGTGTGTATTTATGAATATTAATGAATAAAAACTGCTTGGATGGTTTACCTAACCTACTGCATGAGGTTCTTTGCAGCGTGCATGAGTTTCAGTGGCCTTGTTATTTAAACATTAAATACAAGGAGTCAAACTTAAACAAATAAAATTTAAAAATAAAATACAAAGCCCAAAGCTTTCCCAATGTTATTGAATGGTTACTGGGCAGAGTAGCTTTTGACTCACGTCTGCCTGGCTCACCCTTAGACATGTGCCTCCTACGCACAGAGCCAGCTCTGCAGTGGAACCGGGGCCTAGCCAGGTGTGGCACTCCACTGTATGACTGTCCTGTCTCTGACTCGTCACCAGAAGACACACTAGTAAAGGCAGGGTCCTCTGCAGGGCAACTGTGTGCCCTTTAGACAAATCCTGTTTGTGTTTGTTGGAAGTTTTTACTTTTTGTGGTTTAAATCTTTTTGATTGTTAGACATGTTCATTCAGGTGTGGATGGGTTTCATTTATTCACTGTTTAGCGAAGTTAACCTGAATTATGTTGTCTTGTTTTTAAAATTCTCACATTCTCAATCATACTTTGTGCTATTTATGTGGTTTGCTGAGACAGATCAGTATCAGGGGAGCTTTGAGGGTTTGCATTTGCCTTCCCAGATCTCATCAATACCAACCAAATTCTTAATGCTAATTTTAGCACCTTTTATTTATTGGGTTTTTTCCTGGCATAAAAAGTAAAGTCTTTTAATTAAATCATGCCACCTATATGCCTATGTTATTAATCCTGTGTGTTTAAGAAAAAAGTAGAGCCTCCTTGGGTTGTCAGGGTGTGGCAGATGGGTGCTTTCTGATTGTTTCCGATTTTCCACAGTAGCTCCTGGAAGGAGGGGGCAGTGGGTCTGGGGGATGGGGCGGTTTTGGAATGTAAATTTAGGACTTTTAAAAAAGATGCACAGCTTCTGATCAATTTCTGTGAGACTTAATCTAATCATGTCTGACTCCGGGCCTCTTCCCTGTGAGCCATTCTCTGTTGGCTCTCCTCTCTCCCGTCATCTTGTCCTTCCCTGTTTCTTCATGACAAGCATACAGACTTGAACACCCTCAGGTGTTCTCAAGAACTGTGAAGTCCATGTTCATCCAAATCTACCAAACAAAGAAGCCACCCTCCATGTCTAAAAAACTGTCGCTTCTCCACGGAAACTTGAGACTCCACCAGCTTCCAGACACAGTAGTTTTCTTTAGGCTTTGATGGAAATCTTCTAAAGGAACTGCCCTCACCGGGCTCCTGGTACACCAGAAGTCAAGGCCAGTGGGGTTTTCTTTTTTTAATTGGTGGTTGAGAAGTTTCAGAAGTCCGTTTTCCAGCTGTGGTCATTTCAGACACATCTGCACATAACTCACACATTTCAATAAAGCATTTTCAAGACTGTTGGCCACTCGAATTTCTTTGGTGTTGGATTAACCTGACCATCATTCAGAGAATTTTTTTACATCTCAAATGCAGTATTTTTTGCTTTTTGTGCTAAACAGAGTTACTGGTTTTGTGTGGATGTATAACTTGGGATGTGAGAAAGAATAACTGCCAATTATGTACTTTCCCTTTTCTGCACAAATTCTGGGAAGACTTAAGATCCTTCATTTTCAACATGGTTTTAGGGAACAGCTGTAAGTCTTTTCAGGGCAGTTTAATTTAGAAAATGAAGTTAACACTTCACAAGGCCTAGTGGTTCATAAGATTCCATCTCATGTAGAAAATTGTATATTAATTATTTTTCTCAGATATTTTACAAATACCTCACCTCATCCTGTATGTAACCTATAATAATGTATTATTTTAGGGTAGAAAGACACAGATTATCAATATAAAATATATTTAAGCCCTTCGAATTCTTGTGTCCTTTTTCTTTAGTTTCTGAATCAACATGACATTATTGGATGTACTTAAATGAGTTACTTTGAGTCTGCAGGAAAGAACCAGATCCTGACTTTGGAGTGTCCAGGTTATAAATGTGACCCTTCTACAGCTCTTGCCTTTACTTTCTGTTCGGAACAAATTGTGCTCAAGGTATTCTAGAAGGAGCTTAATTTCATGACTTATAGAAATCAAAAATACATATGTGTCAGAGTGTGTATGTGGCGCCCTGTGATGTGGCGCCCTGTGATGTGGCGCCCTGTGATGTGGCGCCCTGTGATGTGGCGCCCTGTGATGTGGCGCCCTGTGCCTGTGTACGGTGTGCAGGATGTGCACTGCACTGAGACTCCAGACGCATCCTGAGATTCAGAACTCGAGGAAATAGTTAACCCTCCTTGTACTTGTACGTCTTTCATTGACTTTCTTACGGTTCAGCTCTAAGAAGGAAAGGGCAATCATGGCCACAGTCATAATACGATAAATTGGATCCTAGACTTGCTGAACAAAGTAGTCTGGTGGGGGTGGCTTGTTTTGAATTAGTTGTGGTTTGTAGGGAGGGGGTCTAGTTTGTTTTGCTTAGCGATGAGGTTAAATGGAGCCAGGCTGGCCTCCAACTCATTAAGCTGCAGAGGACTATGAGCTCCTGAGTCCTGGGATTACAGTTCCACACAGCTACAAAGTGCTGGGTTCTTTGTTTGTTTGTTTGTTTGTTTGTTTGTTTGTTTGTTTGTTTTTGAGCAGCTTTACCTGTGTAGCCCAAGATGTCTTAGAACTAGCCCTGTAGACCAGGCTGGCCTCGACCTCGAAGATCTGCCTGCCTCTGTCTACTGAGTACTAGAATTAAGAGTTGTGAGCCGCCACACCTGGCTATAAAGTAGTGGATTCTTTTGAAAGAAATACTACTTCCGTGGCCTCCAAATATAGTTTGGGATAGCTTGTGCCTTCTCAGCCCTCCATTTTCCCCTCCCAACAGTTCTTAGTAATATAGTATTTCCAGTAGTAACCAGTAGCTTTTCACATGTCACCAAGCCTCTTGTGTCTGCTGATCTGTGGCCCCATCTTCAAACAGAAGAGTTGAAGACTCCGGATGGGACCTACATTTATTTCCCAGAAGGCTGGGCCTCTGGCAACAGACCCCTTGCCTTTCTAATGCTGCCTACGGCCATAAGGAAGTAGATGTTGCTGGGAACATAAAGATGAAATGAGAGAAAGGAAGGAGTGGTTAGAGACCCAAACCTTAGGATCCCTGCAACTGATGGCCTTACTGTTAAGATGTCACCTGTGACAGGTGTGTAGTGCAGGTGCCACAGCTCTGCAACTGAGAGGGTGTGGGTGTGAGAGAGAGAGAGAGAGAGAGAGAGAGAGAGAGAGAGAGAGAGAGAGAGAGAGAGAGAGAGAAGGTACCCCTGGCATGATGGATTCTAAACCAATATATCCACTCGGTAGAGAAGGCCCAATAGCAGTGTTACCTAATGCAACCTATAGAGTTTTGTTTCTTTATGGTGTGTGTGTCTTGTTTTTACATGTATAAACACAGTTTGGGCGGCAGATGGATTGATTACATGTGCAGTTGTTTTTGAAACTCTTCTAAATTGGTTTCAACTTAGAATAGTCCTCCTTGAGCCATCAAATCCACCTTGTTTTGGTTGAGACAAGCCCTCCCTAAGTAGATCAGCTGACCTTGAAGTCCCACCTCAGTTACAGAATTGCTGAAATCCCAGCATACCATACACCCGACTTGCCAAGATCATTAATGCTTGCAGAGGGTAATGGTCTGGACTGCTCTTCAGAGCTCCACCTCGTGCTCTGAGGTGGGAGAGGTGGAGATATGTCAACCAGCTTTGTCATATCAGCCTTGTCCAGTTAGAATAGTTAGGATAGACTACAAGACAGCAGCCACACTAGGAGGGCTTTCTAGTGACACGTGGCAGTAGGGAACTAGCATTAAACTTCACCCCTGTTAAGTCATTGTGATCCAGAACCCTCCTCCAGTGGCTTTTTTATATTGCTTTCAGAGTAGTATAATAATCTAATTGTTCATTGGCAACAGACATGCTGACAAAGTACCTTTCTTTGTCCTGAAACTGGTCCATCCCGTTAGTCAGTGCGCATCTCAGAAGTTGCTCTTTAAGGAACCCTGCTGCAAACAAACTTGTGATATTCTGGCTGAGGTGTCAGGCACTGGCGAACTACTTAGTACATGGGAGAACCTAGATTCACCCAGCACCAAGTAACAAAGATATGATACTTACTGCCTCTTCATCAACTTAATCAGCAAGTTCAAATTTTAGGAGTCCTCTGTCCAGGCCTGGTGGTGCATGACTTTAGTCCCAGCACTCAAGGTACAGTTAGGCATATCTCTGCATTTGTAGCCAACCTGGTCTTCATATGTCTAGGCCAATCAGAGCCTGTGTTAGATGATGAAAGGTTTTTAGTGATCTGCCTACCAGAAAAGCCTCTGACCGTCAGATATCCAAGTGGATGGACAGTGATTTGGTTTACTTTCTTAACTTAGAAACTACAGCAATCACAGTGTGTCCCAGTGGTTCCTGGCCATGCAGATGGTGGGCACTCATTCTGTGTGTGGTGGAAATTCATGCTTAGTCATACACACACAATCCGGGGTTGCCTCACCCCGCCACACAGTCGCCTCAGGTCTGGGTGGTGGTTTTTCTCTGGTCACCAGGAACCTAGACTCCAGACTCGCTCATGAATAAAAGACACCCTTAACCATTCGACTCTTGGCATTCGTATCCTTGGCAATGGATGTGGGCTAGAGACAGAATTCTATGGACTGCCTACAGCAGCCCCGCTCTAAGGAAGCCTTCAGCCTTGTGAAGTCAAGATTTGTGACAACACAGAAAACAGTGTCAGGACAAACCAGTGTGAAGCAAAGTTGGAATTTATTAGGGTGTAAAGATTTAAGCCCAAGACTTAGTATGTTCTCAAGGAAATAACAGGGCAACCTGCAGGTGTCAGTGTGAACTGCTCAACAACTCCAAGCGTTGTCACACTTGAGTGTCTACAAAGCAACCATGTGATATTGGTAGCTCTTAAGTTATATCTCAAGGGTTACTAAAGAACCCACCTGCTTGATATTTACAGATGACAATGGGTCTAGAGGTACCTTTGCCAGGATTATAGACAGAAAACCATGAGTCATAAAAGTGCCAAGAGTCTTTTACTACAGATTAATTTCTTGTGACATCCCTAGAAAATTAAAGGTTCCCAGCTGGGAAGGAAAAGAAAGGGCTATGGGCTTCGGATGTGCTTAGGTTTACATTGCTGTTGTAACATACATGGAAACAATGCTACTACTGTGTGCTGACCTTCACAGGAAGTGTTGGTTCTGGAATTCTTCACTCCAGGGTGAATGGCCCCTTTCCTTCCCATATCGCCTTCATTTCTTCCTATCCCTACTTCATAATTGTTTTCAGTGTTTGGTTTTGCGTGTGTTTGTTTTACTTACATGTTTGTACATCCACCACATGCTTCCCAAGACCACTTGGAGGTTAGAAGAGAGCATTGGATCCCTGAGAACTGTAGTGAAGGAGGGTTTTAGCTACCACATGGGTACTGGGAACTGAGTCCAGGTCTCGGCAATCACAAGTGCTCCTAATCACTAAGCTGTCTCTCCATCCCTCAGAGAATTTTTGAGCTCCCAGTAGGTACAGGGCTTTAATATACAGCCTGGAACTTATAAGCACCCTCTAAGGATGTTTTTTTTTTTTTAAACAGCCTGACTATGTAGCCCAGGCTAGTTTTGAACTGCCTTGCCCTTCTCAAGTGTTGGTATTGCAGATGTGCACCACCACAGATGGTTTGGTCTATTTATCTGTTTATTTTAAAGAATATGAATTGGGTTTTCTGCATGTGTGGCTGGACCACATGCATTCCTGGTGCCTGCAGGAGGCATCAGATTGCCTGGAACTGGAATTACAGATGCTGGTTGAGCTTCCATGTGTACTGGAAGAGCAGCTAGTGTTCTTCCCTGCTCAGCCACCCTTCCAGTCTACCTGGAGTTTCTAATGATGCTTCCTTTACAACTGGAGAATGTTCAGAGGTCCTAGATCACTGATGTAACCTACTGAGAGCATCTTTAGATCTGCCAGATCCACGGGTTTGCAACCTGGCCTCACATGAGAACAGGAACCATGTGGCAGTGAAATGAAGCTGCCATAGCGATGTGACCATCCATGCATTTGGGGCTTCATTTTGAGACATGTCCTAGGCTGGGCTTGAACTTGCTGTGTGGCCCAAGGATGACCTGGAGTTCCTGATCTTCTTTCCTCCACCTCCTAAGTGCTTAGATAACATGAGTGTACCATAGTGGCAGGTTTATGTGGTGCTGGGGGTAAAACTCAAGGCTTTATTAAAGCATTCTAGGCAAGCATGCTATCAGCTGAGCTGCAACTCCAAGCCCATCCATCACGATCTGTTCCATGTTCTGACATGACGGGTAGTGTGGGGGAGGTTTTCCTCAAGCAGGTTCAGAACTCTTCCAAAAGGAGGTAAGTCTCTGCAGTCTTCCTAAAGTGGAAGTAGATTGGACCAGGGAAGCAGCTGCATGCCTGTCCCCAGTAAGTGAGAACATGTGGATTCTTACCTCTGTCATGTAAGCATCTGGCTAGAAGCACTTGACTTTGCTTCTGAGAGCCTTCAGGATGATAATATGAGAACTTCGTTAACAACGGTCCCCCCCCCCCCCCCCGGTTCAGTTTTTATTGTGTGGTTTTGGTTTGTTTGTTTTTTGTTTTGAAACAAGATTTTAGAGAGTACCTAGGCTGGCCTTGAACAATTAATTCTCCTGCCTTGGTCTACTGAATGCTGGGATTACAGGCTGTATTGTCATACTCATTTTAAAGTGCGAGTGCACACACACACACACACACACACACACAATGCTAACTGAGTGATGAATTGTCAGCAATTGCTGGGACATGGCCCAGGCTCCTCAGACACCCCTCACTTCTGTTACAGTAGAAACCCTGAAATAGTCAGACATGGTGGAACATGCCTGTAATCTCAGCTATTCAGGAAGTTGAGGCAGGAGGATCTCTCATACTCAGGAGTTCAAAGCCAGCCTGGCAACTGACCATACAGTAGCAATTCCAAACCTATGCACACTGTAACAGGTTCATTCTCACAGGGCTACTTGAGTCCTTTGCCATTCTCCATCTCATGTAGCCCGCTGAACTGACCAAGGGTTCTCTGAGGCTGACCTTTGGCTCTCCCAGATGCTGCCTCCATGCCCAGCTCTTATGTAGTCTGTTTTTAGTTATTGTGCTATGTTTATGTGTGTGTGCATGCAAACATGCCACAGAGCACATAGGGAGGTCAAAGGAGAGTGTGTGGGAGTCAGTCCTTTCCTTCCACCGTATGGGTCCCAAGTATTAACCTCAGGTCACTAGAGTTGGTGGCAAACACCTTTACCCACTTTGCCATCTTACTAGTCCTGAGTTGTAACTTTTTAAAAAAAGATTTATTTACTTTATACATATGTGAGGACACTGTCGCTGTCTTAAGACACACACCAGAAGAGGGCATCAAATCCCATTACAGATGGTTGTGAGCCACCATGTAGTCAGGGACTGAACTCAAGACCTCTGGAAAAGTATTCAGTGCTCTTAACGGCTGAGCCTTCCCTCCAGCCCCAGGTTGTATCTTTTTAAAAACAAATTATATACTGTATATTTTTGGCGAAACTCTCATATTTGAAAGGTCTCAGGTTTGATGTCCACAGCGACTGCCCTTTTGGATGAGAGATTCACTAGGCAAGGAGTTAATGCCACAGCAGACAGCAGCATTGTGGGAGCTCCTGCAGTAAAGTGGGGGTTCCATGCCACATGGTTGGTGAGTAGTCTGTACCATAAGCTTGTAGTCAAGCTGTCTCTGATTCCTAGCGGGCAGGAAAATGGGAGGGTTTTGCATTTTGAGAGAGGAATATGTGACCTTGAATATATGGGGAAGTGGAGAAGGGCCCTTGTTCCTGTGTATCCATCACATAAGGTGTGTCACTCCTGACAACGCATTGTCTGTGAGCCTGGGGCCTAGACACACAATCAGTTATGAAGGAAGAAGGAGACAGCTGCAGAAGGCAGGGCCTGACAGTATCTGGTCTGGGTTCTAGCAGCAGCATTTTCCATATTTGTGATTCTGTAAGTACCAACAAAGTCCACTTGATTGGCCCAAATCCCACCTCACAGCCTCACTATGGTACTTGTCCAGCAGCAACCTTGGGGCCAGGCTTTCTTTTCATGCGGCTGTCTTAAATAGCCCTCAGCCTGTGGAACCTCAGCCAGAGGTGGCCCAGGCTAAATGATAACTCCACTCATCCAAAAGTGTCTAGAAGAATATAGCAAGTAACTGCTCTCCGCAGCCTAGTGCACTGCTGTAAGGGGGCGCTGTCAGCATGATTACAGCTGTTACAGGCAGTTCAAGGCACCGGTTAGTGAAGTACTCAGCCTTTAGATGCATATAAATCCTGTGATGGCTTAACAGATGGTGCTCAGGGTGGAACTCTGTTGGAGAGGTGTCAGGGAATGAGACAAACACACACACACTCACACACACACACACACACACACACACACACACACACACACACACACACAATGTGATTCTTACCTCAAAGGAATAAAAGCAGTTTATTCTGAAGTCAAATATGAGTGGCTACAGCCCAGGAACACAGATTACAGGTCCATGGTGTTACAGGAGCTATCTACCAGGAGTTGCAGAGTTCCTGGTCTTTCTACACCTGCCCCCCAAGGGCTGGGATCCAAACATGCACCCCCATTCTGGTGCTGAGAATGGAACCCTGAGCCTTGTGTAAGTTACAAAAGCTCTACCAACTCAGACCCAGACCCAGGCCCCTGGACGTGGTGGTTTTGAAAAGCCCTATTTTACAGATGACACCCTTAAGTGTAGGAATCACCTCTGACATGTGTGGGGGCGGCTCCAAATGTTTCAAGAGCAGAACATGACCGTGGTTTGATCTGGTGGGTCTTGATAGAATGGCCCCATTCCCTGTGGAAATGCACGCTTAGCAACGTTGCACCCTAAGATGTTTCTCAGCTGCCTCTCCACCCTTTGGGAAGCTGCGGTGAGACCATCTCTCCTTGACCTCCCTGATCTTCCGGCCCCCACACAACTGCAGCCGCCTGGGGTCTGTGACACCACTTGGCAGCGGTTGAGAAGTGGCACAACAGAGAACCCCATTGTGTATACCATTTGGTGTCTCCGCGGCTCTCTGGTAGCCACCACACTGTTGACTTGGGAAAGCTTAACACATATAAAAGCAAGAAATAACCCAGATCCCAGGTTCCTGGGAAGCGGGACTCAAGTCAAAGCCTTGCACGGAATCTGTAATAACAGAGGCAGCTCTAGAAAATGGAATTTATTCTCGTGTTTTTCCTGGCCTCTTCAAAATGTCGAACTTATCTTTACTACAACAGATTCAGGCCGCAGGAGTCCCCTTTGGAGCAGGTGGACAGCATCCTTGGGTAAACTGGAAGGGCAGGTAAAGCAGCCGCTGGGAAGCAGGCCTAGCACCAGCCATCTTCACAAGGCTAAAGAGGAAACTGGTGATCTTTCTATTATTGGAGAGTTGCCCTCAAATTTGCCAGCATGGGGCCACAAATGAGCTCTCTCCATAGAGAGCCTGCCTGGTGCTCACGAAGCCCTGGACTCTATCCCAGGCACCACATAAAACGAGGGCTGGTTCATGATTATGAATCCCAGCACAGAGGCAGGAGAATAAGATGTTCAAGACAATCGTCAGCTACATAAAGAGTTTGAAGCTAGCCTGGGCTACACTCCCATTATGGGTGTGAGTTGTAGCACCTCACCCAGTCCTCCCACCACCTCGACCTGCCAACTCTCTCCTTTCCCCTCGTGATGGACATGCTGGCTCTTTTCTGGGGACAAGAAGGAACAGTTCTAGAGAAGTTTCTGGAAGTGCTTATGGCCAGTTTTGGCTTCAGCAATGACACAAATGTGCAGGCTTCCATCCTTGTTCTGTGAGGCTGGGGATCAGCCATACAGAAGCCATGTCATGTCAATAAACAGGCTATTCTAGGGCTGCCGGGCCACATGGGAGAAGCAGTGGACCCCAGGGACACGTCCCAGCCCAGGCTGCCTTCCGGGACTCAAGAGGCTCCTTAGATGTGTCTTGCAAATCTCAGCTGACTGCGTCACTGAGGAGTAACATCTGTGAAGGCACCTGGCAGCCTTACATCTGAACGGCTCCAAGCATTGTCCAAGAAGGGAGGCTTGAGAGAAAAATCTCTGTTCTATGAACTTTACTGTGAAGTGCTTCCAGCTTTAAGAGGGGACAATGCCTTGTTTAGTGGAGACCTTTCTTCCTGAAGAATCTCCGAGTCAGGAGGGCAGAAAAAAAAAAATGAACCAGACCTTCCAACCTCTCAGGAACTTGGTATATTTATGTACTCATTGTTCATGAATATGTGTGTGCACATGGGTGTATATGCATGTGTGTATATGTGTACCAGGCTGGTCATTCTTCTGCCTCCTGAGTGCTGGGCTTAAAAGCATGTACCTGGTCCTGTACCTGGCTTTTTATGTGACTGGTCGGACTGAACACAGGTCTTCACGCTTGTATGACATATACCTTACCAAATAAGCCATCTCCTCAGTCCTTCTTGGTAACTTAAAGCCTTCCATTCAAAGCAGATCCAAGGGGCTGGAGAGATGGCTTAGTGGCTAAGAGAACTGGCTGCTCTTGCCGAGGACTCAGGTTCAGTTCTCAACATCCACAAGGTGGCTCACAGCCATCTGAAGTAAAGAGGATCTGAGCCCAGACAGAGAACACCACACTAAACTCCACCTTCTAAAGGAAATGACCTGGTGTTCCTGGTGCCTTTTGCAATTTGCTCACTGCTGAGGTATGAGGACCATGGAGACTACCTCATTTTAGACAAGAAATTAAGCACTACAACTCTGACCAGAATTTGGATACATTATTTTACTTCCTACTTTTGATTAACCTGGTATACACCGTTTTCAGAAGAATGCAGCTGAGGTCCACTAAGATAAAGAGTCTGCCCCAGGTCCCAGGTTGCTGTCTGATGCACAGGGGGCTGTTTCTCACAGAGGTGGGGATGGGGTGGGGATGGGGGTGTGTCATAGTTTGGAATCAAACAGGGATGAAGTTTAAGATGTGGCCACATGGGGGCAGTGGATCAATGTAAGACAGAGAAGCAACCCCTTGTCTTTGCCCTCAGGCTTTGGCAGAAAAATAGCAGGTAGCAAGTGGGTCCACTTAATAGAGTTCCATGGATAAGAGGCAATTGGGTTTCAGCAGGAGACTGCCTGGTCTCAGTGCCACTACTGCCGTTTATTGGCATGTGGTACCCTCCTGCTTTCTCTCTGATCTGGCTGTCTCATCCTCCGGGGATGTTGCAGTGATGGCTACGCAGAGCAAGTTACAGCTTACAGGGACCGTCAGAAGCAATTTGGAGAGGAGTGGTTCATCGTGATTGATAAAAAAAACAGTTAGCAAACAATAGTTCTACTCCAGTAGAACCATCTGGAGAAACCAGGATGGATGGTGACGAGCTGAGGGCAGTTGCCCATGTGAAGTTATAAAGTTATAAAATATAAGCCTACAGATGAAAGATGCAAGAACTCCAGGAGAAAGGACCTCTGGAGCAAGCAACAACGGAACCTGGTGATGACCTCTTCCAGCCTTTCCCTCAGAAGGACCTGTAACTGTTTACATGGGCACTTACATTACACTCTGAGAGCATGATGATTACAAAGCATCTTGAAGATGATTGCACACAGACTCCTAGTTGATATTGTTAATTAAAGACAGAAAGTGTAGGGGGCAGTACTGAAGAGATGGCTCAGCAGTTAAGACAGTGTTCTCCTATCCCCGGGGACAGGACGCAGTACCCACATAGAATGGCTCACAACCACCAGGAACTCAAGCTCAAGGTATCTATTACCTTCTTCTGACTTCAATCATTGCACTAGTGGAAACATACAGACATAATTTTAAGGGGGTAGAGGCAGGCGTGGTGGCACAGGCTTTTAATGCTAGCACTCAGGAGGCAGAGGCAGGCAGATCTGAGTTTGAGGCCAGTCCAGTCTACATAGTGAGTTCCAGGACAGCCAGGGCTATGTAGATACCTGTCTCTGAAAATATCAAAATAAGTAATAGGGCTAGAGAGATAGCTTAGTGGTTAAAAAGCACTGGCTGCTCTTGCAAAGGACCCAGGTTCAATTCCCAGCACACACACGATGGCTTGTAACTGTAACTCCATTCTAAGGATCTGACACCTTTTTCTGGCCTCACAGGCATCAAACATACATGTGGTGGACCAACATACAAATAGGCAAAACAGCCATGCACACAAATTAAAACTAAAATTTAAAGAACAAATAAATAGTGATTTTTAAATGCAAAGTTGGAGGCAGTTCTGATGGAGTTCACTTGGTAAACTGTTTTATCTAGCATGTAGAAGCCCTCAGAAAAGTTCTGGAAGGATGATGTCTCAGGGTTTCATTGTTATGAAGAGACACCATGACCTAAGCAACTCTTATAAAACAAAACATTTAATTGGTGCTAGCTTACAGTTTCAGAGGTTTGATCCTTTATCATCATGGCAGGAAACTTAACAGCACGCAGGCAGACTTGGTGCTGTAGGAGCCCAGAGTTCTACACTTTCACAGGCAGCGGGAGGAGACTGAGTACCACACTGGGTGTAGCTTGAGCACATATGAACTCAAAGCCCGCTGTATCCTGTAACAGGTAGGGATGCTGGGAGAACCTGGCAGCCAGGTCCACTTTGAGATGTTACGTAGGCACCTCAGCCATTTGTCCTGGGTTTGAAACTTTATAGACAATGGGAAGAGAAAGACTTAAGAAACAACAAAACCCTCCTAGGCAGGAACTTAGCTCAAGAGGAACATGCTTGCCAGGGATGTGAGATGCCCTAGGTTCAAACTCCACTGCCACAAACAAGCCAACAAATGCTTCTTCTCCTCCCTTCCCCTCAGCCCCTGGAGTCTTTATGTTTTCTTTTTTACTTAAGTGCAAATATGGATGCACATGAGTGTAGTGCCCATGGATGCCAGAAGAGGGCAGCAGTTACCTGGGCCTGAGGTCACAGGAGGCTATGAGCAACCTGACGTAGTTCTGGGAACCACACTGGGGTCCTACAGAAGAGCAGTGTTCAGTCTTAACCACTGAGCTGTCTGCCTAGCCCTGAAGTTGCTTTTTAGTAGTAGTTCAACCTGTGCCTTACTCCTTCCCAGAGAGGAAAATAGGGCTGACCCACAGAGGATCTGAGTTCAAATCCTTAGTAAAAAGCTACACATTGCTATGTGTGTAGCCTCAGTGCCGTGAGGGGCAAAGACAGGGGACTGTTATGGCTTGCTGGCAGCCAGCCTGTCTCCAGGTTCAGCGAGAGACACTGCCTCAGGGGAATAAGGCAGACAGTGGTAGAGCAGGACACTGGATGTCCTTTTCTGGCCTCCTCATACCTGTGCACGCATATCCACATACATTACACATACAGGTCTCAGTGAAAAGGGAATAGGGAGACTTGGGATTCCAACTTAGGGAAAGACAGCTGCTGCCACTGTCAGACGTGTCAGAACCCCCAGCCTCCTATGGCTTTATAATCTTTCTGGTCAGTTTTTTAATCAAGGACCCACCTTTCAAGACAAACTGTGTTGATCAATTAAAAATTCTTTTTAGGCAGGCCATAGTGGCACACAGCTTTAATTTCAGCACTTGGGAGACTGAGGCAGGCAGATCTCTAAGTTCAAGGCCAGCCTGGTCTAGGTAGTGAGTTCCACAACAGGTTATGTAGAGAGATCCTGTCAAATAAGTAAATAAGTAAGTAAATAACTAAAACAAAAAAAAAATGGGAAAAACCCAACTACAACAAAAATCTTTTCAGAAAATGGAACAATGCACACACCTGTCATCCCAGCAACCTGTCAGTCATCCCAGCACACCTGTCAGTCATCCCAGCACACCTGTCAGTCATCTCAGTACTCCTGTCATCCTGGCACTAAGAATGAGAGGACTATGCCAGGCAGTGGTGGCGCACGCCTTTAATCCCAGCACTTGGGAGGCAAAGGCAGGCAGATTTCTGAGTTTGAGGCCAGCCTGGTCTACAGAGTGAGTTCCAGGACAGCCAAGGCTATACAGAGAAACCCTGTCTTGAAAAAAAAAAAAAAAAAGAAGCCATAATAGCCACTTTTAAAAGATACTTGCACATGTGTATGTGCGCTTGCACACGCATACACACACAGCTCAGATAACACTGCAGGAGAGAGAACAGAAAGAAAGAGCCAGAGGATGGGAAGATGTCTTCTGGACATGACATAGCCAGTACACTCAGGCAAGAGAGAGAGAGAGAGAGAGAGAGAGAGAGAGAGAGAGAGAGAGAGAGAGCAACAGAAAAGAAAGAAAGAAAGAAAGAAAGAAAGAAAGAAAGAAAGAAAGAAAGAAAGAAGTAAAAAGGTGAGAAACTATCCTCTCAGCACTTATTTTATCACTTACCATGCTGTGCACTGCTCGGCACCCTGAAGTCACATGCCACGCCAAGGAGTCTTTCTGATACACCTTTAAGGAACTCATTTTGGTACCATTTTACAGATGAGTAGAGTAGAGCTCAGAGGCCAACCATGACCTAAAGGCAAGTGTCAAACAGATGCCTCTTCTAGAAGAACCTCTTTGTGGATGGACTCTTAAAGCCGGGAAAAGTCTTTATTGCTGGCCATTAACTGCATGGAGAACTTGCCCAAATCCTGCAGCCCTGAACCTTACATGCCATGCCATGTACGTGTCTTTTATATACAAAAACTGTATTCTGGTTGTCACACTTCATTAAAAGGACACAGGACTACAGAAGCCAAAAAGCAAGCTTAGTACATTTAGGTACTTTTTATTTGGAGACTTTCCTGGAACTACGGACAATTTGTCAGATGTTGGGACCTACGTGTTGGGTTTTAAGGTCAGAATGGTGCCTCTAACATGGTGTCAGTCATGCTATGACACAGGGACCTGTTACCCATGGCACCTCTTCCTCCAATAGGATTCCCCACTTGCCTCTCCGCACTCCCTTACACTATTCTGGTTCTGCTGACAGCTCCCATCCCTTGCTGCCTGAGCCCAGCCTGGACCTTCCCTAGTGAGAAGTGAGTGGTCACAATCCTCAGATTTGTCCCTGTCCCAAGAAAAGGAGAGAAGAACCAAGAGAGGAGGATAGTGATCAGGCCCTTGGGAGGAAGCCAGGAGCTTCACTGTCCAGAAGGGGCCTTTACACTTGCCAGGTTTGGGGGGGGGGGGGGACTAGGACTGGGTTTGGACCCATGGGAGGGACTCTGCATTGTCAATTGGGCACATATAGCTCTTACAAGGGACCAGTTTAGTTCCCAACTCCCACTTCAGGTATCTCATAAAAGCCTGCAACTCCAGCTTCAGGGGATCCAGTGCCGTCTTCTGGCCTGTATGTACATCTCTACAGATATACACAACTCTACAAACACACGAATAATTAACACAGTCCTTGTTCCTGATCATCTGGCAAACAAATAACGGTCTCTTCCCTTCCCAAGGAAAAAGCTGTATTTTTTTCCCCCCGCCCTTATTTGTGGAGCAACAGTAGAGACATAAACAGAGTTGAAACCAAACTGGCAGCTATGGTTGCGGCAACTTCTCTCCATGTCAGACAAAGCAGTGTCTACATCTGGCTTTTAATATCACACAGGGTTCAATTTGCAAATCAAAATGATGACAGGCAGGTCGAGCATGTTGCAAGACTGCGAGCTTCTGGAGATGAGCCGGGAGAGGTGCGGGGCTCCTGGTGTCTGTGGCAGAAGGCAGAGAAGAGCAGGTGCCAGGGACGGAGGAACACTGCGGAGGACAGGAGACTCTGGAACTTATGAATATTCCAGACTGACTTCCAGGCCTGTGAGAGCAGAACCTGATCCTCTGTTGGGGGCACAGCTGGGGCTTCAAGCTGGTGGGATGCAAAGGACATCCAGACAGGGAGGCTGCAATCCACTCTTAGCACGGTGCCTGGGCCTGGGCCTGGCAGGGGAGGGCAGCAGCTTGAGACCCCCATAGCCCGCCCAGCTTCTCTTAATGAGCCCCACTAGGAGCTCCAGCTGTCAATCATCCTCCTGGCAGAGTCCAGTGAGTCCACAGCCTTCCTCTGAGAAAGAGGCTGCTACAAAATTATACCAGGCAGCAGATCTGGCCTGACAGAACTAGAGGTAAGAGTCTTGGACTTGCAGGGGGCTAGAAAACCTCAACAATCTAGTTTTTTTTTTTCTCTATGGCGATTCCAGGAAGTCCAAACCTGCCTCTCTCCTCAGCATGAGCTTTCGGGAGGAAACAGACCTGAGGCTGAGAACAGGTCAGGTGCAGACATCAGAAGCAGAGATCCTGGGAGCTTGAGTTGAAGCCAGACTTGTAGGGGTGGGGACCCAGAGCAGAGAGGGGTCCCAGAAGCCACCCCTCGGCCTTAGCCTTCCTCGAGTGTGTTCGTGTTCGTGCTCCCCCGACACACACCCCCCCCATGCTGGTAAAGGCGACTTAAGGAAGAAGGGGCTTATTTTTGGTTCTTAGTTTGAGTGTTTCAGAAGGGAGGCGTGAAAGCGTGAACAACTATGGTGGGAGCAGGGGTGGGGGTGAGTTGCTCAGGAGGTGTGGGGGAGGGGAGAGGGAGGGATGGGGGAGGGAGAGGCGGATGTTCTGATTTCTCCTCTTCCTTTTTCTTCAGGATGAGAACCACGGGATAGCACCTTCAGCTCAGGGTGGGTTTCCCTCCTCCATTAAACTTTTCTAGAAAAACCTTCACGAGACAGGCCCAGAATGTGTCACCTAGGTGACCAAATCCAGGCAAGATGACAACAAAGATTGGGTAGTACACTAACAACCATCTATTGTAGAGTAAGACTCTAAACCAGGGGCCCAAGTCCAGGGTCCTTGACATGGGTTCTTGGCATCTAGAAGTCTGTCAGTCCTACAGCTCAGTAAGAGGGGGATATATGAGATGTGACGCTCAGAGATAGCGGACACTGAGGGGCCACTTTAGCAAAGACAGTCCTAAATGTGGGCCTATCATATCCATGACATTTCTCCTCTCTCTCTCTCTCTCTCTCTCTCTCTCTCTCTCTCTCTCTCTCTCCCCTGCCCCTTTCCCTTCCCCCTCCCCCTCTCCCTCTTCCTCTCTTCCTCTTCCTCCCCTTCCCTCTTCCCTCCCCCCCCCCCATAAGACAGGGTTTTCCTTTGTAACCCTGACTGTCCTAGAACTCACTCTGTGGACCAAGCTGTCCTCAAACCCACAGAGATCCACCTCTGTGCTGCAATTAAAAGCAAGGGTCACCACACCCCACTTTCATGACCTAATCTGCAAAATTCATTCACTCCTTCTCAAAGTGGACCAAGGTCTCTTCAACTGTGGGCTCAAAGCCCGATCCACCTTCCTGAGATCTGGATGTGGAAGGCAGCCTTCAGGATGGCTGCAACCCTAGGTTAGCTCTCTTCCCGTGAGCCTGTGAGGTTAAACAGACAAGATATCTTTCCCCCACTTGGCATGCAATGATGAGTCTGACACAGAACTCAGCCAGGGACATGTTCCATTCAAAAACCAAGGAAACAGGTAAAAGAACGCCATCACTCACGAAAGTTCTCAAATCCATCTGATTAAGTATTGGAGTCCATTGATCCAGTCTGGAAGCCTGGGAAGAACTCTCTGCAAGCTTTGGCTGCACCCTTGGTTCTTGGTTCTGCCTCAGAACACTGCTTCCTGTGACTTGAGTGGCGTTACATATTTGCAGCTGAGCAGCAACCATGACCACACTTCCTTAAGGTGAAATTTGGAAGAGCCCAACTGATAGGCTCTTTCTCATCCTCCTCCTGTGTGTGCAAGTTACTACATGCATGTATGGGCATCTGTGAGAGAGAGCATGTGAGCGTGTATGTGCGTGTGTGTATGTATATGTGTGTGTCTGTCTGTCTGCCTGTCGAGAGAGGTCTTATTATAAGTTTAGGCTATCCTTGAACTTTCAGCAGTCCTCCTGCCTCAGCCTCCCAAATGCTGGGATGCCAGACATGTGTCAGCACATACTCAGCGTTGTTTTCTGTGTCTCCTCTCTTTCAGTCCGGGCTGGCAATGTTTCTACTCCTGTACCTGTATTAGTTGCCTTTCTATTGCTGTGGTAAGTCCACAGTGGGACAAAGGGTTCATTTGGGGATCTAGTTACAGAAAGATATGAGTCTACCATGGCAGGTAACCGTGGCAGCAGGCAGCAGACATGGTAGCAGGAACATCTGGAGTTGGTATCTTGAGCCACAAGCACCAAGCAAAAGTGCGAACTGGGAATAATTATTGAGAGTCTTTGAAACCTCCAAGTCCAGCAAGGTCACACTGCCTAAGCCTCCCCAGGCAGCTAAGGACCTACTGAGGATCAAGTAAGTGTTAAAATGAGTGAGCCAGGGTCAGGGGTGTGGTGATACATTGTCTTTGTCTTTAATCCCAGCATTAAGGAGACAAAGGTAGGCCAGCCTGTTTGTAAGTTCAAGGCCAGCCTGGTCTGCATAGTGAGTTCCAGGACGGCCAGGTCTATATAACAGAGACCTATCGCAACAAACAAGATGCAGAATAGAATACTGCAGATGCTTTTCAATAAATTGAACATATCACACCTAACCTGCTGTGGGTCCTTAGCTCTGCATGCCTTCCACATTCACAGAACTAATAAGTTAACTTGCAGTTAGGGCAAAATTGTTTGTTTGTTTTTGTTTTTTCGAGACGGGGTTTCTCTGTGTAGCTCTGACTGTCCTGGAACTCACTCTGTAGACCAGGCTGGCCTCGAACTCAGAAATCCGCCTGCCTCTGCCTCCCAAGTGCTGGGATTAAAGGCATGTGCTACCACTGCCCGTCTAGGGCAAATTTTTGAACTAAAATATTGAACTTTATTTTCCAGTGCTGGAGTGTAAGACAGACCCCATCACTCTGGTGCGTAGTAAGGTGGAGTACTGTGACAGAGCAGATGTAGTGAGGCAGTAAGAAGCAGAATGACAAGATATAGTCCCCCAAAGGATGCAGCCTCAGGGACCTACAACCTGCAGTGAGGCCCCATCTCCCAAAGGTTTCCAGAGCAGAGTCACAAGCCAAACCTTCAACACAGCAGCCTGCAGAGTCATTTCACATTCAAACCATGACAGTGGTGACTGCCTATCGCTGGGTATTTATTTCCAGAATGTATTTTTTAAAGTTATTTGCTTTATGTATAAGTGCTCTATCTGTTTGTACAGATGTTTCAGATCGCATTATAAATGATTGTGAGCCACCATGTGGTTGCTGGGAATTGAATTCAGGACCTCTGGAAGAGCAGACAGTTCTCTTAACCACTGAGCCATCTTTCTACCCACCCCCACCCCCAGCATGTATTTTTAAGCAATATGCGTACATGCTGGGCACAGCGGTGCATGCCTTTAATCCCAGCATTCAAGATGCAGAGGCAGGCATATCTCTATGAGTCTGAGGCTATCTTAATCTACAGAATGAGATCTAGGCCAGCTGGGGTTACATAGTGAAACCCTGTCTCAGAAAAGCAAAACAACGCCTCTGGGCAGTGGTGGCGCACGCCTTTAATCCCAGCACTTGGGAGGCAGAGGCAGGTGGATTTCTGAGTTCAGGCTAGCCTGGTCTACAGAGTGAGTTCCAGGACAACCAGGACTACACAGAGAAACCCTGTCTCAAAAAAAAAAAAAAAAAAAAAAAAAGCAAAACAATAACAAACCAATAAAACTACACACATACAAAAAAAATATATACTTCTAGAACTGAGGAGATGGCTCAGACATTAACAGTACTTGTTACTCTTATAGAGGTCCCTGATTGAATGCCCAGCATACACACGATGTCTCACAACCATCTATAACTCTAGTTCCGGGACATCCAATGCCCACTTCTGGCTTCTCTGGACATATGTTACATATATACACATGACATACAATTTAAATAAAAGTAAATGCTCACAGTGTTTTCTGTTTCCCCTCTTAGTATCTTTTTAAAGTATTTATTTATTTATTGTTTTTTCAGAATAAGCTTTTTTGTAGGAAGCCGCTGTTAGCGGTGGTATAATTCGCCATTCCAAGATGGCACGGACATCGTGTCCTCTCCACTAGTAAACAATTATCTGCGCAGGTGCAAAGGCAGAAAGCACGCCAAAAGTCACTGCCCATCCTGGGGCGTAATATGGGGTGATGAGTGAACAGCCAATCAGAAGTGAACACGTCACTCTAGGGTGTATTTAAGCTGTGCCTCTTCCTGTCTTTGGCCCTTCCGCGGTCTTTTCGATTCTGCTGTTACAAGTAAAGCCTCGTTTGTAGTAACTACCCGATCACTGCCTCCCTGTCCTTTTTCACGGGCGGAGGGGACACGGGAGGCGCGCACAACACTTTTTCTGTATAGTTTTCTTTGGCTGTCCTGGAACTTGCTCTGTATACGAGGCTGGCCTTGAACCCAGAGATCCACCTGCCTCTGCTTCCCAGGTGCTAGGACTAAAGGTGTGCATCACTATCACTCAGCCTATTTTTCTATTATTATTTTAAGTTTAATTTCTTAAAACGTTTTGGAGACAGAATCTTAGATAGCCTAGGTTGGTCTCAAACTTGTTTTGTAGTCAAGGACTTCTGTTCTTCCTGCCTCTGCCTCCAGAGTGCTGGGACTATAGAGCCGCATCACCATGCCCAGATTTACATGGCACAGGGGTCTGCACACTAGGCCAACACTCTACCAAATAAGCCACATATTCAGCTCCCTCTCTAACATGTCTGTGTTAAATGTGGTCACCACTGTTGGTGGTAGGGCCTTACAGGAAGTGAAAACTTCATATTGGAGATGGTCCTAGCCCAAACTGGTGTGTCTTAGTTAGTGTTTTACTGCTGTGAACAGACACCATGAACAAGGCAACTCTTATAAGGACAACACTTAATTGGGGCTGGCTCACAGGATCAGAGGTTCAGTCCATTATCATCAAGGGAGGAACATGGCAGCATCCAGGCAGGCATGGTGCAGGAGTCGCTGAGAGTTCTACAGCTTCATCTGAAGGCTGCTAGCAGAATAGTGGCTTCCAGGCAGCTAAGAGGAGAGTCTTAAAGCCCACATTCACAAGGCCACGCCTACTCCAAAAGGCCACACCTCCTAATAGTGTCACTCCCTGGGCCAAGCATATACGAAAACTCACAATTCCTTCCTTCCTTTACTAACTTTTGAAGATAAGGTCTTACATTAACTCTGCTGGCCTGGAAATCTCTCTGTAGACCAAGCTGGTCTCGAACTCACAGAGACCTGCCTGCTCTGCCTCCCGAGTGCTGGACTAAAGCAGGCACCGCTCCGTTGTGCATCTTGGTTCTATTGCTGCACTGCGTATGCCAGGCGGCGAGCTCATGTGCTTCCAGACTCTTCTCTTATCTTTGCCTCCTGGCTTGCTGCAGAAGTGCTAAGATGACAGATACATGCCACCAACCCAGCGTCCTGTGGCTGTTGTCAGCTTTCACAGCTGGTGCTTTCACCTACCTGCTGAGCCATCTCCTGGGCACAAAACTTGCTCCTGTGCATCTGTCTGAGTATATCCCGGTAGACGTGAGTGGCGTGTCACTGTGAAGTGCTGTGCGTTTCTGTGATAAGTCATGACAGTGAGAATCCCCTCATACACACGTTCAGTCACTTCTGCTTGACCTTCATCCCAAGGTCCAGTCTTGTCCAGTGAGACTCTGCTTTAATACATTAACTTAATCGATTAGTTTATTAATAAAGTATTCTTCCTTGTTGTTGTTGTTGTTGGAGACAGGGTCTCTTGCAGCCTAGGCTGACCTTAACATTGATATGTAGCAAGGGTAGCCTTGAACTCTTGACACTTCTGCTTCTACCCAGAGTACACTACTTGCTTATGGGAATGTCTCTAAGATGCTGTCTTAGTCAGGGCCACTATTACTGTAATGAAACAGCATGATCAAAGGCCGCCTGGGGAGGAAAGGGTTTATTTTATTCACAGTTCCATATTACAGTTCATCAAAAGCTTTGAAGGACAGGAAAGTCAAGCAGGCCAGGAACCGGAACCGGGAGGCAGGGGCAGACGCAGAGAGCCCTTGAAGGGGTGATACTTATCTGCCTGCTCCCATGGCTCGTTCAGCCTGCTTTCCTATAGAGTCCTACACCAGCAGGTCAGGGATGGTCCCCCTACAATGGCCTGGGCCCTCCCGTATTAATCACTAATTAAGAAAATGCCCAGCCTGGCAGTGATGGCATCAGCCACCGCCTTTAATCCCAGTGCCCGGGATGCAGAGGCAGGCAGAGCTCCGTTTGAGACCAGCCTGGTCCTACAGAGGGAGTTCCAGGACAACTGGGGCTACACAGAAAAACCCTATCTTGAAAATATATATATTAAAAAAAGAAGAAGAAGGGAAGGAAGGAAGGAAGGGAGGAAGGAAAGAAGGAAAGAAGAAGGAAGAAAATTCCCTACAGGCTTGCCTGCAACTTGATCTTATGAAGGCTTTTTCTCATTAGTCAACCTTCTGTCATTGTGATGAAGTACCTGAGATAACAACCGGTTTTGGTCTGGTTGCAGAGGTTTGAGCTGATGGCCAGGCTGCTTCTGGCTCTATATTAATGTAGCATCTTGTGACAGGACAGCAGGGAAGCAAAACTGCTGAAATGTTTTCTGAGAGCACAAAGAAGCTGTGTTGCAGAGATAGCCAAGGTTGTACCTCATGCTGCAGCTGGATTTGGTAATGTGTAAGAGTCACTCGGGTGGTACTGGTTTTGGAGGCATGAAGGGGTCATGAAGAACAGCTGAGGCTTGGCACTGTGAGAGGCCAGGGAAGGCCATTGGTGAAGGCACAGCCTCAGTTGCAGTTAATGGCCCAGGACTGGAGGGGTCACACAAAGTAGTTGAGACTTGGCACCATGAAGAGAGCCTATGAGAGGCTATTTGTGAAGCCTAGTTGCTGCAGAAGACCCCAGTGTTCTGGAGATGCCAGTACCATGGGATCATCACCAAGTACAGCAGCAGCCATGGAGTGGATCAACCTGAGCTTAGAGCACTACAGAGGGCAGGGCTGGAGAAGTGACACCAGCCCTTTGGAGGAGCCGTAGGATCATGTGTGGATCCCAGACATTGGACAGTTGGAGTTTGATTTTGCTTTTGATTGTGACTGTGCCCTGATATTTTTCCCTCTTGAAGGAAGAAAGTATATTAATGCAGCCCACAGTTAAGAGACTTTTAATTGTAAAAAGACTTTGAATTTTAAAAGAGATTGAATATTTTAAAGGGATTGAAAATTTAATATGTAAGAATTTGCAAAGACTGTGGGACTTTTAAAGTTATTCAGATCTTGGGGATGAATAAGAAAGTAAGGGTTGGCCAGGCTGGGCAGTGGTGGCGCATGCCTTTAATCCCAGCACTTGGGAGGCAGAGGCAGGAGGATTTCTGAGTTTGAGGCCAGCCTGGTCTACAGAGTGAGTTCCAGGACAGCCAGGGCTACACAGAAAAACCCTGTCTCGAAAAACCAAAAACAAACAAACAAAAACCAAGAAAGTAAGGGTTGAAGTTTAATAGTGATGTGTTTGTGTGTCACGGATGGTTGTGAGCCATCATGGGGGTACTGGGAACCGAACCTAGAACCTCTAGCAAGAGCAGCAAGTGCTTGGCTGCTGAGCCATCTCTCCAGCCCTACACAATTAAAAAGAAAAAGACAGGGCTGGAGAGATGGCTCAGTGGTTAAGAGCATTGTCTGCTCTTCCAGAGGTCCTGAGTTCAATTCCCAGCAACCACATGGTGGCTCACAACCCTCTGTAATGGGATCCAACGCTCTCTTCTGGTGTGCCAGAAGACAGCAATAGTGTACTTATACATAAAATAAATAAATCCTTTTTTTTTTTTTTTTTTTTTTTTGTTTTTTCGAGACAGGGTTTCTCTGTGTAGCCCTGGCTGTCCTGGAACTCACTCTGTAGACCAGGCTGGCCACGAACTCAGAAATCTGCCTGCCTCTGCCTTCCAAGTGCTGGGATTAAAGGCGTGCGCCACCACTTGCTGGGCTTGTGCAGTTCTTTCTACAAAGCTTTTATTCTGGGACTGGAAAGCTAGCTCAGCAGTTAAGGCACTTGTTGAGCGAGTGGGATAGAATGGCACACACCTTTAATCCCAGCAGTTGGGAGGCAGAGGTAAGGAGATCTCTCTGAGTTCGAGGCCCGCCTGGTTTACATAGTGAGTTCCAAGAGATCCAGGGTATATAGTGAGAAACAAAAAGTCCCATGGTGGCTACAGGGGAATAATGAAGTTACGATTGTGTTTCCCCTCCCCCTTTCCTCCTTTTCTCCACATCTCTGCTCTCCAGAGGCAAACACAATGGTCGTCTTCATTTCTTCAATTACCATTTATTTCTATATTTTAGAATATTCGGTCTGCCATCGCTTGCTACACAGTCTTATTTATTATTCATTCACTTGCTATGGATGAAAAGAGCATTAAATCTCTTCCATCCACTCTGCTGTGCCCTCCCTCACCCCTAAATACAGCCCAGCGTTTGCCGGTCCCACAGTCCAGGTTTCCGCTATGGTGCTTGTACAACATGGGTCTTGTCTAAGTGGGTTTGGTTTTGTTTTGCCATGAGGTCTGTGTAACTATGGTTCAAATATCCTTACGCTTTTTTTTTTTTTAAACATTTATTTATTTTGTCTGTGTCTACCAGTGTGGGTGTGCATGCCATGGTGCATGTCTGGAGGTCAGAGGATGACTTGTAGAATTTGTTTCTCTTTCCACCATGTGTCTTCTGGGGATCCCTCTCCAGTGTGTCCTTAACCCCTGAGCCGGCTAACCACTGGCTCAGTCTCCTGAAACCACACCCACCCAGTCCCTCCACCTGCATTTCCTTGTTTTGTTTTTCTTTTGTTTTGTTTGGAGACAGGATCTCTCTCTGTAACCGTGGCTGTCCTGGAACTCACTATGTAGACCAGGGTGGCCTTGAATTCACGAAGATCCACCTGCTTCTTCCTTCCTTTCCAGTCCTGGTATCAAGCAAAGGCACACACCACCATGTCCAGCCTACATTATTTTTTTAAACAGAACTTTTTGTGTTTGCCTCATTCTTCACTGTTTGTTTTTTTTCCAGTGTCTGCCCAGGCCTCTCAATATCTCTGTCACTCTATACAGTTCCTCTTAGCACAGGATAAATATCCATCCCATTCCTGGAATAATTTTTCAAAAATATTCCACGGAGAATTTCCTGTCTCCCCTCCTGCACCCATCTGAAGCAGCTAGTTTCTTTTTCTTTCTATTGTGTGGGGGCAGGAGGAGTTGATCACATGATTTTTCTTCCTTCCTTCCTTCCTTCCTTCCTTCCTTTTTTCCTTCCTTCTTTCCTTCCTTCCTTCCTTCCTTCCTTCCTTCCTTCCTTCCTTCCTTCCAAGACAGGAACTTACATAGAGAAGGCTGACCTCAGACCCTTCATCCTCCTGCCTCCATTTCCTAAGCGCTGGGATTACAGAAACTTGCTAACATCTTTGTGTGCCTTAGGTTTTGGGGTGTTTTTGTTTTTGTTTTTGTTTTTTTTTTTAGAAAGGATCTATTCCTCTGTTTTGATTGGTTGGTTGGCTCCCTTTTTTTATTTCGCAAAGTTTAAATGTATTTTTAAGTTTTGTATATACTTGGTTGAGACTTTGGCCCAGGTTTAGGTGAGTTCTTAGTTTAAAAAGCATCCTGGGGTTGGGAGAGATGGTCCTGTCCATAAAGTACTTCCTGGGAAAGCTTGAGAACCAGAGTTCAGACACCCACATTAGAAAGCCTGTCACCCCAGTGATAAGACCTCTGGAATTGCTAGCCAGCCAGTCCAACTGAATTGGGGGGGGGGAGAGAAAGAGAGAGAGAGAGAGAGAAAGAGAGAGCTGGGGAAGGTGGCACATCTTTAAAACCAGTACTTGGGAGGCAAAGGTGGACAGATCTCTATAAGTTCAAGGCTAGCCTGGTCTACATGGTGAGACTGTCTTGAAAACAAAAGGTAGAGACTGATTGAGGAAGATACTTGGTATCAATATCTGGTCTCCACATACATCCACATATATGTGCAAGCTTACTGACACACACACACACACACACACACTAATAGAATAAAATTTAAAAGCATCATACTCGAGGCCCTGAATTCCACACCTCAGAAAAGAAAGTACCATCGCCTAGACCTTGGCAAATCTCCACCTCTTTCAGTCTTCAGTGCTGTCTTTCAAATACTAAGGGCTGGATGTGAGTCAGTCAACAGAGTGCTTGCCTGCTCTGCACAGAGCCCTGGCTTTGGACTCCTCAGCACCACATCAAAAACAGGTGTCGTGGTGAACGCCTGTAATCACAGCACTTGGAAGGTAGGGTCAGGAGGATCAGGAGTTCAAGGTTAAAATCCGATTTGAGCTTCCAGGTCTGTTTTCTTTCTGCTTTCAGTTCTTCCTTCTTGTTTTGTTTTGTTTTGTTTTGACAGGGCCTCACTGTATAGCCCAGGCCAGCCTTGAATTTTTGAAGCCCTTCTTACCTCCGCCTCCCAAGAGCTGGTGTTCAAGGCATTGCTTTGCTGGGTCTTCGTTTCCTACTCTAGAAACAAAGCTGACTTTGTAGCCTCTTCCCCACCTCAACCCTGTGCCCTGGGCCTCAATGATGCATGACTGGGAAGTCTATAGAACCTAGCTAGCTGTCTCAGTGCCTGAGAAGACTCTACAAACTATCAGTCAGGGTGTGTTCACCTGAGGGCTGGATGGCAGGGCTACACGTGCTGTATGATTTTCTGAGTGGTGCTTAGCCCCAGGCCTGCTTAGCTTTCCTGATTATGTAACAGTGGTTCCTGACCCTGCCCTGCCTACACATTAGAATTACCTGGGATACTAGGATCCCTCTCTGGAAGTCCTGAGCAGATAGGGCTGACGACCCACACAACTTGTCTTAAATTCTTTCTCTCTTTCTTTCCAGGGTCTTTTGTATCCCTGGCTGGCATCAAACTCATTATGTAGCAGACGGTGACCTTGAACTCTGAATCCTGTCTCTGTCTCCTAAGTGCTGAGGTTGCAGGTATAAATACCACTCTTGGTCTCTTCTGGGCTGGTAGCAGAACCCAGGGCTTCGTGTGTGCTAGAAAGTCATTCTACCTACAGTGCTACATTTCCACCCCCTTCTAAGTGTTTCCTGAATGACTCTCACATGCAGCCTAGACCAAAACACACGCTAGGTGATCCGGAAGCCCCCTGTCAATGCTAGGGATAGTCTATAGCCTGCTGGGCATTGCTAGGCCATGGGCACAGATGGCGGTACCGTCTGGGCTGAGCCACTGCAGCAGTGCTGGGTTTCCCAACTAAAGCAGGACCCTCTCCCCAGCTAGCCCAGGGACCCAATTGGCAGAGACAAGAGTGACTCAGATGATAAGGTCACAGCTGTGCACCTGGCAGGGGGCCACAACACTGATCCAGGAAGCCTTCTGAGACACTTGGTCTCATGGTTACATGGTGGGGGCACGGATGGTCAGCTGCCTAGGGGGACAACGTGGCATGGAGGCATTTGCAAACCTTAGGGCGATGAAGGCTTCCTCCTGGGAACGGCTACATTTCCAAAAGTGTGTTTTTGCTTTGTATGTGTTAAGTTTTAAACTCCATTATAGTCGCTGGTCATTATAAAACCACGCGTAAGTATGGAGCAAGAGAAAGGACAACAGAGAAGGCACACGCTATTCAGTGTGCTGCAATAATCCCTGTTGACACTGGAATACTGTCATGCTTAGTTGGCCCAGTACATTCTGAGAGGACATGGTTAGCAGATCTGATCACTGTGCAAACACCATAGAGTGTGTTTGCACAACGATGGCTTCACAAGGCTGTAGTCTTATGGGCCCTCTGTCATACACACAGTCCACGGTGAACTGAAGTTTTTCTGTGGCCAATAACCATTTGCAAATGCACATGTGGCGATCCTGGCTGCTGACACTTGTGTGCAGGTAGGTGAAAACCCTGTCTGGTATTTCTCACTTCTTGGCATACCCACAGAACATAGGGAGGTGAAGGAGCTGGCAAGAGCCCTGTCTGTGGTCATGTGGTAAAGTTCCATTCCAAGTCTGTCTGGCTCTGATATTGGACAATCGGCCACAAGAGTGGATATAACCCCCATGATGGGAATTGACCCCAGAGAAAGAGAAAATGCTGGGTCTTATTTCATGAAACATCTCTCCCTCCCTCTCCCTCTCCCTCTCCCTCTCCCTCTCCCTCTCCCTCTCCCTCTCCCTCTCCCTCTCCCTCTCCCTCTCCCTCTCCCTCTCCCTCTCCCTCTCCCTCTTCCTTTCCCTCTCCCCCTCCCCTTCTCCCTCTCTCTCCCTTTCCGTATTATTTTATGTGTATGAGTGGTTTGCTTGTATGTTTGTATGTATGTGCCCAGCTCCCTGAGTAGATGAGAACATCAAATCTCCTGGGATTGAAGTTACAAAGGGTTTGTGAGTTACCAGGTAGGGCCTGGGGATTGAACCTGGATTCTCTGCAAGAGCAGTAAGTGCTGTTAACCACTGAGTCAACTCTCCAGCTCCGTGAAATATCTCTCGACCTTTCCTAAAACACATTAAAGCGGACTCGTCAGTGGCAAATCAGAAAAAAAGTTTCTTCTGCAGAAGACGTGTTAGAAACAGCTATTATCTCAACGTTCTGCTACATCTGACTATCTATCTATCTATCTATCTACCCATCCATTACGTGTTTATGCACCACGTGTGCATGCCGCAGTGTGCATGGAAAGACGGAAGACACCTTCAGGAGTCGATTGTCTCCTTCCATCAAGTGGGTCCCCGGTGATCGGGCTTGACCACAAGTACCTTTACCTATTGAGCCTTCTCACCTGCCAGCACATGACAGTTAAAATGCTAGTGACATGAGGCTATGGTTTCAGTGATCAGGGAAGGCAGGATTTGTGAGTTGAAGATCAGTCTGGGATATATAGTGAGACATTGCCTCAATCAGTCAATAAATGAATCAATGTGAAGATATATATACTTATGTATTGAATGTTAAATGCCTGGATTCAGTAAAAAAAAAAAAAAAAAATTTTTTTTTTGAGAGGACCTTACATATTCCAGGTTGGTCTCAAACCTCAAATTCACCTTTTAACTGAGGATGACCTTGAACTTCTGATCCTTCTGATTCTACTTCCTAAATGCTGGTATTCTGGGCAGGCTCCACCACACCCAATTTACATGGTTCCAGGGATGGGACCTAGGGTATCATGTGCACTCAGACAACCACTGTACCAACAGAGCTGCCTTCGAGGCCCACAATGATCCCGTTTTAAGGAACCTGTTCTGAGGAGACAGAAATGTAGTAGGTTTATTCAAACACACCATAACAATACTCAGGGACATGAAAACCACCACAAGAACCAATCCGAATGAACAATGTGTGACTGCAGAAACTTGGTCTGGTCAGATAAATATCATGTTACAATATGTTTAATGACACACAAAAATATTTAATGTATATACATACATAGCAAATAAAAGGCGGATATGAGCTCATTTGGTAGAGTTTGCAAAATAAATCCATATATTAAAAAAAAAGAAAGAAAGAAAAGAAAACAAGCCTGGCCCCAGGTGTAAGAGTCTGCAGCACAAATAACAGAGAGCAGGGGAGGAAGCTGAGTCTCTCTAGAATGCAGTGTGTTTGGGAGGACCTGAATTCCCCTGGGGACCTGACGTGCCATAGACACAGATGAGCTCTGTAAGTTCTAGGAGAGGCCTGCGTGAGGGCCAGAGGGGACCTGCCCAAGTGTTCAGGCTCTGAGTCAGGGTGAAAAACTGGCTTCAGATTCATGGCGCCAGGTCTAGACTGTGCATGGCACTTCTCCCGTGGGTGACCGGGAGGTAGGGCTCCCTTGTGAGCCACAGAGCTGAGTCTGCTTCATGGCAGTTAGTGACAGTCTTAAGCTATTCTAGGTCGGTAGGGAACAGGGGTGAGGGAAGAACAGCCAAGACCAAGGTCTACAATTACCGAAAGGAACAGACTGGAGAAGTCTTGTGACGCTAATTCCTAGTTGTAGTGGTAAAATGGGTTCAAATGTTTTACAGTCTAATTCATTTCTGTTGTTTTAAATATTGTTTATCCCAAATGCATATTAGTTTTTAAAAATTCTTTTATTTATATACTTATTGGGTGGGGGGAGGAGTTAAGACATGTTCCTCTTTGTAGCCCTGGCTGTCCTGGAATTCACTCTATAGACCAGGCTAATCTCAAACTCCACCTGCCTCTGCCTCCCAAGTGCTGGGATTAAAGGCATGCACCACCGTTGCCTGGCTGCTTTTGAAAATTGTTAAGGGCTGGAGAGTTGGCTCAGAGGTTAAGAGCACTGACCATTCTTCCAAAGGTCCTGAGTTCAATTCCCAGTAACCACATGGTGGCTCATCAACCATCTATAATGAGATCTGGTGCCCTCTTCTGGCATTCCCTTGTACATGCAGGCAGAACGCTGAATACATAATAAAAAGGGAGGGGGGGAGGAAAAAAATGTTAAGATAGAAGTGAGTGTTTGGCCTGGTGATACACCCTTGTCCTTCCAGCACTCAGGAGGCAGAACAGGAGGATCAGAAGTCTAAGATCATCTTCAGCTGTTAGTGTTAGTGTATAGCACGCTAGCTCTAAATAAGCCTAAGCTACAGGAAACTCTGTACCAAAAAGACAAAAAGATCCCAGGTGCCCGGCAGCAGGGGTGCACGCCTTTAATCCCAGCACTTGGGAGGCAGAGGCAGGTAGATCTCTGACTTCGAGGCCAGCCTGGTCTACAAAGAGAGTTTCAGGACAGCCAGGGCTACATGGAGAAACCCTGTAGAAACAAAAACAAACAAACAAACAGACAAACACAGGCAAAAAGATGAAGCTGGAAACCTAGCTTAATAGGTAGAGCGCTGGTCCAGAATAACTGAAGCTCTGGGTTCCATCCCACCACTGCCCACCCTGTAATCTCAGGGAGGTGGGAGCAGAGGATCAGAAGTTCAGGGTCATCCTTGATTACATATAGAGTATGAGGCTAGCCTGGGATACATGAGACCCTGTCTAAAATAGAAAAGTAAAGAGATTTTAAAAATGGATCTAGCTTGTCTCTCTACCTCAGTCATAAAGTCATAAAGCATTTACCTAACATGTACAGACCCTGGGCTGGTTCCTGAGCGACACGCAAACAAAGCAAATTCGGGAGATCTTATACATGTGAAGAAAAGCAGGAACAATCACACCCCCCAAGCTCCTCAGACTCATTCAAGCTATGTTGTTCATCATACAACCGGAAGACCCAGCCGGTTTCTAGCCTGAGAACTTTGGTTGTCCCGAGAAGTGTGGCCATGAATCACCTCCATAAAAAGCCACTTTAGTACACGTTTTATGGTTCTTTAATTGGTTGGCTTGGATGCTTTGAGACAAGGTCTCACTCTCTAGCCCAGGCTGGCCTGGAATGTGTGGCAATTCTCCTGCCTCAAATTTCTAAATGCTGAGAGTGCTGGTATGAGCCATCGCTTCTGGTTTACTTTTAGGTTTCAGTGGAGAAAAAGACATACATTACACTCCGTCACTCATTGTACGGACGCATTGCAGTACAGGCATCAAATGCAGGGCTCTCTGCCTGAGGTGCATCTTCAGTAGTTTGCTACTTTTTTCTTTTGTTTTATTTAAAAAACATCTTTGTTACATTTATTTACTTGATTATGGGCACATGCATTCAACCATGCCTGTGAGGATCCGAGGATAAATTACTGGAATTGGTTCTTTCCTTCTACTATGTAGTTCCCGGGAATCGAACTCAGGGTTGTCAAGCTTAGCTGCAAGCACCTTTCCCCTCTAACCCATCTCACTGTCCCTTTTTTTCAAATTAAAGTGATTTATTTGAGTGTGTGTGTGTATGTGTGTGGTGTGTGTGTGTGTGTGTGTGTGTGGTCGTGCTTGCACACATAGGCATGTGTGCCACAGGATAATGTGGAAGCCAGAGAACAACACGTGGGGCATCCTCTCTTTTCACCTTGTGGATCCTGGAATTGAACTCAGGTTGTCAGGTTTGGCAGCAAGCGCCTTTATCCACTGAATGATTCCCCTGCCCCCACCCCACCTCTTTTAATAAGATTTTAATCTTAAATAATATAAAATAATCAAGTAAATTGTTTTGTTTTGCTTCTTTGTTTGTTTAGAAAGGTTCTTCCTATGCAGCCCTGGCCTACCTGGTACATGTAGACAAGGCTGGCCTTGAGAACTTGCAGCAATCCTCCTGCCTCTGCCTTCCTAGTTCTGGGATTGCACGTGTGAGTCACCACACCTGGCTGCATTTTTATTTTCTTTAAGGAAAAGCTGAAAGTTTTCTTACCTAAACTACTGATTTGTGTTCATCCCTTTGGTGGATCGGAGGGAAAGATGTGTTGGTAACGCCACTCACAGGGAGCACCAGGAAAACAGCGACCTCCCCTGGAATCAGCGCAGTGCCACAGCATCTGATGAGCCTGTCTGCCTTAATATCATGTAAGGTTCCATGGGCTGGAAGTATGGTGTTCTTGCTGTTCTGGGACCTAAAAATCATTCTAGGAGTTTGTGTAGAAGGGTTGGAGAGATGGTTCGGCAGGTAAGAGCACCTCCTCTGCCAACGGGAGGCCCTGGAGCTTGAATTTCCATAGCTCACTTAAAAGTCAGACTTGGCTGAGCAACTTTGTGACATCAGCATTGGGAGGCAGAAGGAGGTGAATCTGGAGAGCTTCTTAAGCCAGCAAGCTTCTGGTTCAGGAAGAGATTGTCTCAAGTCAACAAGGCAGATCATGGTAGGGAAAATAGCAGACCTGCTCTGGCTTCCTCATGCACACTCACACTACACACACATACATACAAGTGCACATATACACACACATACACACATATACACACATACACATAACACAAACATACACACATACATACATACACACATACACACATACACACATACATATATACACACAGAAACATACACACATACACACACATAACACAAACATACACACACATACACACATACACACACATACACACACATACACACACACAGCCCCTGTGAAGTATAAACACTGGGAAACAGGTTATTTTATTTTATTTTATTATATATATATATGAGTACACTATAGCTGTCTTCAGACACACCAGAAGAGGGCATCAGATCTCATTACAGATGGTTGTGAGCCACCATGTGGTTGCTGGGAATTGAACTCAGAACCTCTGGAAGAGCAGTCAGTGCTCTTAACCACTGAGCCATTTCTCCAGCCCCAGGTTGTTATTTACGCTTTCATTGTTTGCTTGTGTAGATAAGCTATAAACAAAATCCATTTACATTTTCATAATTCTATCCTTTTTTTTTACCCAAAAGGGTGTTGTTTGGCATCATGCTCATGCACACACACTCGGCAGCCCCATTCAGCAATATATCCTGTAATAACGTTTTGCCTTTTACATGTATAGAACACGCCAGCTCCTAAGCTGCTTTTGGGTGGTTTGTAATCTATTGTTGTCACAAGAAGTGTGGCCACAAATGGCCTCAATTGGACTGCCTTGATTGTATGCCTTTTGTTAATTCTTCCAGTGACTCATGGGGACAGATTTCTAGAAGCAGCGTTGCTAAATTGAAGAGTAAAGGCAGGTTCAGTTCCAATGGCTATTACCAGCTTCCTTCCAAAGCTATGATGTCACGTTGCACTCCACGAACAATGTGTGTGAACGCCTGAGTCCTCACAGCTCCTGGTGTCAACATTTTGAAATTTTGCCCATCTGATAGTCGGACAAAATGTTATCTCTGCGTAATTTTAATTTGTACATCTTTTATTATGTAAAAAGTCAAGCTCTTTGCCATTTGTCACCAACTATCTATGTTCAGATCTTCAGCCGATATAAGCACAGGACCTGGGGCTGGGGAGCTGGCTCAGTGGGTGACTGACTGCCTGGGCAAGAGCAGAGGACCTGAGTTTGGATCCCCAGGGGAGGACACAGGCTGCTCCCTGGAGCTTGCCAGTTGTAGCTTGCCTCAGTAGTCTGCTGTGTTAGAAACTAATGCTATAGCTTAGTGGGACAGCACTTGACTGGCATGTATGAGGTCGTAGGATTGCATACAAATACGTGTGTGTGTGTGTGTGTGTGTGTGTGTGTGTGTGTGTGTGTGTGTGTGTGTGTAAATAAAGGGCTCGAGAGATGGTTTGGCAGCTAAGAGTACTTGCTGCTCTTATAGAAGACTGAGTTTTGTTCCCAGCACCCAGATGGTGCCTCACAACTGTCTGTAACTCCTGGTGCAGGGGGTTCAATCCTCCTTTCTAGCCTCTAAAGGCCCTGCTTGCACGTATAGACTGCACAGACACATACACATAGAATAAGCACAATACACATAAAATAACAAATCTTTTTTTTTTTTAGGGAAAGAAACAATTCTTTAGCTTTCCATGGTACTCAGTTGGTAGAGTGCTTGCCTAGCTGCATGAAACCCTGGGTTCAGTCTCCAGCACCTCAAAGATAAATAAATAGCAAAAACCCAGGTGAGGAAGCAGGTGAGACAGGAGGATCAGAAGTCCAGTGTCACTTTCAGCTATTTATGGAGATTGAGACCAACCTGGGTTACCAGAGGGGGAGGGAGGGAAGGAGAGAGGAGGGGAGGGGGAGGGGGAGGGGGAAGAGGAGAGGAGAGGAGAGGAGAGGAGAGAGAGAGAGAGAGAGAGAGAGAGAGAGAGAGAGAGAGAGAGAGGATCCTGGTATATTATTTTCTTGGTGCACAAAAGAGACACATTCAATGTCAGTCAGACTATCTGGTATAAAGTAAGCATGTGCTCAGAGCTTCTCTGTGTAAAGTGGATCCTGGCAGAGCTTCCTAAGGTTCTGCAGGACATTGTAAAGTTTAGTAATGACCCAGGCATGGTGGTGCACAGGTAGATGTTTCACAAATAGAATGCTAGCCTGGGCTACATAATAATAACCAGAAAAGGAGGGGTAAAAAGATGGGTAAGTGTTGCGGCCCGTTCTGCCCCAAGCTTTGGCTTTGGGCTAAGTGCTGTGGTCGAGAGAGAGAGAGAGAGAGAGAGAGAGAGAGAGAGAGAGAGAGAGAAGAACGGGAAGAGACTCGAAGAATGGAGAGAAGACAGAGTGTGATTCCAAGTCCAGTTTCTCATTTATTGTCTCTCTTATTGTCTCCTCCTATTGCAAAGAAATCCTGGGTATTTATAAGCACAAGCAGGAGAACACAGGTGAAGACATTTTACCACGTGCACCATGCAGCTGGGGTCACTAAACAGCAAAACAAGCTATGTGGGATAAACAAGAGTGTGCTTCAGCTGTTGTAGGCTGTTGAAAAGCAAGTCTCTATCAGGGTATATGGTTCAAGATGGCTGCAAAGTTGATAGCTGCTTTCTAGCCGCTTTCTGGTAAAAGTCGGCTCCCAACAGGTGAGAAGAAATTCTCCAGTGGGTGGAGCCGTGGACAGCACATCTGCATTATTTTTGTTGTTTAGAAAAGGAAAAGGATAATCCCAGCACTTGGGAGGCAGAGGCAGGCGGATTTCTGAGTTCGAGGCCAGCCTGGTCTACAGAGTGAGTTCCAGGACAGCCAGGGCTACAGAGAGAAACCCTGTCTCGAAAAACAAAACAAAACAAAAAAAAAAAAAAAAAAAAAAAAAGAAAGAAAAGGAAGAGGTGAAGTTAGAGAAATACCGTCAGCCGTAGACAACCAGAGACAGTGCCTGAAAAGAACACGCTGAGGTCTGCAACGCTTCTCTGTGCAGGCTTGGAGTAAATGTTCTCGGTTCACAGCTCATAGGCTCTCTCTGGCAACTCTGCTGCCACATAGAAGCCATCACAGTCAGGACAGAAATAATAAGCACGACTAGTGTTCTAGTTTGCCTTTTATTGCTGTGATAAACACCATAACCAAAAACAACTTGGTGAGGAAAGGGTTTATGTCAGCTTCCAGCTTCCAGTCCATCATGAGGTGAAGACAGGGCAGGAACTCAAGATGGGCCACGGAGGAGTCAGTTTACTGACTTGCTCAGCCTACTCTCTTATCCACCCCAGGACCACCTGCCCAGGGGTGGCACCACCCACAGTAGACTGGGCCCTTCCCCATCAAACATGAATCAAGACAACACCTCACAGGTTTGCCAGAGGCCTGTCTGATGGTGACAATTCCTCGGTAGAGGCTCTCCTTTGCTAGGTACCCTGGCTTTTTATCAAGTGAACAAACTAACCAGCCAGCTCATTTCCACAGTGTTATCCAGAGGATAGAGTGGATTTGACCTGTGAACTTTAGTCGATCAGCCTCTGGAATGAATGGACTAGCAGAGACGGGTGAAAGGGTGGGCATCTGTGTGTTGTGCTTTATTGACACAGGGTATCTATCAGCCCAGTGGCTGGAAGATTTGGAATTTGGCTCATTGGTACTCACTTGTACACGCATGAGGACCTGAGTCTGATTCCATGTAAAGGCTGGCGTGTAGCCTCAGCATCTAAACCCAACACTCTTGTAGGAAGATGGGAACAGGAGCTCAGAGGCTCTTGGGCCAGCTAGCCTGGTAGAGGAAATAGAGACATACAAATCTCTAAGATTGTCCTCTGACTTCCACACACACACCTGCATTCACATGCCTGAATGCACAAATACACACAAACATCAGGCGCACACATGCACACAAACTGACTGGAAAATCAAACAGATGTGTGACTCAGCCAGCTGATCCCAGCCAGCCTCTGTTGGCACAGTCACCTAGAAGACTGGCAGGGTTGTGGGCTCTAAATGGTAAGAATATACTGTTGGGCTGATAGGATGGCTCACTGGGTAGGACAGAGGCTGTCAAATCTGCCAACCCTTGGTGGGCTGATGGGATGGTCCAGTGGGTAGGGATACCTACTGTCAAGCCTGCTGACCCCTGTTCAATCCCCAGGATCCATATGGTAGAAGGAGAGAACCAACTCTGACAACTTGTGTTCTGACTTTCACAAACATTCGGGGGAACAACCACCTACGTTGACACTCATACAACACAATAGATAAAAATGTAATCGTTTCTTGCCAGGAGGTGGTGGCTCACACCTTTAATCTCCGTATTTGGGAGGCAGAGACAGGCAGATCTCTGAGTTCAAGGCCATCCTGGTTCACAGAATGAGTTCCAGAACAGCCAGGGCTACACAGAGAAAACCTGCCCCTCAAAAAGCCAAACAAAGTAATAATTTTTTAAAAATGAGCTCTTACTCACCGAGTCTTGTATAACTACTGCTGTTGGCCAAGTTACTACAACAGAGACTAAAATAATGAGTACCCAGTCCAGTACCTAACCAATCACTTGACTACCACGATGACTACAGGGCCCTCCCACTGGAGTGGAAGAAATAATTCTTCATCCTCACTGGAGTTAGCCCAATCTCTAAATATATTTTTATCTTTTCTGCCTACCGTTGGACAATACCATAGGCCTTTGGAGTGGTCTATAATACAAGAGAGTTTTTTCTTTTTCTTTCTCCCTTTCTCCCTTCTTCCTTCCTTTTTTTCTTCCTTCCCTCCTCCTCTTCCTCCTCCTTATTTTTTCTGGCTCTCTATGTAGCCCTGGCTGTCCTGGAACTTGCTGTGTAAACTAGGTTAGTCTTGAATTTAACTCCTGGAAATCCTCCAGACTCTTCCTTCTGAGTCTGGAACTAAAGGCCTGTGCCAGCCACTATAACCTCTGCTAAACAGGGAGTTTGTGACCAGGTTACAGGAGACCCTGCCTCAAAATAAGGTGCAGAGTGAAATGCACTCTGTAGAGCAGAGTGAACTCTGGGTGAACTGAAAGGAGTTCGGAGGGAAAGGCAAACAAAGCAAAGGGTGGAGAGACAACTGGGAAGTCACTTCCAGCACTTGGTTAACCTTTGGGCCCTCCAGAAAAAGCTAACTTTTTTCTTTTAATTGTTTTTGTCTGTTTTTTGTTTTATTTTATTTTATTTATTTTATTTTATTTTATTTTTTTTGGTTTTTCAAGACAGGGTTTCTCTGTTAGCCTTGGCTGTCCTGGAACTCACTCTGTAGACCAGGCTGGCCTCGAACTCAGAAATCCGCCTGCCTCTGCCTCCCAAGTGCTGGGATTAAAGGCGTGCGCCACCACGCCCGGCCTTTATTTTATTTTTTGACACATAGTTTCTCTGTGTAGCCTTGGCTATCCTAGAACTCACTGTGTAGACCAGGCTGGCCTCAAACTCAAAGAGATCCACCTGTCTCTGTCTCCTGAGTGATGGGATTGAAGGCATGAGCGGCCACCACCTGGCTAAGCTACAGGATGGGTCCCATTTCAAACACAGGAATAATTTCACATTTTGATGGGAGGAAAATGCTGAGGCACCATCTGCTCAGTCAGACAGGAGAAATAAATTGTGTCTAATTTTGCAAAGAACAAGAATACAAATGATCTGGAAAGCCCCACCCCCCCACCCCCCCCACCCCCCCACCCCCCCAGGGAAGGAAAGCTCATCTGATGGAAGGAAATAGTAAATGATAAGACATTTTTGTCTCTTTTTATTTTTTTATATTTACTTACTTAATTGTCTTCAGACACACCAGAAGAGGGCAACAGATCCCATTACAGATGGTTGTGAGCCACCATGTGGTTGCTGGGAATTGAACTCAGAACCTCTGGAAGAGCAGACAGTGCTCCTAACCTCTGAGCCATCTCTCCAGCCCATGTACCATGTGTACCATGTGTATCATATGCTTTTGCTGAGGCCAGGAAAGGGTGCCAGATTCCCTGGGACTGGAGCTTCAGAGGACTTCAGCTGCCATGTGGGTGCTGGGAATCAAACCAGGGTCTCCTGGAAGAGCACCCAGTGCTCTTAACTCTGACCCAACTCTCCAGCCCTGATAACATTGTGATGACATTGTCATTCCCCAACTGGACCAGGTGCCCTTTCCCGAAGCCTTGTTTGAATAATCAGGACCACATAGAACGATGTTTATGACTCTGCCTTCTTGTCGTAAAGATGAAGAAACCAACTCCAGATCCTAAGCAGATCCTTTTGGAGTCATGGTGTAGTTCCCGGAACCCAAGACAAGCTCAGATCCTCGTGTCTTTCAGCTCACCCTTCACAGAACAGGGAAGGCGGGATGCTCAGATTGACCTTTAAAATGTAAAGATTTCATACTCATTACTATTGGGATGTTCAGCTCAGCTTGTACAGATGGGAAAACCCCTTTCACACACAGAATGAGTAGGCTCTTGCTCTTGCTCCAGTCTTCAGCCAACCCTAACATTATTTAATTTGATATTTGGAAAAAAGATGAAAGGACCTAACTGGAGATATCCATTGTCACAGAAGGTTTGTAGGGAACAGCTGTGTGGCACGCAAAGGCCTTCTCTGCACACTTCCTCAGTCTGGTGTCACATGTGCCTGGCGTCACATGTGGGAAAGTCTGTGATATCTAGGAGAAATACTCCTTCAGAGTGACCCCAGTTAGGGGCTGGGGGATGTGACATACAGACATGAAGACCTACATTTCCATCCATAATGCTACTGATATAAAAAGGGCACCGGAAAGAAAGGTTAGCTGTTAAGCAAGCTTACCGTTTCTGCAGAGGACCTGAGTTCAATTCCCAGCACCCACATCAGAGAGCTGTAATTTCAGATCCAGGAGATCCAACATCTTCTCTGGCTCCCGAATTTATGTGCGCAGACGCATACACACATAGATACACACAAAATTTAAAATGAAAATAACTCTCTTTGTTGTTGTTCAGGTTAGGCATGGCGGCACTTGCCTGTAATCCCAGTCTGTATGTGTGGAAAGCTAGAGTCAGGTAGGGCCTGAAGCTCACTGGCTGGCCAGCCTAGTAAATGGATGAAATTCAGGTTACAGTACACTCGTGGTGGTCAGAGGAGAAGGTCTGGGGCTCAGGTCTCTTCCTCCTCTGCAGGTTTGCACAGCACGTGATTTAACTGTCTGACATCACACTGGCTACTCTGGGTTAAGCATTGTTTATACTCCTACATATACCATTAAACTAAAAACCAGCAGTGGTGGAAGGAGAATTGCTGTTAGTTCAAGGCCAGCCTCAAACAAAACAAAACAATAACAACAAAAAACCTCTCAAATTTAAAGATGAAGACAGAACCTCAGGGGTTTTACACACACACACACACACTTGTATACACACACTCATACACATACACACACACCATACACATATGCACACATATTCACACATCACACACAAACATACACACACACATACACACATACTAACACACTAACACACATACACACACAAACACTCATACACTCATATACACATACACATATGTACACACATTCATACAAACACACATACCACACATACAAATCACACACAAACTTCAGAGGTTATATATAAATTCCTCATGTGTGTGTATTATATAAACTTATACACACAAATACACATGCACACTCATACATATAAAACCTTACAGGTTATAATAAGTAGATGTATTCACACACACACATACATCTATATATAAAACCTTAGGGTTATGTATTAGCTCACACATGCATTTATACACACAGACTTATTTCTGAATTTCTATTTTTTTCCCCAGAGCTGAAGACCGAACCCAGGGCCTTGCGCTTGCTAGGCAACGCTCTACCACTAAGCTAAATCCCCAACCCCCCCTTTTTTTTTTTTTTGGTTTTTCGAGACAGGGTTTCTCTGTATAGCCCTGGCTGTCCTGGAACTCACTCTGTAGACCAGGCTGGCCTCCAACTCAGAAATCCGCCTGCCTCTGCCTCCCAAGTGCTGGGATTAAAGGCGTGTGCCACCACCGTCCGGCATCCCCAACCCCTCTGAATTTCTTCTTTGGTTAAAACTTACAAGTTCCAGACAAGGGCACTGCTTTGGCTTACTGAGCACTGCAGCAGCAGGAAGCACAGCTGTTCTCTCAGCGCTCAGGTCACTGAGGGGAAAGGACTGTGGGAGGGACGGGGCGGGAAGATGTGTAGGTGGGTGTGTTTAGACTCTATAAAACCTTCTGCTCCTATGATTTTTTTTTTTTTTTTTATTGTTTGGGAACAAATCCAAGGTTCACATATACTAGACAAGTGCTTTACCACGAGCTACATCCTCAGATCCTCTGAGTTTCTCTTTTTTTTTTTTTTTTTTTTTTTCTGGGGAGCTGGCCTCCAACTTACAGCAACTCCCCTGCCTGGAAAGTGCTGAATGACAGATGTGAGCCCACATCCAGCAATCTTTGCACTTATTCATTATTATTACCATGGTACTTGACTTTCCAGTTTAAAAAAAAAAAAAAGAAAGAAAGAAAGCACTGATTGACTTTCTGACACTGTAACACATACTAAGATAATCAAGCTATAAACAGAAGAGGTTTGTTTTGGCTCAAAGTTGTTTAGCTTTTTGCCTGCGATCAGTTGCCTTGGAGTCTGGGGAGAGCTAGCGTAGAATGATGGGAAGCAGGTGGCAGAGGACAACGGCTCATCCATGGCTGGGATGGGAAAAAAAAGACACCAGGGTCCTAGTTTATTCCCCGTAAGCTCCACCACTTCCCTACAGTGCCAACACAAGGACTGGATCTTTAACACATGGGCTGGATCTAAAGTACAGTAAAGTCCTTGAAGGGATTTCTATCTGGGGCTGGAGAGATAACTCAGTTGGCAAAGGGCTTGCTCTGAAAGCATGAGAACCTGAGTTCAATCCCCAGAAAACACATAATGATGTCAGTCAGGGGCATTTACCTGCATAGCATCAAAGAAGAACAGATCTCCATGCATGGTGGTCATGAGAGATGTCTCCCACAGGCTCAGGCAGTAGACTATTCGGGTCCCAGTTGATGGTGCTATTTGGGGACGTTTAGGAGGAAGCACATTACAGGGTGAGCTTTCAGTGTTCACCCCAGCTTTCCAGTCCATGTTTTCTGCCTTGTGCATTTGTGGTTAAGATGTGATATCCAGTCTCTTGCTCCTACCACCATGCCTGTCATTTGCTGCCATGCCACAATGAATGTATTCTTCTGGAACCATAAACCGATATAAACTTTTCTATGAGTTGCTCTGGTCATGGTATTTTATCACCATAACTGAAAAAGTAGCTAATTCAGAAGTTGGCAGCAGAGAGCCAGCTGTTTCTGTAAAGAACCTGACTGTATTGCATTTTGAAGGGATGTAGAAGACTTTGGCACTTGGATTAGAAAAGTGGTTGAATGCTGTAAGCAGGGCTGAACAGGCTGTTTAGCAGGAGCCAGGGAACTCGTGGTGCTGATGGCAATGTGGACAGGAACGCTTGGTTCAAGAGGTCTCCGAGAGTTTGATATTAGTAAGTGGGCCAGAGGACATTCATGTGGTATTTTGACAAAGAATCTACCTGCCTTCTGCTTATACCCTGAGAACTTGCTTGAAGCTAAATTAAAATGTAACAGACTCTGTATTTGGCAGAGGAAATGTCAAGACTGCATAGTGTTGAGTCTATGTATGGCATGATTATTGTTGATAAGGCTTATGCAGGTCTCCAATGGAAAAGAGCAGGTGGGACAGAAATACAAAACATATGCTTCAGAGAAAAGAACACTGGAAAGTTAATGTTACAGCCAAGCCATGTGTGAAGAAGATGATGTAATTGTTAAGGTGATCGGTGCCTTTAAGGAGAGGACTGATCTGACTGCAGTAAAGGGAAAGGGGCCTTCAGAGCAAGACCCCACCCAGCTAAGGAGCCAGAAGCATTTTCTGCTCCCAGAAGCAACTGAATAAAATTCTTCCTCCTTGTTCTTTTGTTTGTTTGTTTTGTTTTGTTTTTTTCGAGACAGGGTTTCTCTGTGTAGCCCTGGCTGTCCTGGAACTCACTCTGTAGACCAGGCTGGCCTCGAACTCAGAAATCCGCCTGCCTCTGCCTCCCAAGTGCTGGGATTAAAGGCGTGCGCCATCACCACCCGGCTATTCCATCGATTTATTGGTCATATTTTCACTTGAAATGTGTTATTTCATAAGAAGAGCAATACAAGAGAATATGAGAACCTCTAAAAGACATTTATACAAGCACTTAACTACCATTTTAATTGATTTTTCACTGTTACTATATCATATACAAAACATTGTGACATTTTATTCATAGATAAATTTATTCATACATAAACTTTGATCATAGTCACTCTACTTTCTCTATCCCCTTCTTTCCCCTCCAGTCCCAGCTCTCTTCCCAAATAGTCTGTTCTATACCATGTAGTTTGTTTGTTTGTTTGTTTGTTTCAAGACAGGGTTTCTCTGTGTAGCCCTGACTGTCCTGGACTTGCTTTAACAGACCAGGCTGGCCTCGATCTCTCAGAGATCAGCCTGCCTCTGCCTTCCTAGTGCTGGGATTAAAGGCATGAGCCACCATACCAGATCTATTTTGTTTTCTAAAAAAAAAAAAAAAAAAAAAAAAAAAGACACAAAAGGACTGTATCTGCATAGGAGGGAGGTGAGGAGGAGCTGGAGAGGGGAGGAGCAGAGGAAGGAAAACCACAATCATGATATATTATTTGAGGGAGGAAAACCCTATTTTCAATATAAAGAGAAAAAAATAAAAATTAAATTAAATTAAAACTGCAGTGGGTGGAGTGAGGGAGGGAGATTGAGGTTGTTGGGATCTAAAATGCTGAACAGTGACCTTCTAGATGTTGGGCTGGGACTCTGGGGAGACACGGGACTTGGAAGAGAGTTCACAGACTCAAAAAGAGACAACTGAGGAAACTCGACAAGGTGTAAGTATGTTGAATAGCAGGGCTGGTTAATGAAGGTCCATTCCCGGCCAGAGGAACTTCAGCCAATATACAATCATCTTGTGGAATTCATTTGACTTGATTTATTTCAGGAATGGCTAGGGAAGGAACTCCAAGCAGTAGACTGATCGAAACTCAGTTGTTGATTACTGGAGCTGAGAGGCCAGCATGCTTGGGTCCAATATACACTGGAAAGTGCAAGCAGCTTTTCAGCCAGATAGAACTTAGTTCAGACCTCATCCTTCTGCCAAGTGATTATTACTGGAGTTTTTGGGGTCAGAAAAAAACTGTTACCAGAGTTGTTAGGGTCAGAGCCTGGCCCCAGGGGCCTTAACGTACTCTCCCAGAAACCTGCCCTCAGGAGACAACAGTGAAAAGCAAATAAATAAGATTTATTCCATGTAGCCACAGTGGAAAGAACAATGAGGATACATGACCCCCCAAATCCATCTCTGGGGTCCCGACGTGAAGTAATCTGACCAAGGCGTGGACCCATCACCCATCATTTTCCTCAGTTCTAGCGTGCACGACAAAGTGGTCCGATGAGCCTTTAGAACTGTGGGAACTCTCTTCTGGGGAGACAAGCTCTTCCACCGAGGAAAGGCTGCACGGGGCCTTTTCTCCCAGCATGGGACTCGTGGGAAATCTGCATATTCTTTTTTAAATGTAGGTTTTATTATCATTCAGATACATGAAGGCATCTGATCAGGGCACAAAGGCTATGGGAAAGATAGCCTGTGATTCACGGTACCTAAAAGAAAGGGACATGTAACACACAACCTGGAGACACATGGGAAAGTACCTGAGTCAGCCTGGAGGAAGGAGGAACGAGGAGAAGGCAGAGCAGAGCTTTTACTGTGGCTTTCAGGGCCGGGAGAAGCAAGGTGAACCAGTCAAGCAGGTGCAGCTGCTGTAGGCGCAGCTGCAGCTTGCTCCAGCCTAAGCAGCTGTCGGGAAGGTACTCCGCTCTGTGCACGTTAGGGACAGGGCGCCTTGCCTTAGGAAGTAAGATCCCAATACAAGAGGTGCCTGAATGGGTCTGGGATTGATCGTTTTGTATATGAAAGATCCCTCAGAAGGCAGTCATTTGCAAATCTTTCTGAGGTTCAAAGCAGCTGGCTCTCTCTCCCAGGTCACCAAAGGCCCTCAGGGGCAGTTTACAATACACACAATTAAAAAACAAATATTTAAAAGATTTATGAATCCTGCTTTTGGAATCACCTTATCAATATATGTGTACACACACACCAAAAACAAAACAACAAAACCTGTGAAATTTTTAATGGACTGGGATATTTTTTTAATTAACATTGTATTGAATGTATTATGCATCCATTTTGGGAGAATGACCATAAAACACCCTCCCTTTTCTTTTCTTTTTTTCTTTTTTCTTTTCTTTTTTTTTTCTTTTTTTTTTTTTTTTTAGTTGAGGGATTCATTAAAATCTGTTTGTTAGCTGGTTGGGGGATGGTGCATGCCTTTAATCCCAGCGCTCTGAAGGCAGAGGCAGGAGGATCTCTGTTAGAGGCCACCCTGCTCTACAAATTGAGTAATAGAACAACCAGGGCTGTTACCCTGAGAAACCCCTTCTTGAAAAACAAAACAAAAACACCTGGTTGCAGGCAAGCCTGTAGGGCATTTTCTTATTTAGAGATTGGTGTGGGTGGGGCCACCCTGGCAGGTGGTTTTACATTCTATAAGAAAGCAGCTTGAGCAAGCAAAGGAGAGTAGACTAGCGGGGGCACCTGCCACCTCCCGGTGGCCTCTGCCTCCCTGTAGGAGCCTGCCCTGCTTGACTTCCTGCTCCTTGTTTTTTGTTTCTGGAATTGTGAATGAATCAAACCCTTTCCTCTCCAAGTCGCTTTTGGTTAAGGTGTTTAATCACAGCAATCAAGACCCTGACTAAGACAAACACCTTTGTTGGTCATAGTGTAAAGATTCTGTCGAGGGCTGGAAATAAGTTCAGGTAATAGACAGAGGCTCGACAACCTTCAAGAGAAGCCCTCTGATCCCAGCACTGAAGAACGCTAGTATGCAAGATAGTACACGGGAGTCAGAAGCCAGTGTATACAGTACGTGTGTGTGTGTGTGTGTGTGTGTGTGTGTGTGTGTGTGTGTGTGTGTGTGAGTGCGGAAGCCTACAGAGGCTGGAAGATGGTATCCAATCCCCTGGGCCTCTGTTACAGGCAGTCAGGCAGCTCTTGTGGGTGCCAGAAACCACACTTGGGTCCTCCGTACAACTTTTAAGTGTTGAGCAATCTCTTAAGTCCCTATTTATTTATTTATTGAGATAAGTTTTCACACTACATAGCCCAGGCTGGCCTTCAGTTCATTATGTAACCCAAGCTAGCCTCTGGCTTTGAATTTATGACCCTCCTGTCTCTTTGTCTGGGGAGCTGGGATTACACACATGTGCCATCATGCTTAACACCACATTTTAAAAAATTTATTACTTTTCCCGTGTTATAAGTCTCTTTGAATACTGACAAACATACTTGCACAATGTCAGAGTGTTCTGAATGGATGCGCCATGAGTTGATATGACATTTAAGAGCATCAGAACTGTTTCTAGCTTTCCGTTTGGTGAATACTCTCTCCCAGATTATTTCTTTCATACCGAATCCTAGAAGCACAAGGATGAGTCAAAGCATTTGCACTTTTAAAGATTTTCCAAGGCATTGCCAAACTTCCTTTCAGAAATCTTACACAATGCCATCCATGCCTAGAGCCCTGTGTGCTTCTGCGCACAGGGGCCAATGCTGGGTGTTACTCTTCTCTACTTGTGCCAATCTGATAGGTGAGAAAATTCTATTCTATGTTGCTTCAATTTGTATTTCTTCCAAGTTGACAAGTGTGGTAGGCCGACAACAACTCACTCCCAAAGATGACAGACAGCCCCATGGCCTAATCCCTGGAGCCTAGGAATGAGGTCAAGCGGTCTTTCAAGATTTGATTCAGCTATGGAGTGTAGCCTGGCAGAAAGATGGAATTGTCTTTAAATGCCAATTCAAGGCTCCAGTGTGACCACAGATAACAGAGTTGGCAAGGTATGGTCCAAAATAGAGTGTCCACAGCCCTAGAAGCTAGCCAGAGGCTCACTGGAACCCTAAGAGGCCATATGGCTCCATCAACCCATTTTCTCTTTTCTTTATTCTCCCTTCCCTTCCCTCCCTTCCTCTCCCATTCCCTCCCTCTCTCTTCTTCGTCTCTTCAGCAGTACTGGGTATCGAACTCAGGATCTCATACTCTAGCCAAGCTCTCTACCACTGAGGTAAAATCTTATTTCCCAGCTGCCAACATCTTAATTTTCTTTAAAAAAAAAACAAAAAACAAAAAACAAAACCCTATTTATTTACTTATTTATTTAATGTCTGTGAGTACACTGTAGCTATCTTCAGACACACCAGAAGTGGGCATCAGATCCTATTACAGATAGTTGTGATCTACCATGTGGTTGCTGGGAACTGAACTCAGGACCTCTGGAAGAGCAGTCAGTACCCTTAACCACTGAACCATCTCTCCAGCCCAACATCTTAATTTCTATCCAGTACACTAATTTTGTATTTCTACCACAACAGAGAGATTGCTGTCCTCTAGGCACACCTTTTTCTTTTTAGCCACCAAATTTGTAGTGATTTATCACAGTAGCCAATGCAATGAACTTTTCATATGTTTATGCACCACAGGAAAAGTGTTTTAGAATAAGAGTTCCATAGATTCCTTCCACACAATTATTTAACTTAAAAAAAAAAAACTTTTGCAAAATTCCATACAACAACATGAGGAAGTGTGTGTATTGAGATACCCTGACCAAACGGTGGAGGAGGCCCAGGGTGGGCTGCATGGCTCAGGCTCGGGGCTCACTCTTAGCTCAGTGGACTAGCCCTAAGCCACCTCTGCAACTGCCATGCCTCTGTCACCTAATTTTTGTTTTGTTTTCTGAGACAGGGTTTCTCTGTGTAGCCCTGGCTGTCCTGAAACTCACTCTGTAGATCAGGCTGGCCCTGAACTCAGAGCTCCACCTGCCTCTGCCTCCTGAGTGCTGGGATGAAAGGCGTGTGCCACCCAAACCCTAAAATGTTTTTAAATGAAACAATGAAAGCTATATGTACTAATCTTGGTCTTTGTTAAACTCATTCTCTCTCATAAGCTGGGTCTCAGCCTGCCCAGCTCCTTGCTGTGGGTGCTGTTGGAAGAACAATGCAGATGAACAGTAGCTTGCTTCATCACCCCCTTCTTAAAGCTGTAACTTTGTACAATCTAGAAAACACCTCATGTGTAAATTGTGGTCTGCTTGCTTGTTTGCTGGCTTGCTTTTAAAGGCAGGGGGTCTCACTAGGCAGTCCTGGTTGTCTTATACCTCACTGTGTAGATCAGGCTGCTTCAAACTCACAGAGATTCACCTGCCTCTGCCTCTTCTCCCAGGTTTTGGGATTAAAGGTACAGGCCACCGTACCTGGCTTTGAGTTGTGTTTAAAACATTTAAAAATACCCTCATACTGTCTTTCTAGACTGATTTTAATTTTTTTTTTTTTTTTTTTTTTTTTTTTTTTTTTTTTTTTTTTTTTTTTGGTTTTTCGAGACAGGGTTTCTCTGTGTAGCCCTGGCTGTTCTGGAACTCACTCTGTAGACCAGGCTGGCCTCGAACTCAGAAATCCGCCTGCTTCTGCCTCCCAAGTGCTGGGATTAAAGACGTGTGCCACCACTGCCTGGCTACCTCTTCCTGGCCTGGCCTGATTTTAAATTTTAAATCGTCCACAAAGTCCGCATGGTAGATGACTCCAAGTGGGGTGACTTCCCCCTTCCCTAGGTAACTGTGGATATGTGAGTCTATCTAGTCTTGAGGATTGAACACAGGACCTCATGAGTCCTAAATACACACTCTACCATCTTCATGTTTTAAATGGTACTTAACTTGTGAGGGTGCATGTGGCATGTCCACGTGTAGAAGCTAGAGGACAACTGGAAGGGGGTCTGTTCTCTACTTCCACCATGTGGGTTCCGGACATGGAATTGAGGACACAGGTCTTGATGGCAAGTACCTGCTGAGCCATCTTGTTAGCCTTCAAATGCTCTCTCTCAAGTCTGTTCCATAGCTGGTTAGGTAATTTGCTTATGGTGCTTCCTTTGGGAGTTCTGGGTGATAATTTCCTCTTGAAATCAATACAGTTAAAATCCCGTCTGAATCCAAGACAGTGTGTGTTGGATTTCACACGTCTTCTCCAGCTTTAGAGAGAGAGAGAGATCGTCAAGATTCCAGTAGTTCCTTACTGAGAGGAAGTGATCGAAAACACAGTTTGGGGTCAGGAATGAGTAGGAACACCATAGGAAATGAAACGCTCAGCTTGTTTCGAAGAGTCACAAAATCCGGCCGAGTAGAAGGGCTGATGGGATCCTGCACTCTGTGGAACCGCAGGCTGAGTGGTTGTGCTCGGCGGATCTGCGAGTCCTCAGCTTTCCCGCAGGGGGCAGTGGTGCCTACCAGTGAGCTGGGAGCTGAGTGGGAACCCGCGCGGAGTTCTGGGGGTTGTTTGCAAAGAAAGTTAGGGGATGTGAAGGAGTGCTGGCCAGACTCTCTGGCTTAGCGGGAGGGTGCGAGGACTTCCCAGGGTAGCCATGGAGTTCAATGGAGGGGATCTGAATAAGTTCGAGGGGTAGGGTGGTAGCACGAGGAGGGGAGTTGCAGTCCCCGGAAGGTGCGAGCGAAAAGGACGCGAGTGTGAATGCGAGTGTGCGTGCGCGCGCTGCAGTTCGCCTGGTTCCGCGAGGCGCGGGTGTCAGCTTGCAGCCGGGGCTCCTCCCTCCGGCCCCCCTGCCCCGCCGGGCGGTCCCTCCCTCCTTCCCCATCGCCCCTCCCCGGCGGGCCAGGCGCTGGGACGCCCCGGCCGAGCAGGCAGCGCCGGTGGCGGCGGCTAGTTGGGGAGCCCTAGGCTCCGTGCTGCGGGACGATCCGGAGCCGAGTGTCTCTTGCCCCGGCTGGGCGGTGCTGGGCCCGCTTCCCACGGAGCCACGCCCTGTCAAAACTTTGTCGCTGCAGCGGCCAAACGATCGGAGCCGGGCCAGCGTGAGGGAGGGAGGGGCGCCGGGCCGGGCCAGGCAGGGCGCGGGGCTCAGAACGCAGCGGCCCCGGCCCGTGGCCCCACCATGCCCCAGCTCGGTGGTGGCCGCGGTGGCGGCGCCGGCGGGGGAGGCGGTGGTTCCGGAGCCGGGGCAACCAGTGGAGGGGACGACCTCGGAGCGAACGACGAGCTGATCCCCTTCCAGGACGAGGGGGGCGAAGAGCAAGAGCCGAGCAGCGACAGCGCTTCGGCGCAGAGGGATCTGGATGAGGTCAAGTCGTCCCTGGTCAACGAATCGGAGAATCAGAGCAGTAGCTCGGACTCCGAGGTAAAGGGATTCCTAGGGTCAGCCCCTGGGGGACCCGGGTCCCGCTCCCGCTCACCCGCCCTCGCCTTTGTGTCTCCTCCACAGGCGGAGAGGCGCCCGCAGCCCGCCCGGGACGCTTTCCAGAAGCCGCGCGACTATTTCGCCGAAGGTAAGTGCCTTCTCCGTCAGTCTCCACTCTCCGGCCATCAGCGATTGGCCATACGGGTCTCCATGGCCCGGGTGGCGGAGCCCCTGCTCTCCTCCCATCGCTGGAGCAGCCACCCTGGGGCTCACTCGAGGGGCGCTTGGGTTCCAAATTCCCGCCCCGAGCTCCAGATAGCTGCTCTGTCTGGGGGACCCCTGACCTCACTCCACTTTGGTTTTGTCCGCAGTGAGAAGGCCCCAGGATGGCGCTTTCTTTAAGGGACCTGCGTACCCTGGGTACCCCTTCCTGATGATTCCAGACCTGAGCAGCCCATACCTCTCCAATGGACCCCTGTCTCCTGGTGGAGCGCGCACCGTAAGTGTCAGTCCGGCTGTCCCCGGACCGGTGGCCCGGCGGGATGCGCCCCTAGGCTCGTCCGTGGTGTGGGGGATGGGGCCTCCTGCCTGAGCCGATCCTGGGCCGAACTTGTTTGCGGAGTTAAACTCCCCTGTGGCGGCCTAGTATGAGACTGCTTTGGCCAGTAACGGGATGAAAGTAAAGTTCTTTTAACTTCTCGCCTTTGGGAGATTGCGGCCTGGTGGGTCCTCCCAGCCTCCCAAATTCCTTGCTTCTACCAAAGAAAAACTTGGATTTGTGCCTGCCTTTGGAGGTGGGGGTATGTGTTGGGGGGGGGGGGTGTCTCGCTTTTCTTCCTGGAGATTGGTCAGCTTTCCCCTTGGCAAGGGGGAAAGTTGGGTAATGGCCTGGAGGATCCTGTCTTGAGATGTCCTCTGACCTGCGGGTCCCCTGGGCTGTTGTGAGCTGTACAAACTCCTTATTTTGTGTGGATTATTTACGACCCACCCCAATCCTCACACCAGGGCCTCAATTTTTCTGCAGAACTCAGGGTTTTAAACTCCTCTGAGATGGTTTGGAGGGCGACCCAAGGCATTCTTACTTGGCTTTTTCCCCTTTTGTTGCGAGCTTTTCTCATTTAAAGCGAGCGCTGCGACACTTTAAACCTGTTAATGGGAGCGCATTGTGTGCTGTGTGCCTGGCGTTTAGAGCGGTGATTAAGCAAATTGACCCGGCCCCAGACAATGTGCAAATGAGGGCGGATTCCTTCACCCTTCTCCAGCTCGGAGCTCCCGCCTCTCTCCCCTGCGAAATGAGGGGTGCAGTTCGGGGCTGGCCAGGCCTTTGAGCCGCTACTCCACACCCAAGTTTCCTGTGCTGATACTGGGTTGGATGGTAGATCCTCGGTGCACACCCTCCTGCAGTGTGGTGGCTTGCTCGTCACCTCTGCCTCGCACAGAGCTTTTCAGAGTTGGTTGGTTCATTCTCCCTGCTGGGCTATGTCTGGCATGTTGACTCCTCAGGAGTGCATCCCTGAGGGAACTAAGCTCGAATAAACGTTCATCTTAAATATGATTATACGCAAGATCATGGTTGATCTGGGCGCTGAATAGGTGGTTCCTGCTGTCTTTTCGGGCCCTTACTTGGTGGAGGAGAATAGCTTCCACAGTTCGTGTAGTGTGTGTGTGTGTGTGTGTGTGTGTGTGTGTGTGTGTGTGTGTTCTTCACTGGTTTTGGGATTGGGGGAAGTTCTGATGGATGAAGAGGGACATAGAACCACACCCAGTACGCTTGCCTTTGCCTTGGGATGGAGAAAGATCCTCACAGTTTTGGGCCTGCTACACTTTAGGGTACCACAAGAAATCCTATTGAAAATGGATATTGCTCTGGGGCTTTGCTTTTCCTCTTTCAAGGTGAAGGTGTGTGCAAATGTTGGGGACCACCCTTAGCTTTCCCTTCATGCAGATGCAGGGAGTTCCCATATCTGTGTGTGTGTGTGTGCACGCGCGCCAGGGTGTGTATGAGACTTATGCCGGGGTTAGTACCTCCGTGGAGGTCAGAGGACAGCCTTTGGTAGTCAGTCGGATTCTCTTCTACCCTGGAAGTTCCCATGATCCAACGCAGGTCATCAGATTTGGCTGGCCAGTGCCTTTACCCACAGAGCCATCTCGCTGGCATTCCACACCCACCTCTTAGCCCACTGGCCTGGGGACTTTGACTCCCATCTCACCCCCATGCCTGTATCTTATCTCCTTGGGGAATTGGCTTAAAATGGTAAGTTCAGCTTCCTCGGTGTTTGGTGTTTCTCACATGCTGCCCTGCACAGTTACAAAGTTCACAGTTGTAGTGCGAAAGTTTCTAGTTTGACGCTATCCTAAAGCTGCATGAGCAATAAGCAGAGTAGGTTAGGACCTATTTAAGCATTTGTTTGGACTATATGGTTGAAATTATTATTCTTTCTCAATGATCATATCAATATAGTTAATATGATTTTCATGGGACAGACACGAGTGGTCATCCAGGCAAAGTTGGACTTCTGCCGTTTCCCAGTGAAGTAGATGGTTGAGGGATAAGGCAGGAGATGGTAGGCTGGAAGAAGATTCTTGGACTTACATGATTCTACCTGTCTCTTGCCTCCTAGGTCGTGTTGTTTCTCCTTTAAATTATTCAACTGTAAGCTTTCTTGTTTTAGGCCTATAAGCATAGAACTGGGGGATACCATTTCTCGGCTGTTCTAGATTTCTGGACATAGCAAAACTAGAAGTCAAAGTAGATGCTGCCTGCAGTGTTTTTGAGTCATTTATGGACCTTCGGCCTTGCAGGCAGGAGGCCCAAAGCACTCACCACTGGCATCTCTGCTGCTTGGCAGCTGGGACTCAGGGTACTCAGGCTGTCTTTCTCCATGGGTCATCTCCTCTCTTACTATTCTCCTTTCACTGCGATGCTAGGAAATGGTCTCTTCCTGAGACTCTTTAGGGGAGAGGTCACCTTACCCTGGGCTAAGGGACAAATTTCAAGACAGTCTCATTATATAGTCCAGGCTGGCCTTGAACTTGGATCCTCCTGTTTAAGGAGGATTAGCCTCTTGCTAGGTTTACAGATGTGTCACTATGAGTGTGCTTCTCTTTCAAGCTCCCTGGGGAACCTGAAGCTTGTGGAGAAGGGAACACACTTTGTACTTGGAAACATAAGATAAGGTCTCACTGTGTAGTCCTTGCTGACCTAGAACTTGCTATATAGACCAGGCTAGCCCTGAACTGCTTGGATTCTATTATGATATCACAGGCATAAGCCACCATGCTCTGACTATCCCTTTATTCTAGAGGAGAGTTTGCAGGTTTACAAGACTACTGTGAAATTCTTGACTACAATTTTGCTTTAAAAAATGTAAATTAAGCCACACAGGGTGGCACTTGCTGATAATCCCAGAATACCAAAGACTCAGACAGGAGGATCGTTGCAAGTCTGAGGACAGCCTGGCCTACCTAGGAAAAGCCTGTCTCCAAAACAAAAACAAACAAAATAAAGTGGATGTCAGGAAAAAAAAAAAAAATACCGTTTTAGGTAGAGAAGACTCAAATCGACAGTATTGGATGCGGTTCTGCAAGACAGCTTCGCACTGACAGAGCATTTGTGACTGTAGTGTGAATGTTAATCATATCTGGGGGAGACGCTGCGTGTGCATGATGTGTGGGATTCCCTATCCTGAAGCCCGCTGCTTTGTCAGGCTGTCCAGGTCACTTCTCTGTGAAACCGTCCTGGGCTTTAAGTGTGCTGACATGCAAGTCTTCTATAGTGTGCTTCCCAGGACTGCCAACCTCCCAGCATGCGACCTCCTGTTCCTCCAGACAAACAGAAATCTCTGAGCATGCACAGGAGGCTGTCTTGGGGAAATTATGTAACAACCAAGGAAAACCTATCCTCTATTTTTAAAAATGATTCATACTTTGTTATATTTCATGTATTAATTGGGGGGGGGGCATGTACCTTGTCAGGACAATGTGGGAGTCAGCTCCCTCCTACCACGTGGGGCCTGGGGATCAAACTTAGGTCAGTAGGCTTGGCAGCAGGCGCCTTTACTCACTGAGCCATCTAGCCAATCTAAAACCTTTTTTTTTTTTTTCCTTTTGCAGATCAGTCTAAACATGCTGTTTTTGGTAAAATTCTTTTAAGTCATTTCATCTAAATATAACTTCGGTTCCATTTTTGCTAAATATAACTCTTGAGTTTAATGAGGGCTTTTTGAATAGAGTGGGCTGTCGGGAGTGCCCTGCTTGTGTTACTGAAATGTTGGCACTCGGATTGCTGGGGTGACACTTGGTTTTAAGCTCTGAGGTGGGCTTGAGTCCTGTCAGACTTGTCTTTGCGTAGGTGGATCTGGCAGGGAATATCTGAACCTTGTTATAATTTTAGAAACCTGTGGCTTACCCTCATTCTCCGTTGATCTGATTTCTAGGACTTCTCAAGGAGAAGGCAACCTGACGCTTACAAGTACACACTCACATATACCATATACATGTTCACACACACATGTACCATGTATGTGCAATGCTCTCAGATCTCTGAGAGCTGGAGGTACCGATGGTTGTGAGCCACCATGTGGGTGCTGGGAATGGAACCTAGGTCCTCTGTAAGCAGCCAGTGCTTTTATTTATTTATTTATTTGGGGGAGGGGTTTCGAGACAGGGTTTCTCTGTGTAGCCCTGGCTGTCCTGGACCTCATTCTGTAGACCAGGCTGGCCTCGAACTCAGAAATCTACCTGCCTCTGCCTTCCAAGTGCTGTGATTAAAGGCGTGTGCCACCACTGCCCGGCAGTAGCCAGTGCTTTTAACCACTGTGCCATCCCTCCAGCCTACAGGCTTGAAATGTTAACCAATGGAATTGTGGGATGAAAATGAGCAGCTTCCTGGAAACCTTCTGTCATGAGAAGGTTGCACTCATAGTTCTGCTGGAACATGACTTCCATCTCTACACTGGGGATACTCAAGATTAACCTGTAACTCCTTGACGTCTTAGTCCTACGTGTGTTGGGTGCTTCTCCTGGACAGTGCTAAGGGCCTGGGACACAAGATGCATTCGGCCAGATCTTTTGCCTAAAAAGATGCAAAACTTGAGCTAGGAAATAGTAACGAGGCGCTTTTTAGAATTAGAAATTTGGAGAAATCGTTCTGCATTAGGGTGTTTCAAGAAAGGCCAGTGGAGGAGGTAACTTTAAACTAGTCCTTGGAACTTAACTTTGTTGTTGCTGCTGCTGCTGCAGCTGTTGTTTGTGCAGGGGTGGAGTTGGGGGGTGGGGTATGGGGACAGCAGTTTCTTGTAATGTAGCTCTAGTTGGTCTAAAACTAGTCTATCCTCAAACTCAAGACAGTTATCCTGCCTCAGCCTTCTGAGTGCTGAGGCATGAGCTACCATGACCAGCTTGTTTTAGTTCAAAGTGACTTTTGTGAATTATAAAAAAATTTAAATATCCTTGGTGTATTTACTTATGATCTTCATTGTGATCCTGAGATAGAAGCCAGGAAAACCAAACACAAGGAGCGAGAAAAATCCATGGTTGTATTAGAACTTACTCCATTTTAGAGGCATGTTAAGCCTTGAATGCTAAGAAAGAAATCTGTTCTTACTCAAGAGACAGCAAGTTATACCAAGGGCTAAGGATGGGCCTGTCCTTGAGGCCCTGGGTTCCGGTTCCAGCAACACAAAAAAAGTTACAACAAAATAGTGTGACTTATATACCTTCTACCCCTCTTACCGAGATGATGAGGGCAGGAAGGAGGGAGACTGTGGAGGAGACTCACCGGAGCCAGGCCCAGGAGAAAGGACTTGCATGTCAGGGGACAGAAAGGTGGAGTGTGAGAGGAAGGAGGTGCAGTACCCAGATGGCTTTGGTAGTTGCTGTCACAGTTCACTGCTGGTGTCTGAGCCTGGATAAGTTGGGAAATTACTTCAGCAGGTGGGACACTGTCCTTCTGTCTTTGCTGACCAGGCACTGGGCAAAAGTTCTCCAAACAGTTTGGCAACATCAGAGCTCAAACAGGCTGTGAGAGACTCTAGTCAGGAGGAACTATTTGGTGTAGGAAGAAACAACGGTTCATGGGGATGTTTCCAGAGAAGAGGGAAGAGTGTGGGAGAAGAGAGAAGGGCAGTCACTGACCAGCATCTCGCCGGGAAGGGGCTGTGAGCGGCCTGAAACGGAAAGAAATGCTGTATCTTCCACACTTCATTTTATTTCTTTCTTATCTTTTTTTTTTTTTAAAGATTTATTTTTATGTGTATGGATGTTTTACTTGCTTGTATGTAGGTGCACCACGTGCATGTCCGGTACCCTGGAAGTTCAGAAGTGGGTCCCTTGGGACTGGAGCTAACAGTTGTTTGTAAGCCATCATGAATGTGCTGGGAATCAAACCCAGAAAAAGCAGCCAGTGCTTGAAAGTGCTAAGCCATCTCTCCAGTGTCACACTTTCTACCTAGGGTTACCTGACAGACACAGGAAACACAGGCTTTAGTCAACCCATTGAGGAAGCCTGGCTGTGGAGGAGGTGGGATGGGTAGAGCTACTGTCTACAGGCTACAGTAGAAAGTGTTGAGGATGCTGGGATGGAGCTTGTTTGTGGGAGAAGATGGCAGATGCCCTTTGTGGGCATCCTCCCAGTTTTACAGACCAGTTCAACCCGGAGATGAGGATGCAGAAAAAACGCAGAGATGGCCTTGATAGACGTCAGGGTGAGTCTTGCACTGCACAGCCAGATGGACTTTTCCAAAAAAAAAAAAAAAAAAAAAAAAACAAAAACAAAATTTATCTTAGTTCTAAATACATGTATGTGTGCACATGACTGCAGATGTCTGTCCACAGAGATCAGACGTGACAGTCCCTCCCATAGTAGAGCGGAGGTCAGGACCAGTCCAACATGGGTGCCAGGAACAAATTTGTCCTCTGCCGGAGTAGCAAAATGTTCTTAATCTCATCGAACCAGTCCCTGGCTGGCCTTTGGAAACTCTGTAAAGTCAAGGGAGATTTGACTGCAGGGGGGATCCTAGAATTCAGTTGACCTTTATTTATTTATTTATTTATTTATTTATTTTAATATTTTATTTTATTATTATTGTTCCACACATGCTGCAAATCAATCTCTGAAAATTTTCTCTAAGGTAAGATGAACACATCTGCTATTACACTAAAACTTTTTGTTTTGTTTTTTGAGACAGGGTTTCTCTGTGTAGCCCTGGCTGTCCTGGAACTCACTCTGTAGGCCAGGCTGGCCTCAAACTCAGAAATCTACCTGCCTTTCCTTCCAAGTGCTGGGATTAAAGGCGTGCGCCACCACTGCCCGGCGACTTTTAATTTCTTGATTTTTTTTAATGTGTATAAGTGCATGTAGGGCTGTGCGCCATGTGTGTGCAGTGCCTGTAGAGGCCAGAAGAGGGCATCAGGTCCTCTGGGACTGGAGTTAAACAGATGGTTGTGGGTGTGGATGCTGGGAATTGATCCCAGGTTCTCTACAAGAGCAGCCAGTGCTTTTAACCACTGGGCCATCTCCCCAGTCTCAAAACCCCACCCTCAAAGTCACAAACAAATAAATGCCAAAAACCATTTGTCCTGATACTTCATTGCTGGTAAATGTGTAGGAAAGGGCTCTTCTTGAGAGGGTATAAACAATCTCACCCTCCCAAGTGGGAAGCACTTGGCAATAGCTACTAAAATCTCAGTGTTTTTCATAGTTTCTGACCCAGTAGGAAGTAGGTACTTGTTAATCCCATTCTGCTCCTGTGCAAACAGACTTCTGGAGGTCAAGTGTGTCATACAAGACCACAGTATTGGCCATTTCGAGCACCAGGATTTGAACTTGGTTGGGTCCAAAGTCCGGACCTTTATCCTTTCTCCTCGTGACACACAAGCCTGGAATCACTGTCCCTCTTCGAAATTCTGATATGACTATCAGCTCTGGTCAAGATGGGGTAGGCTTAGGTCAGCCTTACAAACAAGCACCGGGCACATCCCTTGTCTAGTCAGCAGTGAGTAAGTCTGTGTCTGGAAGCCATCCGACCAGGACTTTGCTGCCGTGGGGTCAGTAACCTTTAACCTGCTGCCCAGGGACTTCACCACCTGCGGAAAAAGCCATTATCTACTGACATTTGGAACCTGGAGACTGCTTTCTCCTTGTTGAAGTCAGTGAGGGTCGGAAGTGCACGCAGGTGTGTCTTTGGCTTGGAGGAGCCTGAGAAGAGGAAGCCTTCCTGCTTTCCGTGAAGTATGGATTATAGTATGGTTGGCTTAACAAACCAAGCCCCGAGAAACCAAGCATGAACACAGTGTTTCCTTACGGTGCCTTTTATAAAAATGCTTGGTTAAGTCCCTTGCTTTCGTTATGCACTGCCCAAATAAACCACCAGCCTTGTGTCTGTCTCTATGACGGACTATTACAGCGCCAATTAATTATTAAAGAAATAGGTACTGGATATTTACACAGTGATTATTTTAGGACTCCCAGCAGAGATATGGGTGTCTTTCTATGTGTGTGTTATGGTTGGAAACTAGAAATCATGAAGTTTCATTTTTTTTTTTTAAAAAAAAATATTAATGTGGTTTAATTTGTTTATTTTATGTATGTGTGTCTATGTGAATGCCATGTATGTGCAGGTGCCAGAGGAGTTTAGGAGGAGGGTGTTAAACTTCTTAGAGCTGGAGTTAAAGGCGGTGGTAATGTGTTGGGCGCGGAGGTGAACATGGAGCTTGGTTCCTCTGGAAGAGCAGGAAGCACTGTCAACCAAGGCTGAGAGTCTCTCAGGCCCCCAGGTTCAGCATTTTTGCCTCTACTTTTTAAACCACACAGTAGGTGGTCTCCTTGAAGGCCACACCACCAGGGGAAGATTGTTATTGAGTTACCGTTGATAGAACTTGGGGTTTCCTTTGAAGTTGAAGACTGGACAGATGCAAGGCACCAAAGCTTTTTGTTTGTTTGTTTGTTTGTTTCTAGTTTTCCGAACAGAGTTTCTCTGTGTGACAGCCTGGATGTCCTGAAACTCCATCTGTAGACCAGGCTGGCCTTGAACTCAAAGATATGCCTGCCTCTTACTTCTGAGTACTAGGATTAAAGACAAGACCCACCTCGTCCTGAACTTCAGTGAGGTTAAGGATCTTAGATCCCTTAAGGTGAATGGAGCCAGGACTGGTAGAATCAACTTCAGGAAATGTGTGGAAAGAGAGAGGTGGATCTGAAGATGAGAAAGGAATACACAAGGAGTGAGCAGTGTGCACATGAGATCAATTTACAAGTCCAGATGTGTTAGCCATAGTGAGTAAGCACAGGTGACTATTGACCTGCCTAGAGCAAACAGTTAGAGGCGAATGAATAGACACACGACTGGAATCATGTCACTGGAATGTCACCCTCTGCCACAGGGAGACATACCCCAGAGATAGTGCACCACAAAATGCTTCTGTATTTAAAATAGAGCACCCACACATGGCAACACAAATATTTAAATATCAAGGGTTTTTTTTGTTTTGTTTTTTTAAAGAAAAAGTAGCCCTGTAGCCACCTTCAGTGTTCTAGTTAGAACTCTTCCCACAGTGAGCTCCTAGGGGAACTGACAGGATAATCACCTTATCCTCCAGGAAGCTGCAGAGATGGAGCCTGGATTCCGGGAGCTAGTAGAGCCTTGAGGGGAGGGGAGGGGCCTGGTTCCCGGAGACTGCAGTTTCCCCCCAAGGAAAAGTAGACCAAAAAAAAAAAAAAAAAAAAAAAAAAAAAAAAAAAAAAAAAAGTGAAGGCGCCATTTGGAGCAAAAGTTAAAGAAATGGTACCTACGTGAGCAACCTCCTATTCCTTTCTCTCAGACGCCATTGGCTGAGACAACATGGTGTCACTATAGCTCTGCTTAGCCTGAAACTCTCTATGTAGAACCAAGTTGGCTTTGAACTCATGGAGATCCACCTGTTTCTGCTTTCCAAGTGCTAGGATTAAAGAAGCTGGCCTGCAGGATCCATCTCACTTCTGTGGGTGGTTGGAGTCTTCAAGCAGGTCTAGCTACAGCCCCAGAGACGGTGTTAATTGCTGCTTCTGTGCTCTGTATTCCTTTTAATCTGCCTACATCTGTTGACCTAGCCTGTTGACTACTTCCTACTGCGGACCAGCGCTACTTTCTTATGTCTGTGAGCATTCTTGTGTTGTGTCAATTAAATGTGGTTGCATTCTTTTGAAATTATTTATTTTTATTGATGCAGGTGTTTTCCCTGCATGCATGTCTGTGTGAGCGAGTGCATTGGATCCCCTGGAGCTGGAGTTACAGACTGTTGTGAGCTGCCCATGTGGTTGCTGGGAATTGAACCCAGGCCCTCTGCTAGAGCAGTCAGTGCTCTTAACAGCTGAGCCATCTCTCCAGGCTCTGCGTTTTCTAATTATACATCTTCTTAAACTGTTTTCTAAGTGGGGTAATGTAGAGGAACGCTCTGGTGGGAGTGTTTCACTGTCAAACGAAAACACTTTGCGCTTCTATTAATGTTTTCCAGCCTCAGTGTTTGCGTATTGATATGCCTGTCAGGGAATGACCATCCTGGCCCTGCTTTGCAGTGGGAGAGGCTCATCCTCACAGAGGGGTTCCCAGATAATTCGGTCTCTGGCTTGGTCTCTGGCTTACCGGGAGGGGCTGAGATAGACTCTGTCCACTGACCAGCATTGTGTTTGCCTGCAAATTAGATGCCTGAGTTGGATCAACACAACCCAAGTAAAAAGTCCGAGGCAGTAGTATGCATCTGTAATCCCAGTGTTCCTACAGAGGGATGGGAGGCTGAGACAGGAGAAATACCCAGGAAGTTTGAGGTTCAGTTAGCCAGTATGCCGTCACAGGAACAGTAAGAGAGGTCCTGCTTCAAGAAGGTGGAAGGGGAAAACTAATTCTGAAAGCTGTCCTCAGACTTCCACATGTGCACATGCACACAGAGAGAGAGACAGACAGAGAGACAGAGAGACAGACAGAGAGAGACACAGAAAGACACACACACACACACAGAGAGAGAGAGAGAGAGAGAGAGAGAGAGAGAGAGAGAGAGAGAGAGAGAGACTTAAAAACAAAACATGAACTTAACAACAACAAAAAAAACAAAAACAAAAAGAGGAATGCAGCAGATGTAGCTCTATGGGAGAGTGCTTGCCCAGCATGCTCAAGGTCCTGGGTTCAATCTCAGCTCCATCACAAAACAAATCAAAACAAAACATTGTAGCTGGGGCAGTGATGGTACTAGCATGAACTCTGAAAGCAGAGGCAGGTTCCAGGCCAGCCTGATCTACAGAGAGAGTTCCAAGACAGGTGGGCCTACACGGAGAAACCCTGTCTCAAAAAAACAAAACAAAACAAAACAAAACAAAATTGTAATAGCTACTGTTGACTAGGATGTTTAAAGAGGAAGAAGACACTTCCTGGGTCTAAGAGGGGTTCAGTGTCAGGCTGTGGTGGATTATTATGGGCATTTGTTCTCTGTCACCCTAGAACAACTCTTTGGTCTCCCTGTCTCCCTCATACTTTGGTATATTCTTTTCTTTCTGGTGAGTGACTCAGTCTGTCACTAGATTAGAATCCTGTCTGCCAGGACATGGAGGTGCGTCTTCCTAAGGTAGCCTGATGGAGGAAGATCAGGTGTCAGAGCCCATATGTCTCAGTATGTTTGACAAGTTTCCCCAAGAAATTTACTGTTTTTACTGTCCCCCACCCCCACCCCCATGAGTGAGTGTCTTATGGGGAAATACTTAAGAGACTTAACTATTGGGTTCTGCACCCAGCTTTCCCACTGGTTTTAGCAGCCCCCTGGGACTCCTGCCAGAGTAATTATCCCTGTGATGATTGTCAAACAAATGGTCCAGTTTCTAAACCTTGACACTGTAGGAGGCACAGTGATTTCTCAGGCACTGATGTATTTGTGAATCTTAAGTAAAATGAAAGACAAGGTGTTTGGTGGTCTGTCCTGAAGAACAACACAAGGCAGGGCAGTAGTGCAAGCCTTACCTGGCATACATACAGAGACCTGAGTTTGAGCCTCACCACTGCAGAAAAAAAGGGGCGGGCAAGCCCAGCCTCTCTGTAGCTCAGTAGTCTTTATTATGTCTGCACCAGAGTGGGCTTATCAAGGAATGGCAAAACAGTGATTGGGGAGGTGGGTTTTCCTGGAGAGATATTTGACTAGCAAAGGCAGTGTTCTATTCTGCATTCAACATAGAATGTAAAGAACTTACTAGCTAGAGTCTGTTTTTGTTTTTTTAAATCTCACTCTTGTAGAATTTGTCATAGACTGATAATTATTTTGTTATTATGGGAAGGTAGGGGCAGGATCTTGCTTTTGTAACCTATTCAGGCCTAGAACACAATCCTTTTGGGTCCTGATCTTAGGTTTTGACTGGTATTACAAGTTTGTGCCCCATTATGCAGCTCTAGACTCACGTGTGTGTGTGTGTGTGTGTGTGTGTGTGTGTATTTACTCACCTGTTTTGTGGATTCTTGCTATGAGGCCCCCGATGGCCTAGAACTCACAATCCTGCTTTAGCCTTCTAAGCATTGGAATTACAGGCAGATGTAAATTTAGATTCTCGAAACCATCTTAATTACATTTATTTACTTTATATGTGTACCACAGCACACACATGAAGGTCAGAGGATAACTTGTGGGAGTCCATTTACTTCTTCCACCAGGGGCTGGACTGGTCATTGGGCTTGGCTGCACATGCTCTTACTGTATTGATCCATCTCACTAGCCTATACCCCCCATCCCCTTTTTTTCAAGACAGGGTTTCTCTGTGTACCCTGGCTGTCCTGGAACTCACTTTAGTCCAGGCTGGCCTCCAACTCAGAGATCTACCTGCTTCTGCTTGTTACTTGAACACTCTGCCATTGACCTACATCCAACCAGCCATTTCTCTTCCTCTTCTTCCTCCTCTTCCTCCTCCCCCTCCTCTTCTTCCTCCTCCTCTTTCTTTTTCTCCTATGGATTATTCAGGTGAAGCATTTGATTTGTTTGGTTTGCTTCAGTGCCTCAATTTGTAGTTCTGGCTGGGACAGGTTGTGTAGACCTTAGTGGCCACCAACTCACAGATCCTCCTTCCTGCTTCTGTGGGACAAGTGCTGGGATCAAGGCATGCAGTACCACGTGTGCAGGACTGCACCTAGCAAGGCAAGGAGGTTCTTCCCCACCACCAGCATCTTCTCTTCAAGTTAGATGCATCATCATCAAGGAGATGCTCACAGCAGCTGCCCCCGGTGGTGTTAGCAACCTACCTCTCTTACTCCGTTACTCATTTCAGATGTCTGCCATCTGTTATTCCTTCTTCATTCATTAGCTGTATTTCTTAAAAACGAAAGTATCTGGCATCAGCTATCTCGTTCCTTTAGACGAAAGGGCAGTAAATTAACATGTACAGATTAAACCCATCCTGCCACTTTTATAAGTAAAGCTTCATTAGAACACAGCTCTGTTCATATGAGCAGTTAGGGCGATAACGGACCTCCTGTCCTAGTTGAGACGGAGGCTCTATTGTCTTACAGAGTTAGAAGATCTACTGACCAGCTCTTCACAGAGCAAACACACCTTCTCTGTGGACCAATCATGATTCCAATGCTTGACTCTGTATCTTACCGTTCCTAGGTAATGTCTCCTGTCCTAGGAAGTTTGATAATGTACAGTGAACTTACAGATTTAAACCTACTCACTGGCCTCCATTCTGTTTGCAAATGCTACCCCTACTGATACTCGAATTGTCTCGTCGTTATCCAGTTGGCGCTTCTTCTAATTGGCTGCTGAGTTCTTTGGACAAGTCAGGGCATGGCAGGACATTCCAAGTCTGCCCTATCCGTTCCTGCCCCAGACCTGTCATTTCTAGAAGGATTGGCTTCTTTTAATGGGAACAGGTATTTTGAGGCCTCCGTGTAAATACTAAAGTACACATGTAAAGTACACAAGGGCACCAAACAATACCACAGAGATTAGAAGAGAATAAAATATGCCCATTGTATTAAAAAAAAAAAAAAAAAACCCTATTAAGGATGTCCGTGCTATAAAAGAAATTGTTTCCAGTATACTCTTGGGGAGGGGGTGGCACTGCAGCCTCTGCTGGCCTGGAACCTGCTGTGTAGAACAAGCTGGTCTCCAACTCAGAAAGGAGTCTGCCTCTGTCTCCTAGGAGTGCTTGGATTAAAGGTGTGCAGCTTCAATGCACTCCCAGTGCTGAGTCATGTTCTCTATTTACTTGGTAGTTGTGATTGGACGTGGCAATTGTTTTGTAAGTAAAGTCTCTTCCGTGCTTATATTTTGTTCTTCCAGTTGAAAAAAAAAAAAAAAGATCACATATATTCCTGCCAGCCGGTAGCATTTCAACAATTACTAGATGTGGCTGGAGAGATGGCGTAACCAGCAAAGGGGCTCATGCAGAGGACTGCGAGGTTGCCAGCCCCCACCTGCAGTGGTTCTCAACTGCCTGTAGCTTCACCTCCATACATGCCTTCTGGACTACAGGCATAAGCACGTACACATGCACATACCTACAAAAGTCACATACATATGCATGTAATTAAAGATAAAGATAAATATGAAGGGAAAAGCTCACTGGAGGGCTTTCACTCATCTTCCAGAGCATGTCCATGTGGCTTTGAGGGGACACATACAGGTAGTGAAGGTAGATCCAAAACCTGCTCCACCTCTGTGCACACTCAGTGCTTCACCACACCGACTACAAACACTTGTCAGTTTATGAGGACATCTGCTCATGGTTCAGGTGGACGTTCAGATCTTACTAAGACTGAAGCTACAACCCAGAGACAGTTTCCTATTCAGTGCTGAGCCCGAAGCAGGAGGACCTAAGCCGTGGCTGCACAATGGCATAGGGTTCTGTTGTAGGTGTGCACATAGGATAATGCCCGGCACACGGCAAAGGCTTGGTCAAGGTGAACTCCATCAACTGTGGCAGTCACGGTTGTCAGGATCTCACTGGCTCTTTTTTTTTTTTTTTTTTTTTTTTTTTTTTTTTGCGACAGGCTCTCACTATGTAGCTCTGTCTGTCCTGGAATTCACTATGTAGACCAGGCTGTCTCCAATTCACAGATCCACCTGCCTCTGCCTTCAGAGTGGTGGGATTAAAAGAATGCACCACCACGCTTAACCCATGAAATATGTAATTTTCTTTTTCCATTTTTGTGTGTTATTGAGTGTGTGTGTGTACATGTTTGCATGTTTCTGGGCACATGTGTGTATGTGTGAGTGTGCTTGTATGTGCACATGCATATGGGAGTCTGAAGCTGATGTCAGGAACCATTCACTATGTGTCTTCCACAATATTCTTTAAGACAAGGTCTCTCAAATCCAAACCCCTCCAATATGGAGTCTCTCTCTCTCTCTCTCTCTCTCTCTCTCTCTCTCTCCAGGGTTTCTCTGTATATTCCTGGCTAACTGGCTTTCCTGGAACTCACTCACTCTGTAGACCAGGCTAGCCTCAAACTCATCATGTCTCTACTTTTAAAGGCTGGATTACAGGTGGGCTGCTGCTGCATTTATCTGACATTTACGTGGGGTTCTAGAGTTCCAAACCCTGTTCCTCCTGCTTGTGGGCAAGTGCCTTAATCACTGAGCCATCTATGAAGCCTCCATTTTATGTTTGTCAGAATGGGTTTCATGTAGCCCTGCTGGCCCCTAGCTTGCTATGTAGCTGAGGATGGCCTTAAACTTTGATCCTCCTGCCTTTGCCTCCTGAATGCAATGGATTATAGGCCTGCACCTCATTACCCAGTTTATGTGGATCAACCCAGGGCTTTGCGCATGCCTGGCAAGTTACATACCAGCCTATTACTTTAATTACATTTTATTCTTGCTAGGGATTAAACACAGGTCCTCATGAATGCCAGACAAGTGATCTGTCATCCAGTGATTATCTTTAGTCCCTTATGTTTAATTCTGGGCTGCCAGTTTTCTTGAATTCATATTCCAAAGGACCCTAGCTATTAAATTTTGATTGTGACCATTGTGACTCTGAGACACTGCCTCGAATATAAAATCTGCCTTCAGTCTACACGTGTATGAATACTTGATATTGTTTATTTCTATTTCTCTCTGTGCACAGAATGTAATAAAATAAATACAAAGACCTGTCTTTCTGGACAGTTTTAGGCTATAAGAGCAATCACTGTGTGCTTCTAGTGTCCTCCACTGTTTAGTTTTGATAAGTTGATTATTGGTGCCCGATCGTTTCACTTTGCTTATTATGGTAGTTTTTTTTTTTTTCCCCTCTCCCAATGCCTCTCAGAGTTGAAGCTGTACAGCCTTCTAAAAACAAATAAAGCAGAGGTCTGAGCTGGCAATGGAACTTTGAACCTGGTCCCCTGGTTCATGTCTGAGGACTTGTATGTGAGCGGTTGCGGAGACCATATGTTGTTTTAGGGCCATGCCAAGGAAAATACTTTAGACTCACATTAGAAACTCAAGGTATTTTGGCCTCTCTAAGAGGACACGTGATCGTTTTTTCCAGTTATATGAACAAGGGCTTTTGTTTCATACTGAAGTTTCTTACAGGCTTTGAGAACAATAGGCTTCTCTCAGTCTTCCCAGAGAGGCCTTTGGGGTGCTAACAGGTAGGCCGCACTGTGTTGCTGTGTTTCGTCTAGGGAGGCTTCTCAGGCCGTCACACGCCACTGTGGACTTCTAGGGAGTGGGTCATGCTGGATTCCTCTGCTCATTTGGCCAAGGCTCTGGTTGTGTTTGAAATCTTATCCTTCTCCGGTCCTCCCACTCCTCCCTCCGCAGCCTCACCTATGGCTCCCTGCTGCAAATTCTTAATCACGTTTCACTGTTGGCAAACGCACGGCCTCTTCATCCAAAACATACTTGTCTCCTGGATCCTAAACTCGCTGAAGGTGCCAGGGAGTGGATCTGTTATGTCCCATTGCTTTTCCATTCTTAGCACCAAGCTCATGACCGAAGGCCTTCTCACTTCAGTATTTGCTGAATGAATGAGGGAACCACAGAGAATAGCTCCTGGCCCCCACCTAATGAGAACCACTCTTCACAGAAGCCATTTTCAGGATGAGAACCATAGCTGGGTTTGTTGGCTGTTCCACTCTTGTGCTACATGTTCAAATACGACCAACTGGGGTGCAAGAGGCCTTTGTCATTTTTAGTTCGGGTACTAGGCACATCCAGCGGGAAGTGGTCAGTTTATTTAAAGATGAAGCACTGTGTATGAAATAACTTGTCTCCTCAACCAGGATTAGAACCTTCATTTCCTGATACCTGTTGCAGGGCCCGTTTGTTACCCAGTCGGACGCCCACAGCCCCTTCCAGTGTTGGTAGTTAACATCAATGGGAACCAGTGTTTCCGACTCTTGGGGAGGGAAGAAATCAGACTCTTCTTTGTACGCTAATTAGCACAGGCAGAACAAAAGGCCTAGCTTGGTTTTCGAGTTCAACTTTGGCTCATACGCAATTCTCAGTGAAGATAATGATCTCAGATAAATTAAAAACAAATGTTAAAGAAGTCATAATGAGGTAGGAAGGGCATTCAGGATTCCTGTTTTCAAATAACACTGGGTAAACAGACTTCTCCCTAAAGCAGACATTCATGTCCCCTCCTCCACCTCGCCGTTTCGTGAGCCTTTGGGTTCAAAAATCTTTGTCTTGATCACTCACTGTTCCTAAACCCGCAGAGGTGGGCCGGTGTGTGCCGGTCTGGTGTCCATGTGCACGAGCCTCACTCACCAAGCCATTAGTTCTTTGGAACTAGGAAAATAGAACACAGAAGAGTTAGGTCGAATCACCAAGCCAAAGGGAATCGCACATTTGGCAAAATGCCCCTTGCCTCAGGAATGACCGCCACAGCCTGCTGCCCTGGCGTGGCTTCCTTTTCCTCCAGTCTGCTGAAGGCAAGGACCCGGCAGGGAGCACACAGAAACCCCCTGTGTTCTTTCTTCTCCTCCAGGCCGAGTTCCTGAGCACATTCTTGACCAGATGGGGGGAGCTGGGGGCCCAGCGAGCTGCTGCATTCAATGGGACTCTGTATGTATATGCCAAATGAAGTCTACAGGCGGCTTTACGAGCCCAGTGACCGTGCTGGCAGATGTAAAGAAACTCAGAAGGCCTGTGTGTGTGTGGAGTCTCGATTCCTAGGAAGTTTCCATGAGTGCATTCAAGGGCTCTCTATACATGGAAATTCAGTTCCTCTACTGACCCCCACCCCCACCTAGAGATGAGGGAGGGTCTCCTGTAGCACTGGATGGCCTTCATTCCTGGCCCTCATGCCTCCACCTCGGCGGCGAGCTGCAATTACAAGTGTGTGCCGCCTTCCCTGGTTTATGCAATGCTGGGAATTGAACCCAGGTCCTCATGCAAGTGAGGAAAGCACTCTATCTGCAGAGCTACAACCCAGCCTATTCTATTCACTCTTCCCTGTATCGACATGTGCCACGTTAGTCTGTGCCAGTGCACTTGTGCCCCTGCATAGTTTTCAACGGCAGCACACGTCCCACCAGACTTTGGTAATGTCTGGAGAGATTTGGGATGCTCAAATCTTGTGGAGGAGACACATTACTAGCACCTAGTTAGGAGAGAGGCCAAGGATGCTTATACTATATACTAAGCAATTTTCAAGACAGAGAGGGGAAGAGACCTTTAAACAACAAGAAGCTAAAGCTAATGAGGGAGCTCTTGAGAAACCTATCAGAATGAGGACCTGAGCTTCTCTCTGATATTCTCCCCCACCCCCGTGTGTGTGTGTGCGCGTGCGTGTGCCCGCCCATATGCCTTAGCATTTGTGGTGGTCAGAGGACAACTTCAGGTTGTCCTCTCCTCCAGGGGTGGAACTCAGGTCTTCAGACTTGGTGGCAAGTGCCTTCACCCACTGAGCAGCCTGGTTGGCTCCCACCTTAGTTTTGGATCTGAATGTAGGTAGAGCTTGGTGATTGGGTGTTGGGAGTGGGGCAGGAGGAGGGTAGGTAGCGGGTCTGGCTTGCCAGTGAGCTCCAGGGAAGCCCTGCCCCTGCCTCCCTAGCTGTGGTATTTCGGATGCTACGCCTAGCTTTTTACACGGGATTCCATGCTGGGGATCCAAGCTTGTCCTTATGGCTGTATAGCAAACTTGTTACTAACGGGGTCGTCTCCCTAGTTCCTGGGCACTTTTTTCCAGTGATAGCACTTTCTCTGTACTGTGGCCCAGAGAGTATCCAATTCATCCCTTCACTTAACTCTCAGAAAGACCCTGTAGTGGGGACCAACGTTATCCTTTTTTTACTCAAGGTAAAATCAAAGCTCAGAGAGGTCAACACCCTACCTGACGACTCACAGCGATGTAGGGGAAGGGATAAGGCTTCAGATTCAGATTGATCTTACCCAGCTCTTACTGTGTTGGTGTCACATCCCATGGCAGCTTCTATGAACCTGTACAACGTAGTCTACACAAATGCTGAACTGGACATAGAGTGTGTTGTTGCATCCTAAGGCTCTGTTGCAGAAATGGGTCTCCCACAGGGTGGCTCTGGTGTGTCTGTGACACTTGCCAAGGAGGTACCTTCTGTTGAGGAGCAGTAGCTGGGACAGTGGCCAATCTGCCCTCAGGGGATTGAGGGAACAACGTGAGTGGGGGCAGGGCAGAATGGAGAGACCCTGGTGGCTCTACCGGTCTTGAGTCTTGGGGTTAGTGAACTGTGAGGGGCAATTGATGTAATGACTGTCATTTGTGAAGAGAGGGCGCATGAATTTTAGTGGTAACTTCTGGGATTGAGGGAGGCCTGGAAATGTAGAATGCTGTTCCGAGGTCAGAGAAGAACGGTCTCTGCAGCAAGGGGGGCAAGGTGAGGGAGCCTTCAGAGGCTGGCTGCTACTGAGCTCCACTGAGAGGGGCTGTGGGGGCAGAATGTAGACAGGATTGACGGGAGAAGTGTCCATGACCCTTGACCTCCACCTGGATGGACACCCCTCAGCATCTACCTAGAAACTCCACTCTTCTGCACTCCTCGCTCCTGCAGACAAACCCAGGGAACTGAAGGATGGATAAATGGTCTTTGGAACCTCCAACTTGAGCTTCCCTGTCCAGTCTCTCCTGAGCAGCCGAAGCCTGTAACAAGCTGCGAGGAGAAACCCTCACGCTTTTTAAGAACATGAGAAGATTTAGACACACTCTGCTCTCACATCTACCCTCAGGACAGTCATGTGTTCGAATTACCATTCCTGTCTCCTTTCTAGAAGGAAAGTTCTCGAGCACCGTCTGCTCTTGGTATATCTCCCACCCACCTGTCCTGCTGTAAGATAATGATTCTATGATTCTCTGTAAGTGAATCACTGAATGGAATAGCATGTTAGTTTTCCTCTCAGTGAGGTGTCCTGTGAAGCCTGGTCCTTTGGAAATGCTTCAAGACACCTTTAGTGCCAGCTCACTCAGGGCATTCTCGCATGACACAGGCCAGAGCCCTTCCCCCACCCCACACTGTCTGTCTGTCTGTCCATCTCCAGAAGGTTGTGTTCCACCCTAAGGAGAATTTTCGTATTGATATGTGCATTTAAATCTAACCAGGGTTTCATCTGTGCCATGAGATATCTTCCCCCAGGCCGTTTTCCCTCAGAGTTGGCTGAGAGGCTTGTGGAAGCACAATTGGGCTTTGTGGTGAGGAGGGTTTACAGTGCCCTGGAAGGTGGGGCCAGTCTCGTCTAAATAAATAGTAGTAGGCTTGGCCTCAGGAAGAGGGGATTCCTGGAAGGCAAGAGATGGAGCCTGACACAAGATGCATTTCCTGGTGTTCCTGGGGCTTCTTGTCCTCTGTGCTGTGAACACAGGATGTTATTGGGGCCCCTGGTTCTCAGGTGCTGCTCTGATTCAGGAGCTCCTAGGACAGACCTCTACTTCAGCAGCAGGCTCTCCATCCTCCTATGGTCTAGGCCTCCTGCTGTGTCCACAGGATTAGCTGTTGACCACTCTGAGTGACCCAGGAGGGGACAGCCGGTCCTCTCTTGGCTTTTCTACAGGCCTTTCCTACACTGTGCCCGCCTGCCTGTGCAGTGATGGCCTTTGACAGAGTCCAGGAGTCCTGGAGATCTAGAAGGGCCTTGCTTACTATCTGCTCTGCAGAAGCTTTGCACGGCGTGTGAAGAGGATGGTTTGGGCCTTTTTTTTTTTTCTCACTGCTTTCCACATTGATGCTGACTGGCCCTCCGTGCTTTTCAGAACATTTGCCTTTGAACTGTCTGAAAAAGGTCATATAGTCAGGCTTCCTTGGCCCAGGATACCGGGAAAGCTTGGTCAAGGGACTGCTTGGTGGGAAATGAAATACCTGGCCTTTTCTTGTCCATCCCCACCGCAAGCACTGCATCCTGCAGAGCCTGTCACCTTCTCCTGCTGCGTAAGCAACACCAGCTGCCTTTGTGAGAGTCTCCATTGTTGCCCAGTGGTCTTTGTTCCCTCGTCTCTGACTCGGTCACGTGGTTCTTTGGGTTCAGAGCCTGTGTACCTGAGTAAGGGCAGACACCCGCATTAGTTTTCGGAGAGGGGGCGTGTGCTGTCTGAAACACTGTCACACAGGTAGAGAGGGGATGTTAGTCATATGGCCTTGCCTCCAGCCAACATTTTTTTTTTTAATTTAAAAACTCTGGAGGCAGAGTGGTGGAGACGTGGCTCAGCAGCCAAGAGTGTGTTCTGCTTTTGCTGAGGACCTGAGTTAGGTTCCCAGCACCCTCGTGGTTGAGGATGCTTACAGCCACCTGTAACCCCAGCTCCAAGATACACTCTTCTGGCCTCCACAGACACTGTACCCACACACATCTATACAGAATTAAACTTTTAAAATAGGGACTGGAGAGACGCGTGAGTGGTTAAGAGTGCTTGCTGCTCTTCCAGAAGGCCCAGGCTCAGTTCTTAGCTCCACGTAGGCAGCTCACAACCACCTGTAAGTCTTGTTGCAGAGCTTCTGAACTTTCTTCAGGCCTCTAAGGACACCTGGTCACAGGCGGTTCACAAACAGACAAGCAGACAAACGTACATGCCCGTTTAAAAAAAAAAAAAAAGTAAAATCTTTAAAAGTCCATCATTTTCTCTTAAGAGATCTAAAGTTAATATATAGAAAAACGAACATTTTTAGAAGATAGGTTTTGATTTACAAAACATGGAGTCATGTCACGATCACAACTCCAAACACTTGTAACCATCACTCATCAACACGCTACCCAAGTATTTGTTGACTACACTGAAATTCCCTCGGTACCTATGGCGTAGGATGGATTGTGAAGGCCAACTCCAAGTTCCAGAAAGTCCCCATGTTGCTTTCCCCTTCACAACTGTTCTGCCCTGAAGTCCCTCTCAGACAGGTTTCTCTGTGTAGCCCTGGCTGTCCTGGAACTCACTCTGTAGACCAGGCTGGCCTCGAACTCAGAAATCCGCCTGCCTCTGCCTCCCAAGTGCTGGGATTAAAGGCATGCGCCACCACTGCCCGGCCAGCCACTCTTTCAACAAGGACAAATCCGAGGCTTGAAGGAGTCAAAGCACCTACCTGGTCACACAATGGTCATTAATTAACTACAGTTGGGGGGGGGGTCCAATGCCTTCTTCTGGCCTCCGGGGGCACTGCACACAGGTAGTGTACAGGCACAGAAGCAGACAAACACAGCTGTGCACATAAAACAACATTTTTTTGTTTTTGTTTTTGTTTTTTTTATAAAAAGGCCAATCAGCACTGGCCCAGGTGCTCTTCCTCCCCACCCTCAGCCAGGCCACCACGCTGCCCCACCAGGTAGCTTTCACCTGCAGGTTCAGCTCAAGCCCACATTCCCCGAGCTACCTCAGTGCTTCAAAACTGAGTACTGTGGGAGGGAATGGATGCTATGAGCGCTCTCCTGGCGAGAGAGTGCCTGAGGGACAACAATGAGTTAAACCAAGCGCTCAGGAGCAGATGTGGTGCACACACCTGTTATCTCAGTGACTGATAGGCGGAGGCAGGATGATTGATTACCACAAGTTCCAGGCTAGTGTCCGCTCACACAGGGAGACCCTGTCTCGAAAGACCAAACAAACCCCAAACCGGTCCCGACCACAGACCTAAGCCCCTGTCTGTCTGTCTGTCTGTCTGTCTATCTATCTATCTATCTATCTATCTATCTATCTATCTATCTATCTATCATGCAAGGTATGGTATTTGCATGTGTGCACATGTGGAGGCCAGAAGCCAACCTTGTTTCTTCAGCTGTTCACCACCTTCTTTTTTATTATAATTAATTTATTATTACTGGGGGGAGGTATGCATGCCAAAGCACACATGTTGAGGTCAGAGGACAATCTTGTGGAGTCAGTTCTCTCCTTTCACCTTTACATAGGTTCCAGGGATTGAACTTGGGTCATCAGGCTTGGGCCGCAAGTGCCTTACAGCAGGCAATGAGAAGCTTCTGGTGCATGGGTGTTTGCTATGCAACCAGTTTACTGAACTAATGCTTTCGGTGAAAGTAGGGCATTTTTCACTTTTTAAGCCACCCAACACCAAATGCTGGTCACTAGAATTGTTCTTCCAGGAGCTCAAGATGGCTCGATCAAACCATAAAGAGCAAACTCCCATGCTGGGGAGCATGGAGAGGGGCAGGTAATCAGGGCTCAATGGCCAAGCCAGCGAGCCTCAGGATGAGAGACCTTGTCTTATGAAATCAGGTGAAAGCAACTGAAGGAACATGCTATGTCAACCTGTGGCCTCCACGTGCATGTGTAAATGTGTGCACATACATATGTACATGTGCACACATGTATCTATAGGCATACACACACACACACACACACACACACACACACACACACATCTATTCATCTACTCAGCTTCCCATAAAGGGTGCCTTAGACTGAACCTGGAGGAAACCAGACTCCAGGCAGCCCTGGGGCATGCTCCGAGAACCACTAAAATAAACAAGAAATGCACTCTCTCCAGATTCTGAGGAAAAAAAGCCCTCAAAGGTCAGAGGGTCCAGTGGCTCTCAACCCCAGACTGCACATTAGAATCATCTGGGGAGCTTTTCAGAAATGCTCGTGCCCAGCCCCCACCCCCAACGATTCGTGGTTCAGTTGGGCTGGGGTGGGGCTCAGGCTTTGCTGGAATTTTTAAAAAGCTCCCCAGGGGCTTCTGATATGCAGCCAAGTTTGTTAAGCATGGAGGTTCTCCCTGAATATTTGAATGGCAGGATTAAAAAGGATCCCTCCCCAGCTGATGGCAGACCGGCCAGCCATTATCCACAGATTCCCTAAAGCCCCTCCATTGTCCGAAAGCCTATGTCTCTTATCATTTCTCCTGCGCAGTCCCAGAGGCATGCTCTGAGCAGGGTGTCAGGTCCCTGGAACTGGAGTTACAATTACAGATGGCTGTGAACCACCACGTGGGAGCTTGGGATTGAACTCAGGACCTCTGGGAGAGCAGCCAGTGTTCTTATCTTCTCCAGTACCCAGCACCACTCTTCATCACGATTAAGCTAAAGCAACAAAAAAAATTTCTACATTCTTTTTGGCTGCTGACCTTGTGTCCAGCTCTACTGTTAGGCCTGGTCACCCCTGCCAGCCCCGTTATTGGAATGACAAAATGGGGTCTTTAGATACTGGTGACTCCTTGGCTCTTCAGATATGTGCCCCACTGATGGACTAGGCAGTTCCACTAGTGTTCTTAAAGTGAACACAAATATTACATATTCATGATTTATTTCCTGGGTCAAGTGACTCTAGAAACATTTTCACACATCACGTTAGGCTACCTATAGGGAGAGTTTTATTAACATTTCACTGTATTTCATTTCCTTCATAATGTCAGATTTTTTTTTTTTTTTTTTTTTTTTTTTTTTTTTTTGGTTTTTCGAGACAGGGTTTCTCTGTGTAGTCCTGGCTGTCCTGGAACTCACTCTGTAGACCAGGTTGGCCTCGAACTCAGAAATCCGCCTGCTTCTGCCTCCCAAGTGCTGGGATTAAAGGCATGTGCCACCACTGCCCGGCATAATGTCAGATTTTTAACCTGTACCATTTTGATAAGAGAACCCAGGCTTCCTTTGCACTATCCAATATTCTGTGGCCCTGGAGGCTGGGGCTGATGGTTTGTGTTTGTGATAACTTGTGGCCTTAGTTAGCTAATAACTCTATAAATGGAGTTTATTCTAAGTTACAGTCTTGATGGTCAGGTGACTTAGTTAATATTTTATACCCTTCCATTTTGGCTCCTTAGGGCTGTGTGTACGTGCACATATGCATGCACCACCATATGTTTGAGTAGTTATCCATCACAATCATAATTAGTCAACAAAACAAGCCTTTTTTAGAAACTGTTTGTGGGGCTGGAGGTTAACGGTGTGTACAGACAGCTCTTGAAGAAAGCCCGAGTTTGGTTCTCAGCACACACTGGGTAACTTCAGCACCAAGGGATCTGACTTCCTCTTCTGAACCCTCGTGCGTGCCCTCACACGTGCATACACATACGAATAATTGAGGACAAAATGAATCTTAGAAAACAGCTTGTGTGTGTGGCAGATAGCATAGTGAATTCTTTTCATACCTATTAAGCGGCCCTCTAGCCTCCAGGTTCAGTGGCCCTCGCAACATCTGCCTCCTGAGTCACCTGCCCTGGAGGCCTCAGGCTGGAGACAGTAATTTGGCGTCAGGGCTGGGCTTAGAAAACTACAGTCTGGACTTGGAGCATGGCCATCTTAGGGGGCTACTGTGACCTCACACACATGCAAGCATTTAGGGATTTAGGGAAAGAATCCACAGAGATGGGAGGTTGTGGTGGGGGTGGGGGTGGGCATAGAGATGTGTCCCCGCAGGGCTTGGGCAGAAGTGAGGGCTGTAGAAAGGTTATAGGCTGATAGGCCTGGCGGTTACCCAGGGGTTCTGCTCCATCCTGGCCAGGCACAAAACTTGGTGTACTGAGTATAGAGTCAGCTCAGACACCACCGTAGGGCATGGCTTCTCAAAGTCTTCTCGAAGGAAATTGTGGTTTGTATGAGGTGCCTTCCTATAATCTTGGGCATTTGAATATTCAGTTCTCAGTTGGTGGCACTGTTTGGGTAGGTTTAGGAGGTGTGCTTGCAGCAGGAAGTATTTCACTGGGGAGAGGACTTGAGGTCCCAAAGCCTCTCACCAATCCTAGTGTGCTGTCTGCTTTTACATAAAAGATGCAAGCTCCTGACTTCCTGTTCTAGTGCCTTGCCTCCTCTCTGTTGTCATGATCTTTTTTTATTTCTTTGGAACTATAAGCCCAAACAAATTCCTTCTATATGCTATCATAGTCATGGTCTTTTATCATAGTAATAGAAAATAACAGATATAGAAATTGGTATCAGAGGTGGGATATTGCTGGGACTGCCCGACCATGCTGTTTTTTGGTAAAATGTGGGAAACTTTGGGATTTTGGACAACGAAAGCAGTTAAAAGCTGTAAGCAGGGGCTTGATGGGCCATCCTATTAGGAGCCTTGAACACAGTGCTGAGAGCAATGTGGACTATAGAGGCCCAGCACACAAGAGATTTCTGAGAGGACAGTGTTAACAACTGAGTTAGAGACCATGCTTGTGATAGCTTAGCAAATAATGTGGCCGCCTTCTGCCCTTGGCCTAAGTACTTGCTTGAGGCTAAATTTAAAAGGAATCAACTAATTTCTTTGACAGAGGAGATTTCGAGGCAGCTTAATATTGACTCTGTCGTGTGGTTATCAGTAATCACTCTTACTCGCGTCTACAATGAAAAAGAGCAGATGGGCCAGAAAGAAACACAAAATGTATAGTTTGGAGAGAAAAAGGACACCAGCAACTTATTACAACAACTTAATATTACAGCCAAGGCTTGTGCTAAAAAAGAGACAGGGAAGGGCAAGACCCCGCCCAGCTAAGCCTCCAACGTGTGAAAGGCCATAAGGCATTTTCTTTTCTGCTCCTGAAAAGCAATTACACTCAAGCCATTGCTGGTGTTCAAGGGACCAGGGGCCATTTCAAACTGGGAGCTGAACTTGGCGGTGTTGCTTGGCCCTGGATTCAAGATAGATGGAGGAGTTAAGGAATAATGGAAATGCCCTGCATGGTTTTAAAAACCCACCGTGCCCAGGCTGCGTATGGCAGGGGAGACCCTGTCTGAAGGCTCCGACAGGACAAGAGTTCCTGAGAGACCAAGAGAGTCCCTTGTGGAAGTGAATCCTGGGTTGTGTTGAAGATCTTACAGCTGTGGGGTATTTATGAAGGAGAGTTGCACATGGGGAGAGAAGCCAATCAAAGAGATGCATGTACAGCTGGCAGGGTAGAGCCATCTAAGCTGTTAGACACTGGGCATGGAGCTAGAGTGTCTGACGTTTGCCTTGCTGGTTTTTGGGTCTTGCTTTGGCTCAGTATTTCCTCACTGTGCCCCAGTCCCTTCCTTCTAGAATGGTGATGTAAATTCAGTACCACTATGTGTCAGAAATATGTACTTTACTTTTTGAGTTTTCAGGGGATTACCGTTAAACCAGTGCCTTGAACCGCAGAAGAGATTTTGGATTTTTAAATGTCCAGACTGAAAGACTTGGGGGACTTTCAAAAGGTGTAGCAATTTGTATTATAATAGAGTCAAGAGACCAAGGGGCCTAGGAGAGTGGGGTGTGGTGGTTTGAATGAAAAATACTCTTCCCTCCAGTTGCAGGAATTGGAATGTTTGGGTCTCAGTTGGTGTCACTGTTTGGGTAGGTTTAGGAATTGTGGCTTTGCTGGAGGAAGTATGTCACTTGGGGTGGCATACTTCCTGCCATCCCTGGTGGTTTTCCGCCTTGTGCTCACAATAAAAAGATCTAAGCTCTCCGCTTCCTGCCCCAGCTGTTATGTTTCCTCTCGACTTCCATCAACGCTTATCCTGTCAGCCGTTCTCTGCCCTCCACATCCATCCACCCCCCTCATACACAAGGGAGATACACGGCAAAAGAAAGACAAAACAGTCGGGATGGCAGAGATGGCCCAGCATTGACACCCGCTGCCCTCGCAGGTTTGGATTTGGTTCCCAGCGCCCACTGGTCTGCTCACAGCCTCCTGTTAACGGCAATTGTAGCAGATCTGAAACCTTTGACCTCTGCGTGCATCTGAATGCATGTGGTTCACATAAGCTTACATGGACACAAACACATACATTGAATAAGTCTTCTTTTAAAGCCCTAAAAATTAAAGAATGATCACATTCTCCAGCAGTCCCACTATGGGGTATCTATCCCAAGGAATATTCAAATCAGAATCCCAGGATTCTCATGTTCTCATGTGTATTGCGGCCTTATCCGCAATAGCCAAGATGTGAAAACGATGTAGGTGTCTGTCTCCAGAGGAGTGGACCGAGAAAAGGTGATGTGTACATACTGTGAACTGTCATCAGCTGCACACAACAGAGCTCTTACTGTTCAACCACTCAGACAGACCCTGGAAACGGTACAAGTCAGCTAGCCTCAGACGAACAATGCAGCGTGATTCTACTTGTCTGAGGACACTAAAACAGGAAATTTGGAGCATGATGTAGGCAGGTGATTGTCGCCAGAGAGTAAGGAGAGGAGGCTGCGGGGAGATGTTAGTCAGGGGATAGTAAGTTACAGTCACACAAGATGAGAAGTTTGTGGACATCTGGGGCAAAATATTGTACTGGTAATTAGTAATGTGTTGTGAACTCAGATGTGCTAAGGGCCGGTAAGATGGCTCAGTTGTGCATACCCAGTGCCCTGATTTAACCTCTGGAGACCCTGAAAAAAGGCAGATGATGCAGGGGTATACCTCTTTATCCCAACACCCTATGTAAGATGGGAGGCCCAGAGACTGAGAATCGCCTGGAAGCTTGTAGGTCAGCCTGCCAGAAGGGGCAGGAACAACAGGAGAGAATCTGCCTAAAACAAGGCAGAAGGGGAGAACCCACTCCTGAAAGTCGTCCTCTGACCTCCAAACACCCGCTGACATGCGTGCACCTGAACTCACACACAAGCACGAAATAGTAATTTTTAAAACTGTAGTAGGAGTGTGAATTTATTATTGTTCATGACAAGAAGAAGCAAAGGAACACAAACTTTTGGAAATGTTAGATAGACTTATTGCCCCCACTTGTGATGATAGTTTCATGGATGTGTATATACATGCTTACAGGCATTGATCACACGTGTTAAATATGTGTAAGTTTGGGTATACTAACCATGCCTCAGGGAAGGAAGCATGAACAAGGCCAAGTGCTGGGACACTGAGGTAATACAGAGAGGGTTCAGTGGTTAGAGCACGCACGCATGCACGCACGCACTGCTCTTTCTCTAGGGCTCTAGTTCAGGTCTCAGTACCCACAGGATAGCTCACGGGGTAGCTCAGTACCCACGGGATAGCTCACAATCACCTATAAGTCCAGTTCCAGGGTATTTGGCACCCTCTTCTGGTCACCATGGGCTGTTGTATACACATGGTACACTTACACACAACCAGTGCTGCCCTTCCCCCCACAAGTCTATAAATAGAAAAATTTTAAAGTAAATATATATATATTTTTAAATAGATGGGGGGCGGGGTGGGCTAAAGAGATGGCTTAGCAGTTAAAGAGCACTGACTGCTCTTTCAGAGGTCCTGAGTTCAATTCCCAGCAACCACATGGTGGCTCACAACCATCTGTAATGGGATCTGATGCCCTCTTTTGGTGTGTCTGAAGACAGCTACAGCTCACATACTTAAAACAAATAAACCTTAAAAATAAATATAAAAATAAAAATAGCAAGGGAGTTTGGCATGAAGACCCCAGGTATAGCCCCTGAGGGGACCCACGAAGCCAAGGAGACGGGACAGTCGGGAGTGAGGAGGGTAGCATAGCACCAGGGAGCCAGGCTGTATTTCCAGAGCGTGAGTGCCAGTGGACTCTGCCCAGCAAAGATGGGTTTAGACACAACTGCAGGTTATCAATAGAGGGTAAAGGTGAGCAGGGAGCCAGACTTGCCACCCGCAAGGACTGAAGTCTGAGAACGTCCTGTCCGCTTCCTCTGTTGAGCTTCCGTTGAGCTGTAGGATCAATTCCACCTTCCCAATATTTTCATTTTGTAGGAAATCATTTGTGGTTCCTTTAGTTTTTCACACCCACTCTGAGATTCCACCCACCAGTTCTGAAGGCCTTCCCTGTCTGACCTCCCCCATCAGACTGGTGCCACCCAGTGCTTCACTCAGTAGCTTCTCATCCCACAAGCTCCACACACTCGTTCTCCTCTGATTTCAGGTCTTGTTTAGTAACGTTGACTTCCGGGACCCAATTGTGTCTCTTTTCCTATGGACTTCGCAGTCCACACATCCGGTTTTCTTTCTCCTTGATCTTATAGCAGGTATCTATCATATACCTCCTTGTCCCTCAGGGAGGTCTTGGCTCCATAACTAGTGTGGGACAAGGGCTGTGCTGTGGCTTCCTGTCCTCTGCTGTGTATCTGTGTGGCCAACACCACTCCACTTCCTGAGTGACAGACATAGCCAGCTCCTTGCATTGGATGTCAACGCCATTGGCCTGGGTCCTAGAGTGCCAGGCTCTTCCTGAGAGGACTGGAATTTATAATTACAGAGTCATTAGCTCGGAATGCTAGGAGCACCGACCATCCATCAGGATGTTAGTTGGCGGTTTGGGTTTTGCTTGAGTGGTATTTAGACAATTAAACTCATTTTGAGTTAAATGAGAGATCAGAATTGGAATAAAAAAACATAAACAGTGCCTCTCTTTTATATGTATGTGTGTGTGATGTGGATGCATGCATGTTTGTGTGTGCGTGCATGTGTGTGGAAGAAAAGTGTTGGCCTTGGGGGTCTTCCTGCAGTCACCCTCCACCACACCCACAGTGAGGCAAGGCTCTCAGTTGAACAAGGGTTTGCTAATTTGGGGATCTTGCTTTGGGGGATCTCCTCTTCCTGAGCTCAGGATTACAGGCAGGCCACCATTGCCTGCCTAGCCTCACACTGACACAGCAACAGCAAGCATATTACTCACGGAGCCATCTCCCTAGTCGCCAGAGGATTTTTTTTTTCTCTTAAATTTATTTATTTATTAAGAATTCCACGAGTACTATATTTACATCATCCCCACTTCTCTCACCCCCGTGTCTCTCGCCTCCAATTCATGTTCCATTCCTTAATTATTGTCACATACATCTTTATAAATACAGCTTGCTGAATTCATTTAGTGTGGCGGCTCCTTTGTATTTAGGGCTGACTTCTTGGTGTGGGAGAACCTGTCTGGGTCTCATCCCTGAAGAACGATGCTTGCTCCCGGCAGCCACTCTTATACCTGCAGTTCTCTATCTAGAGGTGTAGCCTTGTGAGAACCCTGTCTGTGTCGCCCTGTCTGTCACCGTGTTGTCACTGCTCAGGGCTTGTTTAGGTGACCACGTTGTTGAGATTTTGTGGTTTCAGAGTCACTGTCATATGCTACTGAGGCCCAGCATCTGGAGCTCAGTTGTGACTTTTGGTAATTGTCTCAATCTACTGCAAAAAGAAGCTTCTTTGGCTACCAGATCCAGCCAGACTAGTGAGCCAGGAGACGGTATCTGGGTACCTTCCCTACCCCGCATCTTCCCCACCCCCACCTTAGGATGGGAGGGAGCTGCCCTCATTCTGCTGAGCTGTCTAGGCTTGGGCAGAGACAGTATAGTATCTTCCACAGATTGACTTTCTTCTCAGAAGGAAGCAAGTCTAGCATTTTCTTCAAAAGAAAATTGAACTGGGTGTGGTGGCACATACCTTTAAACCCAGCACTTGGGAGGCAGAGGCAGGCAGGTCTCTCAGAATCTGAGGCCAGCCTGGTCTACATAGTGCGTTCCAGGCCAGCAGGGCTATATAGAGAGACCTTGTTCCTAGATAGATAGATAGATAGATAGATAGGTAGATAGGAAGGAAGGAGAGAGAGAGAGAGAGAGAGAGAGAGAGAGAGAGAGAGAGAAAGAAAGAAAATTGAGCTACTGGGAATTTTAATTTTTATTAGTTTTTGTCATTGTTGTTGCTATTGTTTTTGTTTTGTTTTCTTGAGACATGGTCTCATTATGTACCTTGGTCTGGCCTGAAACTTAGAGATGCCTCTGCCTCTCAAATGGCTGGGATTACAGATGTGCACCACAAAGCCCAGTCTCATTTTTTCTTTTTCTTTTTCTTTTTTTAAAATGATCTTGGGGGTATCAGGAGTTCAAGGCTACCATGGTCTACTTTATGAGTTTGGGGCCAGTCTGGGCTACAGGAGACCCTGTACAAAACAAACAAGTTAAGGACCCAATGGCAATGAACATGAACCATCTCTCAGCTTGTCCCAGACTACTGTGATTTCCAGACTGTGTGTTGTGACTGTCCTCTCAGCTTTCTTTCTGCCCAACTGCTAAATCATGAAGGAAGGGTATGCGCCACCTTCCTGCCCCCACATCCAGCCCTGTCACTACAGTTGCCTCTGTCTCAGGTCTTAGTTCTGAGTATCAAGAACTCTTAGTTCTTTAGTTCAAGAAAGAAAAGCAACACCTTTCAACCCATCCAATAATGACACTTTGAAAACTTGTTCCTCCCCTTGGCCAGGAAGTCTGTGAACAGCAGGCATGGTGGACCCTGCTGCGGCTGCATCTCTGGAGTTGCTACAGGAAAGAAGTTGGGTGACCCCCAGAGACAGAGACTCTCCTTGGAGTTTCCTGCCTAGGGACAGCTTGTAATGAATTCTGTGTCTTCTTGCCAAGGAAATAACGAATTTTTAGGTTTTTCAGACATCGGAAGAAGGATTGTATCAGGATGCTATGAGGAGCTGCCTCAAATAGCAGGGCTGCAGCCTCCTGCTGTGGCAACCTCCCCGGAGGTAGAGGCAGAAGCAGGTGACCACATGGTCTGTCAGTGTTACATGGTGAGACTCTGTCTCAAACAACAACAGCAAGAAGCAGCTCAGGGAGATGGCTCAGCAGGTACTTGCTCTTCAAGTACTGAGGGGCTGAGTATATGGCATGTTTTTGCTGGTATCTAAGGAGGACAGCAGAGGGCATCAAATCCCCTGGATTTGATGTTATGGGCAGTTATGAGCTGCCAATATGACGTTGGGAACTGAACTAGGCTCCTGTGCAAGTATTCTTACCCACTGAGCCCCACTTCCTGTTTCCGAGCCCCCTTGGCACACATTTGTCTGTCCTTCCCCTAAAACATTCTTCTCCATAGCAGCATGTTCCCTCGCTCTCCTCTTAGCTTCCTTTGTTCATAGTCATCTTCTCAGTGACACCCCCCACCCTCCCATGACCACACTACTTAAAACTGTCCCCAGCCTTCTTCCTCTTCCTCTCTCTTATTTAGAGCACCCTCCTGCCACCAGGGGTCATCTTTTGCCTCATTTGCTATAATGTCACCTCCACCGAGGCTTGTCCAGTGTGCCACCCCAGCAGCCAGGCAGGATCAGGGCACTTAGCCAGTGCCCAAGAGATTTTTGTTTGTTTGAAATAATAGGGTCTCATGTATTCATGTAGCCCAGGCTGATCTCGGATTCATTATATAATTAAGGTGACTTTGAACCTGGGGTTTCAGGTGTGCACTGCTCTGTTTTTCAGTGCTTAGAGATCGGGCTGGGTGCTGTAGGTGTGCCCAGGCTCAGGCCTGTAGGTGTGCCCAGGCTCGGGGCCGTAGGTGTGCCCAGGCTCAGGTCTGTAGGTGTGCCCAGGCTCAGGTCTGTAGGTGTGCCCAGGCTCAGGGCCGTAGGTGTGCCCAGGCTCAGGGCCGTAGGTGTGCCCAGGCTCAGGGCTATATGTGTGCCCAGGCTCAGGGCCGTAGGTGTGCTGGACAAGCATGCTACCAAGTGAGCTACACCCCCAGGCAATGGAATTTTAAAACTATAGACATAAGCAGAGACAATATAGATTGTTTTTTTTTGAAACAGGGTCTCACTGTGTAGCTCTAGCTGTCCTGGACCTCACTCTGTAAACCAAGCTGGCCTCAGACTCACAGAGATCTGCCTACCTTTGCCTGCAGAGGGCTGGGACTAAAAGAGAGTGCCACCACCCCTAGCTGACAGTGTTTTAAATGATCCAAACGTGCCTCCTTACCCCACATAAGCTTTGGTTCCAGAGGAGACGCTTGAACGTATCCAGCAATTCTTCCTCTCAAAAGGCCAAGATAACAAGGTTGTCTTCTCAGGCAGAGGGGCCCAGGTGCCTGCAACTGTCCATCTAAACACGCATGGGCCTGTCTTTGCCTGAGCTATGGGATTGCAAGACCCAGGGGAGGTTTCTGGAGCTAGTCTTTTCTGATTGACAGAGCCAGGGCAAGGAGAACCTTGGGACACTAAGTGAGAAGGTTGGATTGAGACGTACATATGGGTGCGGCCACAGGTTGTTTTACTCAACTCAAAACTACGTCCATGAATTGTTAACATAGACTAAGTGGAACCTACGTACACTGTACACAAACAGGAGACTAGTTTGCATTTAGGAAAGCTACAAGGTAGTTTTTAAACAATAAATTTATTGAGATTTGCATACCACACAACCCATGCTTTTCATGGGGACAGCTAAGTGGTTTTGAGTATATTCAAAAGGTTATGCCGCTGTTACCACTGTCTAAATTTATGACATTGTCATCAACCCATTGGTAGCCACATCCCATTTCTCTTGCCCCCAACCTTTTCTCTGTGTTACAGACTTATCACAAGTAGACACATGGTCTTTGTGATCCGCTTCTTTCATGAGGCATGATGTTTCAAGGTACATCCATTCGGGTTGTAACATCTTTTAGCACTTTGTTTTCTTGCTTATGACCAAATATTAACTCACTAAGTAGATGGATATACCATGTTTTGTTTATCTATTCACTGGTCTATGAACCTATAGGGTTTTTTCTATCAATCACCAGCAAGCCAGCTGAAATGTAACAAAATACTTGGTGTTGGTGGAGTTTTAAAAAAATGGAGGCACCGGGTGGTGGTGGTACACGCCTTTAATCCCAGCACTTGGGAGGCAGAGGCAGGCGGATTTCTGAGTTTGAGGCCAGCCTGGTCTACAGAGTGAGTTCCAGGACAGCCAGGGCTACACAGAGAAACTCTGTCTCAAAAAACCAAAAATAAAAAAATAATAAAATAAAATAAAATAAAAATGGAGGCACTGTGGCTTCCCTGACCATTGGTATAATGCTTGGAGATGGTGAGTGCGTCTACCAAGGCCATTCTGTTCTGATGTATGATGTGTTTCTATGTTGTTGATCTGTGGGTCAAGTATGAATGGTTGACCTTGCAACTTGAGAGCTTCCTCATGCAACAACAGAGTTCTCTAAACCCCTTTTCTCTCTAGTCTTCGTCTTCGGTCTGCTCTGATGTCAGGGAGTCCCCTCTCCTGTCCTGCGCCATCCGCCATCATTGCTGCTTTCTGTGACTGCTGGCCGGCTCAGCGTCTGGGAGTTGGGAGCCCTTTGCCGTGTAACTGGAGAGGATGGGAGCTGTGAATGGGAGTGCCTGCTTGGGTGTGCAGTGGTCTGTGCAGGCGGGGTGGTGGGGATCAGGTTTAAATCATTGCCAAGCTTGGCTTACCCTATTATTGCTTCTGAAAGCACCAGGCTGACCTCACTAGGAAAAAAAAAAATCCCTGAATTCTGATAAAAAACATAAACCACAGATTTCCTTTCCTCTTAGAACAACAGGTGCCCAGCTCTGCAAAACAGGACTTTTGATTGTCCTCAGGCTGCCAGGAGCCCCTAGGGCAAAAGCTTCCCCTCTCTGTGTGTCACAGCCTTGAGGCTTGGCAGTTAGGGTTTGGGGACTGGACAGGACTGGACTTGTTATCTCAGGTCCCGTGGATAACAATGTGGTCTCTTCGTCCTTTGTCCAGTTGTCGATCTCTGATTTCCTGGTGATGATGGGGTGATCTGCCATTAGCAGGTAGCTCCACCGAGTGCTTTCACTGCCTCTCGGTTGTCCCTGTTTATTGTCTGCAGAGACAGTGGTGAACAGAGAATAAAAGGAAATTAAAATAGGAAGCTGGGGAGGACAGGAAGAGCAAATCCCCAGTCTGGCAAAAATGAGAGGTGATGTAACTTGAGCCAGGCTGACCGAGGACTTCTGACTGTTGGAGGGAGGCTGAGATTCCTCTGGGGTTCTCCCCTGACATCACCAGACATGGTCAGCAGAGGCTTTTCTATCCTGCAGAGAAAGAGATAAACAGATGGTTTCTTAAAGTTCGGGGTAAGGATTAGAAGGCTGGTTGGGGCATTCCCATGGAGACAGACTTGCACCTCATAAACATTAGCTTCCCTCCACTACCACCCTGGCCCCTAATAAGGTTTTGTTGTCTAGCCTAGGCTATCTTGATCCTCTTACTGAGGGCTGAGATTACAGGCATTCACCAACATGCCCAGTTAGTTACATTTGCTATAAGTGGAATTGCAGGACTGGGAAATAGTAACATTTGTAGGGACACTTGAGTCTGGTGGAGACCTCAGACACCCCAGCTCACTGTTAGTCAAAAGAAGCTCCCACGGGAAGCTCTAGTGTGGCTATCCTGTCCAGCCCGAGTGTCGAACGCCGAGCGCCGGGAGATCCGGGTTGAAAGTGTCCTTCCTCCATGTGCCTTTAGCCTGTTAAGATCTGGAAGCCCCTGCGCTCACACGTCCTGCAGATAGATGACCATCTAGTTTCCCCTCCTCCTCATACCGCAGATCCTGGTCAGGAGCCTGGGCCTTGGCAGTTAACTTTGAAGTTGGACAGCTCCACTAAAGGACTACTTCTGTAGCCTTTAGTCTCTCCAATCCAGCAACTGGATCTACCTGCCGCTCCCTCATGCACCCGCCGCTCCCCCATGCATCTACACTTCCACAGCCCAGGATCCAACTCAGCGGTTCTCAACCCGTGGGTCAAGACCTGTTTTGGGGGCAAGGGTTGAATGCTCCTTTCACAGGGGTCACATATCAGATATCTTGTATATCAGATATTTACATTACGACTCATCACGACAGCGAAGTTACAGTTACGAAGCAGCAACTAAAATGAGTTTATGGTGTGTGTGTGTGTGTGTGGTTGGGGTCACCACAACACGAGGAACTGTATTAAAGTGTCGCAAGCATTAGGAAGTTTGAGAACCACTGTTTTAATTAGCTTCTGTTGTCTCAGGGAAATTGGTTGTCATGTAAATAATAAATACCATCTCACTCACCCTTCCCAAGCCAGCAGAATGCTGTTTTTCTACAGGTTACACTCTCAGAGAAATCAGTAAATCCTGGAAGTCTTACTCCATGTGGCTTGCTGTGACAATGGCATAGATGTAGAAGCTTACGAACCAGCTGCTTATTTCTTATGGTTTTGAAGGGTGGATGGGGAATCAGAGGTCAGGGTGCCAGCACCGTATGGTTTGGATTGGTGACAGACTGCTGGCTTCTGCCGCATTCCTACTTGGCAACATAGTTCTCTGGCCCCATCCATGAGGATTTACCTCCATAGCTTAATCTCCTCCCGAAGTTCCACCTCCAGATCCGGTCATATTAGATTTCAACCGAGGAATTTGGGGGTAAGAGCATGAACATTCAGCCCATAATTCTTAATGTATTTACCATATGGTTAATTTCTCTTGTTTGTGTGAGACCGGGTCTCACTATATAGATGTTGCTGTTCTGGAATTCACTATGTAAACTATAGTGTAGACCATAGATGTAGCTAGCTTTGACCTCACAGACGTCTGTCTGCCTCTATCTCCCGTGTGGTGGGCTCAAGGTGTGGTCCACCACATATGGGTTTATTTAAAATTTTAAAATATAATCGATGTCTGTCACATTATGTGACAAAAGAAAAGATGATTAAAGATGATTAACCTACAGTCCAACAAACCCACTTTTTGCTTTGTTTGTGGTACTGGGGATTGGATACAGGGCCTCCCTCCATGCTTACCAAACACAGTAACCACTGAGCAACACCACCAGCCTTACACTTTAGTTAAGTGTGTGTGCGTGCATGCGTGCGTGCGTGCGTGTGCAGGTCAGAGGTCAGCCTTGTTCTCCGGTGCCTTTATGCACTGAGCCATCTCCCTGTCGCTCTTACTTTTGAAACAGAGTACCAGTAAGTACAATGGGCCTTGCATTACTCTGTAGCCCAAGCTGGCCTTGATTAAGTCATCCCTCTCTGCCTTAGCCTCCCGAGTAATTGGACTTAACAGCAGATCAGGCCCCAAATCCACTTTCATCGAGTACTTCCTTTGTCTATATTCTGACTCATCCATATCTTGTATAGTTATTACCAGAGGAATTTGGGGTGGTTTCTCCTCTCCGGTATTCATAATAGTTTCTACCGTAAGTCTGGTTATTGGAGGTGAAGACTGAAGAATATGGATACTCTGTAGCTACGGTGGGCATTAGGATTGCAGCAATCAGTTGTGTGGAAAGTGTAGACTGCCACATATTTTAACCAGGGACATAGACTATGGAGAGCAGCCTCCACTCCTCAGAAAAGGCAAGGGGCACGAAGTGTGTCGTGAAGTAGGACCAGGTTCTGGGGCCCCAGAAGCATCTCCATATGCCAGACAAAATACTGAGTATCCCGGAAAGGACTGAGATTTTAACCCTTCAGAAGGGGAAAAAAAAAAAAAAAAAAAAAAAAAAAAAAAAAAAAAAAAAAAAAAAACAACCCCAACAACCAGCATTTGGGTTTTGTTTTGTTTTGTATTGTTTTGTTTTTTTGGAGACAGGTTTTCTCTATGTTGTCTTGGCTGTTCTGGAACTCGCTCTGTAAACCAGTCTAGCTTCAATCTCAGGGATCTGTCAGCCTCTGCCTCACGAATTCTGGGACTAAAGGCGTGCGCCTCCACCTCCTGGCTTAAAGCAACATCTTTACATCCTTTCTAGAACTTCCTGTCTTTTCACCTACTGTTGGGGGGGCTGTTCTCTTAGCTTCCTCTCATGGTAGCCAGTGTAGTTTTGTGAGCTGTTTCCTCCCCCCGCCCCTCCGTCACCAGTCAATCTTGCTGTTGATGGAGGCATTAGTTCACACGTTTCTGTTGCTCCCTGTTCTCTCCTCTCGAGTCACTGTGGAATCCTGTGCTGGTTTCCAGAAGGGAAAACAGACGACCGCTCACCCTCCTTACAGAGAGCTTACCTTTTAGCATTAGCCCTTTTTAGAAAGTTGTCTAGTGTTTTAAAGATTTAGTTTTTAATGTAAAGATTTGTTTTTATTTTTTTTTTTATCTTTTGGTTTTTCGAGACAGGGTTTCTCTGTGTAGCCCTGGCTATCCTGGAACTCACTCTGTAGACCAGGCTGGCCTCAAACTCAGAAATTTGCCTGCCTCTGCCTCCCAAGTGCTGGGATTAAAGGTGTGTGCCACCACTGGCCAGCTTGTTTTTATTTTTAATGTGTATATGTGTGCATGTGTGTGAGTGGGCACTTGCATTTGAGGAAAGAGACCCGGGGAGAGTATTGGAGCTGGAATGCCAGGCAGTTGTGAGCTGCCCAGTGTGGGTGCTGAAAAGCAAACTTGGGTCTTCTGGAAGAACAGCAGGTACTATTAACTGCTAAGCTGTCCCTCCAGCCTTTGGATGTTTGTCCAGTTGGTAGAGATGAAAGCTGAGGCCTGCCAGTGTTTTCCTGCTTAATCATACCTCCAGGACCTGAGGTTGGTGCAGCATTCACTGATGCCCTGGCTTCCTTGTTTGACATCCATACTGTCTAGTTTTCAGAACTCCTGGGATGATTGTGTTAGGCACCTAAAGGTAGGGTCACTTTGTAGCTTCACCTGGGCCCACTGTTGTTGAGTTTAAGCTCCTAGTGTTTGAATTTAAAATTCTTCAGATGTGAACATGGAAGAATTTTTTTTTTCTAGAAATCACATGTGTCTATTTGTGTGTGTGTGTGTGTGTGTGTGTGTGTGTGTGTGTGTGTGTGTGTGAAGGAGGCGTGCACCATGGCATCCATCTGAGGTCAGAGGATAACTCTCAGGAATTGGTTCTCTCTTTCCACCATGTGGATCCTGACTCAGGTTATCAGGCTCCAGGCAGGGCACCTTCACCTGTTGAGCTATCTCACTGGCCTGCCCTTTCTCTCCCTTTTTCTCTCTCCTTCCTTCCTTCCTTCCTTCCTTCCTTCCTTCCTTCCTTCCTTCCTTCCTCCCTTCACATGTGTAGAAGCCAGAGGTCAACATGTTCCTTAAATGGTCTTCTCTACCTTATCATTGGAGGCAGGGCCTATCACTGAGTTCGCTGCCCACTGGTTGTCTGGATTGGATGGCCAGCGAACACTGGAGATCCACCTACCCCCACCTCGCCCAGTGTATTTTTTAACATGAGTGCTTGAGATCCAGTCTGGTCCTCTTGCTTGCATAGCAGGCGCCTTACCAATGGAACCATTTCTCCAGCTCCACTCCCAACACTTTTGAGGCAGGATCTGACTAACCCAGCTCCTGGCTGGCCTGGAACTCACCAAACAGACTGGATGAGGCTGGCCTCACACATGTGGTCAGCCTCCTGTTTCTGCTTCCCAGGTGCTGGGATGCTGGGAAATAGGGATGGAACATGTGTGTTCCTAACTCTTTCTAGGTGGTTCTTCTGCTTGCCAGAATTAATAAACCTCTGGACTGTCATATTGCTCAGGTTTTGCTTCCCCCACCCCCGCCCACCCTGCACCCTCACCTTCAAAAAAACAGAACAGAATAAATAAGACTAGCCTCCAGCCCTGTGTCTAAAAGGAATTTTCTTTGCAGCGTAGAGCAGTTAATTGATGCTGGCTTAAGTCCCAGAGTCAGACTGCCCCCTTACTCCACCGATGCCCTTGCTCTGGAGCTGAAAGGCTTCCTTACCTGGTGGTGCAGGAGTTTGTTGAGAGACTGTGGGCTGGCAGGGCGGAGAGTCCTGCCATAGTATTGGTTTGCCTCCTTTTAGCTTGTGGAATGTGCTGAGCTAAGTGTTTTCCGTGGCACACGCATAAAAAAGATTTCTCATCCTTTTCTGAAAGAAGGGTTGAAAAAAAAAAGTCTTCTGTCGACAGTCAAAACTTGTTAAATGCTGTGTCCCAAACTCTAGTCACACTCTGTCCTTTGCACTTTTCTCTCTGGTGACTTTCTCTGCTTCTAAAGATCTCTGGAATTAATTTTTAATGGCTGCATGTGTGGGGTGAGTCTGGCTCTCCCGCGTGGGTGTTACCACCCAGGACATGGCTCGGCGAGGTCCTGGGAGCAGCTCCAGGGCTGAGTAGGCAGGAGGGACAGAAAGACATCATCTGGGGAGAGACTCAAGGACCCCCACCCCTTTGAGAGAGGGGGACAGAACTGTGGGCTCAGTGATTCAGTGTTGTGCCCTGAAGCTTCTGACTTGCAAAATGCTCTGTGGTTAACTTTTGGGGTAGCAGGGTGGTTGCTGAGGGCCCAGCTGCCTGTTGGGCGTGTCCATTTGCTCTAGAAGGACAGAACCAACTTATTATATATGTGGGAACTCACCCACAGATTTCTTGTGTGTTTGTGTAAGAATATGTTCATGTGTGTGCAGATTCACATGTGTGTGCACATCCATGTGGATGTCGGAAGTCATTTTCAGTTGCCACACACCTTTGAAGTTTCCTCATGTGTGTGTGTCGCTCGTGTGTATATTTATGCATATCTGCATGGGTGTGTGTGCCGGTACGTAGATGTACATGTGCGTGTAGCATGTGGACATAGAGTTGTTGAGGCTGACGTCAGGAGCCTTCCTTGAGGGCATCCCACCTTCATATTAAGGCACAGTCTTTCAGATGAACCCACCGCACCCCAGAGCTTGCTCGTGTGACTAGTCTAGCTGGCAGCTCACTCTGGGCACCCCGAGCCAGAATAACAGGTGAGCTGTAACATCTACCCAGCACTTAGGAGGGTCTGGGGATGCAGACTCCCATCCTCATACATTCTTTGCTTGCAGGAAAGAAAAGAGCACTGTAACCGAGCCATCTCTCCAGGCCCCTCTGTCCTTTTTTTTTTTTTTTTTTTTTTTTTAGATAGGGTCTCCTGCTGGTCTGTAGGCTTGGCTGGCCAGTAACTCCCACAGACCTTTCTGTCTTCTCCCCACTGCTGGGATTAGAAGTCTACCATGCCTGGCCTCCCTCCCTCCCTTCCCTCCTTCCCTTCTTCTCTCTCTTTTTTCCTTTCTTTTAGATTTATTATTTTTGCATTCTGTGGGTAGGGGGTAGGGAGGCTGAATGGGAATGCTTGTGTGTCTTTGGAAGTCTGAAGAGGATGTCCAATCCCTGCACCTGGAGTTACATGCAGCTGTAGGTGCCCAACTTGGGTGCTGAGAACTAAGCTTGGGTCCTCTGGCGGAGCCAGATTTGCTTTTTAACACTGATGCTTCTCTCCAGTCCCCAGGGCTGACTTTTTAACGCTGTCAGTTCTTGGGTCAGACTCATCTTCAGGCTTGGAAAGCGAGCACTTTATAGACTGGGCAGTATCCCCAAGCCCCGGTCACAGATTTCTAGTAACTCTCATCTGAGCAAATCTTTTTGATTCAATTCACATTGAAATCTCAGAATGATATTCTACACCATCTGGCTCTCCCAGTAGTCCCTCATGCTTGCCCTTTATGTTCCTGGTGGCCTCCAAAGCAAGGAAGTGACAGCCGACCTGTGGGCTGTTTCCTGTGTTCCAGGCACTACTCCAAGTATCTGTCTACCCTTTCATGTACAGCAGCCCTAGAAGGGCTGGCCCCACTTCACAGATGGAAAAACTGAGATGCCATGAGGTCACATGATTTGTTCAACATCATACAGCCAGCAAACAGCAAGAAGCCGACTGGCCTCCTCACTGTGGACACTGAACATGAATGATTCCCACCCTTAACCTGAGAAGAGCACTTGACAGTGGCCCCTTGTCCTGGCATCTCGCATAGCTTTGCCAAAGGCCTCAAATGCTTCTCCCATACAATTTCTAAGGGAGGCTTTGCGTGGTTTCAGGTTCCATAGACCTCAGGCTGCCTGGCAGCCATTCTGGTGGGACTGGAGAAGAGCCTTCCGAAAGAGGAGGCTCTTGCACTGACTGAACGGCCTGTACATTTTGAACGGGATGGGAAAGCATTTCTGCCCAGTCTGGCGAGTGGCCAGAGACTAGGTGTAAATCAATGAACCATAAACCACCCCCGGGAATCTGGATGTGGTGACTTATATCTGCAATCCTGCACTTGAATCTGCACTCTGGAGGCTGAGGCAACCTGGGCTAACACAGTGACATGAATTGGGCTGAGGAGACAGATAATTCTGTGGGAATAGTTGAAGCATGAGGACCTGAATTTGGATACTGAGAACGACAGATCCCCAGAGTCCACTGGCTAGCCACCCTCTTCTGATCAGTCATCAATGAGATACACTGTCTTTTACAAACCAAAAAGGAGAGACCAATAAAAGACACTTAACATGCACACACATATGTAAACCCCTTCTCCATACCACACGAGTGTATACACACACACACACACACACACACACACACCCCAAGCAGGCAGGCAGGCAGGCAGGCAGGCAGGCAGGCAGGCAGGCAAGCAAGCAATCCATAGAACAGCTTCAAGAGTCTTCTTTTTTGTGTACAAAATAATCACTGGGAACAGCCTGGCTGGAGCAAAGGGACATATTTTTAAAGGGAGAGACCTAGAACATGCTGAGTCCTAGAAAATGACAACCTGCTGGCTTCAGGCCAAGTCTAAGATCCATGGTCATCGGGATACATGCACAGTATTTTCTGAGTGTGTTTCTGGGTTGCTCTCTGTACCCCACTGGCCCGTTGTTAGGCAACATTTGGCAGATCAGTTTAATAAGTGTCATGTGTTCTTGTCCCATGGCTGGGCGTATGTGCAAGGTGTTCCAAACACAGGACATAGCTTCAAGAATCATATACAGATATATAGGAGGATGACAAGCTTCTGTGTAGTAGGTTAACCCCACGGACTCCATGAAACCCAAGGCTACCTTGGGCAGCACTTCAGATACAGAGCGCTAAGTCCCAGGGGGAGAAGGCAGGGTGTAGAGAAGAACTTAAGTAAGTGGAGTAGGCGGAGAGGAAAGGGAAAGATGGCTGAGTTTGACAAGACCTGTCAGAGCTGAGCTTGACTGTCAGACACCTGAGCCTCTGCCCTGGCTGCGTTTGCAGTTCTAACTAGTAACCTGTGAGAGCCTGGCAATTCTGACATTCATTCTTTGTGAGCTGAAGTCTTGAAGGAAGCACTGAACACTCTTAGCTGAGAAGTGGCGGGCACCAGAACTGGCGCCAGGAGACGAGGGCGGCAGGAATGTGTCAACACCAGCAGCTGGCTGATATCTGATCCTGGCTTTCTGTGACTTCCGCTTCAACCATTGTTAGCATACCAAGCAGGCTGTGAATGAATGAATGAAGTGGATATAGGGTTCTCCCAGCCAGGACAGAATAACCCTGCCTGTCTAGCGCTTGGGGCTTGTCATGCCTGCCTTTTGGGACTGGGAAACCTGTTTTAAGTCATAGCCTCAATGCGTGCTTTAGACTCAAAGGCAGTGGTTATTGTTGGCTTTGTTGGGACAGAATCACTGCTTTGTAAGATAACTCCCCCCAAAGGCTTCTTAACACAACAAAAGTTGGCCTTTCATGCATGGTACAGTCAATGTAAACTTGAGGCAAGCATATTGCCCCTTGGTTCAGAGACTCAAGCCTTTCTGGAGTTCATTTGTCTTCCTGAACAGTGTATTCATGGTGAGTAAGTCTCAACATTACCCAAGGATGAGGAATTTTGGGGCTGGGAAGTTAGTTAGTTAAGTACTTGCTTTGTAAGCACAGAAGGTCCAAGTTCAATTCCCCAGAACTCACATGAAATTGTGTGCTACAGAAGTATGTGCTTGAACTCAAGGCTGTGGGAGGCAGAGACAGCAGAGTTCCTAGGACTTGCTGGCCAGCTAGCCTAGCCAAATTGCTGAGCTCTGGGCGCACTGAGAGACCCTGTCTCAAAAAAACCAAGATGAAAAGTAATTGAGGAGACAACAACCTACATAGGTGGATCTCTGGCCCCTAAATGGGCACACATTCCAAAACCCCATATTTCTTTCTCCTCCCCTGCCCCATTTTTTCTTCTTTCTTATTTGATTTTCCAAGACAGGGTTTCTCTGTGTAGCCCTGGCTGTCCTGGAACTCACTCTGCAGACCAGATTGGCCTTGAACTCAGGGATTGCTTGCTTCTGCCTCCCAAGTGCTGGGATTAAAGACATGCACTTCAACCATCACCCAGCAAAGAAAACATGTAGTTTTATTTTTTTTAAAAAAATAATTTATTTTTATTTTATGTGCACAAGTGTTTTGCCTACATGTGTGTCTGGCAGGCAGTTGTGAGTTGCTATGTAGGTGCTGGGAATTGAACCCAGGTCCTCTGGAAGAGCAGCCAGTTCTCTTAACCACTGAGCCATCTCTCCAGCCTAAAACCTCCATGTTTCTGAAGTCCTACTTCATTGCAGAAAGCCTGAGAATTGCATGGCTAGGAGGTTCCCAATGGCAGCAGCTGCTGGCCCAGAGAACACCCATTGAGAAACCCTGCCTAGGGCTTGTTAGTTCCCCCTTGAAGGGCTGCTTCCAGCCAAGAGATGAGGGAGAAGAACAAATGGAGGTTAGGTGCAATGACTGCATGTTCAACCCCAAGGGAAGTTCATCAGTTCAATCCTTTCATCAGTGCCCAGAAGGAAGGTGGCATGACATTGTTTCTGCCACACTTAGAAAGGCAGCACAGAGCCTGGTCTAATATGGTCTCCACCTTGCTAATTCATCTCCAACTGAATTCCAGCTAAGAGTTTCACTTACTAATAGGCACAATGGTGTTGGGAGATGGCTCCTTTGGGAAAGTGCTTGCCATGCAAGTATGAGGACCCGAGTTCAAGTCTCCAGTATCTACATACAAAAATAGGCACAGCAGCATGCTCCTGTAATTCTTGTGCTAGGAAGGGAGAGACAGAAGGACCGCTGGGACTTTATAGGCAGCCAGTTGAGCCAAATTGGTGTGCTACAGGTTCAGTGAGAGACCCTGCCTCAAAAAAGATAGAGTTTGAGGGAGATATCAGCACTGACCATGGCCTCTGCATCAATGAACACACGTGGACATCCACGTGCACATGTACAGATGCACAGATGCATGCATACACACACAGATGCTAAAAGACAAAGAAGATGGATCATGGCTAGAACCATTATTGCATGTCCAGTTCAGTGTGTGAGTCAACAACAGGCATCTTAGGGCTGGAGAGATGGATCTGCTCCTAGAGAACACTTGCTGTTCTTGCAGAGAGCAGAGTTTAGTTCCCAGCACCATCGTGGGTCAGTGGGTCAGCTCACAATTGCTATAGCACACGCTCCAGGGCACCAGCATGTCCAAATATACACATGCAGGCATATACAAACACGTAACTTACAACAAGCAGGTTCCCCAGGCAGAGATGGTCCTGATGCTGGAGCCCAGCCACTGTATCCTGGGCCAAAGGAAAAGCACTGTAAATTGTAGTCATATCGTTCTTGTACATAATGGACTTTGACTCTAGTGATTCCTTCTTGGTGTCTTTTCTCATCATCATTGTTTCTTGACCACACTTGCCTAAATGGGGTTCATTTTTTATTCATATCGTAGTTCAGCCCTGATTTCAAGGGATTGTCACTGTGGCATGGTCAGTAATTGTTTGTGTTCTGTCTCTACACTGCTAAGCTTGAGAGGCTAAAGAGTCTTCAGTAAAATAAATGAGGGTTTGGGTTGGTGTGGAGGTGGGTGTATCGGGCATAAGCTCCAACTCACTACCAGAACTCCAGGCTCACCTGTCGGGGATGGGGTCAGGGGGACAAGGCTTGAACAAAAGTGAAGAAGCAGAGGTGAGACTGGAGATGTGGGGAGCACCGAGTGTCACCCATTGAGACCTGTATAGGTTGAGGGAGTAGAGTTGGTATTGCATGTAGGTTCCGGAGGGGAGAGAAGGGGTTTGACTCGGAGTGCGTACTGACTGGAGCCACTTCTGTGGAGCTTGCCCATCGTTCGGTAAGGAATTATCTTTCGGGAAGAAATTAGATGACAAGAATGAGGAAGTGACCTGACTGGAAATCTCCGGCCGAGCCTCGAGGGTCAGGGAGGATTTGAGTGTCAGAAGCAGAGGGAGGTGAGGGTGGGGGCTTCAGTCAGCAGATGAGTGTGGGATGGGCAGGAAGGCCCTGATGGCTAGGAAGAAGGCATGGACCCGATCTCTTGAGGGTGAACAGGAGACAGGTAGACGTGGTGTTCTGGAAAACACAGTTTGTCGGGCAGGTCTGTGGGATCACATGTGGTAAAGGTGACCCAGAGGCAGGGAAATCAGACGGTGGGGCAAATGTAATGTCAGCTCACTCACTGGCCAAGGCCAGTGACCCCTAGGAGTTCAAACATGTATGTTGTGGTGATTACAGAAGTCTGCATCTCTGGCCCTCAGAGCACGGATGTTGGAGGGCAGTTTCCTCACGGGACAGCATGGTGGTGGATGACCTCCTCGGTCCTATTCTTCTTGTCCGTTTCTCCCTCCAGGCCTCTGTTGCCCTTCCTGATCCCACTAGACAGGAAACCAGAGCCTTTCTGTTTGATTTGGCCTGTGATCTCTTCTTAGGGCCAGGTGTGCTAGGCTCTTAAAGGACTTACCTCTTCTTACCCCTGTAAGGCAAAGACTCTCACCATCTGCTCCGGTATTTGAGAAATGAGGAAACAAGCTCCCAGGCCTGCAGAGAGGTCACGGCCTGCCTTGAGTTCTCTTAGCAAAGTTCAGCACAGGGTTCTGTCTACATCTGGGCGCCTTGACTCCACCCACAGAGCACATGATCTCCCATTCATTGTTCAGGATCTCAACAGCTTCATGATGAATTCTGTGTTGCTTAAGAAATGAAGGTAGGCCTTTCTAGACAGGGTAGGGATTGAGACTAAAGGAGACACCAGTTTCAAGCAAGTGTGCACTGGTAATCAGAGAGTTGACAGTCACTAGCTTGTGCAGCTTGTGCACCAGGAACTTGGGAACCCTCAGCAAAGGGTCCTGCTGGGCTGTAGCACAGTGTGGGAACCTGGGGAACAAGCTGTGGGTTCCGAATGGCCACTAGCTGCAGGAAGGGTCGTCTTGACTGCTATGGATCTCCTAGAGACGTTGCATCTGAGCGACAGAACCAAGAGGTTTCTACCTGAGGTGTTAGAATGTTCTGGCAATCCCTGGCTTGGGGTTAGAGAGTGTTACAAAGAAGCAGCTCATGGCCTGTAGTGGGTTTTGTGTGTTGAGTGTGGGTGTGTGTTCATGTGTGTACAGGTGCAGATGTAGATCGGGAATCAGAGGACAACCTTGAGTGTTGGTCCTCAGAAGGCCTTTTCATTTTTTTGTTTGAGACCGAGTCAGTCACTGGCCCGGAACCTTGCCAAGTAGGCTAGGCTAGCTGACCAGTGAGCTCTGGGGATCCGCCTGTTTCTGCTTCCCATCTAATCACTCCAGAGAGTACATGGTACCACCGTGGCCAGGTTTTCACGTGGGTTCTGGGGGCTGGACTTACGCGAGCAAGGCAAATGCTTTACCAACTGAACCATTTCCTTAGCCCTGTGGTGGGTTGTTGTTTGGTTGATTTGTTTTGTTTTCACTTCATAGTGTAATATTTCATAGTGTAATATTGGGAGTATTACAATCTGGCTGGTTGAGGCCTTGACTCCTGGTCAGATTGTTCTCTGGTGCCTTATTATGAGACTTATTCCATGGGACCATAAGAGATTGCTTTTCTTTTCTCGTCTTTTCTCTTTTTTGAGAGAGAGAGAGAGAGAGAGAGAGAAAGAGAGAGAAAGAGAGACAGAGAGACAGAGACACAGAGAGAGACACACAGAGAGAGAGAGACAGAGAGAGAGAAACAGAGAGAGAGACAGACAGACAGACAGACAGACAGACAAACAGAGACACCCTGGCTGTTCTAGAACTTTTAGACCAGGTCGGCCTTAAATTTCCAGAGCTCCTCCCACTTCTGCCCCCTGAGTTACAGGTGTGCACCCCCTAGGCTGTTAATTATTTCTTGGTCAGCAGTGAAGATGAGGACTATCCCCCTTCCTCTCCAAAACAGCATGAAAAACAAAGCAAAACAAACAAACAAACAAACAGCTGAGCTGCTGTGTTTTCTCCTCACTGTAGGGTCACCAAGCAGAGTTAGATCTCGGATCCCCTTTCCTTCCGTAAGATAAGTAAGCCATGATAACTGCTGGGCTCCTGGAACCCCACACTTGTTAGATTTAGACACTCATTCTCATTCTTTCTGTGCTGTGTATTCCTCATATCACAGAACACAAATTCATGACTTGGGAAGTGTCCTCGCCACCACCCTTTGGCTCCCTTGTGTCTTCTGAATCAGCAGAGATGATAAACTTATTTCTCAAAAGTTTTAAGGCCAAAAGCAAATCCTCACCAGCAGATGCTGAGACAGCGCAGAGCTTTCCTCGTGGAGTCAAGGAGGTATAGCTCGGCAGAACGTTATCTTTTCCTGCGACCTCTCTGACCCCCTCCACTCCAAGTGCACACTCACTTTCCGATTCGCACTTCCTCTCAGCCTCTGTGGCTGCCGGCTGGAGGGGACTTGATCCTCTGAGTCCTCAAGGTTAAGGGCTTTCACTTCTCTTTCCTCAAAGAAATAGTCTGCATGATTCCTTAAGCCAAAGCTATGACTGTCTACGATGGAATTCCAGTCATCTGGGGCAGGCTGCGGGGAGGAAGGGGTATACAGAAAGAGACTCTTCTGGCAATTCCATTTTCTGCATGCATTATGTTTTGTGGTGACCCATTAGTGTGTGTGTGTGTGTGTGTGTGTGTGTGTGCTAGCATGTATGGAGACCAGAGGATAACCCTGTAAGTGCTATCTAGCTTGGTTTTTGTTTTAAATATTTGCTTTTATTTTTAGTCATGTGTGTGTGTGTATGTTAGTATGCATATATATATATATATATATATATATATATATATATATATATATACTGGGGCCTGCAGAAGCCAGTGGAGTCACCTAATATGAGTGTTGGGACTTGAACTTGGGTCCTTGTAATCAGTCTCACCAGACCCCCAACTTGGTTTTGAGACAGAGTCTTTCATTAGTCTGAACTTGCCAAGGAAGGAAGCTAGTCTGTGGGTAGCCAGGAAGCCTCAGAATCTGCCTGTCTCTGCCTTCCCAGCTCTGAGATGACATACCCACATCACGATCTGTTTTTAATGTAGATTTGGGGGGATTGAATTCAGGTCCTTCTGCTTGCAACACAACATTTTGCCAAATGAGTTGTCGCCTTGGCCCTACGTTGACTCATTTTGAGTGAGTTTTTATGTGGATCAGTAAAGTTGAAATCGATTACTTCCTCCTTTTTGTGGATGTCCAATGGCTGAAGCATCTTTGTTGAAAAGGCTACTCCTTACAATTGAATTGCTGAGGCACACTCACACCTGAACATTTTGCGCTGCGGGGAAGGAATGGGTTGTTTCTGATTTCTCTGTTGTGTGTTATTGATCTATATGTTCACCGCTTCACTAATACCATGTTGTTACAATTAATATTGTATACAACAAGTCCTTTATAGGAAGGAACTTTCCTTTATTCTTTTCCAAGTTTTCCTCTTCTACAGAGAATCCATAGGAAGCCTAGGTAGTTTGTAAAATGACAGTCGTAACTGTCCAGACCTGAAAACTAAGTGTTCTTCCAGTATGGTCACCTAGAATCTTATACCTGTGAATGGCCATCACACCTTCATTCAAAATAATCACAATCTGAAAAAGGCTCAGGTGGTTATTTATAGTATATAACTGATCGATAAAAAGGAACGCACCAATATAGACAAACTTCAGGGAAATTATAGTGCATGAAAAAAGCCACTCTCCAAAGGCTACATATTACACTGCTCCTTCATTTTTTGTTGAGGCGGAATTCCAGGGCAGCCCAGATTGGCTTCAAACTTATTGTGGTGGTTTGAATACATATGATTCCACCCCACTTCCCCTTAGACACATGTGTTTGAATGCCTGGCTCATAGGAAGTGGTACTATTGGGAGGTGTGGCCTAACTGGAGTGGGTGTGGCTTTGTTGGAGGAAGTGTGTCACCGTGGGGGTGGGCTTTGAGGTCTCCTATGCTCAAGCCACACCTAGTGTGGCGCAGTCTCCTGCTTGCAGATCAAGATGTAGAACTGCCAGTCTCTTCCCCAGCACCATGTCTGCCTGCACTATGTTTCCCACCACAATGATAATGGACCTAAACTTCTGAAACTGTAAGCCAACCTCAGTTAAATGCTTTCCTTTATAAGAGTTGTCTTGGTCATGGTGTCTTTATGCAGCAATAGAAACCCTAAGACACTCGTGATTTTCCTGTTTCAGGCTCCCAAGTACTGTGACCCCCAACCATAAAAGTTTGTTTTGTCCCCCCACCCCCAAGACAGGGTTTCCCTGTGTAGTCCTGGCTGTCCTGGAACTCACTGTAGACCAGGCTGGCCTCGAACTCAGAAATCCGCCTGCCTCTGCCTCCCAAGTGCTGGGATAAAGGCGTGCGCCACCACTGCCCAGTGATAAAAGTATTTTTGTTGCTACTTAATAACTGTAATTTTGCTACCATCATGAACTGTAATGTAAATATCTGTGTTTTCCAATGGTCTTAGATGACCTCTATGAAAAGGTCATCCAACTCCCAGAGAGGGTGCAACTTACGTTGAGAACTGATGCCATAAAGGTATTATATATAAGGGAGTTTTGTGATGATGTGATGATTCAGTTTCACACCCTTCTCTATCAACTCCCTGCTGCTGTGCTATAATACCTGCAACAACAACTTCAGGGGAAGAGGGTTGGTTTTGGCTCACAGTTAGAGGTCACACAGTCCATTATAGTGTGCAAGTCAAGGAAACCAGAGCCTGAGGAAACTGGTCACATCGATGCACGATCAGGAAAGAGAGACCCACTTCCTCCTTTCTACATAGCCTGTGATCTCAGTCCAGGGGATGGTGCTACCTACAGTGGGTAGGTCTTCCCACCGCAATTAACCAGTTCTGGATAATCCCCCACTGGCATGCCTGGAAGCCTGTCGAGCTGACAACCGAGCTTAGCCATCACAAGTCCCTCCTGTGGTGTTGACAGTGCTACACATGATCAAATCATGCCGAAGTATATACATTCATAAAAGTGCTTTAAAAAAAAAAAAAAAAAAACGCTTTTAAAATCCATGAAATCTGAGCAAGTTCCATAGATGTACCAGCATCAACATCCTGGGATTTTGTGGAGGGGCTATGTTTGTTGGTGCATGTTCATATGTGTGCCGGGAGTGTGTGCACAGCTGCATGTGGAGGCATTCCTCAGAAGCTGCCCATCAGGCAGGACCTTAGGCTCCTCCTATCTCTGCCTGTCCGGGGGTTAAGACCACAACACACTGCCACAGCCACACCTGACAACTAACTAACTAACTTTCTTTCTTTCTTTCTTTCTTTCTTTCTTTCTTTCTTTCTTTCTTTCTGGTGTTTTTAGTTAGGTTTTTTTTTTTTTTTTTTTTTTTTGAGACAGGGTTTCTCTGTGTAGCCCTGGAACTCACTCTGTAGACCAGGCTGGCCTCGAACTCAGAAATCCGCCTGCCTCTGCCTCCCAAGTGCTGGGATTAAAGGCGTGCGCCACCACTGCCCAGTATTTTTCTTTTTTTTTTATTTAAAGATTTATTTAGTTTATATATGTGAGTTCACTGTTGCTATCTTCACACACACCAGAAGAGGGCATCAGATCCTGTTACAGGTGGTTGTGAGCCACCATGTGGTTGCTGGATATTGAACTCAGGACCTTAACCTGAGAAAGCAAGCCTCACACCTGCCTTTTTTTACTTGGGTTCTGGGGCTTGAAGTCAGGTCCTCATGTTGGTACAACAAGCACTTTACTGAGCCATCTCTCCCAGCCAATCCAATATTCTGGGGTGTGCGTGTCTGTGTACATGTGTAATAAAGTTGGTTATGCAACTTGGGAAGGCTGGGTAAAGGATGCCTAGGACTTCTATGCATTTCTTTTAAATTTCCTGTGACTATGCGCTCACTTCAAGTTACAAAGACAAAACACAAAACAGCATTACACTGTCTGATAACAATGTCAAGCCTATAAAAACACGGATGTGCGGTTGTTTTGTGCAGAAGGACAGGAGGTGGCTTCATCTGAATTTCTAGCATTTTATTTTTTACATACAAAACACTCTGGACTTGAAGCAGATATATTCAAATATTAGCACTTATGAATTGGGATGATTTGATTTATCAGTGCCTTGCTACATATTTCCTCTGCTTTCATAAATCTGTTTGGATCATTCTGTTATTTTGAAAATAAACTAAAAGTAAACAAAAGCGACCACGGTGTTCAAGTATTTTCATGTCATCTTGGACTGTTCACAAAATTGATCAGAACACTTAATATTTCCTTGATGAAACCGCTGCTCGCTCACTCCCAGACATCAACCACCCCCCTCCATTGAGTCCCCCATGCTAGGTTGCAGAGGCTAAGAATGCCATGCATCTTTTTTATTGTGACACACTAATTTCATCTTAATTGCTCATTATAGTACTGCATTATAAGGAGGCGCTATTTTTAATTACCTTGGGGGGGGGGCTGTCTCTAAAGCAGTCTGATCTTTGAGGCTAGAGCTATCCTTTCCCAAGCAGTCACCTGACTATGAACTTTCAATATTGGCCTGAATAGACTTCTCTGCTTCTCAGAATGGAGTCTGCCCTTCCCCCAGCAGTGAAAAGAATTCCAGGTGGGTGGTTCTCTCCTTCCTGGTCTTATTTAAAAATGTAAGTGTCATCTCAAGGATTATGGACATGCACGCGCGCGCACACACACACACACACACACACACACACACCAGTATTCCAAATGGGAGACACAAGAGTAGGCTCTCAAACCTTCATTTAAATCTTGGCCACGCCCTCTGAAGATCATTTTTCTTGGTGACTTGTTAAACAGTCTCAGGTCAGCTGCAGTCCTTAAAGGTCACTGTGGGTGTGAGGAATGTCGCCAGTGAATGTACAAGATGGGCTCGCCAAGGCGTCCCTCAGCATAGGCCCTCATCTCGCCACGCTCTTAAAGAGCAATGTCTTTTGGCTTGTCTGTTGGATGTAAATTTCCGCAGCTTCTCCCCCCCGGATTGCTCTAGGCCTTTGGTTGCCATTGTGGGGGTAGGGGCGCTTCTCTGCAGTTGGCGGCTGGGGCGGGGTGTCATTGAAAACCCACAGAGACGTCTTCACACTGCTCTTTGTGGTAGGGTGGCCTCCCTTCCCGTGGGCAAAGCTCAGGCTGGAGCCCTCCCGGCTACCCAGTGGCTTTTGTGTGCATGCAGCTTTCAGCTCCTGTCCATCAGACTGAATGGGCCCATTCAGGGGCATTCATGCGCCTCCGAGACCCTGGCTGCCAGGACACAATCAGCTGAGAGGGCTCTGTGGGTTCCGCAGAATGTGCCTGTTCTGCCTGCCTCTAGGAACCCCCAATTGTTCGGAGGAGCCTGTGGTACAGGAAGGAGCCCACAAGAGTAACATCAGTCAGTCATTTGGGGTTCATTCATGCTGTGCCTTGCCCTCCGCCCCCCAAAAGGAGGGATAGCGGGAATGAGCAAGCCCAGGACGACCTTCACCTTTTATCTGTGTATACACCCACTGTTCTTCTGTGAAGAGTAGAAACCTTTTTATAGGCCTGCATACCAGAAGCACTTAATAAGTGCTTGTTGAATGAATGAACTGAGTGCCTGCTGCTTCCGTTTAGCTCTAGGGAGCACTGGTGTGTACTTACTGGCTTTTGAAGAGTCCCCCTCTTCAACTCTGCTTTTTGGGGTGTGGCCATGGAAGAGTAAGGGATCACCTTGTGTATTAAGGGGAGAAGAATCTGAGGTCTACAAAGGACGTGATGATCAAGGTAGAACGTAGCCAGAGTTCACCCTTTGGTAGGTAGGTGTTTGCAGAGGTAGTCCAGAGCCTTCCTATGGAGTACCCCGGACCTCTGCAGAGGGGGTGCCCTACTCAGGGGGTGACTTGGGCAGCTGGTGGTGCATGTGCCTCAGAGGCCACAGGCCACAGACTTAGTTGGCTTCTGTGTTGTGTACCATTTGCTAGCCTACGTCCTTAAAACCCTCTGGCCGGAGCCGGGCGGTGGTGGCGCACCCCTTTAATCCCAGCACTTGGGCGGCAGAGGAAGGTGGATTTCTGAGTTCGAGGCCAGCCTGGTCTACAGAGTGAGTTCCGGGACAGCCAGGACTACACAGAGAAACCCTGTCTCGGAAAACAATACAAAACAAAAAATAAAAACAAAAAAACCTCTGGCCCTTGTTCCAGCCTGTATCTCTACTGTGGACCAGGCATGGCATGCTGAGGACAAAGACATTTTTGAAAAGCACAGGCCAAGATTTCAAAGAAACACTGGGAAATTGTGAGGATGGCAGCCACAGCAGCCTCAGGAATTGCAAGACTGTTCTCTCCCTGTAATCCAGGCTGACTTGGTAGTCTAGGTTGCCCTCAAATTCACAACTATACTTGTAGAACTAACATTGCAAACATGAGTCACTACACCCATTTTGGTGGTGGAAGCCTTAAACATTATTTTTTAAGACTTTTTTTATTTTAAGGCATGTGTCTGCCAGGGGGTATGTGCAAGTGTGTTCGGGTGCCATCAGGTCAGAGGTGCCAGAGTCTTCCTGGTACTGGAGTTATAGCCACATATGAGCTGCTATGTGTGTGTGCCAGGAACCAATCTCTGATCCAAAGGGTGGGCGACCAAGCCCACCCTTTAAAAAAAATCTTAGGAGCCCCCGAGGTTGGGCAGATGGCTTAGTGATGCACTGTTTGCTGTACAAATAAGGACCTGAGTTTGGATCGCCAGAACCTATGTAAAGCACATGCATATGTGCAAACCTAACTTTTCTATATGGGAAGTGGAGATAGGAGGACACCTGTAAACCCGGTATATTCAGCAGTGAATGAGAGACTTCATCTTGAACAAGGTAGAAGGTGAGGGGTCCCACATCTGAGATTGTCCTCTGACCTCACATGCACACAGTGGCATATGTGCCAGTACTCACAACTCACATGCACATGAACAGACACACAGACAGACAGACAGCCAACAGTCTTTAAGATGCTTACAGTTTAGTTAAGGAAACACAGTGTAGCATGGGACACTTTCTAAACTGACTACAGCTGGAGTGGGAGACAGTATCTGGCTCAGGACAAGTAGATCAGAAAACTTCCCCCCTGCCACGCTCCCTGGGGGGGTGGGGGTGGGGTCAAGGGCTCAGGAAAGAGTTGGCATTCTTTCCAAAAAAAAAAAAAAAAAAAGACTTGCTCAGTGATGAATGGAGTGGTATGAGTTTGCTTAACATGCGTTGTTTTCTAACCCTCTGGATCCTGTAAAACACACATGCTGCTGGACCTCATATACCCTGGTCCTGTGCTGGCTTCGAGCCTCTGAGCCCACCCGGCTTCTGCTTCCTCGGCCGTGGGATAGGAAACAGCCCTAGGACAATTCGCCAGCACTGTGTACCTGTTTAGCTCATAGAGAAGTTGATTTCTTCACTGGGTTCAGGATTGGGGGGCTTTTCTCTGGGAGGAGATAAAAATTTAAGTGCTATGAAAGGCTATCAAAGGCACTTTTGAAGCATAGAGCAGCACAGTGTTATGGTTTTATTTTCACCATGATCTGAGTCCATTTCATCACTGCCCACAACTATCTGTGCTGAGCATGCTCGAGGTACCCCAGCTGTGTGGCCCCCCTATCCAATTACTGGTACAGCCACAGCTGGCCAGGGAGACAGTGGTCTGCGGAGCTTCAGGTTTTTTCTAACCTCAGTCTAGAAAAGATGCCTCATTTTGCAAGTGATAATAGCATTTCCTACCTTCCTCATTCCTGAGTTCACACATTGGCCGAGTCAGAGTGAGTCCCCCCCCAGCCCTCCATGCTCAGTCTCCTGTGGAGACTGCAAGTGGAGGTTGAATGATAGGATTTTTATAAAGCAGGGAGAGCCCTGGCAGATCCAGTGACTGTTGATCGTCATTTCTTCTCATCTTCACTCAGATGAATTATATCCCTACCCCAGAACACTCAGAGGTTGCTATGGTAGCGGTGACCCCAGTGGTTGATGACCGACTGAAATGCTCCTAGTTCCTCTGTCCTTTATCCTCACATGTGCTAGAGGGTGGAACCCTGAGAGGAAAGCTCTTGTCCCATCTGTACAGGCAGTGACAAGTCTCTATTCGGGGCTCTTCACCCAGATGGGCAGCCAAAGTCTCAGACAGGTTCAGAAGCTGGCAAGGCCAGTGGGCTAGCTGATGTTCAGTCTGAAAGGCATCTTGAACCAAGGAGGTTTTGTTTTTGTTGTTATTGTTTTGTAATTATTGTTTCCTCTTGGTCTAAACAGCATTATTAGGACAACTGGCAATATTTGAATAGTCTGTAAATGGGATGATAGTATTGTATCCTTGCTAATTCCCTGGTTATGTAATTACCCTGGCAATGTAAGAGAACATCTTTCAGGGAGTGCATACCAGAAACACCAAAAAATGAAGAACATCTTGCTCTCCAGTGGCTTGGAGGGGAAAAATATATATATAGAAAGATATGAAATTAAGTTTTCACTTTTTGGGCATTTTGGGGGAAGAGTAGTAGAACAGTTGATTTTCTTTTTTAACCATTTTTACAACTTTTCTGTTAGTATGAAAATGCTCCAAAGTTTAGCAGTAATGGTTCATGCCTTTAATCTCAGCACTTCAGAGGGAAAGACAGGTTAAATCGATGGGTTTGAGGCCAGCCTGGTCTACAGAGCAAGTTCTAAGACAGCCAGAGCTACACAGAGAAACCCTGCCTTAGAAAACCAAACCAAACCAACCAAATAAAACAACATTTTCAAATGAAAAGGATTTTTAAAGATTCCCTTCATGTGGGCTTATGTGACAGAGCACTCGTCTGGCCCTGGGTTTGAGTCCTCGGCCCTGAATAAACTGGTTGTGGTAGTATAGACGTGTCATTCCAGCATTTGTCCACGGAGCTGGAAGGATCTGACACTCATTGTCGGTTTGGCTATATGAGACCATGTCTTAAAAAAAAAAAGTAAGACCACTTTCAAGATATGATATGAAGTGATATCAGGCTTGAAATGTGGAAACTGAGGAGATGGAAAGGATGCCCAGACAAACAGCTCTCGTCTGGACCCTGGGGAAAGACAATTGCACACAGAAAGCTGAGTTGAGATCCATACATCTGGAGTCTTAGTAACTTGGAGGCTGAGGCGGGACTGTTGAGTTCAAGGCCAGCTTGGGTTGCCTAGTGAGACCCTGTCACAAAGCATTAAGTTGTGTGAACAGGAATCCTAAGTGTAATCAGAAGACCTTGTGAGTGTAATTAGGGGCCTGTGAGTAAGGCCAGTCAAGCTTGAAGGACGTATAGAATGCATGTGTGGATGTCATGTAACGTAGGTGTTCCTGTAGGTGTGTGTGCGTGTATGGACACATGCGTGTGGAGGCCAGAAGTTGAAGTTAGGTGTCCTTCTACTTCTTTCTACACATTCCCTTAAAAAATTTTTTTATGTAAACGTGTGCCCGAGTGTATGTGTGTGTGTATGTGCACCATAAGTGTGCAGGAGCCCCTCCCTGGAAGTCAGAAGAGTAATCAGATCCCCTGGACTTACAGAGAGGTGTGAGCCACTGTGCTTAGAGTAAAACCCAGGTCCTGTGCAAGAGTGTTAAGTGCTCTTAATCATTGAACTGTCTTCGCTGACTTGGAGCTCATGAATTTGACTTCATTTCCCAGTGAGTTGCAGGTAGGATCTGTCTACCTGTCTCTAGCCCATGTGTCATAACATGGCTGCCTTTCTTTATTTAATTATTTTTCTTGTAGATCAAGCTGGCCTTGATTTTTTTTTTTTTAATCCTTTCCCCTTGAACTCCCCAGTGCTGGAATTACCAGTACGTATTACCATGCTCTATGCCACCCCTTCTTTAGAGAAAAAAAAAAAAGAAAAAGAAGATTTTACTATATAGCTCAAACTGTCCTGAAACACTAGGGTAACAGTATACCACCATGCCTGGCAGTTTTTTTCTTTTCTTTTGTAGAAAATGGAAATCATAGAATTGATTTATAATTTTAGCCAAAAATTGAAGATTCTTGATTTGTCTTGGCTTTTATTATAAAAATACTGCAACTTATAGAAAAATGAGACAAAGCCAAGAAATACACATGCATATACACATGCATGCACGCGCGTGCACACACACACACACACACACACACACACACACAGATTGAGATTGATTTGGTCATGAGCCCTACTTATAGGAACTAAACAATAATCTTTCTCTTTGGAGACAGAACCTTAATTTCACTGGCTAAAGATTGTTTTGTCTAGAACTTTGTGCCTATTTTCATCCTCAAAACTTTAAGTACAGCAAAATTTATTTAAAATTGTCACATCAGGCCGGGCAGTGGTGGCACACGCCTTTAATCCCAGCACTTGGGAGGCAGAGGCAGGTGAATTACTGAGTTCGAGGCCAGCCTGGTCTACAGAGTGAGTTCCAGGACAGCCAGGGCTACACAGAGAAACCCTGTTTCGAAAAACAACGAAAACAAAAGAAAAAAAAAAGAGAGAGAAGAAATTGTTATATCGATAAAATGTATTACCAGGTCCTCTGCAAAAGCGACACGTACTTTATCCATTGGTCCATCTGTTTAGCCACCCCCCTGCCAGCTCTGTCTTTTCTTTTTTAATGGATTTTTAAAAATACACTATATTTTGATTACACTTTCCCCTCCTCTCACTCCTCAGACCCCCCCTACTTCCTCACATACTCCAATCCACACCCTTTCTCTCTCTGTCTCATCAGAATACAAACAGGCTCCTAAAAATAATAATAATAATAAGATAAAATAAAAACCAGTTATTAAAGGAATTCTGAACATGGCAACATGGCGCCTCACATGTTTAATCCCAGCATTGCTGGGGGCAGATGCAGGGTAGCTCCCTGAAAGTTTGAGATCTGCATGCTATCCCAGTAAGTGTTTCTCTCTCTTTCTCTCTCTCTCTCTCTCTCTCTCTCTCTCTCTCTCTCTCTCTCTCTCTCTCACACACACACACACACACACCTCCTGAGACAGGGTTTCTTCATGTAACGCTGGCTGTCCTAGAACTCACTTTGTTGACCAGGCTGGCCTTGAACTCAGATACCTGTCCACATCTGCCTCCCAAGCGCTGGGATTAAAGGTGTGCGCCTCCACTGCCTACTGATGTAGAGAGTTCTTTGGAGGGCATGAAGATGCCTTCCTTTCTAAGAAGGCTGAACCTACAAAGTCGAATAGCAGCTTAGACCACAGTCACAGTTGTTCCCAAGCTGGAGTTTACATCATGCAAGTTGATGTTGCTGACATCGGCAATCTCTGGAGTGGGAGGAGGGACCTGCTTCCCCCTGGACTCGGGAGGAACACACTGGTGCCAGAGGGCTGTGTCTCCCTGACGTTGGGCTTTCTGTACTCATACAGATGAAACTTGCTGCCTATTAATTATTACATTCATCCGAGCGTGTGTGGTGTGTGTTCACTCACAGAGGCCCAAGGTTGGAGATAGTTTCTTGATTTGCTTTTCCCTGTAGCATTGGGACAGGGTCTGTCCATTGACACCAGAGCTCCCCCGACGCAGCTAGCCTGCCTGCTGTCTGCTTTCTGAACACCCCAAATCCCTGCTTCAAACTTGCTCAGCAAGAGCCCTGTTCCTTCCTGCCTACCCCCCAACATGTTCACCATGTGCATATAGTGCCCATGGAGGCTAGAAGAGGGTGTTGGGTCCCTAGGACTGTTGTTAACTCTCGGGTGGATGCTGGGAACTGACCCTGAATCACGTGGGAGAGCAGTAAGTGCTGATAACTGCTGAGCCATAGACTTTCCTATCTTTAACCACTTTTAATTGTAGCCAGTGACACGGGCGCATCTAAACTGTGCAAACACACAGCCTCAGTCACGGTCCCAACTACAACTCTGTATGCATTAAGTCACATCTACTAATTGCGCCTTCCTCTCTAACAACCACACCTCACCTCTTCCTGTCTCTCTGAATTTGAGCATTACACAGATTTTATCATTTCCTCCCCCAAGTCATCTGCACAAGACTCAGGGCTGAAAAGCAAAGTGACTGGCAACTTGAGTGCTCTTTAAAAAATAAAAAAAAAAATAAAAAAAAAATAAAGCCAGGTAGGAGGCCAGGGAGTGGAGGCCTGCTATTGGGAAGCACTGTAGGATTTCAGGAACTTGGGATGTACCAGGCATCCTGTCTCAGGAATGCTCACCCCTTCCTTCACAGCAGAGACCCTTGGGGGGGGGGGGGTTGGAGAATTCATGATACCCAGGGCAGCCTGGTGATGGGGCCCACACATCAGGACTTTGTAAAGGGCTTCAGGAGACTCCAGTGAGTAGTTAATACCCATCAAGGAAGATGGCTTCTCTAGGACAGCTGTGTTTGTAACCTCTGCCACCTGGGAAGGGTGACATCACTCCTGACACTCAAGAAGGAACCAGGCCTGAGTAAGTGTTCCCGCCTTCGCTGTAGGCCATCCTGTCAGGGAGACATGTTCCCTGCCCAGGCCCAGGCCCAGGCCCAGAGAGCATTGCTCCTTCCCGGATGCCCTCCAGGCTCCCTAGCACCCAGGCCTCCCCTTTGAGGCTTCCTCTGCCCACAGTCCTGTTCCTGGCATCCGTGCCCTTTGTTAACCCCTGTGTTCTTCCTCTGTCAGCATGAGATGTGTTTGTTTTGATTCTCCAGCTGCTAGACCTAGTAGGTATTAGGTGAATAAGAGGTGAGTGAGTGAGGAGAAAGCAGGCATGTGCCTCTGCTCAGGGAGAGCCAGGGGATGAACATTCTTCTGTAAGAATGCAGGACAGAGAGTCAGCCAGGGAGCTCACAAGCTGGTGCTCCCTGGGGCCTGGCTCAGATCAGTGTGGTGTCCTGAGTATTTGATGGAAGGAGATGGTACAGTTTTGGGGACCTGGACCAGAAAGCTGGGAAGGGAGGGGCAGGAGCTGGCACTGGCCCAGCTGTGTGAGCACCGTCAGGCAGACTTGCATCAGTTCTGAGCTGCCCCCCCAGTGCTTCAGCTGCACTGATGAGGGTCTGGTGCTTGGGGGGAAATTCTTGAACATTGGAATGGGTTATTTTTTAAAATCCTATTCTTGACATTTACAAATGGGAAACAAAAATAAAACCCACACGATGAAGTATTCATGAGATGTCAGCATTCCAGAGACCACCGGTGCTCAAACCCGGCACTGCCAGGGAGGCACACAGTGTGTATTCCTGCCCGCCACTCTGTCTCTAGTGGAATATCTTGTAAATGTGGCATTGGTTAGGGAGCTTGTAGCTGAGCACGGGCTCTGTCAGATTCAGGCACACATGGCTCCTCACAGTGTCAGCCAGATGTTTGTGTGCTCTTGTTGGACTGGGCTCAGGGTGGCATCCCAGCTCAGTCTTGTGTGCATCATCTTCTCATCTTTTTTATGCTCATGATAAGGAAACAGGAGTGGCTGTTCGGTGGGAAGGCAGCAGGGCTTAGTAGGGCTTAGTCCCCCCTCAACTGAGCCACTTGGCTGCTAGGTGACCTTCCATGGGGTATCTAGTCCCACCTATAGCATTTCATCAAGAGCCAGATGACTATGGGGCCGGCGATGTCGTTCAGGGGCAGAGAACAATCACCTAGTTAGTGTGAGGCCCTGGGTTCATGCCATCTCAGGAGGAGAGTGAGAGTAGGGGGAGGGGAAATGGGGAGAAATGGGAACAATAGGATTGAAAGATCCAAATGAGGAAAAGTAGGGAAAATGTTTCAAACAATATCTAGCAAGTAGTTACCACCAGGTGAGCCTCCGTGTCCAAGACTGACCTGCAAACTGCTTTGTACTCAAAGATGATCTTGAACTTCTGCTCCCCCACCCCCATCCCCTTTGCTCGCTTAGTGCTTCTAGGCAGGAGTAGTCCCTACCATCTGAGCTGTTTCCCCAGACCCGCTATATTACCATTTTAAAGGTTCCGGCTTGAAACAAAATGTTCTACCAGCTTTTAAAGGCCTGGACCTGTTAAACTATGAATTCTTAATTGGAAGGGAATGGGTGATGTCTGGCTCTGACAAGGGCCTGTTACCTCCAAAGGACCACTACACCCAAACACAGGCAATCTGTCTGGGGTAGTATGATTTCAGAGGCGGAGTACAAATAGGTAAAATGTTTATAAACACTTCTTGAAGGACAGTAATGAAAGAAAGGCTGTCAAACACAGCTGTAAGATCAGAATGTATGTGTTTGTATTTACTGTCATTGTCTGGGAATCAGGATTTCTTTTTTTCAATCAAAGAAATTCAGGAATAAAGTCCTAGGTGTTACAGCTGCATGGAAACCTTTCAAACATGACAAGGCCTCTCCAGGTGCAGTGAAACATCTTCGATCCTTTATTTAGTAAACCTGGTTTCTTTTGTTTTTGTTTTTCGAGACAGGTTTTCTCTGTGCCCTGGCTGTCCTGAAACTCTCTCTGTACACCAGGCTGACCCTGAACTCAGAGATCTGCCTGCCTCTGCCTCCCAAGTGCTGGGATTAAAGGGGTGCTCCATTACTGCCAGGCCTTTAAAAAATGTTGGGGATTTTTGCTAATAACAAAAATGTTTCCTCAGTTGAGAACCTGAAAAGCCTCTTGAGTGTACAGGGAGCTCCATCTGCCTGGCCAGTTGTCCAGTATGTTAGCAGGCTCTGGGACAGTTTGTCTAAGGCCAGGGTGATTGGTCACTCCAGTTCTTGGGGAGCAGAGCTGGGTACCATTGCCAGGCACATCAAGCATAGAAGTTGTGCAGGGGCAAATGCAGATGCATGAGCTGTGTGTGGGCTGCCTGCAGGCACCCCTAAAAAGGTTGGGACTCGTGTTCTTGCATGGAGAGACAAAGACTTTCTTTATTGCTGCAAATGTGGGTGAGGGGCTGAAGCCCTCATGGGGGACGGGCTTAAAACCAATTTCAGTTGACCAATAGCCTTCAGTTACAGTTATGTGACGTTGCTACTACTCCTGAATTTCCTGTTTAGGGTTTTATTAGCTTTTTGTGAAAGGAAACATTGTGGAGAAACCAAGATTAGAATTCAACTTAAGGAGCAGCTGAGCAAGAAAAAGGGACGGAGGAACCCAGGAGCTTAGAAAATCAACGAAGTTAGACCCCGAACACTGCTGCTTCAAGTTCCTGAGCCACAGAGCTGGGCAAGGAATGTAGAGCAGAAGCCCAAGGGAGATGGTGGTGGCTCCTTCTTTCGGGTCTCAGGGACCTGGCGAGCCTTCTGTTTGGAAAAGAATTTCCCACAGGCTGGGGTTGGGTTGGGGTCGAGTTAGCTTCTCACCAACACACTAATGAACAGCCCACACCAGCCTGCCTCTGCCAATTGGAAACAGCTTTGGGGCTCCAGAATAAATGGGGAGCCTAATGAAGACCTGACGTTGGTTTTACCAGTGTATGGGAAAATAATGGAGCTGAGCTGAGCAAACTCCATATGTGTGAGGACTTGGAGTTGGGGAAGAGAGAGAAGCCTCATCTTCCCAGCCTTGTGAGGAAGAGGTCTCCAGCCTGTAATCCCATCACTTGGGGTGTCGGGATAGAGTAATCAAGAGTTCAAGGCCAGCCTGAACTATATGTGACCCTGCCTTAAATAAAAGAAGACAAACCAGCCCAGCATGGTGGTGCACACCTTTAATCCCAGCACTCTGGAGGCAGAGTTCAAGACCAGCCTAGTCTATAGAATGAATCCAGGACTACTGGCTACCTGGTAAGACACTGATTTGATTCTGAAACTTTCCTAGACTCGGAAGCACTTCTTACCATCTGTGTGGAGAAGGATTCCTCGGGGTTGGAGCAAGTAGAGAAAGAACTGTACTAAGTTCCCAAGGATGAAATTGGAGTTTGATCCCTGCCCCAATTTAGGATGGTAATTGTTCCGGGTAGTTTTATGTCAACTTGACACACGCTAGAACCATCTGAGAGGAAGGAGCTTCAATTGAGAAAACTCCTGCATAAGGTTGGACTGTATGCAAACCGGTCATTTTCTCAATTGGTGATTGATGGGGGAGGACCCAGTCCATTGTGGGTGGGGCCACCCCTGGGCTGCTAGTCCTGGGTTCTATAAGAAAGCAGAGTGATCAAGCCGTGAGGAGCAAGTCACTCAGCAGCACCCTCTCCTGGCCTGGAATCAGTTCCTGCCTCCAGGTTCCTGCTCTGTTTTTGAGTTCTTGTTCTGACTTCCTTCAGTGATGTGCTATGATGTGGAAGTGTGAGGCAAACCCTGCCCTCCATGACCAAGTTGTATTAGGTCATGGCGGTTCATCATAGCAATGATAACCCTAAGACCGCTGTCAGTACGCACTTTAACCGTTTTCTCTCCCAAAGTCTTGGTCTATAAAATAGTCACTTGTTCATTTTTTTAAAAAAATGTAGACAAAGCAATAAAATCTCCTCCTGAGTTCTAACAGCCAATAACAGGGAAGCATTTACATTTTTGTTTGCTTCGTGTTTATGAGAAAGGATAAAATAACACATATTGAAACCAGCATCGGGGACCCCTGACAACTCAAGTTCTGGGGCTGTGGTTCTTCACCCCAGCTGCACACTAACATCAACTTAAGAGTTTCTGAAAAATACTGTCCCAGAACTCCACCCTGGTCCTATTGTCAGCTTTGGGAAGGATCTCCAAGCATCTGTGTGTTTTTAAAAGCCTTCTGAGTGAGTCCATGGGGCAACCAGGGTGGGACCGTTGTTTGAGATACACCAATTGGATATGAAGATTGAGCCTCATTTCCAGGAATATTATGCAAGATAATTGTTGTCTTTTTATTTCCTTAATAGATTCAAAAAGTATGCCCTACTGGTTTCTTTAGATTTAACTCATATACCACAAAATCCACCCTCGAATTAAAGTCTACAGTTCAGCAGTTCTAGTATATTCAGAGTTGTATGACCACCACCACCACCACCACCAAATTCCAGAACACTTCTATCGTCCTGCAGAGAAACCTGTACTCATTAACAGTCTCCCTCTTCTCTCCCATCCCTGGTAACCAATAATTGAGTCTCCGGAGTGGTCCTGGACTTTCATGTAAATTGGATAACTCAACATGTAGCCTTTTGTCACTGGCTTCTTTCTTTTGCTTAGCACAATGGTCTCAAGGTTTATTTATACTATAGTGTGAAAGAGCACACATTTCTTTTTATGGCTACATGATATTCCATTATAGTTCATCAGTTCATAGACTTTTGTCTTCTCCCCACTTCAGGGCTGTTATGAACAATGCTGCCATATGCATTCATAGACAAGTTGTTCCCCGCAAAACCCCCTCCACACCCCCCCCCCCGTGTGTGTGTGCGCGCGCGCACATTCATGTGGATGCTAGAGGTCCATCTCAGGTGTCATTCCTCCATCCTGTATATAAGACAAAGTCTCACCATGGTGGTACAAGCCTTTGATCCCAGCACAGGAGGCTGAGGCAGGCAGATCTGTGTGATCTGTGAGCTGAAACCTAGCTTAATCTACATACATAGAAACAGGGTCTCACTTTTACCTGGGACCCACCAGTTTAGCGAGACTACATAGCCCTTGAGCCCCAGGGATCTGCTTTTCTCCCCCACTTCTCATTCTGGAGATTACAAGCACAAGCCACTACACCTGGCTTGTACACACGGATCCTGGGGTAGAACCGAAGTCCTTACACTTGCATAGCTAATGTTCTGCTGACGGCCAGAGCCCCGTCCCGAACTCACCATTCTCCCACCTCCACCCCTGTCTCTAGAGGCGAATGAGGGCGCTGATTTCTCTGCATCTTTTCCCAACCTTACTGTAGTCCCTTCATTTTGAATATCCTAGTGAGTGTGAATTTTGAACACCTTTTATGTGCACATTGACTCTAAGACAAATATATATTCAGATCATTCAACTTTTAAATTTTTGGTTACCTTTTTATTGTTAAGGGAGGTAAAAGTTTTTTTTATCGTATTTTAATAGTGTGTGTGTGTGTGTGTGTGTGTGTGTGTGTGTGTGTAAGAGCATACATATGGGCACTTGTATTCGTCAGAGAGAAACTTGCAGAACTCAGTTCTCATCATCTCCCACGTGAGTCCTGGGAATCAAATTCCAACATCAGGCTTGATGGCCAGTTCCTTTACCCTCTGAACCAGTGGTTCTCAGCCTTCCTAATGCCATGACCCTTAATACAGTTCCTCATGTTGTGACGACCTACAGCCATAACATTTTTGTTGATACTTCATAACTGTAATTTTGCCACTGGTATGAATTATAAATATCTGATATGCAGATGATTTTAGGCAGCCCTTGTGAAAGGGTCCTTTGATCCTCAAAGGGGTCACCATTCACAGGTTGAGAACTGCTACTCTAAACCGTATCATGGCCTCAAAAGAGGTTTTATGTATTCCGCAAACTAGGTCTTTATTAAATAATATACATTTATTAAATTTATAAATATTCTTCCTAGTCCTGGGGTTTGTTTGTTGTTTGTTTTGGTTTTTTTTTTTTTAATAACTATTGATAGTGTCTTTAGAGACGCAAAGTTTTTACATTTTGATGTCTGCTTTGTCTGACTTCAACTATATGCACTTCAGGTATTAAATCAAGGAGGGGCAAGGTAGATAGTTGGGTGGCTGTGGAAGGGCAGAAGGACTGGGCTTTCACTCAAAAAAATAACTGAGTGCCTCCACAAGCGAGACTCCTGCTGCTGGCTACCTACCATCAAGAACATATCGTCACTTACCATCCTGTATCAGGAACTCAGTGCTTGGAAAGAAGCCAAGAGGAATGTGAGAGGAAGAAGGGAGGAGGTGAGGGTGCTGTTGGGTTTCTCCTGGGCATCAGAAAGTCTCCAGGGAGAAGGCAATGCTTGAGCAGATGTCTGAAGGACACGCATGCGCCCACAACTCTCGGCAGGAACACAGCATCCTTGACTCCATGACTCCAGAGTGTTTCTGGTTTCACAAGCTGCTTTGTGTCTCACGATGAAGTTTTGGTTATTGCCCCAAAGCTGAAGTGGAATACAAGGTTCTTTGGAATGGTGGACACTGATGTTGGGGGGAAAGACAGCTCAAGGGGGAGAAAAGATGTTTGCAGCCACATATTTTTTTTATACCTTCAGATCATGTTTTATTATCTTGAGGAAGTGATGAATCATAAAAAATGTGATTTTTCCCCCCTCTTTCCCCTCAAGAGTCAATATGAATTTAATAAGAACAAGATTACTTTTTAAAATATGCTGGGCTTGGCAGGTTCAACCCCATTTGTATGTCTTCTCCAACTGCCGAAGAATTTTACAGGACCATTGGATTACAGGGTTTTGTACCTCTTGATCTGAAAGGCGCCACATTAAAATGGGGTGGTCTGGTTCTGAGTTTCCTCCATGTGGGACAGATAAACACCACAAATCCAGGTTGATAGAAAGCAAGCACGCCATTCCTGAGCACCCAGAAATGCCTCGGAACCAACTAGAGTGGTTTCTGCTTGTCTGTCAGAGGAAAAGACAGTGAATCCTCAGGTAAGGAGCCCAAGGAAAAGGTTCCTGACCTCTCCAGTACGAAGATGGCAACAGCCAGGAAATCCAGATAACATCTGTCCTCATTTCATCTCCGTTGCTGTGACAAAATAGCCTGACAAAAACCAACTTAAGGAAGAGAGCATTAATTTTAGTTCATGATTCCAGGTTATGATCTCTTACAGGGAAGTGACAGGAACTTAAAACAGGTGGTCATGTGACCAGGGAACTGGTTCAGTGCTAAAGGGCACTCACTGCTCCCGTACAGGATCTGGGTCAGTTCCAAGCACCTACCTGTATCAGTTTGCACATAATTGCCTGTAACTCCAGTTCATCAGAACTGGATCTGATGCCCCTTTCTAACCTTTCTGGGCCCTGCACACATGTGGTACACAAAAACTTATGTAGGCACACACATAAAAAACTTTAGTAGTCACATTCCACCCACACTCCAGAGCAGAAATGAATGTGTGGACGCTCGGTAGCTTGCTCGTTCAGCCTACTTTCCTCACTCTTAGTTCAGGACCTACCTAGGGAATGATGTTGCCCACAGTGGGCTGGGTCTTCCCACATCAAGTAACTTAATTAAGTCAATTCCCCAAAGGTATGTCTACGGGCAAACCCTTGCAGATAATTCCTCATTAAGACTCTCTTTTCAGGCACTGGTAGGAGTGTAGAGAAAACTTTGGTCAGGATGTAATATATATAAATAATTTTATAAAAATAAAAAAAATTTTAAAAAGAGGAAACTCTTTTTGCCAGTTATGGTGGCACACACTTTTAATCCCTCTCTGGAGGGAAAGGCAGGTGGATCTTTGAGTTCAAGGTCAGCCTGGTCTATAGAGCAAGTTGGAGGACACCCAGGGCTACACAGAGAACCCTTGTCTCAAAAAAATCAAATCAAAACAAACAAAGAAACAAACCCAAAAATGTCCAGATCCCACCCCATGTATTCTTGCCTTTCAACACACAACAGAGTGAGTCTTGCTTGCATGAATTAGGGGATGGATCTGTTATCTTTAAGGCTTGCTCCTCAGAGTTTTTGCAAAGTGAGACCACACTTATTAATTTAGGAACTCATTTGTTTCCCTGTTTGGAACTACCAAAATGGAGCATATTAACAACTCTTCGTGTCAATTTTGTGAGCTGAAAGGCATGCAATGCAGCTGCAGAAGTCTCTGGCTTTAGCTGGGGTGGGAGGATGGCTGAGTGGTTAAAGCTCTTGCTACACAAACATCAGAGGCAGAGTTTGGATCTGCACAGTCCATGTAAGTGCTGGGTTCCAGCATTAAAAAGGTAGAATCCTCAGAACAAACTGGTTAGCCAGAGTAGACATACAGGCGAGCTTAGCTTCCACTGACAGAGCCTGCCTCAATGAGTAAGGTCGAGAGTGATTGGAAAGACTCCCAACATCACCTCTGAGCTTCCACATGCACTCAGGCACCTGCAAACATAAATACAGACAGGCACGCACACCACATATACTTGGGAGGAGAAGAGTCTGTGACTTTATGTAAGAGACTTAATTCCACACCCTCTGTTTGTTTAAAATGAAGCTAGGACAATGTTCTTGACCTCAGAGATCAGTGTGAGGATTAGATGAGAGACTATCTGGGGAACTTGGGCAGGGAAAGACATGTCTCCGTCCTCCCAAGAAAAGTCCAAAAATGCATGTAGGATTCTGCAAAGCATGCTGGACCTGTCCTCTGTTTGTAATTTTGGAACAAGGACTATGGAAACACAAACATTAAAGTCACAACTCCAGACTTTAGACTGGAAGACCGCCCGACTCCTCCCCCGACCCCTGCCACCACCACTGCATCCACCGCCATCACATGGTCATGCCTGGTCAAATGCATGATGTGTCTTACAGTAGACATGACTTGTGCCCAAGGCCTAATCCCCTTTCAAATGTGGCTTCCATGAGAACCGTGATTGGACAATATTAGAAAATGCTGTGTAGCTGGACATAATGGCGCACGCTTTTAGTCTCAGCCTTTGAGAGGTGGTAGCATGTTCAGTGCTACCCTGTGCTGCCCGAGACTCTGTCTCAAAAGTTTAAAAATATATATGTGTGTATATATATATATATGTGTGTGTGTGTGTGTGTGTGTGTGTGTGTAAAACGTTCTTTTTGTGTGTTATGTGTGACATGGGTATGCATGCCTACATGCATGTATTGTAGTTGCACATGAAGACCAGAGGTGGGCGTTAGATATCTTTCTCAATTACTCACCCCCTTATTTTTTGAGACATCTCCCTTCACTAAGCTCTTGTCTCGCCTTGTGGTTGCTCGATTGCAAGCATTTGCCAACTGGCCCTGCTTTGGGAGAAGCTAATGTTCAGTTTTGAATTTCCAGTAGACCTCGTCACTGTGCTGTTTCCACATCCAAGTGACACTTCTTCAGCCGTCTCTCTGATGGAGAAGCGCTACTCCCAGATAGCCTTGAAGGAACCCCGTATCTCACTGCTTTATTTGGATGTAAGATTGCCATGTTCATGTGTCACCCGGAAATACCTGAATGAGAGTTTGAGAGCCTCGGGATTTGCCACTTCCGGCTGGGAGCATTACATCCTTTGGAAGTGTCCTATGTCATACTGTGCCAACAGCTGTAGGATTTTAAACAGCCATGGTAACAAACGGGTGCTAAGCACAGCTAAAAATAGCCACTCTGGGAAGTGAAGCTGGGGCAGTGCCAGGAGCAAAAGGTGGGTGGCTCTGTACCCTAGAGGGAAGGGAAAAGGAAAACCCTGCCTCTCCTAGCACCCAGGCCTGAGCTCCTATTTGCCTGGAATCTGTTTGTGCCATCCCAAGCAAGGAGTCTTACAGCCCCAACACATCTTGCATAGAGATTCTGCCCAGATTTCCAAAGAAGGGACTGGACCAGAGAGGTCCTTCACTGTGCCCCCATGGAGAGTGGGTGTCTGCTCTCATCCTAACAGGATGCTCACACCTCTGTCCACCCCTGGCCAGCCCTAACTTAGCTCCTCAGGACACTGAGCGATGAAAGGTGCTTTGCCTCCACAGCCTGAACTGTTTTGTCAGGGGGGTGGGGGGAGAGCCAGGCATTCCAGCCCCATTGTTCCTCCTCCTCCAAGAGCCTAAGCCCATCTTCCATGCCCCGCTGCACTCCCGAGCAGTGAAAGATGGTGGCTGTCAGGATGATGGGTGGCAAGTGGAGTAAACATAGCTTGTTACTACCAGATTCGATTACTGGGCATTGCCTGAAGACAAATGACTCAGGGCCTCTCCCCACTTGAAGGCAAGGGTCTGGTGACGAGCAGTCACAGATGTTTGTACAGTATTCTCACAAATCTGGCGGTAGACCGGACTAATGGTGTTATCTCTGGTTTTTATTGTTGGTGATTTAGAATTGGAAGCCGAGGTTTAGCCCCAAGAGTAATCAAAACTGGAGGAAAGATACAGATGCAGGACACAAAATAATGTCCAAAAACATGCAAAGCTGATGATATTAACAAGGTCAGGGTTGTAGCTGTCTTGAGGGCAGAGGAGTGTTGAGTTTCAAGCAACCAAGAATCTTCTAAATGGTCTCTGGAATGTTCCATGTCTTTCTTAGAATTCATTTTTAAATTATAGGGGGTTAAGTCACATGTGTGCAGGGGCCATTAGAGGCCAGGGTCCCTGGAGCTGGGGAGACAGGTCATTGGGATCCACCCAGTGGAGGCACTGGGAACTGAACTTGGGTCCTCTGGGAGAGCACAGCAGCAAACACACTTAATTGTTGCACAGTCTCTTCGACCCTAGTATGTTCCACATTTTGATCTGGTGGTGTTGACATTAGTTTATATATGCACAAAAATTGATTAAACTTTACAATTAAACTATGTGTACTTGAGTCCCGCCTGAGGGCATAGGCTAGTAATTCTGACTTACCCAGGAGATAGAGGCAGAAAAATTGAGACTTCAAGGCATGCCTGTGCTACATAGTGGATTAAAGATAAAAAAAGAGAGCTGGGAATACAGTAGCATGCTTTCTTACTATACTCGAGACCATGGGGTCAGTTCCAGTGCTGCGAACCAAGTGCATTTGGGGTCTAGCATGGTGGCGAATGCCTTTAATCCCAGCACTCAGGAGACAGAGGCAGGCAGATCGCTTTGAATTTGAGGTCTACACAGTGAGTTCCTGGACACCCAAGACACAGACAAACCCTGTTAGGGGTTGGGGGGGCAGGCAAGTGCTCTTTACTTCACTGGCCAGGGTGGCTATATGTCATGCTCTTTCGCCTGTATAAGACAGAGTCTCTTTGTCTTACATTACAGCTAGCTAACCTACCTCCAAGATTCTGGAGAGTCCCCTCTCTCTGCCTCCCATGTCCTTGTAGGTGTGCATTGGGATTCCAGGTGTCTGCAATGCTATGCCAGGCTTTTACAAGGGTGCTAAGGACCATCATGTTGTCTGACTTAGATGGCAAGTGCCTTTACCCACTGAGCCATCTCCTCACCACTTAAAATGAACGTGCACTTTATATATGACATATCTTAGGAAATAAAAGTTTAAAAAATAATGTATCGAAGAGGTCTATGAACAGAAATCCCTGGCCACACTTGAATAATTTGGCTCTTACCAAACTTGGCGATTGCAATTCCATGGCCCTAGGTCCTAAAATTTTGGCTTAGTTAAGTCTGGGCATTTAAAATACAGTCACCAGGCTGACAGAGTGGCTCATCAGGAAGAGATGCTTGCTGTCAACTCTGACAAGTTGTTCTCTGACCTCCATGTGTGCTCCATGGCACGTGTGACCAATCACGTCACACACACTAAAAAAGCAGACAAACAAATGTAACAGAGTGCTAAAACAGAGTCATCCATGGAGAAATAAAACAACTACAAGTCTCTTCTCATTTTGACAGTCCAGAGACAAATTTGCAAAGCCTATCTCTCGATTTCTCCCAAAGTCTCCCCACTCTTCTACCGTTGAATGAGATTGTCATGGTCTCAAAGTCAAGTACACGGAGCTTTGAGTTCTTTTCCTACCACTTAACAGCACTGAGACATTCTAGAAAATCCTTGGTGTCTCCGAGGTCAATTTTCTTCATTTATGAATTGAGTGAATTAACTTTTATTTTTTTATCTCATTTGTGAAGTGTATGTAGACCCGGGGTTGACAATAGGTATGTTCTCCAATGCTTTCTGCCTTCTCTTTTGAGGCAAGGTCTCTCTCCGAACCGTGAGCTCACCGATTGGCTAGACTTGCTAGCCAATGGGCCCTAGGGGTGAATGTCACTACCTTCTTAACACTGGAATTCCAGATGTTCAGTAGCATGCCTGTTTTTTAATGTGGGTGCTGGGGATCTGAACCCAGGTCCTCACGCTTGCAAATTGGCTGACACTTTGTCTAGTGATTTCTGTTTTCGGCTCCAAATTGGGTGAATAATTGAAGAGCGTTCATAACAGCCATGCCTTAACAGGCTCCATCCAGTGCCTAGCCCCTAGCAAGAGGTGCTAAAGATGTGGCTGCTGCTGATTGCCATGGTCACCACCATCACTGGTTGTGCCAGGTTTGCAGGAACTTGCAAGCCACAGGTCCTCACCAGAAGGGAGCCTGTGCCTCCATGATTGCTCGAGCAAACAGTTCCCACATGCCCCAACCTTTCCTATGGTTGGGCAGGCTCCAGGGTGCAGAGGCCCCTCTGACTTGGCTGGACCATTTGGCTCAGAGCAGGAGTGTGGTCAGGTTGGCCAACAGTGTACCCACGTCGAAAGCAGCTGTGGTGAACATCTGGCTCTGATTATCTGGCTGGGAATGGCTGGGGGTGGGAGCTCTGTGATTTATAGATTGCCCCTTTGGCTGTAAATCCCATCTGTAATTGTGACTTCTCTGTCCCTAATTGTTTGCAGAGAAGAGAGGCGCTCAATGGCTTACAATCCCTGGCAGAGCCCACAGCCTTGCTTGGGGGGTGAGGTTTGTTGCTAGGATACAGCCGTCTTTGTTTTGGTCCCTGCTCAGCAGTGTTTTTAAGGCCCTGTATACATTTCTCTGTATTGTTAATGTAATTTGTTCAGGCAGTGAACAGCCAAGTTCAGCTGAAGGAATCCGATACTCATAACAGAAACACCAGAGGCCAGGTTTTTGTGGTCAAATTAGGGTTTTGAGGCCTCGAAGAGAATGAGATGTTGAGCTATGTGAGAGGGACAATCCCTCTTTCTCTTCTTGTACTAACGTTGGCCTGGGTTCAGCTGCCTCGAGGAGCTTGGCTTTGAGGGCACAGAGTCCACTACACTCAGGGCCATTAACAGAGACCTGCCCTTTTACCAGAAAGGGAATGCAGATTTATTCAAAAATGATGAAAGGAGGCTCTCTGAGAATAAGCTAGCCTCAGCCTTGGTCTACCCAGCTCAGTCTCTCCTGGACCCTGGCTCCAGGCACCTTGAGCAGCCCCTCCTCCTCCTCTCCGAAGAACTTGACTGCTGTGGAAATAATAGTCAAGTTCTGTGGGGAAGTTATGTGACTGTGCAAAATGCAATTTGCCCATTTCCGTTGCCCGTGAAGATCTAACAGCCCCTTGCCATCTGGGGACCCCATGTCCCGCTGTGCTTAGGGTTTTCGGAAATGATGGATTCCAAACAAATCCCAGTGAGCGAGCCAGCTAGTGAGTTAACCCGGCTCACGTTCTACCCTCTCCATTTTTGCCTCAGAAAGCAAAAGAACGTAAGACCAAACATTCCAGCCACACAGACATGTACCATGCCTGGTTTTGCTCATGGAATGCATATGTGTTGTGAAGTTAATCAGCTCAGTCTTATTAACACGCCCCCACACACACTTGGTGTGCAAGCACGCATCTGTTCACGTAACAGTTGCTGCACACATTCTGCTGTTATAAGGCCAATGAGATAAGGCCCCTGGCCTCTAGAGCTTAAAATGTTGGGGTTGGGGGTGCTGGAAGATACTAGAGCACAAGTCCTTACCTTCATGCAAGGAGTGGCTGACAGGGCAGAAGTAAACCTTAACTGAAGGAAAAGTCACCTGAGGAAAGACTAGTTCATGCAGGGAGATGCATAACCAATCATAGCAAAGGGCATCTTATGATAGCCGGCCTCAATAATGACAGAACATCAGATCATCCATCAAGAGTTTCTGTTTGAAAAATGAACCACCAGGGATGGAGAGATGGCTCAGTGGTTAGGAGCACAAGCCGCTCTTGCAGAGGATTCAGTTTCAATTCCTAATGCCTGTATAGCAACTCAGAACCTCTGTAACTCCAGTTTCAGGGGCCCTAACACTTTCTTCTGCCTTTGTCAGGTGCCAGGCACATATTCGGTACACAGACATAGATGCAGAGAAAACACTCATACACATAAAAAAAAAAAAAAAAGTTAAAATTCTAAAAAAGAAGCAGGGCCATATGAAGGCAGAAGAAAGCAATGGGATGATAAAAATTAAAGCTTAACATGACACATGTGTTTGTAAGAATATTAGCTAGTAAAAGATACTTCAATAGTTCCCTTGCTTTGAAGAATGGTTTGGCAACATCTAGTAAATGTTCGTATCTTAGGAGCAGCAGGTCTTCTCTACGTGAAGGCCAGAAGTAAGAGTGTCTCTTGTTGCATTGCCTGCTGAAGCTTAGCCGTAGTCGTCAGTATAACAACTTCACACATGCAGTCGCAGAGCAGATTCAACCATGTCTACACATAGTAACAGGCATGAATTCTAGGGACCTAACGCTGGTTGGAAAGAGCGGCTCACAAACGCCTCAGCTCTCCGAGGGGTTTCAGCGTGGTGTAGCTCAGTGCTAGAATTTCCTGCAGGGAAACAGACTTTTCAAGAGGATGATGGTGACATCAGTCGTGTAGGAGAATCGAGTGTGCTTAGAAGGTGGAGGCTGGGTACTTAAAGGTGACGTCTTTATTAATGGCAGTATCTACACTTGACTCAGACAAGATAGGAATATGTGTGGGAGTGCAAAGAGGTGAGACAGAGGGAATGAAATTTGGGAGCATGTTAAATCATGGTGAGACTGGCTGAAGGTCAGAGTTCATAGTATTCCGAGACTTTCCTGTCCATTTGGAGCTGTTAACGTAGCAAGTCGAGGAAGACATTCAGTTGGAGCCTATGCACGGATTGTGGGTAATGGATTTGTAATTATAGGAGCAAGCAGAGGCCTGATGAGCGGTGCCTTGGAGACAGTAATTACGTCTGGACAGTATGGGGGAAAGGCTGAGGACTTCAGTTGTTGAGAAGTTTTGGGTGATGGGGAAATGTTTTCATTCTAGGTAATGGTATGTTAGCCTGGCTAGTTATTTGCTCTGCATTTTGAAATTAAGCATACATAATTTTTTACAAAACGATGATACCCCATTAGTTTTTATAACTAAGAACCATGTGTGTGTAGCCCGAGGACAAACTCTGGGTCCTCCTCAGGAGCACTACCTAACAACTTTGAGGCAAGGTCATCTTTGGCCCGGAGCTCACTAAGTAGGCTAGGCTGGCTGGCCATGTGCCCTGGGGATCCTCCTGTTTCTGCCTCGCCAGTTCTGGGCTTACAAACAAACTGTGCTTGGCATTTTGACGCGAGTTTCTGGGGCTAAAACTCGGGCTGTGTAATTGCCAGACAAGTATCATCCACCAACCCTAAATTTAAAATAATTGCATTTAAAAAAAATTTATGGGCCAGATGTGGTTGCGCACAACTTTAATTACCAGCACTTTGGGGGCAGAGCCAGTGGATCTCTATGTTTGAGACCAGCCTGGTCTACAGAGTGAGTTCCAGTCCACCCAGAGCCACAGAGAGAGCCTCGCTCACTCTTGGAACAGGATTTTGTCTTTGTTTTTGAATAAAAAGTTATTTTTAGGGTCTAGGGAGATGGCTCGGAGGGTAAAGTGCTTGCTGCACAGGCATGAGAGCCTCAGTTCATATAGAGCCTACCTAAAAGCCAAGTGAGTGCAGCAGCCCAGCTGGGGTCCCATTCCATAGGAGGCACAGACAAGGGATCCCAGGAACACGCTAGCTGGACTATCGGAATTTGTGAGCTTTGGGTTTAGCTGGGATACTTTGTTTTGCTATGTAAGGCAGAGAACAGTGGAGGGAACCACCAGAGTCAACACCTCCACGTGCACATGCACACACACCACACATATACACATGCAAAACAAAGTAGTCTTAGAATTTTGTCTGCTTATTGTGGTCTACCTGTAATCTCAGGTATGTGAGAGGCCGAGAAGGAAATGGGTAGGGATGTAGCTCAGAGATCACATGCTTCCTAGCATGCTCAGTGAGTGCCGTGGGTCCAGTTCTCTGAAAACACACACACACACACAGACACACACAGACGCCCCCAGGGCACAGAGTGTGAGATGCTAGATTTTCTTCAATAGATTCCAGCCAATCACCTGTAAGGGAAATCTGTCAAAGTCTGGATATTGTCTGTGTAAAATAGAGGTCCACTCTGGGTCCCCTGTGGTGAGTAACACTTATCGATGCTACTGTGGAGGTGTTTAACTTTGCCCGGAGCAGAGCCCAGAGTCAGGTGTCTGCTCTGGTTTGCATGTGTCCAGCCAAGAGAAGGCAGGATGTCACAGCTCAGCCGCAAGTTCCCAAGGACTTGAGTCAGGCTGGAAACCAATGACCTGTGCAAAACCTAGTTGTACAAACACAGTTATTTGTATATCCCTAGTGGAATAGAGAGTAAGAATTAAAAGATGCCCCAATCCCTTAAAGTGTTTTCCTGAGCTGAATTGATGATGAGGCAGTGAGTGTTACTCTGAGCTGTTACCTGCATTTTGAGTGCCCTAAGTGACTGCATTGGCGGTACAGACACAGATTTCTCAAGCTGGAAGAAAGGAAGGTTTGAAACTGATGAAATAAATCTTGAAGTTTTGACTGAAAACTAAAGGATGAAAAAAAACACATTTTGTGCGTGTGCGTGTGCATGTGAGTGCGTGTGCATGTGTGTGTGTGTGTGTGTGTGTGTGTGTGTTTCCTTGTTTGTTTCCTAGCTCTTCTGCAAAGGCCTGGAAATAATTAGCACAAAACAGGACGAGGCAACTTTGAGAATTAGGGGTTTGTTTGTTTGTTGGGGTTTTTGGTTTTTTGTTTGTTTGTTTTGAGCCAGGGTTTCTCTGTGTAGCCTTGGCTCTCCTGGAACTCACTCTATAGACCAGGCTACCCTTGAACCCACAGAGATCTGCCTGTCTCTGTTCCCTTAAGTGCTGGGATTAAAGGTGTGGGCCACCACTGCCCGGCTTGAAGATAAGCCTTGGCCACTCATTGGCTGTGTTGTCCCTCTTTGTGTCTAGCAAATTTTGCAGGAAGTCTCTAATTACAGACCCTCTCCTCTCATAATTCCCATTCTCCAGGCCCTCCCTCCTTTCTGTCCCTTGTTAGCCACTTGGTCCTGGGGCCCAATCAGTCTCTATCACTGTCCTTTCACTGCTTCTACAGAGCTTAGTTTGTGGACTTTAAGCCTAGACCACATTACTGGTGCCCTGATACCACCTCTTTCTGTTCTATGTTAACCTTCTTTTAAAATATATATGGGGGGGTGGGGTGGGGGCTGGAGAAGTGGCTCAGAGGTTAGGAGTACTGACTGTTCTTCCAGAGGTCCTGAGTTCAATTCCCAGCAACCCCATGGTGGCTCACAGCCATCTGTAATGGCATTCAATGCCCTCTTCTGGTGTGTCTGAAGACAGAGACAGAGTACTCATATAAATAAAATAAATAATTCTTTTTAAAAAAAATATGTATAGAGTCCTGGGGATGTAGCTCAGTACCTACCAATCTCAAGAACCTGAGTTCAAGCCTAGGACTGCAAATGTGCGTGCGCGTGTGTGCGTGCGTGTGTCCACACATATATAACATGCGTGTCTGATTGTGGGTGTGTGCGTGAAAGTTCAGATGCCCATAGAAGCCAGGAGCTGGGAAGCAAGCGAGTCACATGTGCCCATAATTGCCAAGCCATCTCTCCACCCTCTCCTCCACTGTCCTTGTAACCTTGCCTAAGCATCCTCACAGAATGAACACAGGGTCTCATTTCTCAGGCAGTGGTTAGAATGGTTATGGCGGCCATGTCCAGATATCCTCTTAGCTACCTTTCTGCCCACCAATCTGACAGTTTCTCTGCCTGAGTGAAGATGCTGTTAGCTCAAAGAGGCTTTGAGATACTTCCATGCAGAAACATACAAAGTGCTTCTACCTCAGTCTCGTGTGGTCTGACCTATCCATCTGTCAGTTTCTGGACCCCAGTTGTGGGTTTCCTGATCCACATGCATTTCTAAATGTTTACAGGATGGCAGGGTGACAGTTTAGCAGGGTCTTCTTTGTCTTTAAAAAAAAATTGTGTGCCTGTGTGCATGTGTGTGCACCTGTGTGTGTGTGTGTGTATTATTTGTGTGTGTGCACGTGTGTGTGTGCAGTGTGTTCTCCCACATGCGTGAGCACAATGGTGTGTATGAGAAGAGCAGAGGACAGTTTGCAGGAGCCAGCTCTCCTTCTACCACGTGTGTCCTGATGATCAAACTTAAGGAGGTCAGGCTTCGGAGCAAACACCTTTACACTAAGCCAATTTATGGGCCTCTCTCTACTTTGTTTATACCACAAAAAGGTCTTCGAAGAAGAAAGTCACCCTTACTACCTTTATAATTTCATTCCCAAAAGATTAGAGCAGCAGTGACAGAAAGGAGGAGGTCCTTCGTCTCAGAGTAAAGGACAGTCCCAAGCCACTGGCCTAATTTCCCATCCTTTGTTGAGGTAGGATTTGCTTTGAAGTGTGTATAGTCCAAGCTGGTCCCCAATTCCAGATCCTCCTGAGGGCTGGGTTATAAATGTGCCACCAACACACCTAGCTATTATGTATTTTGTATGTGCTTTGCCTTCTGTGAATCTGCCTTTATGGACAGGTTTCCAAGTAAATATTTGAATTTTGATTTATCAACTTATTTTTTTTGTGGTATTCTGGTATTTGTTTTTCACTCAACAAATAATGACTGTGCAGCTCCTGGCAGTCGGGCAGTGTTTGAGGAACTGAGTTGCAGAAAAGAAATTTATGAGATCCTAGGCCTATGGGAACAGAGCTTCTTGTGAGAACAGTAAGTCCATTGCAGGTGGGGACTTTGACAGAGACCAGAGAAAGGAACTCAAAGGCCAGGCATGGCGTGTGGTCTCTGAAGTGTCTCCAGGGAGTTCACAGTGGTAGGGATTTAATCAGAGGAATGGAGGAAGAGATTGAGAAGAACAAGGAGAGATGGGACATTTTCTATGTTCTAATTGATTAATTAATTAATTAATTAATTGTGCTTTTAGAAATTGAGATCTTGGCCCGTAGCTATGGCTCAGCAGGGAAAGCACCTGCTACGCAAGCTTGACGGCCCAAGTGGAATCCCAGGATCTCATTGAAGGTTGAGGGAGAGAGCCCAGTTTCACAAGGCTGTCCTCTGACCTCCGCACATCTGCTCCATGTGTCCCACCCATCCCCGAGAATAAGAACAATAAATGAGGTTTTTAAAAAACAAGAATTGAGACTGGGTTTGAGGAAGGACACTGAGGAGTGCTTGTAAGGTGTCCAGGAATGCCTGATCTAGGACAGTCCTATAATCTCAAGCACTGGAGAAATAGAGACGGGACTATTTTGAGTTCAAGTACAGCCTGGACTGCATAGTGAGACCTTGTCTCAAAAGCTAAATGAATGGGAACAAAGTATCTATCACACCTGCCTGTAATTTACATGGGTTCCAAGGATCCAAAGTCAGGTCTTCTTTTATGCACAGTGAGCGAGCGCTTAGCCCACTGAGCCTCTCCAGTCCCGTATGGAACATTTTAGAATTATTACTCTAGAATAGCTTCCCATGGTTGGGCTCATCGCATGTGTAACTAGGAATATTTAAAGCTCTGTCCTGTGGCCTTTGCAACGGAGCTGGATGAGGCTGTCTGTTTCCAAGCCAACTGTGGGAAACCTATTTCTCCTTTACCCCCACATGGCATGATTTTTGTGGGCAGCCGTTTACTAGGAACAACCAGTCTGATTATTATTATTATTATAAATGCTTAAAAACAACCTAATAGTTTCAATGTCTGTTGCCGGGGGATGGGGGGGGGGGAAGTCTGGGGGCACAGTTTCATATCACCTTCTAATTTGTTGTTCCATTTTTCAGGACAGAACAAATGTCTAAAGTTTTCCAAACACTTAGCCTGCACTTGGACACATCCCTTGACTTTCAGTCCCTCGGGTTTAATGCTATATTGCAGGGGAAAGAGCATATAAATGTTCCCGGAAACGTTATAGGGTACAAGGAGAATCCTTTGAAACATCTGCAGGGATGTGCAAGCTGGGAAGGTTGCTGAGCTAACCAGCAAGAACACCTTGTAAGGGAAGTCTGTAAGGGAAGTCTATTTTCCTGGAAATGGGGATGCAGTGACCCAGCTTTCCTAGGCATAGTCTTCTGTGTCTCCAAGCACCTTCTTGGTATTTCTTCTTTGAGTAAGAAGACTGGGCTCCTTGTTCATGTGTCTTTTCAGGAGGCCGGAGAAGCCATTGTTTGCATCTGAGAGTAATTAATCCTGAGCTGAGATCTTAGGGTTATCTGGTCCAACAATTTGTTGTCTGGTGTCGCTGGAACACCTGCAATGATAGAGCAGCCCAGAGCATACTGAGTTCCCCCTCATCCACGTGACGGCCCTTCACTCCTTAGAGAGGGCCCCCTGGACACGATTTTGAATATCTGGAGCCTGCATTCTACTCCAGACCATCTGGGACGGTGTGTTCCAAACCAAAGCAATCTCCAGGCACAATGGAAAACAGCAGCCTCCTTTGGGGGGTGCGGGGGAGACACATGCATGTGGCTGACAGTTCAGCCGTATTCTGCCTCCGTACACTCTTCCATCCACCCTGACCTGTGGGAAGCTGTGCACTGCAGTTTCATCTCTGTTCATCTTCACCCTGATGTCTTCATCTCATTCCCAGAGGAGTGTAGGGGTTAGATGTGAGGACTCTGGTCAGTAGAAGTTCAAATCCTCCTACAGGGCTAAACAGAGAGTTTCCTTGCGCCCAGTTTTTGTTTGTTTGTTTGTTTGTTTGTTTTAAATCCACAATGGAGACTCTTTGCCACCTTCACCTGTTAGTTTTCAGTTCAGATTCAGTGAGTTAATTCTACTTAAAAGTGTTGAACAGAGCTGCCTGCAGTGTACTCGAGTGTCACAGGTCATGACCCAAATGTAGCAGTGATGAGAGGACTCGTGGTGGGAGTCAGTTCTTTCCTTCAACCATGGGTGTCCTGTGAATCAGTCTCTGGTAAACAGGTTTGATAACAAGTGCCTTTCCTCACTGTACTGGTTAGGTTTTTGTTTTTTGTCAACTTGTCACAAGCCAAAGTCATCTGAGAAGCAACCTCAGTTGAGAAAAAGACTCCATCAGATTGTCCTATAAGCAAGTCTGTGGGACATTTTCTTGATTAATGATTGGTGTAGAAGTGCCTATTCCACTGAGGGCAGTGCTATCCCTAGGCAGGTAGCCCTCGTTATTTAAAAAAAACATAAACGAAAACAAAAAAATAAAACAAAACGGTGGTGATGCATGCCTTTAATCCCAGCACTTGGGAGGCAGAGGCAGGCAGATTTCTGAGTTTGAGGCCAGCCTGGTCTACAGAGTGAGTTCCAGGACAGCCAGGGCTACACAGAGAAACAGAGAAACCCTGTCTCGAAAAACCAATAAATAAATAAATAAATAAATAAATAAATAAATAAATAAATAAAACAAATAAAATAAAATAAAATAAAAAACCCATAGGTTGAGGAAGCCATGAGGAACAAGCCAGTAAGCAGCACTCCTCCATGGGTTCTGCTTTAGTTTCTGCCTTCAGATTCTTGCAGTGAGTTTCTGCCCTGACTTCCCTCAGTGATGCTTTATAACCTATAAGGCAGATAAACCCTTTCCTTTCCAAGCGGCTTTTGGTCATGGAAAGCAAACCAAGACCCGTCCCTCCAGCCCTGATTGTTGTGTCACTAAATATGAAACCCAAGGCATCAGGCATCCTGAGGTGCTCAAACACAGAGCTGTTTGTCTCCAGTCTTTGATGCTATTTTAAATCTCTCAGAACTGCTTCATGATACTTGGCCTAGATAAACATTCTGTATAAATCTCCCCTTGTGGATTTATTCTCCATTTCTCATTAATCCGATTTTCTACCAGCTTCTGCCTTCAAGGGTATTTTGGGCTCATCAAATACCAATTGTACACTTCTTTGGGTTCGAGGCTCTTCTGAACACTGGCCACAGCAGGGACATGAGTGTCCTGGGAAGCCTGTGTGGACCTCTCTGTGTGTTTCATTTGTTCTCTCCAGTCCAACGCGTGGGTGTTGACCCTCGAGATCCTAACTGCTATTTTCACAGGCTCCTTCCTGCTATTTCCCCCTTTTTAAATTTTTTATTATTATTGTGTATGTGTGTGCACATGGCACCAATGTGGAAGTCAGAGAACAGCATTGTGGAACCTTCATGTGTTTTCCAGGGATTGAACCGAAGTCAACAGGCTTGTGAAGCAGTGCCTTTGTCTGCTGAGCCTTCTTGATGGCCCATCCTTTCTGCTATTTTCTGTTCTCATTAAGGAGTATCTTTCCATAGCATACTGAGCAGAAAGAAAGCCTCAAAACTATAGGTCCTGATGATGTCTACCCAATGCTGGCAGACGTTGGAGTGAATGTCTGTATCCATCAGCCTCCTTTTGATCTTTCATATGCATTTTTACCTTTGCCCAGCTGGAGAGAGCCGTCCATAGTTAAAAGCGGTGCACTGTGCTCACAGGGTCACAGCTGTAACTTGGGGGACAATGCAGATGTTTGTGTTATCCTGACCTGAAGACTTAGCACTGTTCTCTTCATGCTCTTTGAAGAGCTCAAGTTAAGGCATCTATGAAATGCACCACAGAGGCTGGAGAGACACAAATATCAGGAAACAGCTTGCCATGGAGTCACAGGAACTAGAGTTTAAGCCCTGAGCCCATAGTTTTTCTTAAAAGCCAGACATGGTGCCACAGGCCTGTACTCTGAGTGCTGGGGAGGGGGAGATGGGTAGATCGAAGGCCTGCTGCTTGCTGTACCTAGCCTTCTTGATGAGCTGCAGGCCAGGGGGAAAACCTTGTTTCGAAAAAACATGCTGGACAGCACCTGAAGATGACTACGGCCTCAACACCCATGTACAAATATGCATACACATCCTTGTACATATATGCACTCGCAGAGACATGCATACACATACACAAAACATATCACAAAATTCACTTTTGGAGTCTCACCAAATTATACAACTGTTTTTTTGGGGTTTTTTTGTTTGTTTGTTTGTTTGTTTTTTGTTTTGTTTTGGGTTTTTTTGTTGTTTTTTTTGTTTTTTTTTTTGTTTTTTTTTGGTTGGTTGGTTGGTTGGTATGTTGGTTGGTTTTGATTTGTTTCGTTTTTGAGACAGGCTCTCACTATGAAACTCTGGCTACTCTGGAACTTGAGAGATCTGCTTGCCTCTGCTTCCCAATTACTGGGATTAAAGGCATGCACCACTACACTTCAAATTATACAACAGCATCCCCAGCTAGATTCTAAATTGCTCTAAATTGTAGAATAATAATATTTCTGGCCATTCCCTTCAAAGTCAGTAGTTCTTCTACAGCCAGCCTTTAATTCTGGAAATTCTAGTTTTATCTCTGTTGTTTGGACTTTCCCAGATGACATCTAGGGGTCATTTCTGTGCAGCCTTTAGGAGCCCTGCTTCCTCCTCTCAGGACATCTGTCCATGTGGCTGCCTGCAGCTGTGGTTTTCATCACTAAGTAGTGTTCCGTGGTGTGGCTGACCTGGTTTACGCATCATTCAATCACTGAGGAAGATTCCAGCCGTTTCTAGTTTTCACACTCACGTTAGTTTTTATGAGGGAAAATCATCCCCTATAATTTCTCTGTGTAGCCTTGGCTGTCCTGGAACTCACTTTGTAGACCGAGACCAGCCTGGCCTCGAACTCACAGAGATATGCCTGCCTCTGCCTCCTGTTTGTTGGGAACAAAGACATGTGCCATCACCACCACCCAGCTTGCAAGTCTTTGAACTCATCATCTGTGTTAATTAGCCTTAACTGTCAACTCGACATAACCTAAAATCACGAGGGATGAAAGTCTCAATGAGGAATTATCAACATTGGATTAGCCTGTGGTTATATCTGTGGGAGATTGTCTTAACTGGCTGATGTGAGACAACCCACTCTGTGGGTGGCACTGCTCCCTAGGTTCAAGCAAACAAGGAAGTAAGCAAGTGTACATGCATGTATTTGTTTCTCTCTGATCTTGGCTGTGGCTAGCTATTTCAAGATTCTGTCTTGATTTTTTTTTTTTTTCATATTAGTGGATGGACAATGCCCTGGAATTGTAAGCTGAATTAAATTCTGTTTTCCCTAAGATGCCTTTTCCCCCCTTTCCAGGATATGTCATTACAGCAACAGAAATGAAACTATTTTTCTCTGAGACAGTCTCATGCAGCCTAGGCTGGTCTCAAACTCCCTCTGTAGCTAAGAGTAACCTAGAATTAATTTCTAACCCTCCTGCCTCTATCCTCTGATTGTTGGGATTACAGCCCTGTACCATTCTGTCTCATTTGTATGACACCAGGGCAAACTCTTATCAGCTGAGCTACATTCTCAGCCTTGAGTTGATATCTCTATAGATTAAAAAAAATAAAATTAAATAATTCCATTATAAACTGGTGTGGTGGTACATGCCCGTAATCCCAGCTACTGGGAAGGCTGAGACAGCAAGAGACAAAAGCCTGTCTTTGTTTGACAGTAGTCTGAGTCCAGCCTAGGCTACATAACAAGACTCTTATCTCAAAACAAACACCATTGAGTACTGAGGATAGGATAAAGACGCTAAAGGTGGGACAGTCAAGGTGCAGGATCAGACTGGGTTTGTCCCCTCAGCTTTAGGCTTGTGGGAAGAAAGGGGAGGTAAGCAGCAGAATGTAGACACTGCCATTGTCCTACACAAAGGGGACATTGGTCGCAGAGACTCTATTCAAGGGAAATGGGGATGAGCCTTGGGGATTTAAGTTGTTTCTGAAGGGTATTCCCAAATCCTGCTCTGGGTAATTCCCTGACTACCATTTAATCAGCTCCATTAAACCCTGCCCTGTCTAGTGCACTGTGGTCCAGACACGGCTCTCCTGGGCTCCCAGTAATAGCTCAATTGTGTGTAAGTGGCTGTGAAGAGGCTCTGTGTGCTAGATGAATGGGACTCATCTCCATGGAAACCAGCCCTGGCTGAGGGGCTGACCTTTGACCCACTTGTTGCCACCATACTGTTAACCACTGGTGCCTATTGGATGCAGAGAGAGGGCAAGGAAATGGCTGTCAGAGTGGCTTTCATTTCCCTTCAGTTTAAGCCTAGGTATGTCCTAAGTAGAAATAAGACACCGATATTAACCCAAAGCAAAACAAACAAACAAACAAACAAACATTATTTTGATTATAGATTCTGCCCGTCTCCTTGTCCTACAGGGCAGAACTTAACCATGTGCTCACTTGGTTACCATCATCCTCTGGGCTTTGAAGGGACACTTGCAGGAAGGAGGAGGTTTCTATTCCGGTAATATAGGCCTTGTGGTGTGGCCATGGGCAATGTGTCTTCTGTCCAATGAGTGACCAAGAGGTGCTAGGCCTTATACTTGTGCTGTGCTCCACCAACCCAGGTATTAGTCATGCATCCTTTAGACAGCAACAAAACGTGGCTGCCTAGCAACCGCATAGGTCAGGCAAGATGACTTTAGCAACCCTGAGGAGAGTAATGAACTCAGGCCCTGTGGCTGTGGGTGAACATGTGGCCCACTGTTGCCCGTAGCACCCTGCTCAGACTAGCAGAGCTTTCCTGACTCCAGTCTTTGATCTGGGTTGTATTTGTCATGGGCCCTGGACATAGTCTTGATTTTAGAAGCAGGTCTTCCCAGGTTCTTCCGTAGAGGGGCCTCTGGCCTGGGTCGGGGTCCTGGTTGCTCCCTATCACGTGGTGCTCCTTCCAGTGCATCCCTAGAGAGCCACACATTGTTTGTTTGCTTTATTTGCATCTGCATCAGGGTCTTGCTATGTAGGCCAGGCAGGCTGACACTTGCTTGTAGCAATCCTCCTGCCTCAGCCTCACCAGTGTCAAGACTGCAGGCATGTATCATCATGTCCAGCAAAACTCAGAATTTTTTAGTGACTGTTTCAAAACCAAGGTAACGTGAAGATTCTGGGCTCCTCTGCTGGGGTCACCCAGTGAATAGGACAGGTGAGATAACGTTTTAAATAAAAACGTTTGGGGCCAGAGAAATGGCTCCACTGGGCAGGTACATACTCAGCATGTAGGACGCCCTAGGTTTTATTTCTAACACCAAATCAGATATGTTGGCACACTCTGTAGTCCCCACATTCAGGAAGTAGAGGCAGGAAGGTCAAAAGTTCAACGTCATTCTCAGATACTTAGTGAGTTCAAGACCAGTCCTGAGTAAATCAGACCCGATGTTGGAAAGGAAAGGAAAGGAAAGGAAAGGAAAGGAAAGGAAAGGAAAGGAAAGGAAAGGAAAGGAAAGCTTGATTAATTCTACAAGTGGAAAAGGAGAGAGCCTTGGTGAGGTTGGGTTGAGCATTTGCAAAGGCTCCAGGCTCAGCTCCTTGAAGAAAGTCAGAATGAAGACTGTGACAGTTCTGTTTTTAGTCTCAGATGCCTGATAAGTGTCCTGGCTTTCTAGAACTGTAGCATGATATGGACAAGAAAGAAAGTGAGGGATTTCAGGGACATTTGTGGTGACTTGAAATAGCCAAATCCAAAGCCTGTTGACCACCACACCATCAAGGCATCAGCTTGTCCTGTGCTGTGTTCTTGAGAGCTTAGGGTGGTGTCTCCAGATTAGGGCGGTGTCTCCTGGTCTCTTGTTAATTCTCTCATCTCTGTAGATCGGAATTACTCTGAGACTGCCTCTGCCAGTTCTTGCTAAGGCGATGCTTTCTAGAACTACCTGGCCTGGTTTTCCTATGTACCCTGGGGTGTGGTCCCAGAATGACTGTTTCAAACACTGTAGGACGCCCTGGATACTACAGGAACTCCTAGACAGTTTGGCTTGCTTTGTTTTCATTTCTATTTGCCTACAACACTTAGCCATGTCTTGGGTTCTGGGCTACACCACTCAAAGGTCTCCATTCTAATTGTCCTTTTTGGGTGGAACTTTGGTGACCCTGAGGTCTGCAATGTGACTGTCTCTCTATGGCTGTCACTTGCTTCACAGAAGCTTCATATTTGTAGAGTGGCAGCCCCTTCCTTGGGCTTCAGGAAAACCTACACCAGCATCCTCTATAAGGTCATGCACAGTAAGTGGTTCAATATGCTTTTCCATCCCCAGAAAGTGCCATTAGCAGCTCACGGTCTATTTACAGGAGGTTGGGTCCCCGGATAGCATTCCCAATGCCTGAGTTGTGGGGAGCCGGAAATACACGTATATTTAACCCTGGACTTGCAAAAGGGAGAAGCTGCATCCCCTCATTCTGCAGCTGTGTAAACAGTAGGGGGCAGGGGACAAAGTTAAAGATAATGCTGAGACAAGGAGGGGGGGTGGGGGCAGATGGGGGTACCAGATTGTAAAGGGTGGGAAGGGACCAGAGCATGGGACACAAAGGCGAGCACACAGGTTCCGAAGTTTCTCATTCCTCAGACACATGCTCACCAGCACTGGAGCGATGGGGTGGGGATGAAAAATGCTAGAGCCTAGGCTGACAGGGCCAGATGAGACAGGCAGGCCAGGGCAGGTGATGGCACTCCAGATGAGAGATGTTTCCGCCCTGGACAGCTCTGGGCCTCTGGGGTCAACAGGAGGAAAGACTCTCATCGCCTGTCCCAGGTCAAGCAGAGACCTAACTAATGGCGAGGTCCCAGCTGTATACCCCAGAGAGTTCCTGCATGAGGCAGTAAATGACAGGGCAGAGACTCAGACACAAATCCTACCCTAAGCTAGGATGGAAGAAAGGGCAACACAGAAACTACCCCCAACCTTCACACTTTGTGAGAGGTTTGTGGGAAAGAGAGGAGATAGGAAATCAGGGCAGTATCTGCCGTATCTGCAGCCAGAGGAGGGCCCTCCAATACCAGCCTGGCTGTGGGCAATTGCTTTCCAGGCCCTGTCACTGACTCTAGTCACTAAGCATCTTCCCTTCCATGGAGTAGGCGCTGAGCGTCTCCAGATGCTTTACCTCATCCAGTGTTCCCGTGTTCCTTCCCATTCTGACGATGGCTAGTAGCAAATTTCAATTTATCCCTTCAGCTCATATTATATTTTTACCACCTGGCACTGTTCTAGAAAAATCTGTGCAAAAATCACCGAGTGGGTAGGAGAAGACACCCAGTCCACTGCCTCCATAGTAGCATTGTGATACTGTGGCATTTTCTGGGAGACAAATCAGGAGAGCTTTGCAGGCAGATAAGAAGCTATCCACACTGTGCTGAGGGCATGAGGACCTGTCTCTCTCTCTGTGGCCACATCAGGGAGTGAGGACTCTGGATGACCAGATGAAACCTCACAGCAGCAGGAAAAGACAGTGTGGGGACCCCAGAGAGGGTCCCCCGCAAGTATTTGGGATGAACCCATACACATTACACAGGGAACCTCAATCTGGCAACTAAGTCCCAAAAGGAAAATGGGGTGTGTAATCAATCCTCTGAACAAGGAGCCTATGGATGCAGCCTCTGCCCACTCTGTGCTGGTTAGTTTATGTCAAGTTGACATAGACCAGAGTCACCTGGGAAGAGGGAATTTCAATTTAGGAACTGTTTCCATCAGACTAGCCTGTGGGAATGCCTGAGACATTCTCTTGATTAATGATCAATGTGGGAGCACCCAGGCCTGTGGACGGTGCCTTCCCTGGACAGGACTGGTCCTGGTTGTGGAAGACAGCAACTAAGTAAACTGGAAGCCAGTAAGCAGAGCTCTTCTGGGCTCTGCTTCAGTTCAGCCTTGGCAGCTTCCTTCAGTGCTGGAGTATGACTTACCCTTTCCTTCCTAAGTTCCTTTTGATCAATGTTTTCATCACAACAGAAAAGTAAACCAAAAGCAGCCTTTTACTGTCTCTTTTCTGCACAGTAGTCAGATAATTACTTTTAAATGTCTATCAGGGCTGGAGGCTGGGTAGCTCAGTGGTAGTGCTTGCCTAGCATTATGTGAGCCTCTGGGTTAAATATCTAGCACCACAATACAGACAACAGCATGGGTGAACAGGCGTGTGTGTGATGAAGCCCACCAGTAGATCCCTCCCAAAGCCAAGTGTCAGCATTAGCCTGTGATTCAGCACAGCCCATTGAGGCTGTCTGGGGAGGTGGGTGGGTCTACTTCTTCCCCATGGTAGCCTGGGATGCTGGGCAGACACAGACTTAGACTGTCTGTGTTTATGAGAGTTCTAACGACCCAAGCTCAATCCTTGTGTTTATGCGGCAGGTGCTTTGTCAATGGGGCCTTCTTCCAGTACCCTGAATCAATCACACTCCCTCTGTTTCTCTCTCACATACACAAGTGTGAGGGAGTAAGTTTCCACCGACACACAGAAGCCAGAAGGCATCCAGGGTCTCTCAGACAGAGTCTCTCCCCGCCTGTCTCGCTCACCCGCCGAGCCATCTCCCCAGCCCTTCATTCAGGAAGATTTGTGTGTGTGTGTGTGTGTGTGTGTGTGTGTGTGAGGTTCATCATCTTGAGTACCCAGCAGCCTTCCACGCACTGTCTTCCACCACATGATAGAGAGGCTCTCATCCCCGCAAGCCCCTTTCTCCCAGAAGCTCTAGAGGATCCCGCGGAGCCATAGGTGGGCTAGGGTATGATATGGGCGTCTCTCCCCGGTGCCTCACGGTTGCCATCTGAGATGTGTAAAGGCTGACTGAGGAACACCCCCAGACAGTGCCAGCTGACAGCAGTATCTGACTTCGGTAGACAGCAACTACAGACTAAGCCACGTGGGACACAGCCTGTTAACAGCAGAAAAGGAGAATCCTGCAAGGGGAAGGGAGAGAGATTTTTTTTTTTTCCCTTCCTAAAACACAGTAACAGTAAAAGCCGGTGATATTTTGGGGGCAAGTTGGATCTTAATGGTATGTGAAATCTGTGTCTTTTGTTTTTGTTTTTAAGGAAATGGAGAAAGGAAGGAAGCTGGAGGGTTTGAGTCTGTTCTGCTAGCTTTGGAATTCTGCAAAATCAGGAAACCAGAACGTACCAGTTCTCAGAGCAGTGACATTTAACTTGATTGGGAAGAGCACACCCAAGGTCACCCTTTAAAAGGGTTTGTCTTCCTCTGCAACATTTTGTTTTACCCAGAGCGTCTCTTGGAGCTCAGCACTTTTGGCTTTTTCTCCTCGAAGTGTGGGAAAACAAAACTGGAACAGGACTGTTGCCTGGGTTGACTCTTAAGAGTGCTTTGTCTGGCCCCAGTGCCTTCTCCAGGGTGGAGCTCTGTAGAGGTTTGCTGATTGACTTACAGATGGAAGGCTTCAGGAAAGGAGTGGAAGGAACAGGGGTGGGGGTGGGGGCTTCCTTCCACTCCCTGGCCCAGAGATCTGGATGTGTTTTTATGCAGTCCTTGTTCATGTAAGATAATTTAGGCTCTAGGTATATTTTTAGTTTATTGGTTTAAAACTTAAAAATAATAATAATTTGAATGTAGCCACCATTTATTTTTAGTCTTGTAACTAAACTCTGTTAAGATGCTGTTATTTGTACTCTCTGAGGGCCTGGATAACTCCATGTGTCCAGGAATAGCCTGTCCTTGTTGCTCAGTGAGTATTCCTCTCAGAACCACCCGGTCCTTTCCCTTTGCAAAACCTTAGGTCTAAGAGACTTTTCAGAAGACGACAATGGGAATTTCTTCTACTGCCTGGGCTTTGAGTTAAAACTGGACCGTTTTTACTTTCAAGGCCCCGGAGGGAAGGAGTTGTAAGTGGCACTCTGCAGGCCTTGCTCAAACTCCACATTCCCCTCATTTATGTCTCAGCGTTCTTCCCCTTGTTCCACAAGGCTGGAGACCTTCTAGCCTCCGGCTTCTCCTGGGCATTCCTGTTCATCTGGGGCTAGGAAGTCTGGGTCTCCACTTTTCTACTTGTAGACACATTGTGCTCAAGAAATCTGCCCAGAACGGGGGTGGGGGAATGGGCGGAAAGGGGGGGTGGGCTGCAATTGGGATGTAAAGTGAGTAAATAAATTAATTAATTGGGAGGAAAAAAAGTAATTCTCCCCTTCTGAGGCTAGAGAGATGGCTCAGTGGGCAAAAATACCACAAGTGTGAGACTGAGGCCAAATTCCCAGCATCCACTTACAAACCAGCACGGCCACATGTGACTGAAACACCGAGTGCCTGTAACGCCAGCATTGGTGGGCTGAGGCAGGTACATTCTGACAGATCACTGGCTGGCCAGTCAGCCTTCCAGTGACCTTCCTGTTCACAATGCTATAAAGTAGAGAGTGATACAGAAGAAGACACCAGATGCTCTACTCTCGTTTCCACAGGCGTGCACACCCAAGCACATATGTGCAACACACATACCATACACATTCACATGTCATCTGTGAGATACCCCAAATAACAGCAAGGGCCCCTCATATGCAGCTCTCGAGACTTTATCAGCTAACCTTCCCCTCCCCTGGTTGAGGCGGATGTGCAAATATTGCCCACCCTGCCCTCTCCTGCAGCTTTTGCTCTAAGGCATAGACACTGACCTCTGTTGGGCCCTCCCTTCCCCTCCCTGGAGAAGGTAAGGATTTGGTGCATTTTCAACCTGTTGGCAGCCACCTCTGCTAGGGCCCTGTGATGGGTGGTGTGCTCTGTTTCTCCTCTTGACAAACTTCATCCTCTGGCTCAATCAAGAAGTGCACCCCCAAGATCTCAGTCTCCCCTTGTCTCTGCCTCCCTGTTGTTAGACAAGGCTGTTTTACATCAGACTTTCCTCACAGTCTGCAATTTTGAAGGTCTTAAACGAAAGGGCATGTTTTCTTTCCCTTTCCTCATTTAGATTACAGTTCTGTCACAGTGGGGCCTCCCGCCCATCTACAGACCTCAGTGTACCAAAATACCAGAGAAGGTGTGAGCGATGAGTAACTGTTAAGTTGCCCTCCAGTCAACGCTCCGCTGACTGTGACCAAGCAAAGTTGGTATTATTTAGTTCTGGTTATCCCTCCTCCCCTTTTCCCCCTGGTTTATTAATAATCAGTTTTATTGCAGTTTAAATATTAATTCTAGAACTGGACACTCTTGTAACCCCAATACTTGGAAGGCCGAAGCAGGAGAATTACTGTAAGTTCAAACCCAGCATGGTCTCTATAGTGAGATCCTGTCTCCCCACCCACAAAACAAACAAACAAACAAACAAATAAAATTGCCAAGTCTAGGCTTGGGCGTATATAATTTAGTGGTAGACACGTGCCCAGAGTGCCCCTTGTCCTTGGTCCAATCCCCAGAGTTACATATACATATAAAAGAAACCACTGAGTAGACATTGTTACAACTACTCAGAACCTTAAGTGTTTAAGGTCACATCAACCCAGAGGCTGCTGAGAAGACCTGGCTACTACAGCTTATAGATGGGTGATGGGAAGCTTTTTGGTAATGTGGTCCGGACTCCCAGGCCTTGTTTTGAGTTGCAAAAAGTTCTTTTTGGTGCCTTATCCATGAAGAGTCTTGTATGACATAGTGCTCACCTCTGTACAGTCTAAGGAAGAACTGGGGGGTGTGCCCAGAGGCTCTGTGTGGGAAAGCAGTGTTTACACGTTATTCACAGAGGACCCAGTGAAATAATGGTTTGAAATAATCTGGCTCTGAATAGCGTAAGAGAACCTGGAAAGAGAGAGAAGAGGCCTAGGAGGGGAAAGCTGGAGGGAGAGAAGCTGCTTGGCCAGTGTCGAGCCCAAGGCATGGGATCTGAAAGGCAGGGTGCTGGGTCAGGATGGAAGCTGAGTGCTGACGTGACACCACACTGGGCGAGACACTGGTATATAGTTTATCACTTTCCATACACGCTGCACATCCTAAGGAGCCAGATATTTTGTGTTACACGTGCATGTTTCTGCAGCCTTGTTCGGTGAGTTTTGAGAGACATTGCTGCCAATTACAGACCACAGTGTGAATCTCCATCCCTAGAAGTTGGAGATGTACACACGTGGGGGAGCACTCACGCGTGCGCGAGCACACACACACACTCCTTAAAAACAAAACAACCCAACTCAACAGCAACCATGCACGTTGTGAAGTCCCAGTCACCAGTGAAAGTTCAGGAGAAAGCTTCGTTTGTTCATTCACTCAGTGCATAGTTATCGAAGGTGTTGTTGAAAGTGATTTTTTTTTTCCATAAAGGGAAAGGAACAAGCTATGTAGACCCATGGAGAAAGATACTCCAGGAATGGCACAAGCACCCTGAGGTGGGCTCATGACAGGCATACTGGGAAGCAAGGAGTAGGGGCCTCTGAAGAAGCTGCAATCAGAAAAGATGGACAGGAGGCCACTTGAGGGGCTCTTTCTTACAGAGCATGCTGGACTCTGGCCTCATGGTGGGATGGACAGGGTGGGGTGGGGGCGCTTGTAAAGAAGTCATGTGATCTGATCCTCACTGGAGCCCTCTGACAGCTGGGAAACCGGCAGAAAGGAGCCGGTAGAAAATCCGGCTAGTTGTGGCCAGTGCGATAGAAACTTGGATATGTAGAATAGAAGCTAGGGAGAAGTCAGATTGTAGATCTGTTTTGAAGGGAGAGCTACAGGACTTGAGGGCAGATAACCTTAGAGTGCCAGAGGAGGAAGAGTCAGGAATGCTGCCTGAGCAACAGGAAGAAAGGAGGAGCCATTGCCGGAAGTAGGGAAGGCAGTAGAAGGATCTGAGTTCTGAGGAAGTGGTCAGGAGTGACTGAGATGCTTTGGGGGCATCCGGTGAGGAAGATGAAGTCACGAAAGAGCCACCGGGAAACCATGAGCCCAGAGCAGCAGATCCCAGGGGAATGAGAGAAGAGAAAAGGCAAAGTTGCCTGGCGGGCATCACAGCTTTCACTCCTGCTAGAAGAAAGAATGAGAATTGCTGAACGGGGTGACTGAACAGCCAGCGCCAGATCGGACTCCTGGGCTTCCAGGACTATGGCAAAAGGGAAAAAGAAGTCAGAAGCTGCAGAAGGAGACTTCAGTGTCGTGATAAAAGCAGGTCGTTGCTGCCCACAAAAGATGGACTTAGTGTTCCAATACAGATGGGAGCAGAGACACATGCTCTCCCAAGTCCCAGCACACTTGAAACTCGATCTAGAGACACCAGTGTATTCCTGGTTCAGGTTCCCATGGCTAGCAGGCAGGCTGGCTATGGTCCACCATTGGCATAGGGGCGCAGGCCCTAGGAGCTTCTTTTCCAGGAGTGAAGGGCTGACATCGAGTTTCTATGCCAGGCATCACACCCACCCTCTTCCATTTGGGGGAAGGGTGTAAGTTAACTAAACAGGCTTCTGGCAGGCTACAGTGCAGATGAGAAGACTGGAAAAGGACCATCTGGTGAATTTCAAGTTACAGCATTAGGCCCTGGGTTCTCTTTCTGGGCCAATGAATATCCATCCCCCGAAGGGATGTGGTCAAATGGAAACCACCAGCAAAAGGCCTCTGCCCCAGGCAGTATAGCATTGCCTTGAGGTGGCACAGGGAGAGCTCCATCTAATGGCATGTTTCTTCCGACTATTGGATTCAGATAGGATGGCACACAGGGTGGACTTCATGCCATATTGTTATTTATTGCTATCAGTGGTAGCATAGATCTGGCCTCCAGATGTGGCTTAGTCTTGGACCAGGAGAAAACTGACATGGATAACTCAATAAGGTGGTGGCTGTGTGTATGTGAGTGTCAGCTTCTAGTGTCTCCTAAGCTTTCAGATCTAAGTAGGCTTCAGCTGCCTTCACAGAAAAACTCAATAAGATTGTAACGGAGTCTACTGCTTGGCGGATTCTAACGCACTAGAATATGAAGGCAAGAGCTGGCTCTCACCTTTAATCCCAACACTCTAGAGACAGAGGCAGAGAGAGACAGGTAAATCTGTAGGAGTTTGAGGCCAGCCTATTCTACACAGCGAGTTTCAGGCCAGCTAGAACTACGTAGTGAGACCCTGCCTCAAAACCAAACAAATCATAAAAGCAAGCTTGTTGGAGGGCTAAGGAAACAAGTACAAGGGAGAGACCAAGCACACCATCTATAATGGCCAAGAGCTAACACACACACACACACACACACACACACACACACACACACACACACACACCACAGTCTTACCTACATAGACCAGATGGGTACACATGCGACTCACACCCATTGTCTCATTAGATCTGCCCACAGTTTTAAGAATATTAGGTGTGCAGCTAGTATGGCCACTCCTGTTGAGCAGACCTGAGGTCTCCTATATTCTACGCCGAGCTATATTCAAGGCTGAGGCACAGGAAGCAGTCCCTTTGATAAGGGTAACCCCACCCCCACCCTCTCATTCCTAACACATTAGCCAAGGAAGCTGGTAGAACTGCAATCCTCGGGGCTCCCAAACATGTAACTCTCAAAACAGTTCTCCTTATCTCATGACATCAGGGGATAGGGACATGACAATCCTGCCACTGTCCAATACATGGGTCACATTGAAGGGTTGGCCAGCATCCTACTTGGTGCAATTCTATTTGAACAGGAGGGTTTGGTGGCTATTTCCTTCACAAATCCACCACTTTTATTACCAAGTCCTATCTAATTGCCCCATTGAGTTGGTACGTGTACCAGAGGCTCCTTCTCTGTTGAAAAATGTTTGACGAAGTACTTATTTCATTAAATGGCTCAGCAGGCTCCATCCATGTTGATGGACACATTGAACTGTTCTAGTTAGCAGCAAGTCTCAACTGGATGCAGCTTAGAACCACTCAAAAAGCCCCTCAGGTGAATAGCCATCTCTATCAGGTTGGTCTGTGGACTGCATCGTCTTAACTGTCTTTAGAGATGTAGAACGGCCCAGCCCATCACGCACAGAACCATTTGTCAATAGAAGTCCCTGGGCTGTATAAGGAGACTAGCTGAGCAGGAGCCTAAGAGAGACAGGGGGTGAGTGAACAGCAAGTTGTGGTCCTCTGTGGAGTCTGCTTCAGGTTCCCACCCTGGGTCCCTTCAGTGATGCACTGTGACATGGCATCGTAGAATGAAGCAAACCCTCTCCTTCACCAATTTGCTTTGGGTCATGGTATTTGTCAGAAGGGAAAGCAAGAACAGATTTCAAGCTTACAAGAATAACAAAAAAAGATGTCCAAACCAAGCCTGTTGTGATTACAATGGTCATTGTTACTACTGAAGTCAACCCATACACAAGGACAGCCATTCTTCAGATAAGGTCATTTCAGAAGTTTGGTCTATTATAATTATGAATATTACATGCATATGGCTGTGTACCATATGTATGCCTGGTTCCCGCAGAGGCCAGAAGAGGGTGTTGGATCCTCTGGAACTGGAGTTACAGACAGTGTAACCTACCATGTAGATGCTGGTACTTGAACCTGGGTCCTCTGCGGGTGCAGCCAGTGCTTTGACCACTGAGCCGTCTCTCCAGCTCGGAGTCTTGTTTTCTGAAGCAATGTCTTATTATGTAGGACAGACCAGCCTTGAACGCACAGAGCTCTGTCTGCCTCTGCCCTTTGAGAACTGGGGTTAAAGGCATGCACCACTATACTGGATCTTGTTTCGCTTTTTGAGACAAAGCCTCACTATTGATCAGAGGTTGTCCTTGAACTTATAGCCCTCCTGCCTCAGCCTCTCCATGTTTAGATTATGGACATATATCACCACAATGGACTTGGATTTCTCTTCCCTTTTGTGTGTGTGTAATACAATTTTCACATTTTACTTAAAACACTGAGACGAGTCTAGAGCAATCAGAAAGCGTTAGACAGCTGTGCTAGCCTATTCCTTGAATTCCCAAAGCCTTCTAAGACAAAATCTCTTTCAGTTGGGGCGGGGGCAGTTCTGCCCCCAGGTGAGTATTTTAAGAAAGTTTGCTTCTAATTGATTTAGACATTTTTATTTAATTTGCAAAACCTACATGGACTTTTTTTTTTTCTACTCACACTGGTTTAGGATTCACAGAACAATCAAATCCATTCTTCAGTAGAATCTGAAGGGTTTTTGCCAACATTTTGAGGGTTTAGAAATAAGCTTTACATGTAGAACCTGCCCGTGATGAGGAGCATGCTGCGATGAGGTTGTCCATGTGTCCTGTGGCCCCACAGAGTTAGGCTTGAATGCTGCAGCTGGATTCCATTCCTTTGTGAACATGCAAATTAACATCATTGGTGGCTCCCTCTGCCAGCATACTTATCCCCGGCTCCAAATGTGTTATTTGTTATTAAAATCACCATATTTATACGTGGGGGGTTTTTCGGTGACTTCCCCAGATGCTGAGATTCTAACTGTAACCATGCAGGTTATTCAAACATCCCTTGGGAATTTAAGAGATCTCCAGTCCTTAAGGTTAAAATGAAAGGACGCTTTTTGTGGTGAGAAGTATGTGTGGTTCTGTTAGCTCCCAGCCAGAGTTGAAGGTGCCTGCTAAAGCAAGCCTGGTGACCAGAGAAAGAACTGACTCCTCAAAGTTGTCCATTGGCCTCCACACATGCACCGTGGCACCAAAATGCACACACACTCACACACTTTTTGTTGTTGTTGTTTGTTTTTGTTTTTCGAGACAGGGTTTCTCTGTGTAGCCCCTGGCTGTCCTGGAACTCACTCTGTAGACCAGGCTGGCCTCAAACTCAAGAAATCTACCTGCCTCTGCCTCCCAAGTGCTGGGATTAAAGGTGTGCACCACCACTGCCTGGCCACACTCACACACTTAAAAAAAGAAGTCTTTTGAGGTCAACAACATGTAATTTGGGGGCGGGGGGGGGGGGAGACCAGGTGTGGTGCTGTAAACCCATAATTCCAGCACTTGGGAAGTGCAAGCAAGAGAATCAGGAGTTCAAGGCCAATCTGGGCTATATGAAAGCCTGTCTCTGAAAAACAAACCAGGGTGGTTGGTGATATACGCCTGTGATCACAGCACAGGGCACACAGATCTCTGGGAGTTTAAGGCTATCCTGGCCTAGGAAGTTGCAGGGCGCCAACCAAACCAAACCACAAAATGTAACAATCGGGCCCTTCCAGTGACTTATTTTCAAATCAAGACTAGTTATATATTTATAAATCATTTTGTGAGTAGAAGATTTAGAGAACCTGTTCACTTCTTCCCAACAATGTGTAAGGCAGGTGTATCCCAATGTGACCCTAGGAAGCCTCTTAGGTTAGTGGTGACATTTCTTGGTTATTTGGAAGTACTTCTCCGTGCTTGGTTACATGGGAAGTTGCTCAAGGGATTGCAGTTTAGAACCTCAATTTCTACCCCTTCCACTTCTCTCTCTCTCTCTCTCTCTCTCTCTCTCTCTCTCTCTCTCTCTCTCTCTCTCAGTCTGCTTATGTGCGTATGAGTGTTTTGACAGCATATATGTCTGTGCACTTAGTATACTCATGCCTGCCTCCTTCAGAGGGCAGAAGAGAGTTTCAGATTCCCTGGGACTAGTTTACAGACAGTTGCGAGCTGCTATGGAGGTGTTGAGAACTGGATCTTGGTCCTTTGGAAGAACAACCTGTGCGCTTAACCATTTAAGAGATGATGCTCAGGCCACTGGTTGATGGTGCATGCTGTGAGTAGCAGGGTGTAAAGCCAGGTAACCCAGTTTCTAAGTGTGAAAAACGGGACCTGCAGAGTCTGTTTCCATGGACCCCAGATTTTCCTAGCCTCTCCCAGACAGCTGCCGAGCATTTACATCTGCAGAGGAGAAAATGGTGAACATCTGACATTTGTTTAGCTGATTCTCATTGTTGCTGGGGAACATCCCCCCCCCACACACACACACTTTGGGGATTTGGAGAAGATAGTTTCAGCCACCCCCCAGCCCCCATTCCTCCAACTACCAAGATCACTAGCGCTGTGCTTGCCATTCTCCAAAAATGTGCACAGACATAGCCGATCCGCCCACGCCAGCCTTTCCGATAACAGAAGCAGCCCAGCCAGAAATGAGTGGTTGGTCCAGAATAAACCCACCCAGGGTGGCAGTCGGTTCTTTGCAGCCCCTGTTCAGACCTGGCCTGAGGACAGACATTTCCTTTAACCGACTCGAGTGAGAGCTGGCCTGGGCTTCTTCCAGCAGCCCCTGGCTCCCCTACCCGCCTCTGCGATATGTGGGCGCTACATAAATTCTTGTTGACTGACTTGATTCATTCCCTGGAAAAGCAAAAACCAAAGGAAGTGGGGAAAAGGGAAGTGGATTCAACTCTCTCTCTTAGGTATCAGAAGGAAAGGCCGAGCCTGGTGTCCGACTGCTGGTGAGATATAGCTGTTTTCTTCCCATAAGAAATAAGAAATGGAAACATTTATTATTCACTATCATAGGCTGTGTCTCTGGGGGCTAAGGCAAAACAGAGATGTGTGTACGTGTTCATGGGTGCAGTTCCAAGTGAACAATGGTTGATGTCCATTGTCTTCCACACTCTCTCTGCCTTGCCTTTAAAGACAGGGCTCCAGGGCTCCCTCTGTGACTGATTCTGTGTGGCCCCACCCTCATCCCCAGCCCATCCCAAGTAAGGTTACAGACGTGCCATCAGCCTTTACTGGGGGCTGGATCCATCAGAGCCATCTCCAAACCACCGCAAGGTGGTTCTTTCCACCAACAAACAATCTCTACCTGCTAGACTGCTTAAAATGCTTAAAAAAATTGTCACAGCAGCACCCCACCCCCTACAGCGAGTGTGCAGGACACTGGCACGCCCCGCCCCCTTCAGTGGGTATTCTCACTCTTCCGTGTTTTGCCCCATTCTTTGTTTTGCCACTTGCCAGGGTGAGAGGTGAGACCTTTGAGGGTCTGCTTTGCAGCGACCCAGCTTTGACGGACTGAGGGTTGGCTCTTTACTTGTTCAGCTGTGAGCCTCTAAGGATATTTCTTCTAAGCATCTGCAGTACTTCTTGCTGTTCCGTCTACACTGGAGGAGGACTAGGAGAAGGCTTCCTGTTAAGCGGGTGGTTGTATGCTCAAGCTTAGCTCATTCCACTCGGCAGCTTTTCTTTTTTTTGAGACAAGTTCTCCGTGTATCCCTGGCTGTTCTGGAACTCGCTTATGTAGACCAGGTTGACCTCAAACTCACAGAGATTAACCTGCCTCTGCCTCTTGGGTCCTAGGAGTGAAGTCCTTGCATCACCATGCCCGGCGTTCAGCTGCTTTTCTTGCCTGTTGAGCTGTCCTCCGAACCCAAATAGCTTTTGTTGCCACAAGAACCCATTCTAGCACACACACACACACACACACACACACACACACACACACACACGTGCACACACATACCTGTTTCTATGTCTTTAAGAAGATGATAACACTTATATGTCCAGCTGTGTTGTAAGGACTGAGTGAGTTTGCAGATGTGAAGACACACTTGGGCAGTGCTGGGCACAGTGCAGGGAGCCCGTGTTTTGGGGGTTGTGCTACATTTGTAGTTTTGTAGAAAGGATGAACTCTAGGGCTAGAGAAGAGAGATGGCTTAGTTAATAACACTTTCTGATCTTCAGAGGACTTGAGTCTGGTTCTCAGCACCCACATTGGGCTGCTCACAGTCACCTCACATGAACATATACATGAAATAAGTTCTGAGCTTTCTAGGCTCTGAGGTCTAACACTAGGCTGAATGGTCAGGAGGCTGTCTTACACTAATGGCGGGAAGAGAAGGGGGCGATGGATGCTAAGCTGCGAGGCACTGGTATGTGCTCTTACAGTGGGAGAGGATGCCCTGACTCCTGCTTGCCAGTTTCCTTATTGGAAACACTCCTGTTGTTGCTTTCAGACCACCACCATAATGTGGCTGAGCGCTGAGTGTGGAGGGATGCCAGTAACCAGCATGGGACGTCAACTCTGACACCTGCTTGAAGTTAGAAGACTCTCCCCACCTAAGCCTTCTCCCCCACCACCTTCAACAATAGATAATTTGGTCCTTTTAAATAGAAATCAATGACAGCATATTAAACATAGCCCAGCTCGATGACGTGGCTTTTTACAAGCCTGTTCCCTTCATGTAGCTTCATGTTACGTTGTGTGTGTTCTGTGGGTTTATAAGCGGCTACCAACCTCGTCGTCGCACCCCCCCCCAAGAAGAGCACTGAATGCAGAGTCTGGCGTACTTAGGGTACACCTTAAGTAAAGAAAAGGAGAAGCTGTTGTCTGTAGGGTGTGCTTAGTGTACAGGCTGAGCAAAGGCTGTTACAGGAGTAATTAACTGCTGGATTTTAAAGAGCAGTTTGTTACCGGCCAAATGCTGGAACAGATAGCCCAGAGCTCCAGGGGGTGGGAGCAAAACCAGCCCCGGAGTAAAGCAGATGGCAGGAGCAGGATCCCAATTTCTACCAAGGATGTTTGCATGTTAGTCTTCTTTCTTTTTCTTTCTGACTAATTTAATGATTTAGGAGTGGAAAAAAAATTAACCGATTTATCTTGCTGTCTGAATAATGTTTTGGAATGAGCAAGAACAGGTCAGCGTACCAAGTGGGTAGGTCATTGCCCTGTTTAATGACCTGTATCCGGATTTTATTGTGTCTGGATGATAATCAGTGCTCATTTCCACCATGCACAAAAAAGAGTTTGTGAGGGAGAAATAAAAAACTCTCTGCTTTTTAATGGGCACAGGAGATGGTGCAAACAGTAGGTGCTTAATACATGTTAATTACCACAAAAGCCTCTTCTAGCCACTGAGAGGGACCTACAAAGATCTGATAGAGGGTTCAGAGCTTAGAACCCACACCTCTGGGCTCAGCCTGGCACTCTCCACCTTTCTGGCGCTGAGAGGGGCCACCAGCAGGATATGACCTACATGGTGAGGCTCAGGTAACTGAGGCATGCCTCTGGAAGTTAGAGAACAACTTGCAAGAGCTGGTTCTCTCCTTCCACCATGTGGGTCCTGGGCATAGACGTGTGAAGTTTGGTGACATGAGGAAAGCTCACTAACTATCTCATCAGCTCTTGCTAATGTCATCGCAACACTGTGGGAAGTGAGTACCAGAAGAACACTTCAGGTCTAATGAACTAGAGGAGGATACGGCCAGGGCTGTCAGCTCCACCAGACACACTGACATCTGGGACTGACCAAGGTCCACAGAGTAACAAACAAAAGATTGGGCGGGAGCCCTGGGGTCTTTGGGGTTGGGTTGTGCAGCTTGTGTAACTTCCTATTACATTGTTCATGGCCTGGAGTGGGGGGGAAACATGCCCTGTAGGCATGGGCAGCTGGGCAAGAGCTTGATTTAGGGTCCTCTCATGTCAGTCCCCTGCAGCCAGACAAGGTAGTGATTGCTTTAAGAGTGTGCCAGGCCCTGCCAGCACTGCCTGATTCATTCACACTAGAGGTGGATGTCGGTATGAGTGAGTGACAGTTTATGTTTATGAAACCTTTCTTCTATCACTTGGGAGGCAGAGGCAGGTGGATTTCTGAGTTTGAGGCCAGCCTGGTCTACAGAGTGAGTTCCAGGACAGCCAGGGCTACACAGAGAAACCCTGTCTCAAAAAAACAAAACCAAAAAAAAGAAGAAGAAGAAGAAGAAGAAGAAGAAGAAGAAGAAGAAGAAGAAGAAGAAGAAGAAGAAGAAGAAGAAGAAGAAGAAGAAGAAGAAAAATGGGCTGGAGAGATGGCTCAGTGGTTAAGAGCAGTGACTGCTCTTCCAGAGGTCCTGAGTTCAATTCCCAGCAACCACATGGTGGCTCACAACCATCTGTAATGGGATCCAATGCCCTCTTCTGGTGTGTCAGAAGACAGCAACAGTGTACTTATACATAAAATAAATAAATCTTTAAGAAAGAAAGAAAGAAAGAAAGAAAGAAAGAAAGAAAGAAAGAAAGAAAGAAACCTTTCAAAGCAAAAATTCTTGATCCTTGTTTAGTCGTGCTGGGGACGACAGGCTCGGAGCTTCGTGATGCTGAAGAGAAAGCTAGGTGTCCTTAGCTCAATCGGTTTTTGTTTTGTCTGTTTGTCCCTTCTTTCTTTCTTTTTTTTTTTTTAAGTGTCGTTTTGTTTTCAAGACAGTGTCTCCAGGGCTTTACTATATAGCCCTAGCTAGCCTGGCTAGCATGGAACTCAATCCATATGTAGACCAGGCTGGCCTCCAACTCTCAGAGATCCGCCTGTCTCTGTTTCCTGGATGCTGGGATGAATGGGCTAGGTTTGGCATCTGAATTTTACCAGGCCAGCAGTTGGATCCCTGGGTGAAGCCCTTTGTGCATCCATTTTAGGTCAAGAGTACTCTGCCTTCATTCGAGGGCTCAAAGTTGGCTTCATAGCAAATAACTATTCCCCTGGAGTCTCGTTTGATTTAATGTGCTCTGTCTCTAAAGGTAGAGTTTGCCCGGCCAAGGTAAATGGAGCACCCCAACCCACACTTAATGAGTTTTGCCTGTGTAAACCGTATTAATTGTGGTTGTTGCTTTTTAATTGTCCTTAAGTTTCTTGTATGCTAACTGCCCTAGGGCAGGAGATCTGGTTTCTGCTTATACTGTAGGCCTCGGCTCCCACCATTCCACCCGGGAGTCTCATCAGCCTGCACAGAAGTCTGCTCCCGACCCCCACCATCTGGCATTCGCACTGGAACTGGACGGGGCTCAGAAAAATAAAAAATAAACATGCAGAACTTTTGTAAAAGCCTCCTTGACCTGGACTGGGAGGCAGAGGTGTATGTGAGACAGAAGTAGAGGTATTGAGGGGTTCCTCTCGGGGGATTCCTCTCGAGTGTCCTGAACTAGCATAGCAGGGGTGTGTGTTCGAGGGGGGCTTCAGATGGCCTTGGTGGGCTGTTTCAGTGTGACAAAGGTGTCTACAGACAGAACTGGCTGACTTAAGAGGTGCCTTTCTCCGGCACCTGATATGGGACCAGAGCCTCATTCTGCAAGAGTGACAGGAAACAGCACCTATACGCAGCTTGTTAGAGACTTCCGCTGTAGTGTGTCTCCTGCTCCTAGCCCTGTCTGCCCAAACCCTGGCACAGAAGGAGCTTCTCAGCTGATGACGCACAGACATTCACTGTGACCCACCTAGCTGAGGACAGTCACAGTGGAGTCATTTGTAGAGATGTTCCTGCAGCTAGGCCTTCTTTGCTAATATGGTGCCAGCTCTCCTGGTTCATGGATGTGTGCACCTGCAGACGAAGGGAGAAAATGGAGCTGACCTGTGGACTCATTCGTGACTACAAGCTGCTTTTGCGGGGAGCCCTAAAGCAGCAGCCAGAGCCATCAGCTTGCTGTTGGATCCCCTGGAGCAGCCTAGCAAAGTGGGTTGAGTGTTCCAGGCTGTCTCTTTCTAGACTTTAGGCCCTTCCTAGACCAGCACTTCCCAGGTTACAGTGTGCGACACGGTTCTGGGTTTCTATAGGCATGAGTTTGGGAGCATCCCCCAATACCCCACACCCCAGTTCCACATAGGGCAGGTACCTGGAGCCAGCAATGAGTCAGTTGTGGTGTGCCCTGTCTGGAGTCCTGCGGGAGCCCCCTGCACTTTTGCCTAATGGTCACTGTATAGTGATTGACTGGGCCTAGTGTCTGGAGCCTTTGTCTGAGCCCCTTGCATCCCTCCCCGGGGACCATTGTCTGAGTTGGTGGTTGTTAATCCGGAGCCTCTGAGAAGCTGCCTGGCAAATGGGAGGTTAATGTGCAAACAGCAGGGAGCGTTGTCAGTGTGTGGGGCTGGACAGCAAGTAGGAGGGAAATAGTTAAAAATCCTATTCAGGGCCCGGAGGGGAGGAGGGGTGGGCGAGGGAGCAGGCTCAGCCTTGTGTTAATCTTACTGGAATGTAACCAGTTCGGGCAGTTTCTGGCTTTGGTATTGCCCTGTTGCTCAGGGGCCCAGTGTCTGGTCTCTGCCTCCTAAGCGCCCCCGAAGGTTGAAGTCCTGGGTCTCTTCTCTCTTGACTGGCTCTAGCATCTTAAAGGAGCCCTAGTAGAACATCATTAGGCTGCTAAAAGGAGGAGAACCCCACAGCCCTCACCACAGAGGAAGCTCAGCGAGGTGGCTGTATGGAGGGGCAAGCAGAGAGAGTGTTTAGAGGAAAAGCCCCCAAACCTGTTTGGTCAGGCTTGTATAGCTGCCTGGAGGCCTGAGAATGCATGCCTAGGGGAAAGAGCTGCTCCTGGACACTAACAGCTAACAGTGCAGCCTGTGTGTGCTGGTGGATAAGGGGGGGGTCAGCGCTGGCGGGGGTCAGCTCACAAGTTGTGTTTTACTGCTTACCAGCAGAGTGTGTTCATATCTGCTGCAATTTACTGTCGAACTCTAAAACAGTCTTGTGTTGGTCTGGGCTTGAGCCTCATAATATCTGCGTATTAAAAATTCACCCAGCTGAACCCAGGATTTGTGCACCTCATATAGCCATTGTGTCTTTGTTGGGGACGTTTAAGAAGTACATTTTAGGTTGAGTCAATAGCTCTGTACGTTCAGGGACTGGTGTCATTAGGAAGGTCTGAGTTCAATTCCCAGAGCACACGCTGAAAGGCCGGGTAGGGCCTGGAGGAAAGTGGCTAAGAGTCCTCCTCGGATCCCAGCACCCAGCTGAAACCCCGTGGGTCCAGGGTGGGCACAGACAGTATTGCTGAAGCTTGCCGGCTGACAGAGTAACTGCAAGTCTCAGTGAGAGACCCCTTTTCAAAGCAATAAAGTACAGTGACAGAGCAGAACACCCTCCTGGTGCCAGGTGCATGCTATCCCTATAATCTCAGAACTAGAGAAGGAGACAGGTGTATCCCTGGGGCTCACTTCCAAGTAGCCTAGCCTGCTGGGCGAGAGACCCTGTCTCAAAAACAAACAAACAAACAAACAAAAAAAAAGAGGCTGGGGACAGAGAGATGATGGCCCAGCAATTAAAAGCACCTGCTGCTCTCACAAAGGAGTCTGCTTCTGTTCCAAGCACCCATATCAGGCAGCTTACAACTTTCTGTAACTCCAGTTCCTGGGGCTATAACGCCCTCTTCTGGCCTAGCTTGTCTATTCATCAAGAGAGCCCAGATCCCAAGGCTCTGTTATGCCCTGAAGTGTGTGGGTCACCCTTCTGTCCCCACAGGGACTGCCCAGCAGAGAGGACCCTGGATTCCTTCTCTGCTATGACCCACCGCCATCCTGAGTCCAACTTACTGAATTTCATTTCCTTCCCGCTCTCGAGTTTTTCATGATTCAGGTTTGGGAAATGACTTTCCTCTGAGAATTTTTAGGCTGTAAACATGTAGCATCTGACGTTTAAAATCCTATCTGGCTGTGCAGCCTTTGATAAATTAAATTTTCTGGACTCTGTTTCCTCGTGTGAAGTAACAGGAGTAGCAGTACTGTTAAAAGCATACTGGGCAAAAGGAGGACAAAGCACAAGGCTAACCGTACTGATGATGTACTTGTTACCTGGGATACAGACGGGCTTCTGCCATCATCCTAATGGGAAACATACAGCACAATATGCCCACTGACCAGCACACTGAATCCCTCCCCGAATGCAGCCTCACCCCTAGACATCAGTCATAGGGCCCCCTCCCCTCTTTAGGAGCTCTATTTTGGCCTTGGCCCCTCTTGTCACTCTGTTACCCCCTGAGCTGCTGGGATGTCCTAAGGCACAGCTAGAAGCAGGGATGGAGGAGACAGGAGATGCTGCAGGACCAGGCTCTCTACCACCACCGCCGCCACATCTCATATGGAAATGAAAAATACAGGATTTTCTACATTTGGGCCTTGCCTTTTGTGTCATAGGGAGGTTTATTTGCTAGGCTAGGAGTAAATGTTTTCAACAGTTTGTTGGCTTGACTTACAACTTTTAAGTATGTAACTGTGTAGACATCCTCTCTCCGACCCTGTAGATACCAGTGGAGAGCCTCCGAGGCCAATGCCAGTTTCAGTGATGGTCCTCATAATTGTATTTAGGAAAACAGTGCCATGGATCTTTTTAACTATTCAAAATGTTACTTATTCATATTGGTTTTAAGGCTGGAGAGACAGCTCACTCCACAAAATGTTGCATTGCAAACATGAAGACCTGAGATTGAGCCCTAGAACCATGGTTGGTTGGTTGGTTGGTTGGTTGGTTGGTTGGTTTGAAGAAAAGGTAGGTGTGGTGACCCATTCTTCTAATCCCAGCACTGGGGAGGCAGGGATGAATGGGTCCCTGAAACTTCCTGGCCAGCCAGCCTGGCCTACTCTGTGAGCCTCAGGTTTAGTGAGAGACCTTGTCTCAAAAAACAAAGTGGACAGCAGCTCCTGACTATGAACAGCTGAGACTGACTTCTGCCCTGCACACACCCTCCCCCTCAAAAAAAAACCACAACAACAAAGGGGGAAAACACATACACACACACACAAACACACACACACACCCCGAGTCTAGCATAGGGCCTTTCTCTGTGTGAGTTGTCACCTGGATTCAATGTTTCTCTCAAATCTTATCACCCACTCCAGTTCTTAATGACATTTCCCACTTGGGACAGATGCTCTGTACTCCCTTATTAGATGAAGGCCACCTGCCTAGCCATATTGTCCTTCTGTCTTCCACAGCAGCCCTGTACAGTGTTCCAGCACAGTGGGTGTACCATAAGTATTTGTGGAATGACAGGCAGAGTGTATTACAAACTGATCCATCCTCCTCAGGCCTGTGTTGATTTTTCTGAAACTGCCCTGTTGGTAATACCCCCCACCCTTCCGAGTAAACAGATTCAGACCCTCAAGAAAATCAGGCAGCCAACCCTTAACAAGCCAATAAAGCCAGCCTTCATTCTGATTATCTTTGGGCTAGGTTTGCTTGGGAATTTGTATCTGTAGAAAAAAATCTTAGCATTCACCGCTGTGAGGCAAATTTTTTGCATTCATTTATTCTTTCGGTGGTTTGGCCCCATACAGCAGCGGGCTGGCCTGAGGGGAAAGCTGCCTGAAAGAATCCGAGTTTGTCTTTAGTGGTAGAAATTAAACAACTTCTCCAGGCCATGCCCTCAAACTTCAGCCCCGTTTACTATTGAAAATTGTGTCTCAAGGGGTACGAAGAGGCGTGGGATAATAGAGACTGAAAAATGTTTGAGATTTGGACATTTTGTTTTCTTTTTCCCTTGGAGAATAATCTTTTGGGAAAAACTTGGATGAAGACCCTTAGAACCATACAGTTTTTTTTTTTTTTTTAAAGTTCAATTCAAGCCCCAAGTCATAGCTTGATTCATTTTTGTGAACAATAGACAGAGAAGTACCCATGGAGAGTCCAAAGGCTGAATGAACTGCAGGAATGGGAGGGCAGGGTCAGTCCGCTGAGTGTCCCATACACCACATGGACTCCCCAGAAGTTCCCCGTCACTCAGGAAGCCTTTGGATGGTGGTGGCTAAAACACCAGCCACTGTATAGGTGTCCAGAGACAGTCTCTGGAAACTTCCAAGAGATGTCCAGTGTCTCCCAGAAACTCTTCTCTCAGGTCTGCATCAAATTACAGGAGTGTCTCACATCTCTGTCTCCAAGACTGCTAAGTCACAGCAACTGGACCTAAGGTATGCTTGGAGGTCAGGCCCTGCAAACTCACCCGCACTCATTCAGGCCAACCTGCCTCCGTCATAAAACGTGGCAATCGCATAGGAATTGCTGATGGGAGGGGAAGATGTCACCGTCAGTAAAGCTGTGGCTATGCAAGCATAAGGGGCTGAGTTCAGTCCCTTGCACCCTCGACCTCAGCATGGCGGCTGGGAGAAGAGTAGAGATAAGAAGATCCCTGAGGCTTGCTGGCCAGGCTGTGCAGCCCAGTTGATGATCCTTGTTCACTGAGACACTGTGTCTCAAAAAGATAAGATAATAGGCAGAATTGCCACTCCCATTTTACTGATAATGGACTAGACTATGTTTTTGCTTGTTTGTATGTTTTGTCATGTGTGTCTGCGAATCACATGCATACCCCACCTGAAGACGGTAGTCAAGTTCCCCTGAAACTGGAGCTACAGACAGTTATGAACCACTGTGTGGATGCTGGAAACCAAACCCAGGTTCTCTGGAAGAGCAGCCAGTGCTCATCTCTCCAGCCCTGGTAGAGTAGAATTTAAGCAAAAGAAATACTGATGTTTTAAATTCATCGTCTAAAGAGACCCTGTGGTCTCTTTAGTCTTTAATAACAGAAGTGGGGGCAGATAGATCTCTGTGAATTTGGGGCCAGCCTGGTCTTTACAAGTTGTTCCGTGCCAGTCTAGGCTACATAGTGAGACCCTGTCTCTAAATAACACACTTCTTGGTGTTGGGGTAGGGCATTGAGATGAGACCTGGCACCCATGTGAAAGATATTTCAGTGATCTTAATGAACATGTGATAAGGATTTTTCAAAGCTCCAAACTTCCCTTCAGGGAGCTCAGTATGGCCCCAGTCCCTTCTGTATCAGACAGGTGACATGCAATGACAAAGAGATGCTCAACAGTCCTACAAGGATGAGTTCCAAGGAGCCTCCAGAATCTTCCTACAGAGCTAAGCATTCCCTCTTCTGAAGCACTGTGTCTGCTCATGAGACCCTACCTTACCTGTCAGCAACCTTTGTGCCATTTCTAGCTAGTAATCTCTTTGGGCTATCAGAATGAATGCTAAAGCACGAGTGTAGTTATTTACTGCTTCCAGAATGGCTTCGCATATGTAATTATGTGGTATGTCAGAACCCAAGCTATCAAAAGTATTTCCAATGATGTTAATAAAATATTTCAAGTTGCTACAGCCCATCATACAAATAAACTGTAACAACGCTTCGGGCCTGTATCTGGGTAAACCTCTGACTCCGTACCTCTAGGGACATGGTGGCACACACATTTAATGGCAGCACTTGGGAGGCAGAGACAGGAGGACCTCTGAGTTAAAAGCCAACACTTGTCTACATTCTGAATTCCAGAACAGTCAGGGCTATATAGAAAGCTTCCTCCACCCCACTCCCCAAAAGAGAAAAGAAAGGGCATTTGGGTGGAGTTGTGGTTATCTCCTACGTGAGCTCTGGGAGCCGACTTGCTGAAGATCTGCTGTCAGCAGTTCCCTGGATGCTGAAGTGGGGGAGTGCTCGAGAAGTGGATGCTGTGGACAGTTCTGCCGGCACTCTTGTGTCTTGACAGAGGTTGTCAGGACAGGAAGGCATGCTTTAACTATAACCCAAAGCCAGCCTAAGCTACAAGAGTAGTGGAAGTGGATATTGTCACAGCCAAAAAGAACAGGATGTAGGCTTTAGGGCTTCCTCTCCTGAGGAATTCCCTCTAGTTCCTGGGGTTCTGACAAGCCAAGTGGAATAAGGGGGAAAGCAATTGCAGGGTGCAGAGGCTGCCAGCTTGGGAGAAAGAGCTTCTGGACCAAGGTAAAGGAAGAGGTGGTTCCCAGAGTCTTCTTAAGGACCTGTTAAAGATCTAGGTTTGAAGTCTCCCAGGAAGTCTTGTGATTAGAATATTGCCAAAAAGAAAGAGATCCAGCCACATGGAAGAATGAACCATGATCTAGTTAGGGACTCCTGAGAACCACAGGATCTATTGAGAAACCTGGAAGTCATCGGAGAACAGAAGTATGGGCTGTGGTTGGTGCCTAGTGCCATCTCTGAGTAAGTCATACTTACTGCAGGACACTATGCAGAGACTATAGAAGCAACTATGCCGAGGGTAGGGATATAGAGTAGCACTAGATATAACTACTGCTGTGGTTTCATGTGCCCTGCCCTCCCGCAAGACCAGAGGCTGGAACTCTAGAAATAACAGACATGTCTCCTGCTAATATAAGAAGGGGTGTGTGTGTGTGTGTGTGTGTGTGTGTGTGTGTGTGTGTGTGTTACGATGACTATATACCTTCCCAATGCAACAGAGGAGAGTCATGGTCCTCCATGAGCCTACCACCTTCACTTGGCCCAGTGACCAAATAAATGATACCCAGAGTGGTGGTCCAGCCTCTGGAAAATGCACACAGTGAGACATTGGGGTGGCCAGAACAAGGTCCAAGGATGCTGCTGATAAGGTAGCTGGAGATAGGATGAGTAGGCTGGGATTTTAATGCCCATGGGGTAGGTGAGTACTTTTCTGCAGCAACATGAAATTGAACAGAGCTTCTTGCGGGGAAGGTGGCACAGTCGGTAGTATAAAGGAGAGGGTGACTTGGACAAGAACTCCAGGAGATGGCTAGCAAGGAATCTTATCAAGAGTTTCAGGGTAGCCCTAAAGAGAATAGAGGAGATGGCTCGACTGACAATCCAGAGTTAGAGTGATAGGACTTGGTCCTCTATCAGGTAAAGGAAAGGAGCCAACATTGACCCCAATGCTTGTGCAGTGGACAGAGCGGCCTGAATCCTGGCTCATGTCAATGTCCCCTTCCCCTTCAGACAAGCCTTGGTTTAGTGGACATTCAGAAACTGGTTCAATGCTGGCTTTTGGTGACTCTGTGGGATTGAGCTGCTTGTAGCCAGGAGCAGAGGAAGCAACTGGAATTGAGGAGAGACATCAAGATTGTCTACTGTTCCATGACTCTTCCTTGAGAGGCATGAACAAGCATCTGTCCATCCCAGAGGGGACACAACAAACCAATAAATGTTCCTGTGCAGGTGTAGTGTGGTGAGCCAGTGGGTTTCTTAAAAGCTGGTGTGGCTCACTCTAAGGCAGTTGTATCACTGAAAAAAAGCTCATCCCAGCATGAGTGGTGCTCCTTACAGGGTCTCCTTACAATGTTCTCTTGGGACTTCTCTGCCCAGCTTGCAGGCAGTTCCACCGAAGAGTCTCCCGGTCTCCAGCAATTGTTTCCTTCTCATATAACCCTTGATGTGGGGCCTCATGTATCTTGTATCTTTGTGAACCTCCTGATTCTTGTGAATCAGCTAAATTAGTTTATCTTCCTTGGATCTTAACCTCTATGCACAGATCAGGATCTGTGGGTGCAGGTATGCCAGCACAGAGGAAGTTATGCAGAGAAGAGGATTCTCAAAGCCGTATTTCCAGAAGTATGCAAAGCCATGGACTGCCCAGAAAGGGCACTGAAAACCACAGAAAGGGGGCTCAGAAGGAGAGGCTATGAAATTTATATAATTTGCAGAGCCTTGGAAAAGACTTCAGTAGTTAGGTGGTCAGCAGTGGCCTTAGTGAGAACGGTATATCAGAAAGAAAGAAGGGATGGGGATTATTATTGTTATTATTATCATTATTTATTAATTAACTAATTAATTATTTGGATGGGTGCACACCACAAACATGAGAAAGTCAGAAGACAGCTTGCAGTTGGCTCTCTCCTTCCACTACATGGGTTCTAGGGATCAAACTCAGGTTATCAGGATTGGTGGTAAATGGCTTTATATTCAGTGTTTGGGTTGTAAAGAGTTCAGCAGGAGACATGGCAGCCACACAGCAGCCTGTCCCACTGTAGGACCTACAGCACCCACTTACTTTGACCTTAAAACTTCTGGAAAATGAAAATCAAGGGAAGAAGAAACCAACGGTCCATTTGACTCTATGGCTTCCAGTTTATTTAATTCGTGGGACTCGTGGGACTGAATGAACACCTTTGACAAAGACCTTATGGGGCATTTCACAGAACATGGAAAATCAATGGCAATCAGATGGAGAATTTGGCCAGTGAGCTTCAAGCCTCTGGAGTGGTGCTGACAGAGCTGTCATCAACGGCAGTCATTTTATTTTAAAGTTTGTAGCTAGGAACTGTAGCACCAAGAGTGGCAGAGATGTAACATTTTTGGAGGAACAGATATGGTACCTGAACAAGGCCTGGTCACAGTTCAGTCTTGGCCCCAAATAGCTCATATAAACCTGAGCTCCGTCTCAGTCTCAAGCTCAGGCGGCACCTAGAACTCATGGGCTACCAGGCTCACTCAAGCAGTGATGTGAAATCTGAGATGCGCTTTTTAGAGTGTGTTCAGAAGTGTACCCTTCTAGCTGAGCCAGGATGCCGAGAATTCCATAAAGACCTAGCCCTGGATTTGGTTGGAGAGCTCGGAAGAGGCACTGCAGCCCTTCTCACAGCCCAGAAATAAAGAGGAATGTGTTGACACCATTAGGAATGTTCAAGAAATAGTGGGTTTTGATGCTCTTCTCTAGTGTGCCACCAGGAATCCCAGTGGGGGTGTCTACTGCCTAATCTGAGAGTTTATTTATAAGATCCTGTGAGGGATGCTCCGGGGCTATGGCTTTTCCATAGGTACCAGAAACTCCCACACTGACCCTTCTACTCTATCTATTGCAGATAAATACTCTGCAAGGACTTAGGCAGGTAAAGACTGTATTCTGTAAAACTGGTAAGACTGAAGCACTGAAAACTGCCTGGTGGTTGGGTGGATGCCTGCTCTAGGGGATAAAAGAGAGGCATGAGAAGCTGAGTGTGGGATTGGAGGGGGTGGGGGGAGTTTGGTAGCTCAGTGGTGAGACACATGGTGGGTGCATGCGGCCCAACAGAAAGAAAAGCATAAAGGACTGGATCCCTGGAGGCTGCCCTGAAAAATTAGAAACCCAAGTAGTGGGTAGAAACTGCAGTGTTGTGGAGTGGTGCCCATAAACATTTGAGGACAGCTCTGACCTCACATTGATGTCACCTAGGGAGCAATTAATTGAGGCAGAAGGTTAGGACCCCACCCTAGAACGTTTGAGTGGCAGTGGAGAGGAGGGTTGGAAGTCTATAGGTTCTTAGCTTCTCCAAGCAGCCCTGATGTCGGGAGGACTGAGGACCAACAAACTGATCCCACTCTCTGGTCCAGTAGAACCCAAGTCTTCCTGTCTGTCCACGTAGATCTTCGATTCGAATATAAAGATGTCTGCTTTACAAAAGTGAATTCTTTGCTTGGTGTCCTGCTTTTTCCCTTGAGAGCGTCTAGTAAGTACCTTTGCATGCCTATAAATATTTGCTTGCTCCATAAATTCAAATATCATTGTAGCATGAGGTATTTACTATCTTCCAGCTCTCATAGATGGCCCCAGTGAGCATTCTTGCAGCTGTAGTTTGTGTGCATCTTTAATTGTTTCCTTAGGATACATTCCTTGAGGTGGTACGCCTTTGGAAGACTTGATACATGCCTCCAAATTACACAAGAAAAGGCTTACTAATTTATTCTCCCACCAACAGGGCATCAAGAAAAGTGCCCATGGTAATTAAAGAGGAATAAAAAAGGCCGTCGCCAACTTGACAGACTAAAAGTAGTTAACTCATTACTGAATTCAGAGCTTCTTTATCTCAGATTCTGCAAACAAATGGGAGTGGAGCCTAGAGATTTTTCCAGATGGCTTGGTGCCTGGTCCAGACTTCTCTGCTGTCTCACAGCCCGGGTTTGATGATCTGGGGCTTTTGTTCCCCACAGTCAATTAGCTAGCATGGTCCCAGTGGTTCTGCAGAGATCACCAGGGGGCAGTGTTGAGCTGTTGTGCACACTGAGAATGCCTTCTGGTTTAGCCATAAGAAAAATTTGAATGACACAATTATTCTTTTGTTGAGTGCTTTATGACTTCTGCAGATCGGCGCTCATAATACTGATTTGCCCGCATTAGTAGTTCATCCTCCTACAACTGTTTTTACGTTCACTCTTGTGGGTTCTGGCAAATATCATGGTCCATCATAGCTCTCCCACAGCTATGGCACAAGCCCAGGACACCTGGGTTGTTCCTTCTAATTTCATTTAGGCGAGTGGCCTCTGGGACTATGGTGGGATGGCTCACCCCTTTTGTCTGGGAGTCCTCGTCTGAGGAAAGCCAGGATGGGCTGCAGGGATGATGGTCCACGTTGCTCTTTTCCGGCGCTGGTGTACTTAAAGAGTTAAAAGCATGGTCTGTGATGAGATAGGACTTTAGGCTTGATTAGTTACTCAGCTTTCTGTGCCATAGGAGGAAGTAAATGCCATCTTAGAAGGTGAGGCTGAAACGATATATAATATATGAAAATAGCTTGGGAGTTTGCAGGTGTCTATTTTAAAAAATATATAAATCTATATATGCAGGCACTGTGATGTACTTCCCTTGATGATGGTGATATTATTAATTTATGAATATATATACACATATATACATCCTACATACATGTGCACCAGCTTGTCTGTGTGAGTACCACATACTTGGCAGGTGCCTTCAGAGACCAGAAGGCGGCATTAGATCCCGCTGGAACTGGAAGTACAGGCAGTTGTGAAGCACTCCAGATGGGTGCTAGGAGTGAACCTGGGTCCTCTGTAAGAGTAGCAAGTATTTTGTTGTTGTTTTATGGGATTTTTTGTTTTGTTTTGTTTTTGAGACAGGATTTCTCTTTGTAGCCCTGGTTGTCCTGGAGCTCACTCTGTAGACCAGGCTGGCCTTGAACTCAGATCCACCTGCCTCTGCCTCCGGAGTACTGGGATTAAAGGCATGTGCCACCACATGCTCCGCCAAGAAGCAACTACTCTTACCTACTAAGCTACCTCTCCTGCTCCTGCCTTTGCTTTTGCACAACTATTGCTTGCCTAGAATGATATTAATATTAGAATGTGAATTTTAAACATGCTGTGCTCCATAGCAGGGTCATCTGGTACAGATCCAGCATCAAAGACTCCAGCTACAGAGGATTAGATATACATCGATCCCTTGCTATTTCAGGGGTCGGGTGCAGGTTTCAGGTCCACTGTTGATAACAAAATCCATGGATGCCCAGATCCCTGATTTAAAGTAGTATAGCACTGAGCTGGGCAGATGGCTCAGTGGGTAAAGTGCTGGTCACACAAGCCTGACAACCTGAGTATAGATCCCCAGAACCCACATAAAAAAGCCAGACATAGTAGTCTAAGCATCTGTAATCACAGTACATCCCCTCAAGATGGGAGATAGAAAAAAGCCAGAAGCTTGCAGGCCCATTAACTTGAAGAACACAGCAGTTCACAAGAGAGATCCTGCCTCACATCCTCCACATACACACCGTGGCACACGTATGGCTACTGTCAAACACACAATTAATTAATAATGGGGTGTTTGTGTGTAACCTAGGCACATCTCTTTCTATACTTTAAATTATTTCTAGAGTACTTTACTTTTTTGTTTGTTTGTTTGTTTGTTGTTTGTTTGTTTTTGGTTTTTCAAGACAGGGTTTCTCTGTGTTGCCCTGGCTGTCCTGGAACTCACTCTGTAGATCAGGCTGGCCTCAGAACTCAGAAATCTGTCTGCCTCTGCCTCCCAAGTGCTGGGATTAAAGGCGTGCGCCACCACCTGCCCGGCTCTAGATTACTTTAAATACTTAACAGAGATGCTATGTAACCAGTTAAGAAACAGGAAGGAGAGTGGTGTGTGTTTAGTATAGACACAATCATTGAAGGTCTGACTGTATTACAGTTTGCATTTAGTTAAATCTAAGGTCAGAAATCTTGTGGTTGATAAAACCCACAAATACCAAATCCCAGGATATGGAGCTCATGGCTGCATAGAGCTAACAGAATTCATTTATAATTTACAATCAATATAAAAACTATGTCGGGAAGTAAAAATATCTAGAAACAGATTATGATGCCATTAACTGTAGATTGCTGGGGTTTGAACCAGAGCCTTACATGTGCTTGACAAAAGCTCTGCCGCTGACTTGTGTCTCACGTAGCCCAGGCTATCAGTAAACACATAAGTCTCCTGGCTTTACACAAATTCAGGGACTGAACGTATGCCCTGCGGTTTCTGGCTCAATAAATGGTGTTTGTTGTTTGGGGGTTTGTTTGGTTTGGTTTGTTTTTTTTTTTTTTTTTTTTTTTTTAAGGTGGGGGCTAGTCTTGAAGTTACTATATAAACCAGAATAGCCTCAAATTCATAGAAAGCCCCTTTTGCCTCTGCATGAATGCTGCAATTAAAGGTGTGTCCCGCCATACCCAGACCCTTAGTAAATGTTTAGAGGAGACTTAACTCCGCTGGTATGTGGCCTATTGAAAGTGAAGCCATCAGTTCTCCCTCCTTCACTGACAACCCCAGGAGTAGCCACTGCTTGCTTCTGGATGCATTTCACATAGGCTGACGGAAACCTTTCCAGAAAGCGGTACTTATGCAGGGCCTCTTGTTCGGGTATTCCTGAAATGCCCTCCTGGTCACCAGGCACTTATCCCAGACGATGTGCTATGTCAAGGGCTGTGGTGACCAGAGCACACACCAGTTTCCTGTCCCCAAGAAGCTCAGAGGGGAAAAGAGAAGAGAAGCAATGCAAGTCTAGGAGGGACTGAGGCAGGAACACTAGACACTCATCTCAAGGTCAAGTCGAGAAATGAAAAAGGTGCTTCAGCAGCCAAAGGACCGGACTTCCTGGCTAGCAAAACGATAAAAAACGAGGAGGCCATGGAGGGTAAGGTGTCTGCTGCTTTGACCTAGCATGCACAAGAGAGGACAGCTTGGGCTTTTGGCGAGAAGCAATTGCGTTCATGGGTCTTCTGTGTGGGGCTTCTTTCAAAGGTTCAGGTTATCCTTATCGAGAATGTGCTGCAGATCCTGGCTCCAAATGTCACCTATTTGTATGATCATCTACCCACCACCTACACTATTTACTCCATGTTTTTCTTTAAAACAAAGATGGGGAGCTGGGTGTCCTGGCGGTGCATACCTGTACTATAATCCCAGGTTTCAGGTGGTGAAGGATTTCAGGTTTAAGGCCAGCCTGGACTAATAGTGAGTTCCAGGTTAGACTATATGAGTATGAAAACCTTATCTCTTGAACGTGTGTGTGTGTGAGACTTCATTATAATTGAAAGTGTCCGGGAAATTAAAATTTTAGAATAATATGGGTATATATTTTTAAGTAATTATTTTAATGTTTTGTTTTGTTAGCTAATTACAGTACTGGACATAGACTCCAGATCCTTGGTCATGCTGGGCACTCTGATACCTATTAGAATGAACACTGCAGATTCTCACTGAGACAAGCACTCATTTCTTGCAATGAGAAGGCGGTGGTGTAGGCTGTGATAGAATGCACATGGAGAGTCTGACTTACAGTATGGCCACCATCGATGTTCATTTTCTGGCCATCCTCTTTTCCTGTGCTCTCCCTTCAGGCTGAATGCAGAATCGTTTTGTTCTTCCCTAACAGTGTGGAAGCCATTCGTGAACACATGGCTCAGTGGCCCCTGTGTAGAAGTCATAGTCTTTGCCCACCCATGGGATCAAAGAGCCTTGCTGGGACTGCTCACTTATCCAGCGATACTCTTGGCACCCTGGGGCTGCTGATTTGGGACAGGCTTTGCAGTCAGGGATGGAGGAGGCAGCTCTGAGGAGCCCTAAGGAGCTATTTGCTGAGAGCCAGCCCTCTGCTGCCTGGCTGTTCTTTTGTGTTGTGTGTTTTACTGGCCCCAGATAACCACTTCCTGTTCCCTATTGATTTTACACAGGCCCTGCTTCCTTTCTCCTCAATACCTGGGACATTTTCCAGCTCCTCTTCCCACAAGGGAAAATCCATAAACTTCAAAATTCCCAGACCTGCTTTGGTCACTGGGCTCTACAAGTTAGGACTGCTGTTTGCTGCTCTGCGGCCTTTTCTGTGAACCCCTGATGCCTTCCAAGAATGTTTCTGATTGAGCCAGCCAGGAGAGAAAGGGGTTTGGAGCCTGGATTCTGCCCGGGCTTCTTTCCAGATAGAATATCTGTTATCTACCATCAGTCTTGAGTCAGGGAAAATATGTATGACTGCACCTCACAGTGATTTTCACCCACTGTTAGAAGCCACCTGGTATGCTATGTTGAACACTCTGAGCCCACACCAAGCAGAACTGGGAAGAATTTGATAATCTATTAGCAATGCCTAGCATGGGCATGGAAAGAGGTACACCATACCTGTGCCCCATGGATAAAGTTCCAAAACTGCAGGATTGGGTTGACACTTCGTGAAAGCAAAAAGAAGGCCCTGTATCCACCTCCTGTGTCACACTTAGTGATGAGATTACAGATACCCAACATCACATCTGACTTCTGCTGAGTTTCCTGGATCAAATTCAAGTCATCGGGCTTTTGTAACTAGCGGTTTTTCTCTCCTGCACCATCACCAGGGCCAGTTGTTGAGTTGTATCATTTGGAAGGGTATTTCTAATGGGAAGTGAAAGGCAGACTGGCAAATGTGGGCTGGGGCAGTGGTGACACTGAAGAGAGCATTTGGGACCTTTCCAGCTTTACCCACCACCCTGATCCTTGGGAGGGACATTTAATCCATCTAAGGCAAAGGGAACTGCTGGTGCATCTCACGACCCCTCTACCCGTTCCCTGCAAACCAAGCTGCTTAAACTAGAAGTGTAGCTCAGTGGGTAGAGTGCTTGCCTTATCAGGCTCAGTCCCCAGCATCACTTAAGCTAGACCTGATAGAACACATCTGTAATCCCTGGGAGGCAGAGGCAAGAGAGTCAGGAATATAAGGTCAGTCTGAAATGTGTGAGATCCTGCTGAGAGAGAGGGGAGAGAGAAAGAGGAAGAGAGAGAGAGGGAGAGAGAAGGAGGGAGAGAAAGAGAGAGGGAGAGGGAGAGAGACAGGAAGGAGATGGCCCTCGGGTTAAGAGAATGCATTGTGCGTGCAGAACTCAGCTCCCAGAACCCACGCTGGGCCACTTGCACTGTCCTGTAACTCCACCAGCAGAGGCCCAGTGTCCTCTTTTGACTTCTGCAGGCGCCACATCCATGGGCACATACCTGCACACAGATGGTGCATGCATTGCACATAATTAAAAAGAAACCTTTAAGGAAAAAAAAAAAAAAAAAAAAAAAAAAAAAAAAAAAAAACAAAACAAACAAAAAAAAACCAAGCAGGTTCTCCGGGGGCAGGCAGAAGGCACACTCGCAGAAGTGTCTAGAATCCAGAGAGAGCACACAGAGTTGTCTGTGGGGAGCAGCAAAAGAGGCGAACGTGGAATTTGACATTTCTGGCTGGGTAAACTGAAGACGTATATGTGAAGGTGAAAATTATGAATATAAGGTTATTTTTAATAGCTTTGTTTCCTGTTGCTACCGTGTAATACATGGGCCATAAAGTGGTGGCACACCCTTTAATTGGGAGGCAGAGGCAAGTGGATCTCCATGAGTTCAAAGCCAACCTGGTCTACAATGCTATAGAGTTTCAGGACAACCAGACTATATAAAGAAACCTTGTCTCAAAAACAAAAACAAAACCAAAAAATTCCAAGAGAGATACTCGTTGAAATGCCACTTCAATGCAAAGGTTAGAACATTTACTCACTGTGCAGACGGGACTGTGGAGATGGAAACGTTCTCCTATGTTGCTGAAACTAGTGCTGAGTTCTCTAAGACAAGTCTACATGTTCAAACACTGAACTACTCAGTCCCCTCACAACTAGAACCATGTCCGTGACCCCTGTGTTCACACGGGGCCGGGTGATGGGTGCTCATGGTGTGTTCACTACAGGGAAGGAGCCAGAACACCCTGACTTGTGGCGAACTGTGAGCCTGAAGCAAAGTATGGTACTTTGATAATCTAGAACACCAGGAAGCTGTCAGCCTCAACCTGGCAGCCTGGGTAAGAGCAGATATGAACCCAGTTCTCTCCAGTGTGGCGGGAAGAGCAAGGCAAGGCCCATGTGTGAAGCTGAGGGAACAGAGCTGAAGGTGAAGAAGGTGAAGGGCAAGAGCCAGAAAATGGGCTCTACACCCGGAGGTCCACGGCAGCTGGTCTCAACTGAGGAGGAGATGTGCTGTAGGCAAGGCCCTCCATTCAATAGTGACAAGGTGTGGGTCATAGGGCAAGGTGGTGTGAGAGAGAGGTCAGCACAGGGCAAGAGGAGGGCCAGGCCCTGAAAACCGGGTCCTATGTGTGCTTCTCTGTCCCACTTTCATGATCAAGCAGTGAGTGGAGAAATTGCGCAGGTCCAGAAGTCCAAGGTCAAAGCCAGACAAAGGCAGTTTAGACCCAGAGACCTGTGGGCCGCTCAGTGAGGACCGGACAGCAGGTTCAGCTTAGGCTTTGGTTGGTTATTCATTCAGTTTTGAAACAGGATCTGCCTTTGAACTTGGGTTCTCTGTGCCCTCCACCCTGTGTGCCACCACACCCGCCTGGCCTTTCCGTCTTAAGCCTAGGCCTTTGCTCAAAGTGTTGCCATGGTCTAGGCCATCAGAGTGTCCCTGTCCAGTGTGCAGAGGACAGAGTTTCCCCTGCTCCTTCTCAAAGGAGCATGCGCTACAAGGTTGCATGTTCGGGTCTCCATTATGACCTCAGGCACACATCAACCAAACACTGCATGCACAGATTTTCAGCCATCTAGGAATAGAACCAATAATTCTAGCAAGTCAGGACAGGCCAAAGAGCCCCCCACTCCCCCCACTCCCACTCCCACTCCCACTCCCGCCTAGCATCAGTGGTGTGTGGCCAGCCAGTTGGTACCAGGCCAACTATGAGTATCTCTTCCCACCTCTTACAGTGACTCACCGTAGTACCTCAAAACCAACTGTGGTGGAAATATTCACACCACAGATACCACAAACCTACACAGCAGACTTTGGTGCGAGGAGGCAGTAGTAAGGGTTTATGAGGGCACCACTGAATGGGACGGCTCCCCCACAAAACACTTGAGCTGTTAGAGCTTCCGAGACCTGCTAACTGTAGCCCCAGACTTGCTCACAAATAAAAATAACTAAAATTGATGAGTCGATGTACAGTCCCTTCTCCATTCAGACAGGAACTTGCTATGTCACACAGACTGTGCTTAAGCTTCTAGGCTCAAGTGACCTGCTTCAGCTCCTCAGTAGTTAAAGGAAAATAGTGACGATACTTTTTATCTCTCTCTATGTGTTTTAATGTTTATCTACTGGAGAGGGGCACATGGATGTCAAAGGAGAACTTGTGGGAGTCACTTCCATCCCTCTACCACGCAGATTCCTAAGATCTAAAGTCATCGGGCTTGGAGGCAGATAGTTTTAACTGCCGGGCCGTCTCACAAATCCACTTCCTAATTTTCTTGAGTGTCCAGTGGTCACTTGGTCCTCTCCGTTGTGATTGCCACACCATGGAGATGATCGATCTCTGTCGGTGAGGACAGGTCCTGAGAAGTAAGGTTCCCCCAGATACAAAGCTTGTAAGTGGTGTCAGCTGGGACTCCTGCTTTACGAAGCACTTTGATACGGCCTTTGTTTTTAGAGGAGCATCTGCCTCTGCTTTGTTTTTCTGTTTGCTTTCTCTCCTCTATCAGGCCCCCTGGGCCAGGTCTTATCTTTAGACTGACAGAGCTAAGCACCCCTGGTTTATACGCGAGGGGACTGAGTACAGAGAGGTTGGATGGAGACTGACCCTGGTACTCTGCTTAGCCACTGGAGAACTAGCTTTCTAAATCAAACCTTAACTCAAGCTCTGGTAGGAGAAATAACCAGATTCTCTGGAACAGAGACACGAACAGCTAGAAGTCGCTTGGGACAAGGTGGAGTGTGCACCAGAGCTTCGAAAATATTTGTTGACTGAACTTTGGGATGAATGAAAAAGAGAGAAGAGAAACTTGGTTTTTCAAGACAGAGTTTCTAGCTGTCCTGTTGCTTTATAGACCAGGCTGGCCTCCAACCCAGAGATCCACCTGCCTCTATCTCCCAAGTGCTGGGATTAAAGATGTGCGCCACCACTGTCCAGCTTATTTTGTTGGTTTTTAAGGCGTTAAAAAAGTCTGATTGTTTTCTTAAGATTTACTTTTTATTCATGCAATGTATCTCTTCCTCCCTACCCCGTGTGTGTGTGTGTGTGTGTGTGTGTGTGTGTGTGTGTGTGTGTGTGTCTGTCCCAGTGTCCAGGAGAAAGGGTCACATGCCCTGTCACTGGGGTCACATGTGGATGTGAGCTGCCTGAATTGATGGTGAGATCTGAGCGCAGGTCCTCTGGAAGAGCAGAAGGCTCTCTTATCTTCTGAACCATCTCTCTGACCCCTAAAGTATGATTTAAAAAAAAAAAAAAAACTTTTCCACAGAAAATTATCTATTGTATCAACTCCAGAAGTAGCTTATTATAGATCCCTATGGACTTACAAATTGAATTTATTTCAGAGGATTCGCCTATCCTCAGGATTCGCCTCAGGAAGGAACATGGCCTTCTTCAACAGTGAGGTGGAACAAAGAGGTTGTGTTCGGGATTTACTGCTGTCCAGTGCATTTACGCAAATGCTTAGAGCCACTTTATAAAGAAAATAAGGGACAGAAGAGTCAAAGTAAAATGTTTTCTTTTTCTTTCATTACTCCTCTTCAATGCTTTCAGAAAATTAAGTATTTTTTTCCCATCTGGGGAGGTATTTTGTCTTTCTGCTACTGAGACTCGTTGTTCAAAATTGGTGTATTTTCCTCTTTTTTTTTTTTTTTTTAAAGATTTATTTCTTTATTATCTATATAGCATTCTGCCTGCATGTATGCCTGCAGGCCAGAAGAGGGCACCAGATCTCATTACAGATGGTTGTGAGCCACCAGGTGGTTGTTGGGAATTCAGGACCTCAGGAAGAGTAGCCATTGCTCTTGACCTCTGAGCCATCTCTCCAGCCCGTATTTTTCTTCTTTAAAATATTTATTTATGGGCTGGAGAGATGACTCAGCAGTTAAGAGCACCGGCTGCTCTTCCAGAGGTCCTGAGTTCAATTCCCAGCAACCACATGGTGGCTCACAACCACCTGTAATGGGGATCTGATGCCCTCTTCTGGTGTGTCTGAAGGCAGCTACAGTGTACTCATATATATATATAATAAATAAATCTTTAAAAAATATTTATTTATTCTGTTTTCTGTGTATGTGTGTGCCTGAGTATATGCATGTGCACTAGGTACACACATGAGTCTTCAGACATCAGAACACCGGTAGGAACTGGAATTATAGGTGGTTATGTGCCACTGTGTGGGTGCCAGGAACTAAAGACAGATCCTCTGCACAGCAGCAAGTGCTTGTAACCACTGAGGCATCTCTCCAGCTCCCAGAGTTAGTGCATTTTTAAACACAGAGCCATCTATGTGTGTTTCTGGGGGAGGTAAGGAACCATGCTCCCCCACCCCATGCGGTGGGGAGAGGGACTGGAACTCACTGTGATCTTACTGGCTCAGCCTCCAGGTGCGGGGATTACAGAAGCAAGCCACCATCACTAACTGGATATAGGGTCTTAAACACACTTCTAGGAACCAGCAGGGTTGGGCAATACAATGCTCTGTGCTGTTCCTCCAAATCCTAGCAATTCTAAAGGAGTCATTCAGTAAAGACCAGTTGCTCAAAGTGAATGAATTGGACAATGGTGGTGCACACTTTTACTGCCAGCATTTGGGGAACACAATGAGACACAGCCTCAGTAAAAGAAAAGAAAATGAAATAGGCTCCCTTCTGCACAGACCGTATCTTCAAGGGGTACCAGACTAACCAACCCCATTGTAGAAGTGGGCCTAGCACATTTGCCAGGACAAAGTGGGTTAGGATTTCAGTACTCGGTGATTGCTGACGTGGCTTGAATGTGGAATGGCCCCCTACAGACTGTGTGTGGGCTCCGCTGGTCGTGCTGTTTGGAGAGGATGAGAACAACAAACATTTGAGATGAGGTATCGCTGAAGGGGCCCTTGAAGGGTAAACCCATCTTTTGTTCCAGTCAATACCCAGATTCCTTCCTCTGGGAGATAGATGTTAGGAGCTGTACCACCTGCTGCCCAGAACTCTGCCATGCCTGCCCCACCCACGATGAACTGAAACACCCCTGTAACTGTAAGCCCAAATAAATCCTTTCCATGTTACAGACATGAGCATCTTGGTTAAACAGGCATGACCCCTGAGGAGCCCAGAGGACAAAGTATATAAACAATAACCATTCCACCACGAGAACACCTTGGGTCTGGGTTCTGAGTAAAGTTAGTTTCTCACAAGTAAAAGATACAAAGATGGCCGGGAGAACAAAGTAAGATTCTAAAGTCCAGCAAGAAGTTAAAGCTCGCTGGTGTTGGGAGACAGCAAGCCTGAGGATTGGTTGGCCTGGCTTGTTGGTTTTTTTCCCTGAACCACTGACTACAACCAGGTTAGGACCTTAGGGAAGGATGGCTGACTGGTGTTTTGTAAGTGGTACGTACGTACAGTGGTTTAATGAGAAGCAGTTAGCTCGTCCACAGTGGAGAAATTATCTATTGTTCCACATTGTCTATTTGTCACCTGTAGAGGCAAGAGGTCACCTTTGTGGAGTTGGTTCCCTTCTACCTTTTGTGGCTTTGGGGGATCAAACACGGCTCCTCAGGTTTGCAAAGTCTCCTATGTGCTGAGCCATCTCGCCAGCCTCCAGGTTTCTTTGTTTCATGGTTGTTGCTAATGTGGGAAAAAGAGGGGCTGGGGAGATGGATCACTGAGGAACATATTTACCATGCATGCATTTAGCATGAGGACCTGACTCTGCAACCCACGTAAAATCTAAGCCATGTGGCTAGTGCTTGTAATCACTGGAGAAAACCAGCAAATCTCTGGGGTTAAGGTCAACACCCTTGCCCAATAAACCAGCTACAGTCTCAGTAAGAAACCCCATCTCAAAATTCAAGGTGGACTGCTCCTGAAGAACAGCACCCAAGGTTGACCACTGGCCTTCATGCTCACACAGAGACAGGGACAGGGGGCAGGGCTGGGTGTGGTAGAGCATGCCTGTAATAACAATACCAGCACTCAGGAGACTGAGCAAGGTGGGTTATTGTGAGTTGGAGACAAACCCGGGTCACAAATAGAGACAAGTCTTTTGAGAGGGCAATGTCTTCATTGTATTTGAAGCCCTCTTGGGGTGGGGACATGAGGGATGTTTGTTACTTCGGTCTTGTCTCTTGGTGCCAGCAGTTGTAGCATCTTTTGAGTAAGCCTTAGGAATCCTTGGACTTTTCAAAAGAGCCCTAGCTTGAGGTCAGGGGAGTCACTGTTCACCAGTGGGGACCAGAGAGGCAGGGCTGCTTTCCTAACCTGAAAAGGTGCAAAGGACTCTGTCCACGGAAGAAGTGAGGAGCTTCCGGGACCTGGAGTTTGGGGGATGAGTGAGTGGTTTCCCGGGCTCCACACTTGAGTCCGATCCTTTGGGAGTCTTGTTCTGGTGCATTCTGTGACAAGAAGCCTTGATTTTTCTCTGTTGCTCAGGTCCTGCTGAAAGGGTTTTCTTGTTTTCTTGAGAGACAGTGGGCATGCCAGGGAGTCCTGTGTACACAGAGTAGGGGTGAGACAGGGTGGGCCTCTCTGGTGCAGGGGCCTTCACTGCTCTCCGGGAGTCTGAGGGTTAATCTCCATAGCTCATTGGCAGCTCTGCCTCTGTCCAGGGCATGCTGGGATTTCCTCCCAGCTGTTTTACATCACGAAGATTTGTGTGTTGGGGAAATTCCAGGGCACAGCTGCAATTAATCTGCTGCTGGGTCTCCAGAGCAGAGTGAGGATTGTCTAGGACAGGTCTCCGCCCCGCTGCAGGAAAGCGGGTTCTAACCCCTAGGGAGCATCCTTCAGAGGGACCCTTCCCCAGGCCCAAGGCGAGCGGAAACAGCCCACCTGGCCAACCACTTAGCCCTAGGGGGACTCTGGGAAGGGCTGAGAGCCAAAGTAGCATCCAAAGCAACACTTGTTTTCTTGACATTTCTGATATTTCTTTTGTCTGCCTTACATAGGAAAGGTGGCACTCTGATCAGCATAGCAAAGTACAAGAAACTGCAAACAGGGGTAGCTCAGTAGGGTTCACCTGGAAAACGCAAAAGCACTCTCAGGGAAGAAAATCAATCACTATGCATGCATCTCATGAATGAGTCTAATAGGAGAAGCCACGCGACTGGTTGGTTGGTTTGTTTGTTTTGGTGGATGCTGAGAGATTCAACGACTGTTCCAGTGAGAACAATTAGGACTGGAATCACCCTTCCTTAACTAGGTGAACATATATGCTAGGGCTGGGGAAGTGCCTCGTAGGTAAGACTGCTTACTGCGCAATCCTCAAGACCTGAGTTCAAATCACCAGCACCCATATTAGCAACAACAGTGAAACAAAGAAACCTGGAGGCTGGTGAGATGGCTCAACACATAGAGGACTTTGCAAACCAGAGGAGCTGCCTTTGATCCCCAGAACCCTCAGAAAGGAGGAAGAAGGGAACCAACTCCACAAAGGTGACCTCTTGTCTCCACAGGTGACATACATGCCACTTACACACACATAAATAAAACAATGATAAATACATTTATAGAAGTCTAAGTTGGGTGTGACCTCAGTGCTATGGTGGGCAGAGACCCACAGATCCCTGGGGCTTGCTGGTTGCCAGTATAACTCCTGTGTCGGAAACCTGATTCAAGAGACCAAGACAGAAAATGATAGAACAGGACGCCTGATATCCTCCTCTGGCCTTTACAAATGGGTGTTCACACATGCACACATTTAAACAAGAATGATTTTTATTACATTTATTTTATTTAATGTAGAGGAGTGGTGATTGTCACAGCACACATGTGGAGGTCAGAGGACAACGTTCTGGAGTCTGTTCTCTCCTTCCACCATGTAAGTCCCAGGAATCAAACTCTACTTGTTAGGCTTGGTGGCAAGGACCATTACCTACTGACGAACTTGGTGGCCCCAAACAAAAAGATACATCCTAAACTGTAGCCTCACTGTACTTAACTATAAACCACAATGGCAGAAGGCTAAGTCCCCAACCAGTTTCCAAGGTTCTATGAAAACCAGAACTGTCTATCAGCCCATAGTATGTGTCACAAGAGACAGTACCATTTTGACGCAGTATATTTAAGATTGGTGGCATGGCAGTAGTCTATCTCTGAATACTGAGGAGTCCTTTGGTCATAGACAGCTCCAACAGTTGCATTGATACTTTGCAGACAAAAAGAGCTTTGCCTTTTCAATGGTCATTCCAGGAGAGACGGGTAGCTGGACCAGGCTGTGAGCACATCAGTGCTCACTGATGCCCAGCTGTGATATGCTGGTCAGAAGCTTGAGCCTTAGGCAGCTTGTTGAATGGAGCTTACACAGGTCTTGGCGAAACCTGTTTTAATTTGTCCACACACCATTATTGTGCACAGAGTCTTAGCTCAGCTTAATCCCCACAGACATGCTCCACCCAAGTGCAGTGACCTCCAGGATAATTGTGCGGCTGGCCTCTCACGGGAACCACTGCCAAAAAGAGCTCTCTTGGCACTGAAGAGATGCTGCAGTGTGTTGAAGAGTGGGTACTGTTCTTGCAGAGGACCCGAGTTTAGTTTCGACAACCATAGTTCATGGCTTACACAACCATATGTAATTGTAGCCGGAAAAGATCAACTCACTGACCTACGTGGGCACCCACACACATGTGCACAACACACACAGACGGAATTAACACTAAAAATAAATAAATAAATAAATCTTTTTGAAAAGCAGTTTCCTTCTACTCGGCGTGATCTAGGTGCTCAGAACTCTGGGGATGCCTGCATGTTCGGGTGCTGATGCCTCCTCCTGCCCTAAATTGTGGTCCCACTGCCTGTGCTATAATCCGGAGGCTTTCTAAGTGATCCAGTGAGCCTTAAAATTCTGCTGTCCACGACTCTCTTTAAAACCTTAAAAAAGGAGGCTGGGGACGTGGCTCAGTGGTTAAAACACTTGCCACAGAAGTATGAGAACCAGAGTTCAGATCCCTGTAAACACCATGCCCGTCCGGTGGCCCAGCTGCAATCTCAGTGTCTGGGAGGCAGAGGTGGGATTCAGCAAGGTGGGATTCTGGGTTCAGTTGTGAACCCTACTTCAGTAGAGAAGGTGAAGAGCGACGGAAGACTCCCACTGTTAAGAGAACAAGGCAGAAAGCATGTGCACCCACACGCGTGAGCATGCTACAAATACGCATGTACACCACACACAAGGGACAAAAATTGTTAAAAGGGAACTAACATAGCACTACCTTCCTTTTGGCTCCTCAGGCCTCCAGGAGTGGATAGAGCCGGATGGGGCCTGAGTGACGGACCCACTATCCACATCCACTTGCTCTCAGACATATCTGAAAGAAGCCAGACTTCAGTGGTAGGCAGGGCTTAAGGACTGTTGCCATCTGAGCTTCCCATTCTCGTTAAAATTAGCATGGGGCCTGAGCGTGCTAGCACATGCCTGTGACCCCTGTGTGGGGCATGGAAGCAGAAAGGTCTCTTCCTATTACTGGAAGCGCAAGGAAGGCATCTTGTTAGATGTGTTTGTACAGTTCCTGTTAAGGGCAGGGAAGGGCCTCAGATCCCCTAGATCTGGAGTTACAAGCCGTTTTAAACTGCCATATTGTTGCAGGGAACCAAACCTGGGTCTTCTGCAAGAGCATCTAGCACATGTTCTTAATGGCTCAGACATCTCTTCAATCCTGACTTTGAAACATTTCTAGCTGGGCAGTGGTGGCCCACGCCTTTAATCCCAGCACTTGGGAGGCAGAGGCAGGTGGATTTCTGAGTTTGAGGCCAGCCTGGTCTACAGAGTGAGTTCCAGGACAGCCAGGGCTACCCAGAGAAACCCTGTCTTGAAAAACCAAAACCAAACAAACAAAAGAAAGAAACATTTCTAATTGCCAAGAGAGGTTGGGAGGTTGCTGGCATTTGATGGATAGAAGCCATCAACATGTTGTTTAAGGAAAAAGGCCTTGTTGAAAACTTCAAACATTGTTCCAAACCAAAATTCAGATAGTTTTGGCCTACCCTGATACAATGTAAAGATATCTCTGGGACAGCCAATAAGCACATATGTTTTATGCTGCATAGGGAAGACATCTCATGATAGAGCTGACGATTTAGAGACGATTCTGTTGTTGGGTGATAAATCTAAAACACTTCCCTTTATCATCAGATGTTCTTCCCAGTGATTTAGTGTATTTCTGGGATTTTTGTTTGTTTGTTTGTTTGTTTGTTTTTGTTGTTGTTGTTTTGTTTTTCGAGATAGGGTTTCATTGTACAGCCCAGGCTGTCCTGGAACTCACTCTGTAGACCAGGCCGGCCTCGAACTCAGAAATCCGCCTGCCTCTGCCTCACAAGTGCTGGGATTAAAGGTGTGCACCACCACGGCCCGGCGCTTCCTTTTTTTTTTTTTTTTTTTTTTTTTTTCTCTTAAACAAGGTCCATGTATTACCCAGTAGCTGGATTAAAGACATAGGCCACCACCAGACATGGCTGTTAATTCTAGCCGATGTTTGATACTCACTTGCAAGTACTGGCTACTTCAAGTCACCACCATAGGAGAAAGTTGACGGCCATATTTCCATTCCGTGGGGGCAGGGCAGATAGAAAAGGAATGGGAAGCCTCATCAAAACAAAGGAAGTGTTGGAGGCCGCTACTGTGGAGAGGGTGTCATGATGGACTGTTGGTTCTCACCTTCCACTTGTGGAGGCAAGAGCTTTCTTGTCACTGCTACTGCAGAGTACTGCATGCTAGCTGCCTCTAGAAGCTCCTGGCGATTGTGTCTCCCATCTCGCAGTGCGACTCCTGGAATTATAGAGGCACACTCTCACATCCCAATTTCTGTGGACTTCAGGGTTCTCACTGCCTTTATCTCCTGAGCCATCTCCTTAAACACCCCCCCCCCCACGCACACACTTTTTTTTCAGACAAGATTACGTGTAGCCAGGATCAGCCTATGCATTCATTCTATGCAGCAGGTGGATGACTGAGCATCTGTTCCTTCTGCCTCTACTTCCCCTAAGGTGGGATTGTAGGCATGCATCACTTTCTTCAGTTTATGAATCAAACCCAGGGCCTCATGCATACTGGGAAAGCCCTCTGCTCGCCAAGTTATACCCACAAGCCTTGTGAGTATCTTTCTACGAACTCCACCCCTGTCCTGCCCACGCTGCTCTTCTGCCAGTGGTAACCCTCCCCCCTCCACCACCACCACCGTGAAATCCAAGAGCAGAGCAAAAGATGATTCGAAGGCTTTTTTTTTTTTTTTCAGTCTCTCAAAGTCGTTCTGAGCCTCCACTTCTCAAAGAATTGTATGTAGTTCTCAAAGTAGTCTCAAGACTTCTGCACACGCTGCCTCGCTGGTCGGCTGCCCAGAAGCACCCTGTCAATGTTGACTCTAGGACAACATGCTTGCTTTTGCTCCTGGCAAAGACTAATGGTTTGCTTATGAACATAAGAGCTACCATTTATCAAATATCTCCCATGTGTAAGACAGTGTTCAGTGCCTGGCGTGGCCCGGTTCCTGCTAACAACCTGTAAAGTTAGTCATAATAGCTTGCCCCACAGGTGATAAAACAGACTCCAAATTGTTAAGTCATTTGTCTTGGGTCACAACCTCCATGGGTTGAGTGAGATCTGTACCCTCGGCTGTGCTCAAAGCCCAGGGTCCTCCGCTTCCTCTAGACTCCCTCCTGTCAGGCTGTGCCATACCCGTGTTAAGGAAATGGTTTTCTCTAAAGAGCATGCGTGTGTGAATTTGTATGCACATGGGTATGGAAAAGATTCCTTTTTTTTTTTTTCCTCCAGTGATGCATGGCAGAAGGTGGGGTGCTGGGTGATCGGTCCAAGGTTGAGAGACACTAATGAAAGCCCAGCATCCATCAGTATGAATAGATGTTGGGTGTGGTAACACACACCTATAATTGGAGTACTCCAGGTTTAGAAGCTACAAGATCGCTGAAAATTCGGGGCCCCGCCTGGTTTAAATAAGAAGTTCCAAGTCAACCAAGACTGTGTAACAAGACCCTATCTCAAACAAAGAAACAAAGTGATACCTACCCATGGCACTTGGTTGTGGGGCAGGTGGGAGTTTTGTTGTTGTTGTTGTTGTTGGGTTGTTTGTTTTTAGACAGACCTCATATATATCTTAGATTGGTCTCAAACTTGTTATGTAGCTGAGGGTGACCTTGAACTACTGATCCTCCTACTTCTACCACCCAAGAGCTGGGATTTCAGGCAGGCCACCACCACAACCTATGTATTTGGAGTTGAGGGTTAGACGTAGGGCTTCGTGCATGTTGGCTTAGTACTCCACCCCCCGGACAAGTGTTTTGTCCAGTTCCGTGCTTTACCCATTTGTTTCCACTCCCACCAGTGCATTTCTTGGGGAATGCCATCGGTGATGCCACAGGATATGGAGATGGGCCAGGCAGACCAGATTTGGGAATCTGTTCTCTGATGATCTGCCTTGCTACACATAGGGAGAGTAAAGAAGACTTGAGCCTTGACAACAGGTTCTTTGAAGATGATGGTCACATGGGAGTATATCCATTCCCTACCCACTTAAAACTTTACCTGAGTTGTATAATGTCTTGTTCCTGCCCATGGTGATGGATGGCGGTACTGGAGTGACTATAAATGTATGCTGGGCCATATTAGAACATGTGACAATGGATATGATTGGCCCTGCCCGGGGTCTGTGGGCTTACAGCTGTAGGCCACCCATATAGCTGGTGACCTCCCTGAGAGTCCATCTTGGTGCTTGAGAGAGTTCATCTCACCACGTCATGTTTTCTGTCCCCTGTGCAGTACCTGCAGATGAAATGGCCCCTCCTCGATGTCCCCTCCAGTGCCACAGTCAAGGACACAAGATCACCATCTCCAGCACACTTGGTGAGTCTGTCTTAGCTTCCTGTCTGGACTCCTTTCCCCCTTCCAGAAGCTTCCTGAGTCTGTCTCCTTGGTGGTGTCTTACTTTTCTCGTGGTCGTGCTAAAATATCTGACTTCATGGAGGAAGGGTTTGTTTTGGTTCCCGGTTTGGTGGGACCGGCTGTCTGGTGGGGAAGTCGTGGTTGCAGGACTGTGAGGTGGCTGGTAAAGCTGCAGCCGCCGTCAGGAAGCAGAAAGCCATGGATGCTGGCGATCAGCTCATTTTCTCCTTTTTGTTCAGTATGGGGATCCTGCCCGTTGGATGGTGCCTCCCACATTCAGGGTGAGTCTCCCCCTCCTCAGTTAAATCTTTCTGGAAACACTCCTATAGACACACCTGGAGGGTGTTCGGAGGGTGTTTCCATGGTGATTGTAAATTCAGTCAACTTGACAATGAAGATTAACCCTCACCCACGTGTGGGTGCAGTTAGGGGTAAACAGAGGTTATGTCTTAGACGCCCTCCTCACCTTTCCGTCCACCTCAGCACAAAAGCACACACCACCTGGAATGCTTGATTGAAGGCACATGGCCCTGACCATTAACCCCGGTTCTTCCTGGACACCTGCTTCAAATCCTTCTCCACTTCCTATGAACAAGAGGTCCTTTCTGTCCAGTTGGTGCTCATTCAGAACACCTCGTCTTCTCCCTGTAGCCGCAGGACTGCAGTTAAGGAGGCTCCTCTTCACCAGCTGTTTCTGGGAAGCATCCGTGTAAATGTGGACGATGGCTGCTCGGCACAGCTGTGGCAACACTGGGCTTTTGGAGGAAAGGGGAGACAGGAGCAGTGGGGTCCCAGCAGGGCTCCTCGCCTCATGACAGAGCACTGAAGCACAAAGCATATATAAAAAAAAAAGGATGCTGGAATCTAACCCTCTCCTTCCACCTTCCAGGAAGTAAAGCGAGGCTCGGTGGATGGCTGCCAGGCTATCTGGTGACTATCTTGTTATCGAGGCTCGGAGTCATAGAGGAGCTTCACCTGTCTCAACCTGTCCACTTTATAGACAGGAGATGAGGGCTTCCTCGCCGCCTTAGGGTTCCATGGCGAGTTTTGAAACTTTGTTAGAGTCAAATGTAAAGATCTATGGAAGTAGAGTATATTATAGAAAGCTAACTCCCGAGCTGCGGCCGCTCACCTTCCTCTCCTGCCTCCCTTACTTTACAGCCAATCCCAGACGTATTACTTTCTCACACAGGACATTTTAAGATATACTGATAATCCTTGCTCATTAAAGGGCGGCTGTGAGGGAGAAGATACACAGAGTATAAATAGAGATGCAATGAACTTGTGTGGTTTCCAGCAATCACGGGACTTAGCTCAGAGGGAGGGAGCCCTAGTCTTCTTTGTCTACAACTTGATGTCATGTGCGGCTCCCGGGTGACTGTCACAACCGTCTGGCAGGAGGTAGACAGGAATAACCATGTGGGGCAGAGCCAGCCACCTCACAGGAGTGGACAGGGTAGGCTGTCCCAAGACATGCAAGGTACTACTGGTAGGGTCTGTATCTTGTCACCACAATATTGAGCAATTGTGTCATGGCGTCGGTTCTAATCCCCGAGGTTCTATTTCGGATGGTAAGCATGAGGCACAGGTGCCCTCTAGTGGCTTGAATCAAACACAGGGAAGGATGGTTAGCCCTGATTCAGCTATCTTCTTTACAGCCTACCATCTTTGCTGACCCCCACCCATTCTGTGGCACCCCAGAACCTCTCACAGCAAACCCCAAGATGTCAGGGCTCGCTGCCCTCTCTCCTGTCCAGAAGCTATCTTCTCACAGGTTCCTTTGAAAGGACACAATTTCCCTGTTAAATCTAACATGTATTTCTGAATGTCCCATCCTCCCTGTGAGCATCACCCTATACACGTTCATCAGTATTCCCAACCCAGCTTCCCATGATTCCACTGTCACATCTGCTTCCCTGCCGGGCTCTAACTGCCGTGTTCACTCATCTCCTCACTTTCTAGGCACCATGTAGGTGACAGCTGAGTGGTGAGCTCGCCTACCTCCTTCCCTCCGGGATACTATTGGCTCTTGGCCTTTTCCCTCATGTAAACCGACTGCTCGTGGCTTTCTCTGGGTAACAGAAAAGTATCTGAGATGCCTAAACTCCCAAGAAGCCTCTTGCAGTTGCAGTGTCTGTCATCTAGACACTGCAGATGAATGGTCTGAATATCAGATCCCAGCCCAGCAGGGGAACAGAGAGGCCTTATTTTGTCTGAGCACAGAAAAGCATGAACTGATGGTACATGTTGCTTTACAAGGTAGTGAATCGGATGATTTTCCGGTAAATTCCATATCATCATACTCTGTATTGAAAAGCATAAACAGACCAGAGAGATGATTCTGCAGATAAAGGTGCTTCCATGCCAATGACTTGAGTATAATCCCTAAGACCTACTTGGTAACACACACACACGGGGGGGGGGGGAGATATAGAAAGCAAAAATTTAACCTCTAATGTTTAAAAATAAATAACACCCAAGGGGAAATCATTAATATGAACCTAGACCCCAGAAACTTATCCAACCTCCCAAGAACAGAGAGGGAGGGAGTTGCCTTGAGAAGATGTGCTGGTCGTGGGTGCTGTGGGCACTGCAGCTTCCGATCCTGGCTCTGCTTCCTTCTCTTCTCGCAGCTTCAGGTGAATTACGTCATCTCTCTGCCTCAGTTTCCTCGTCCATTAAATGGGGATTAGAGGACACTGACATCATAGAGTGTACAGAAATGAGCCAGTGTGCAGTAATGAGTTCAGCATTGTGCCCAACACAAAGTAACTCTTCACTAAGGGTTAGCTTTCCAAACCATCACCACACCGTCACTGCCACCACTACTGCCATGGTCGCCATTGTTAAGAAATTAAGAGAAGGGATGAACAATTAACATCGCATTTAATTAGCAGAACTAAGAGGTAATGAGGGCCCGAATTAGGTGCCAAAACAAATGGACAGATTGCGAAGGTAATAGAGATAATGAGCCCATAGAATTTAACATCTTAATCCCCCAAGGATATGATTTAATTGGGCTGGGGCGGGGCCGGTATCTTAGTTTTTTAAGCTCCCCACAGCGACTTTAAGGGGCAGCCAGAGTTGAGAATCATTCCCGTAATTGCAAATCAAAGACAGGAGGCGGGGAGAGTGGTGTTCCCTACATCCCTAACCACTGAACCTCACTCCTTGTCCAAGCCGGAGGGTGTGAGCTGGACCTGAAGTGTCCTAGGACAAGATCACAGAAGTTGGAGCATTGTTTTTTTTTTTTCTTTCTTTTTTTTTCTTTTTCAATTAGAGAAATAAAAACACTCTAGATTATGAAAACTTAGCTTAGATCAGAAGTAAAATATTTGAAGAAGTTTGCCCAGGGAATAGGGCCAATGAAGAAACAGGCTACATACTTGCAGAGATTTGGCGAGTCATGTGGAGTCTGTCAAGGAAGTATTAAGTGAGTTGCAACCCGGCGTGATGGAGGCAGGGCTGGGTGTTATTATTATTTCCATTTATACCTCTTAAAGCAAGCTGGGGGTGAAAAACAGAAAAAACTTGCCTGTGTTACTATGTGGTTTTCCTGGTTTGGTTTGTTATAAAGAATTTATTTTATGTGCACGAGTGTGCTTGCCTGCCTGTCTGCGCACTGTGTGCATGCCTGTTGCCTAAGGAAACCAGAAGAGGGCATCAGAGCCCCTAGAACAGTGGTTCTCAACCCATGGGTAAAAACCCTTGGGGTCAAACGACCTTTATATAAGGGTCACCTAGGACCATCAGAAAACACAGATATTTGCATTACAATTCATAATGGCAGCAAAATTATAGCTGTGAAGTAGCAATGAAAATAATGTTCTGGTGGGGGGTCACCACAGCATGAAGAACTGTATTAAAGGGCCACAGCGTTAGGAAGGTTGAGGACCACTGCCCTAGAACTTGAGTTATAGATGGTTGTGACTCACCATCGGGATACTTGGAACGGCACCCGAGTTTCCTGCCAAAGCAGCCTGTGCTCTTAAACATCTCTCCAGTCCCCTGTGGAACTATCTGTGATATTTGATCACCGTAATCTCACTTCGTGGGGACGATTATGCTGACCCCCCACACTGACCATACCCTGTGGGTCCTCCCTGTCTTTCACCATTTTCTCCCTGGAGTGTGGAGGAAGGGCAGGGGATGTATTTTCATTGTTCACAAGTATTTACCCTTTGTCTTCCATATGCACAAGCAGAATTTGTTAAGTGAGCAGGGAGTGGTCTGTGAGAAAGGTGGACAGCCCATGTATACATCTCCTTACCCCAGGCTCATTTCCCTCTTCTCATTCAGAAATGGTGAATGTAATGTATGAGTCAGGTTTGTGGGCATACGCCTGTAATCCCAGTACTCGGGAGGCTGAGGCTGAGACTTAGAAGTTCAAGCCAACCTGGGCTGTATAACAAGTCTTCAAAAACACAAATAAGCAATTTTTAAAAAAAAAAAAAATATTATGTTCACTATGTCTCTTGAGAAAGTGCCAGAGGGCATAAGGGAAGAGAGCTGGCATATATGTGTTGCTACAGCATGTCACTGGTCTGTCTGTCTGTCTGTCTTGTCTGTCTGTCTGCCCGTTTGTCTGTCTTTACAGGCACTCGCCACCATTGTTGGTTTAGGGGGTCAGAAGATTGCATGTTCAGTTAGTAAAGGTGCCAGCCACCAAGCCTGACAACTCGTGTTCAATCTCCAAAATCCACATGGCAGAGGGACAGAACAGACTCCTGCAAGTTGGCCTCTGACTTCCACACACGTGCAGACACGCAGAAATAAGTAAATAAATAAAACTGTAATAACATTTTTAAAAGAGCAAGACTTTCCTGGAGCATGGGGGGGGGGGGGGAGACTCAGGAGTAAAAAAAAAAAAAAAAGCCTGCAGCCCATGGCCACTTACACTAATATTTTAACAGTGAATACCCTATTTTGTTATTATTCATTGACTCGTCCTCAGAAGCCTATTGGAGAGCTTCTTGCCGAAGGGTGGGTGGCTGAATCAGAGCCTCGATGCTCTCCTTCTAAGGATGTCTCACTGCTGAGAAGGCTGATGCTGCTTACCATGTGAACGCCCTCAGAATCGCTCTCTGGAATTTCCCTCTTAGTATTATGCATTGCAGGGCATATGGTGGTTCACATCTGTAATCCTAGCACTTAGAGAGTAGGGGGAGGATGGCCAAGAAGAGTTTAAGGTTATTCTTATCTACATGGTGAGTCCAAGGACAGCCTGGGCCCTGTCTGTCTGTCTGTCTATCTGCAATCTATCTATCTATCTATCTATGAAATTTGTACCTAGCTATGTGAAGTCCTACTTATAAATAAAAAGTGAATAAATAAAATTTGTGTTACTTCACTATCTCATCAGGACACCTATGTAGACCCAGAAGTCTCTGCAATTCATAATACTGACTATACTTTTTAATTGATATTTTTATTTGAATATAGCTTTAAACTTTCCTACCTGAAACTCCCACAGACTTTTTATCCAGATCTACAAATCTAACAAGCCCCTGTGGTTTTTCCCTCTCTCTCCCTCCGTATATTTTTCTCTTTTCCATTTTTGATTAGTAACTTAGAAACGTAACTTGAACACTGTAGGTTTCTTAAGAACAGAAATGTTTGCTTAAATAACCAAAATAGAGATATCAAAAAAAAAAAAATCAAGACAGGAACAGCAGGGCCTGGGGAGGTAGTTGACTCAGTAGGTAAAAGTATATCGTGTTAGCATGAGGACCTGAGTTCAAATCCCCGGCCCCTACATTAAAAAGGCAGAAGGCTGTGCCCATGTACATGTCCCTGTAACCTCAGGTTACAGCCAGCAGTCTAGCTCAGGCTTCAGTGAGAATAAGTGAGAATAAGGTGATGTCTCAGGGCACCCCTCGTCCTCCTCTGGCCTCAATGCATGCATGGTCATGTGCGTATAATACACAAACAAAAGAAAAGAAAGATTAACATTTCACAGAGTTTTCTAGCACACAGTAATAACGGCTGTGCCGGCCATGTCTTCCGTCTGCACTCCTCTGGGTTTTGTTGGTGTGACTTCAGCTTCCAGTCAGGCCAGGGCCTCAGCCCAACTCTCCTCTCCCTGACTCACATATAACCAGCCATTTCCTTCTTAGGCTTTTCTGTTGTTCTTGTTTTGTTGAATAAATGGCCTCACATAGCTCAGGCTGGCCTCAGACTTGGTATGTTCTCGAGGATTGCCATGAACTTCTGACCCCTCTTCCTCGAATGCTGGGATTACAAGCCTGGGCCACCAGGCTCAGCTTCTTTAGTGGGAGGGATGGAGCCCAGAACTTCATGTGAGTTAGCCCAGCTTCTCATACTGTCTCCTCCTCCTCTCTGGAGCAGGCCCACTGTGTCAATATGGCCCGTGTTAGAGATGTTGGCTTTGGGATTAGCTGCTGCCAGGTGTTTGCATTGTATGTAAGTGCTGCTGTTTTCCCTTGGTCGTTAGTGAGTGCGTTATGGGGAGAGGATTTAAAAGTGTGCATATACCTTCTCATCAAGGATTTACCCACTGGGTTTAGAAGCCAGTCAAGATGTGAGGTGAGGGCCTGCATCATTTCTTCTACTGAGTGGTTTCTCAACCTTACCTTACTAGTGCTGCGGCCACTAGCCATAAAATTATTTTCATTGCTGCTTCATAACTGTGATGTTGCTATTGTTCTGAGTCGTAATGCAAATGTCTCTGGTTTCCGAGGGTCCTAGGCTACTGCAGTGAAAGGAGATTTTTACTCCCAGAGGGGTTTCAACCCACAGATTGATAACCCCCATTCTAGTTTCTTCTGTGATCGTACTTTAGTTTCTCTGAAATTCTTTCACCTTCCACTCTCCAGCCTCATATAGATAGAATCAACAATGTAATAAACCAAATTGGTGCCACAGATAACACGATTACATAAACTGGTGATGGCGGCCTTTACCTCAGCAGGTAAAGGTACTTGTCGCCAGGTCCGGTGACCTAATTTTGCCCTCAGAACCCATATGATGGAAGGACTTTAATAAGGACTGAATAATCTACTTAAGCAAATTGTCTTCTGACCTCCACATCCATACCAAGGCATGTGCACGTGCTTCACACACACACACACACACACACACACACACACACACAGGTTTTATGATTTTGTTGTTGTTGATTTGTTTTGAGACAGGATCTCACTCAGTAGCCCAGAGATCTATCATGCCAGCTAAAACGGACTTTGATCAAAAATGTTGAGATCAAAAATGTTTGATCAAAAATGGTGATCAAAAAACAACACTCAGTTCTGTTAAACTGAGTGAAATAAGATATATTCTCACAACAGTTTGGATTGCAAGGGGTTTTAAATGTTCTCCTTTGCTAGGCCTGGTCACAGTGGCCTGTCACCAAGAGAGGAGTGCCAAGAGTTTGAAACCAGTCTGGACACACAGGACAGAATAGTAGTACCAACTGCAAAAAGATAAAGTATCCCTCAGTTCCCTCTGTTGTCCCTACTAAGAACGGGGAGGCGGGACCTCTGATTAGGAAGGACTTAGCCAAAGAATTATAGTTAAAGTCCAACTTGCAAAGTCTTCAAGATAGACCATTGCACAAAAGGATGACCCAAAGGCACATTCCAAGTCCCAGAGCAATTTCTCTCCCGCTGACCTGCAGGCTCTTGCCTTATCTTTACATCTTCCCTGGTCTGCAGCATGCTCCTTGCTGCGTCTTGGTCTGCAGCATGCTCCTTGCTGCGTCTTGGTCTGCAGCATGCTCCTTGCTGCGTCTTGGTCTGCAGCATGCTCCTTGCTGCGTCTTGGTCTGCAGCATGCTCCTTGCTGCGTCTTAGGGGTTGCAATGGTCCATTTTGGATTCTGGCATTGTGCTGTGATTTAGAGACATAGTCTCCTTCTATAACCCAGATCGGCCTCAACTTCATTTCTTTTTAATTTTTTTAAAATTACTTTGTGTGTGTGTGTGTAGCACATGTGTAGTACTCAAAGGACAACTCATGGAAGTCAGTTCTCTCCTTCCATCACGTGTGTCCTAGGATTCAAAATCCTTTGCCTGTTGAGTTAGCCCACTGCCCTAACTCGGCTTCTTAATCCTTAGGCAGCTGGGGTCACAGGTGTGAGCCATCATGCTGAGCTCATTTGGAGTGTCTGTGCCCGAGGCAACAGAGCTGGAGCCCAGGCCTCTCCCCGTGTTTTGCTCCTGTGGGAGACTTCACTTCTTCCTTCTCTTGCCCATTCATGGCCTCTGTTAGTTCCCCAGACGTGCGACTATACTGCCCACCTCGCTGCTGCTGTGTTCCTAGGCCAGAACCCCGCCCCTCACTTCACGCCTAACTTGCTCTGCCTTCAGTTATTATGAAGTTCTCTTCTTTCTTTTTGGTTTGTTGTTGTTGTTGTTTGATTTTGTTTTGTTTTGTAAGACAGGCTTTCCCTCTGTACTCCCAGTGGTGCTGGGACTCACTCCGTAGACCAGGCTGGTCTCAGAGATCCACCTGGGATTAAAGGTATGTGCCATCAGCCCTGGCCTGGTTTGCTTTGTTATATACATTTAACTATTGCCGGCCAAGGAGCAGCGCATGCCTTGTGATGCCTCGTGGTATGTTTGTGGAGATCAGAGGACAACTTCTAGCAGTCATTTTGTTCTTCCACCTTGTGAATTCCTGTGATTAAACTCATGTTGTCATGCTTGGTGACATGAACCTTTCCCAGCTGCGCCATCTCACAGTCCCTCTTGTCCAAATTTTAATTAACTTCTTCTTTGCCTTGGCTCTTGTTGCGTATAAATCCTTTTCCCTTATTGTCTGCACCAGCTGGCTCCTTCCAGAACTTTTTTTTTTTTTTTCCCGCTAAAGTTAAGATAGACTTGGACGTGATTAGAAAAAAGGGGCCAGAAATTGGTGAGGAATCCAGAAACTGGCATCCGGGGAAAGTAAGAGACCGCAGAGCACAGTAGCTTCTGACACTGGATGTCAAGTTCTCAGAAGTAAAGACGACACTCAAGAAAAGAGCCAGGGCTGGAGAGAGGGGCTGGCAGTCAAAAGCTCGATGCTCTTGCACAGGAGCCAGGTCTGGCTCACAGCACCTCCACATGCTTACAGCCATCCTACTTCCAGGCCAGGGAATCTGATGCTCAATGCCCTCCTCCCTGACCTCTGAGGGCATCAGACTTTAAAGTAGGCTCACACATAGTACACAGTCAGACACACAGGCAAACCCTGATACACATAAAATAAATAAATCTAAAACAATTCATTTATAAAAGAAAAATAAAGGCAGGCATTAATCCCAGGACTAGAGAGGTAAGAGGCAGATAGATACTGGCGAGGAGAGAGGAGGAAAGGAGAGGAGGGGAGAAGAGGAGAAAAGAGGAGAGGAGAGGAGAAGAGAGGAGAAGAGAGGAGAAGAGAGGAGAGGAGAAGAGAGGAGAGGAGAAAAGAGGAGAGGAGAGGAGAGGAGAGGAGAGAGGGAGATAGAGAGGGAAAAGGGGGGAGAGAGTGACAGTGAGAGGCAAATATGCATAATTAAAAAGAGCTATCTCAGGAATGTACTTAAGGAAGAGTTTTGTGGTTATCTGTGATGGGGCTGCTCTCTGTCTTAAAGCTTTAAATAGTAAATTACCAAAATAAAACACAAACAGGTAGTGGTCAGTAGGGCCTACTCACTGTCATGAATACATTTACTTTTTTTTTTTTTTTTTTTTTTAGGTTTTTCGACACAGGGTTTCTCTGTGTAGCCCTGGTTGACCTGGATTGACCTGGTTGACCTCTATAGACCAGGCTGGCCTTGAACTCAGAAATCTGTCTGCCTCTGCCTCCCAAGTGCTGGGATTAAAGGCGTGCGCCACCACTGTCCGGCACATTTACTCTTAAAACCCATGCATAGGGCAGAGTAAACTGGCTCTGTGGTTAAAGATGCTTACCTGTAAGCCCAATGATCTGAGATTCTAGCCCTGAAAGCCACATGATAGAAGGAGAGAACCCATTCTCACGGATTGTCCCCTGATCTCCACAAGCACACCCTGGCATGTGTGTGCATGCATCTACGAATGCATCAACACACACACAAATAAATGTTTAAACGTTTTAAAATTAGGAAAGAATAGCCCATCCTGGTACCGCACACCTTTAATCTCCTCCCATGAGAGGCAGAGGCAAGAGGATCTATGACTTTGAAGCCAGCCTGGTCTACAAAGTGAGTTCCCACACAGCCAGGTCTACACAGAGTAACCCTGTCTTGAAAACCCAAGTAAACAAACAAACTAATAAGAAATGAATCTTTGCCATGTGGAATAGGAGATCTGCTGCAAGAAAATCGGAGCTTGGAATCGTCTTATGATTGACACATTGCTTATGTGTTGGCCCTTCGTCTCGTAGACATCTCACCTTAGCTAAGCCCAGCTTAGTGCCCATTCAGATCTTAGGGACACACTTAGGAAATACACAAGTAGCTTGGGGAATATTCCTCCAACAAACCTGAGGTCAAAGGGCAAGAGACATGGTAAAGCTGGTAATTTTCTTTTTCCTGGGTTGGATGACAGAAGAAATGGAGTGACCTCTGGCTTAGCTGATCTGGGACAGATGGAAGAGTCAGAGGGTGGCAGAGTGCCGCCATGGAGCCTCGGTCCTCCGAGATCTCCTCCCAGCCCCACAGTTTACCAGCTCTGGCACCAATACCTGGAGGAACGACCTCTGCTGGAGCTTCTGCCTGACTGCTACCTAAGAAACTGATGTCACTGCAAACATTTCTGATTTCCATTCTCCCCTGGAGCCCTGCCATTCTCTATCAGCTAACAGATCATGGATGACTGACAGAAACTTGTGTTCTGAATAGTGTTAGTTGTCTACTGAAATGTTGGGTGACTTCCTGAGCAGCCACTGTCAAGTCCATGACTCCATCACGAGTGACGGCAAAGGGGAAGGTTCTACTCTCCTGAGCCATAAATCCCATGCAGCTGACCTCTGATCAGGTGAAGAAAAAAAGCAGGGGGCTGGAGAGATGGCTCCAGGCTTAAGAGCACTGGCTGCTCCTTCTGAGTTCAATTCTCAGCAGCCACACGGTGGCTCACAACCATCCAGAATGAAATCTGATTCACTCTTCTGGTGAGCACGAGAACAGACTAACCCTATATATGAAATAAATAAATCTATAAAAGAAAGAGAATAACAGCAGAGACAGGGACTCCCTCATGGGGAGCCCTTGGGGGTTACCTTTACATTGGGCTTAAAATACACCCCAGGGACCCCTTTGCTTTCCTAAGAGCTGCGGGTTTGAAGAGCTTCAAACTCGGAAAAGACTGAAGCAGGCTGTGGTGGGCATAGACCAGCCTACAGTACACAGCTAAAGCCAGCCTCAGAAAGGTGACAAAGAGGGCCTAAGGAGATGGTTCGGCAGATAAAGTGAGGGGATCAGAACTCATGTAAAACCCAGGCAGGTGTGGCAGCCCCGTGTATACAGGCTTAGCAGATTATAAAAACAGGAATCTCTAGGGCAAGGAGTTGAGCCAAAATCAGCAAGCTCTGGGTTCAGCAAAAGACCCCAGTAAGTCTAGAGATGAGCGTGACCTTGGGCCGCCCTCTGTGTACACATACACACAAAACTTTAAAATGGATGGGGAAGAGGAGTTGACAAGGTTCCTGGGCCGAGAAGGTGCTTGACCTGTGTAGCTTGCTGGAAGGCTTTGTCTGTTTCAGACAGTGCATTCCTTCCTGAGGCAAGCCCCTGTGGCTTCTAAGTCTAATACTGAGGTTGTCCACTGAGGCTGTGCATTCCTGACCCGTGGCCTCAGCTTATGCTGTGGTCATCAAGCTGCTGGGGACAGCTGGAGAGAGAAGTGGGTGACAACAAAGTGGGAGGTAGCCTCCTAAAAGAACAGGCCAGCCTCTAGGACAACTCTCCCTCAGCAACATTCACTTCCTGGCCAGCCCCTTGCAGTTCATTTTCTGGACAATGATGCCCCCTAGTGGTACATAATAACTCACAGGTCTTTTAGATTTATACCTAGATTTGCAAATTGAACACGCTTTATGTGTTCCTTGACTCAACAGTAGGCAGGCAACTGAGACTTTTTACTTTATTTGGGAACCGGGAGGTAGGCTCCCGCAGTCCAGGCTGGCTTTTACTATGTAACAAAGAATGACCTTTGGCCTCTGATCTTTCTACTTCCTGAGTGCAAGCGCCTGGATTACAGGTTTATGCCACTACACCCAGTTTACACGGAGCTGGGAATCAAACATGGGGCCTCAAGCATGCTAGACAACTGAGCTACACACCCCAGCCTAAGACTTCGCACTATAAAATGACGAAACGATACAAATAAAATATAAATTAAAAACTGAGGCGTGCAGACTGGAGCGGATGATCGTGGGTTTGAAACTAGCCTGGTTTATGTAATGAGATGATGTCAAATATAAACAAATGAATAGGAAGCTGATGGCAGGGGCTGGCTTAGATGTGTGATTATGGTAGCAGTCAGTCTTAGAATCATAGTTTATGCATTTTATCAGTTGAGATGATTTTGTGCCATTCTCTCTTTTTTTCATTATATTTCTTTGTGTGTGTGTGTGTGTGTGTGTGTGTGCGCGCGCGCGCATACTTGACCCGTGCTGTTCTTGTGGAGGTCAGAGGATCTACCATGTGGGATCTAGGAATAGAACTCAGGTTATCAGGCATTCATCTTGACCCCACTGAACGTTCTCTGTAACTCAATGGCCCTATAAGGTTTACAGTGCCAAAGGTCACCCTTTGACAGGCTGTCCTCACAGACCCACATACATCGTTTGGACATACTCACTGGGTTTCTAGAAATCTGATGTCAGAGTTAGTTATTGCTGGTGCTCTCTGTTGTGTTGTACATTCACGGATGCAGGCGCGGTGGCACACGCCTTTAATCCCAGCATTTGGGAGACAGAAAGGCTAATCTGTGAGTTTGAGAACCAACAGAGGGAGTTCCAGGACAACCAGGGCTACACAAAGAAATCCTGTCTAAAAAAACAAAACATTTTTTAAAAGTGAAGACAGTATTCAAGTCTTAACATTCCTTATGCTGCTACTTCTCACAAGGACAGAGGAATAGGAAGTTACTCAGTTTGAGGCCCTTTTGCACCATCAAGGCCAGCAGCACACCTCATAATCAGGATGGGCTTTCCTCCTCTCGTCTCTGCTCTGCCCACTTCACCTGCTGTAAGACTTGTGAGCTCAGGAAGCCTCAGGGGCTGCAGGAAGTAACTGAGAGGTCAAAGTCCTCCTTGTCTGTAAAGTCCGAACTTGGGCACATAAACCTGAAAGCTCCTGTCTCCAGGAAAGCAGCCCTCCCGCTTCCACAGAGACCACCTAGCCCATCAGAACTGCACGGCCCGCGAGCACCCCACTATACCCACAAAGGGGGACAGTATGGGAGTTAGAAAGGGGGTTAGAGGCCCTCTCTCGTCCTCTCCTCGTTTCCTTCTCTCTAGGCCAGTTGTGAGGGCTGGAGACGGTGTTCCACAGAAAGGAGCCAGCACGCATCCCACCAGTGAGTGGCAGCTGGTTGTACGCACCATCTTCCTGGCTTCTGTGCCTAGTCCATTTCCTCTCTCTCTTGCAGTCCAACAAAGTTCCTGTTGTTCAGCACCCTCATCACATGCACCCGCTGACACCTCTCATCACCTACAGCAACGACCACTTCTCCCCTGCATCCCCTCCCACGCATCTGTCCCCAGAGATCGACCCAAAGACAGGTGAGTGGCCCCTGCTACAGGCTGTGCTCCCAAAGGGTGGGAGATTTTCCTATAGGGTAGGGGTACAGAACTTGGATGAATAAGGTCTGGGTTCAGATCTTACCACAATTCTTAAAAGGTTGATTGCCTTGCCAGTTTGCTCTCTAGTTTTGTTTCTGTTGTTTTTGTTTGGTTTGCTATTGTTTACTTGTTTGATTCCTTGGTTGGTTGGTTGGTTGGTTGGTGGGTTGGTGGGTTGGTGGGTTGATGTTTAACCCATGCCTCCTGTGTCTCCACACCAAAAGGCCATAGTAAGGATCAAAAGTAATGAAACAAGTTAAGTACAGAGCCTGGAACCCCACTGTAAATTCGGAGTGTTGTCTAGTTACCAGAGGATGGGCCTCTATAACCAGAATGTGTGCCCACTACACCACATATTTCAAATAGAGCCTTCTGGACAGACTTTAAAATGACTTTAAAAGAGTGGGGACAGAACTGGCTTTAGTTGTGGTTGGTGATAATTAACTGCCCACCACACCTGTCCGTACCTGGAAGCCAAGGTCTTCGTAACATTCCTACGGAGTCACTGTAACACTAAGAATTTTCAGAGCCCTTGTTTAGAGAAATAATGATGATTTTGGGATGGGGGGGGGGATGAATATAGAGGGAAAACCCAGAGTTTAGAGGCAGGGTGGTTTATTGACAGAGTAAGTTTATTGTACTGGGAATGAAGCTGTTTTTCTAGAAAGTTAAATAAATGAGGAGTTAGGATAATTTTTGCTCTCTGTTGGGTATTTCCTGGACTTTGTATGAATCCCTGTCAACAAAAGAAAGTTACATCCACAGAGATGGCTTCTGGGTAGCTAGAGAGACAGTATCTGGGTGCCCTTGGGTGCCCTTGAGGTGACCGCCCAGACCTGCTAGAAGGTGAAAGGGGTAGAGATGAGGAGAGACAAGGGCTTCCCAGGGTGTGGTTCCCCTGGGCATGCAGGGCAAGCAGCTCCTGTTGGGTGTTACTAAGGTTATGAAGGTTGGGTTCGGGAAGTGTTTGACATATCTCTCTTTGGAAGCAGGAATCCCCCGGCCCCCTCACCCATCTGAGCTGTCACCGTATTACCCACTGTCTCCAGGAGCTGTCGGGCAAATCCCCCATCCCCTCGGCTGGCTCGTCCCACAGTAAGGAAACCCAAAGCCTGTCTTATCCTCAGTCCTTCCTCCGCTGTGCTCTGCCTTTCTGGACTCCAGGATTTAAACATCCTCACTCCCACCTTCAGCTTTCCCCCAACTCCTCTGTCTTCCTGAGGATTTCTTATCATTTCTCTCCAGCCCCTCAGCCTTGGTTGACCAGATCACCCTCCTCTTTCCTCATCCTCACAGGCAAGGACAGCCCATGTACTCACTCCCTCCTGGTGGTTTCCGACATCCTTACCCTGCCCTCGCCATGAATGCTTCAATGTCCAGGTGAGTCGTAGGGCTGGGGCTGCCAACATGATGTCATAGTCCAGGGATATTAGTGACTGCCACTTCTGGCCATAAACCAGTCTGTCACCTATAGGTTAGTGAGCAAGGGGTTCCTTGATCCTTACTTCTCTTTGATGAGGGGTTACCTCTTACCCCATACTCCTCATACCACAACCCCATGGACCCACCACACACACTCACACATAGCTAAAACCTCAGAACCATGCCTGTTACCCTCCTTCCACATCTCTACACACCAGACTCTGTGGAACAGAGTCATTTTGAACATGACACACTGAAGCCAGAGACTAGGTGGAAATGTGTATCTTCCGTGGTAATGCCAGGAAAGGAAACAGTGTACAGGGATTTCTCACAGGGGTGGCTCTACCTGACAGTGGAGCCACCAATGACAGACGACCTGTAGTCCTGATGTAGCCCATGCATGCCTTCTGACTTCATGCCTTCTTTATTCCGCCTGCATCCCGCACCAGGCCTGGGTACCTTGTGTGTGTTAGGGGAAGGGATAGTGTCATTTGGTCTCCCCCAAAACTGACCCCCTAATTCTGCAGGTGACAACCATCTCGGTGGCTCACAGCCCTCTCGCTCCCTCTTCTCATTTGTTTCTACTTGTTATGCAGCCTGGTCTCCAGTCGGTTCTCCCCACACATGGTGGCTCCTGCCCATCCTGGTCTGCCCAACTCAGGAATCCCCCACCCTGCCATCGTCTCCCCGATTGTGAAGCAGGAGCCAGCGCCCCCCAGCCTGAGCCCTGCCGTGAGTGCGTAAGTAAGATCCATCTGGGTGGAGGGGTGTCGGCAGCTGGCCGCTCGGCACAGCATGTGCCGTATGGTTTTCTCTCCTGCTGTCGGCTTGCAGGACAAGCCCTGGCTTCTCCCATGGAGGCTGCTCTCTTGGATTTTCTACGGTCCTTTCTTTAAGACCTAGTGCATCCTCATAGTCAGGTTCTTGTGGCTGCGAGGAGCTAAGAAAGCTTTTGGCTTCCCTCCCTACCCCGTCATCCCAATAAAATGTGAGGCCAGGATGGGAGAAAGTAATTCTCTCAAGGACTCATGACAGCTGGTGCCAGAGTAGAGACCCTGGCATTCTCTGCTGGAAAGATAGCACAAGAGCCCACACCACTAGCACCAGGGCTGAGGGGAGCTTTTTCCTCAGCTCAGAGGGCCGTGCTCTGCCTTCCTTCTCTTCTCTCTCCTCTTTTCTTCTCTTCCCCTTCCTCCCTCTATTCCCTCCTGTCCTCCCCACCTCTCTCTGCCCAGATCCTGACAGCAGTCACACATGGCCCCCCAGTCAAGCCTCTCCTCCCAGAGGCGTTGGTCAGCTGCCTCGGTGAAGGCAGGCAGGAGGGAAGCTGAATGGTGGTGATATCTAACCTATAGCCACGTGCCTCCCCAGGAAATCCCCGGTTACCGTGAAAAAGGAAGAGGAGAAGAAGCCTCACGTGAAAAAGCCTCTGAATGCCTTCATGTTGTATATGAAGGAGATGAGGGCCAAGGTGGTGGCCGAGTGTACCCTGAAGGAAAGTGCAGCCATTAACCAAATCCTGGGAAGAAAGGTAATGCCTGCTCCTGTCACCGCTTCCTGGCAGCAGGCTTCAGTGTCCCCTCCGACCCTGATTGCTCTGTGTCTTCACCCTCTCTTCCTTAGTGGCACAACCTGTCAAGAGAAGAACAGGCCAAATACTATGAGCTCGCCCGGAAAGAACGGCAGCTTCATGCACAGCTCTACCCAACCTGGTCAGCCCGGGACAACTATGTAAGTGTTCACGCTGTGCATGTGGGAACACAGACCTTGGGAGCTGTTGAGGCCCACACTCTGCCTCAACACTTTGCCTCAACGCTTTGGGGGCTAAGTGCTCTGGTCAAGAGAGAGAATGGGGCTCTTGGGGCAAGTGACTCGAAGAATGGAGACAAGACAGAGTGTGATTCAGTCTCTTCTATTTTCTCATGTCTCCCTCAAGTCTCTCTTATTGAAGGGAATTCTGAGGTATTTATATACACAAGCAGGAGAACACAGGTGAAAACACTTTACCACGTGCACCATACAGCTGAGGTCACTAAACAGCAAAACAAGCTATGTGGGATAAACAATATATTTATCAGAGTGTGCTTCAGCTGTTATAGGCTTTTGACAACCAAGTCTTTCATCAGGGTATATGGTTCCAGATGGCTGCAAAGTTGATCTAGCCGCTTTCTACTAAAGTCAGCTCCCAACAGGGAGCGGCATCTTCAGGATGCAGAGGAGAGAGAGCAAGCTACTTGGGCTTGATTCTAGAGGAGGAGGCTTGTTTTCTATAAATAAGAAAGCCAAGTTTGAATTTTTGGGGACTGTGTCTAGAAACTCTGTGAGACTTATTGGATTTTTGTATATATTCTTTTATTCTCTCTTTTCTTTTTCTTTCTTTTTTTTTTAATTTGGTGAGAGGGTTTGTAGTAGCTGCATCAAATTTTCGGAGGGTGCTGGGACTGCTCAGAAAAGATCAACAACCAGGCCAGGGTGATGGCTCAGTAGGCTTGGCAAGATGTCAAGTGTTAATCCTCAACACCTACATGTAGAACTGGGGCATGGTGGTGTGTACCTAGACTCTCAGCCCTGGACAGAACAATCCCTTGGGGTTCACTAGCCAGCCAGCCAGCCTAGCCTGTTTGGTAAGTTCCAGGCCCATGAAGAGACCATGTCTCCAAAAAAGGTGGACAGTGCCTGAGGAATGACATCCAGGGTTGTCCCCTGGTCCCCACGTGCATTGCATGTATTCGCATGCTTGTGTGTGTTGCTTGTGTGTGTGTACACACACACACACACACACACAATGTGCACATTCATGCACACACACATTGTGAGTAGGAGGGACAGACCTTTTAAAAATAACTTCTAGGGAGTAAAGGATGCAAGAGACAGACTAGCTTGAAGGCCATCAGGATCAAGAAGTTTGGTTGCCCTACCAGAGGGACTTTATGAAGAATCAGGGCAGAGTTGCTTTTGCTTCTCTCCCAGGCCAGTTCTCTAGCACCTCGGACCCAGGAGCAATCAGGAGAGGGACTACCATCTGTGTTCTGAGGTAGTCTGGGGTTCTCTTGACAAGCCAGTATTATTCTGTCCCTATTCATCAGTCCCATGGCCATGTTTTTCAGGGTAAGAAGAAGAAGAGGAAGAGAGAAAAGCAGCTGTCACAGACACAGTCTCAGCAGCAAATCCAAGAGGCAGAGGGTGAGTCCTGGGAGCCCCTCGCTTCCTTTCCCACTGTCCCAGACACTCTTGCTTATGTTACCTGAGTCTCTGAAGACTTGGTGTTCTTGAGCAACCACAGCAGGATGGCAGCACTTTCTTTCAGAGAAGGCTAAGTAAGAGGCCGAGAACACTTGGGTTTATCCCCAGCACCCTCATATAAAGCTTTGAAGAGTTTGGAGGATTTCTCAGTTCCCCTCTTTAAGACAGCAAGTATTTTAAAGGGGATGGGGGAACAATCTTCAAAGCTCAGGCATGTCTCAGTGCAGCTGAATTGCCCCTTTAGGGTTATGTCCTAAAATCGATACATAAGGTAAAACAGGGCCTAGCTGGAATTATCTCTGAAGTTCCCTTCCAAACGTGGCATACTAGAGATAGACATATCACCAGGATTAGTTACTTTCTTGTTGCCTTGACAAAGTACCTGACAAAAGGTGACCTAAGGAAGCATTTGTTTTATCTCGAAGCTTAGAGCACGTCGTCCATTATGGTGGGAAGGCATGGCAGCTGACCACAGTGTGTTCTTGGCCAGCAGACAGAGAGATGAATGTTTCCTTACCCGAGTTTCCCCTGTCCATTTAGTCTAGGGACTCGGTCTATATTCAGGCTGGATCCTCCCTGCTCTGTTAAAACTTTATGAAACCATTTTATGGTCATGCTCAGAGGTGTGTTTCCATGGTGACTGACCATCACACCACTTATCAGTGAGTTTGGTAGAATAAGGTTTTCCTTGGTTGGACACCAGAAGAATATTGTCCGTAAACAGTAAAGATTCAGCTCAGCTATTAAGGGGTTTAGGAAGAGACGATGAGGTGGTGGGCTCTGAACTTTGCTCTCTGATCGGATTCTGAGTGGGTCTTGGTCACTGTGGGCATTTGGTCTTTGAATTGTGCCTTCTCTGGGCACTGGGTGTTCTTAAGTGTGGTTTTCTAATCTCTGGATCTTTGAAAAGCCTGGAGATACAGCTCGGTTGGTGGGATGCTTGCCTAAGCATGCAGAAAGCCCTGAGCCTGATACCCAGCACCACATAAAACGGCGGTACTGTGTGAGGCCTGACTGGGACACACAAGAGCCGGTCTCAAACATAAAATAAATCAAGCACTGGCAATAACATAGTGGGTAAAGTCTGTGCAAGCATAAGGACTTTCATTCAGATGCCCAGCACCCATGTAAAAGCCACACGGCAACCTGTTCGTCATTAATCTACTAAAAACAACAGGCTTTATATCCAGTGAGAGAATCTGTCTCAAAACATAAGGGGGAGAGTCTGGAAAATTGGCTCGGCAGTTAAAAGTACTTGCACACACCCATTTGTAACTCCAGTTACAGGGGATCTAATGCCCTCTTCTTACCACCACACGTACCAGGCATGCATCTTGTACACGGACATACATATATGTAGGCAAAATACCCATACACATAAAACATTTTTTTAAGTAAGGGGTAAAGCAATAGAAGGCACCCAGACTTAACCTCTGCCCTACACACACAGACACAACACCACCACCATTTAATTTTTTTCCAAATATTTTTTTTATAACATTTCCAATGTGCAGTCACACCTGAATATCCTTTGGGTTGGTTTCAAGGCCCCACCATACTACACTTCTCAAATAGCTGAACTCCAGGTGCTTAAGCCCCTCGAGTGAGTGGCCTTATATCTGCATAAAGCTTATGCATATCGTCCATCTCTCCTATACCAACTCTAGATGCCGTATAATCCCCCTCACAATGAATGTTGTAGAAATAGCCATTAGGTTCTGTTTGCTTGGCGAAAAACAGCAAAGAAAATAAATGCATGTGTTTAATACCAACTAGGTGTTTTCCCTGGATATTTCTCATGGGCTCTGGATTGCATCCACAGACCGAGCCACAAATCCGCGAGGCTATGTTCCTGTGTCTGAGCTGCTGCTGTTCCTTTGCCCCGCCCACTGCTAACAGCCAATCCTATTTCCTTGTGTTTGTACCCTTAGGTGCTCTGGCCTCTAAGAGCAAGAAGCCATGCATTCAGTACCTGCCCCCTGAGAAGTCTTGTGATAGCCCTGCATCTTCCCATGGCAGCACGCTGGACTCCCCTGCGACTCCCTCCGCAGCCTTGGCATCACCAGCGGCCCCTGCGGCTACCCACTCCGAGCAAGCCCAGCCCCTGTCACTCACCACCAAACCGGAGACCCGGGCCCAGCTGGCTCTCCACTCAGCTGCCTTCCTGTCAGCTAAGGCGGCTGCCAGCAACTCCAGCCAGATGGCCAGCCAGCCCCCACTCCTGTCCAGGCCCTTACCCTTGAGCTCTATGCCCGCCGCTCTGCTGACCTCTCCCCCTTCTTTCCCAGCCACGCTCCATGCCCACCAGGCCCTCCCCGTGCTACAGGCCCAGCCTCTTTCCCTGGTCACCAAGTCTGCCCACTAAGCTGCCCCGGTTCTCTGCAGGCTGTCTCGGGACCCCAAGTGGTAATGATTCAGAAGAGAGGAAGGGGGAAGCACACAAAGGAAACATTATTGGTCAATATTTGACCACTCTGGACTGTTCTGTAAAGTGACTGGTAACAGCCGTGCTTTACCAGTGTAGATGTAACCAGTAGCTGATCTTCAGGCGTGTTTTTTTGTTTTTGTTTTTTTGTTTTTTTTTTTAAAGGAGAAAACAAAAAACAAAACCTGCCCCTCCCCCCAAAAAATCTTCACAAGAAAGCACTGAAAAGCAGTGTGTTGCTCTCTCCCCTTGCGCTGTGGTGGGTATACCTGGGCAGGAGGTACCGCTCTACCTCTTCTCTTCCTGACTCTCTGCCCTCCTTTTCGTCGTCGCTGGCAGCCCCCACCTGCCCTAGCTTCCCCACTGTGTCTGCAACATGACCTGGCCTGGAGTTCTAGCCGGCACCCTTTTCTCCAGGTCAGTCCTGTTCCCTCGCCTAAGTTTTTGTCATGTGTTCAACTCCATGCCCCTTTGTCCTCTGCCCAGTGTAAGGCCGTGACCATGTGTGATCATGGCTTCCCGCCAGCATCCCCCTCTCCCTCTGCAGGCCTCAACGGCCTGGCCTCCAGTTTGGGGTGGGGAAAGAGGTCCTTCTGAAATGGTCCCCCCCAACCCCTGCATTTAAAGGGACTCAAGGTGCCTACCACTGCCTTCAAGACGTCTGTGTTCCTCTCCTCTGCCTAGTCAAGTTTTCTTTCCTGCCTTGCAGTCTCAGAGTGGCAGGCAGGCCCCAGTCCCCACTGTCTGGCTCCTGTCACCTCTGTCTGTGCTAGTACAATCTGCAGAAGCTCCAAGACCCTCTGCCCCTTCCCCCACTACCACCTCACAAGCTTTTTCTGTGTGTATTTCATTTTGTTTTTATGGTTTTTGGAACAATTTAAACTCCCAGTTTATTTTCACAAGAGAAAATAAAATTACAGTTGCAAGACCGTTTCTGGATGTTTCTTTAGACCTGTTGAATCAAGCCACCACCTTCCTGCCAAGCCCTGGGTTAAATTTTGGCAGGCTACTTATAGAGTCATATAAAGCTTACCAACTGAACGTGGAGAAAGCCAAGCCCCTTCTAATCCCACCCCCACCACGGGTGTTTTATTTTCCTTTATGTGTATGAGCAGCTTGCTCGTATGTATGTATGTATATATGTATTGATGTATATATGTATTGATGTATGTATGTATTGATGTATGTATGTATGTATTGATGTATGTATGTATGTATGTATGTATTGATGTATATATGTATTGATGTATGTATGTATTGATGTATGTATGTATGTATGTATTGATGTATGTATGTATTGATGTATGTATGTATGTATGTATTGATGTATGTATGTATGTATGTATGTATGTGTACCATGTGTGTGCCTGGCACCAAGGTCGGGCTTTGAATTACCCTGGAACCACAGTTATAGAAGATTACAAACTACTCTGTGAGTGTTGGGAACTGAACTTAGGTCCTTTGCAAAAACAAATGCTCTTACCCACGGAGTCATCTCTCTAACCTCGAACTTCCAATCTTAAAGATACATATCCCAACTGATGTTGATCACTGAAGCTCCAAAGTGTGAATCTTTTCTAATATAATAACTTTGCGATTGATTTAAAGAGATTTCTTTTGTTGTTGTTGTTTTGGTTTTTTTTGTTTGTTTGTTTTTGTTTTTCGAGACAGGGTTTCTCTGTGTAGTCCTGGCTGTCCCGGAACTCACTCTGTAGACCAGGCTGGCCTCGAACTCAGAAATCCGCCTGCCTCTGCCTCCCAAGTGCTGCGCCACCACCACCCGGCTTAAAGAGATTTCTAATGTGGAAGTATTCTGTTTCTGATTCTGACACCCTTTTACTAGGATTGCAAAGGAGCATGGTTTCTGGCCTCGTGGCTGGTGTTATTCATAATGGCTTTCTTGAGATATAATTTAGTAATTTAGACTTACATTCTGCCCATACCAAATACTGAGCAGGTCTGGGGGCATATCTCAACGGCCTGTCTGTAAGAGGCCTCGAGTTTCATCCCAACACTACCAATTTAAAATGATACGTTATTATTGCTGTTGTGTATACAGTAGGGAAACAAACTATTATGGTGGTCAGAGGACTTGTTGGAACCAGTTCTACCTTCCAGGGACGCGAAGCTCACTCCTCGAGCTTGTATGACAATTGCCTTTACCCACTGAGCATTCCTGGTGTTTGTTTGTTTGTTTGTTTGTGGTTTTGTTTTTGTTTTTGTTTTTTGTTTGTTTTTTTTTTGGATTTTTGAGACAGAGTTTCTCTGCGCAGCCCTGGCTGTCCTGGTATTTGGCTCTTTAGACTGGTTTGGCCTAAAACTCACAGAGATCTGCCTTTCTCTGCTTCCCAAGTGCACCACCACCAGGCCATATTTTTCTTAACAGTAGAAAAATGCATTTGCCATCAGTTTGACATTTGAAGGCTGGAGACATAGCCCCGCTGCTAGCACACTTGGCTAGCATGCACAGCACCCAAGTGTCAGTCCCTAGCACTACACAAAACCAGGCGTGGGGTGCAGATGTCCCAGCTCTTAGAAGGTAGCGGCAACAGGACCACAAGTTTATTGTCCTTTTTGGCTATATATTGAGTTATGCCAGCTTAGGTTACATGAGATCCTGCTTTTTAAAACCAAACAAAAAACGTTTTAGCATTGTTAAATAGTATTCAGTGTGTGTACCGCACTGCAATCAGGACCACTTTCTACAGCTGGGCTGCAAAGATGCTTCAGTAGTAAGAGCACTTCTGTACAATCATGGGGACCAGAGTTTGGATCCCAGTACCCACATTAAGAAGACAACTGACAGGCTGGAGAGATGGCTCAGCAGTTAAGAGCACTGACTGCTCTTCCAGAGGTCCTGAGTTCAACTCCCAGCAACCACATGGTGGCTCACAACCATCTGTAATGGGATCTGATGCCCTCTTCTAGTGTGTCTGAAGATAGCAACAGTGTACTCACACACACACACACACACACACACACACACACACACACACGTATGTATGTATGTATGTATGTATGTATATGAATGAATGACAACTGACCTTCACACATCACCCCAGCTCCAAGAGAAGCAGACAGGATCACTGTTCCTTGCTGGTTTTTCAGCCTAGCTTAGAAAAACTCAAGCCTCAAGTTTAGGGAGAGACATTGTGAAGGATGCCTGGCACATACTGACATACACACACACACACAGGTGCAGTACAGTCATACACAAATAAAGTACATGCTGACAGGAGCCTGATAGAGCTGTCTCCTTAGAGGTCTGCCAGATTCTGACATATACAGAGGAGGATGCTTGCAGCTAACCATTGGACTGATCATGGGGTTCCTAATGGAGGAGTTAGAGAGAAGACTGAAGGAAGTGAAAGGGTTTGTGGCCCCATGGGAAGAGCAACAATACCAACAAACCAGAGCTCCCAGGGTCTAAACCACCAGCCTGGGAGCAAATAGGGAAGGACTCATGGCTCCAGCTGTATATGTAGAGGAGGATGGCCTTGGTCCCATGAAGGCTGGATGCCCAGTGTGGGGGAATTCAAGGGTGTGGGGATGATTGGGGGCACATCCTTATAGAATCAGGAGGAGGGGGGATGGGATAGGTGGTTCCTGGGCGGGGGAGTGGGGGAATGGGGTAAGGAGATAACTATCTGAAATGTAAATAAAATATCCAATTAACAAAGAAGACACATACAAATAAATAATAAACTCCTTTTACTTGTTTGTTTGTCACAGAGTCTCACTATGTAGCCTTGGCTGCCCTTGAGCTCAGAGACAGGCCTGCCTCTGCCTCTCCAATGCTAGAACTAAAGGTGTGCTGTGAAAAACAGCAAAAAGAAGTGGTGGGGGGCGCTTTTCTTAATTGTTATGATTTGCGCTCTGTGCAATGACCATGGCCAGTTAGGTTCCAACACTTTCAAATGGTTTCTAATGCCTAGACTTCAATTTGTTTGCTTTTTGCCTCATAAGGAAGTGGTTACCAGGAGATGGTCATATTTGGCAGCTATAGGACAAGGTGTGAGGAACCAAGACAAGATGGAGAACTGGAAACTGTAAAGATTGACTAAGCCCCGATTCAGAAGAGTAGCTGAATAGCGAGGCATGTAGCTCAGTCCAGTGCTTGCCTACCATGCACTTTGTGCACGGCTCAATCCCCAGCACAGCAGAAACTGGACATGGTGCCCACGTCTACAATCTAGCCCTTGAGAGGTTCAGGCAGGAGGATCAGAAGTTTGAGGTCATCCTCAGCTACTTGTGGAGTTGGAGGCAGCCTGGGATACGTGAGATACTGCTTCAAAAACCAAAATAGCAAGGCAAGACAGTGCAAGTCTTTAATCTCAGTATTGTAAAGGCAGAGGCAGGAAGAAATCTGAATTCTAGATCAGCAAGTTCCAGGCTAGCCAGGGCTACATAATGAGACCATGTTTAGAAAAAAAAAAAAAGTTGCTGACATGGAAGTGTAATCATGCACTACTTGTGTGTAGTACTGGGAATCAAACCCTGGGCTTTGTCCACAGTCAGCAAACATTCTACCACTAAAGTACCCTCCTTTCCTGTCCACTATGTAAGTATAAACGACCTTATGCTTATTCATTTAATATCAAACATCTATTGCAACCATGTTGCAGAGGACCTGGATTCGATTCCCAGAACCATCTTGCTTTCATAAATAATATTACTATGTACATTCATATATAAGTAAATGTTGGATGGTTTTTTTTTTTTAATTCTTTTGGGGATACATAACTAGACTGCTATGTTTATTAGCTATTTTGATTTTTTTTTTTAAGATTTATTTATTTTACTTATATGAGTACACTGTAGCTGTCTTCAGACACACCAGAAAAGTGCATCGGTTCTCATGACAGATGGTTGTGAGCCACCATGTGGTTGCCGGGAATTGAACTCAGGACCTCTAGGAAGAGCAGTCAGTGCTCTTAACCACTGAGCCATCTCTCCAGCCCGCTACTTTGATTTCTTAAGGAAGCCATGAACTTTCTCCTAAGCAGCTGTGCCGTGTTGCACTCCTACTTTGAGGGCACTGACGTAGAGGTGACCTCCATTCACACTGTATTAGGCTGTGTCTCCACATATCCCATTGTTACTGCTGATGGCCGTGAGATAAATGCTAAGAGATTCTGGTATTGTAATCACTATGACCCATCACCAGCAAATTGCTCAATCTTGCTGAGTATCTGTGTCGCCTTAGAAGCATGTAATCTAACCACTACCTGACAATAAAGTTACTAGCAGTGGGAAGGTGAGAGGAATCTGGATGGCCAGTAATAAGAAAACTGCCACAGTTATAATAAACATGTACGATACTTTTTACTGGGACAATTACCAGTCGTATTTTAAACAATGCTGAGGAAAATGCCTCTATATTTGTGCTGCACGCTCTCATTTCCATTTTGGCATCTCCCCTCTTGGTTATCACAATCATCGTAAGTGATGATAAACCAAAGTGGCCAGAAGCAAATCCATTTCCTCTCTGCCAGTCCTTCACACATGGCTCTCCCCAGGTGTCCCTAGCTCAGTGAGAAAGCACCCTCTTTCTCCTTCCCCACCTTTCCTCTGTCTCCTTTCCAATCTATTTCAGAAGCATGTTAGTACCATTTCCGGGTTCCCTCTCCACTCCCAACACTTCCCGCCATTCTCCCTGAGGGCGTTCACTGCTTGAGACAACTGTCTCCTGAATGATGACCTCCCAGACCCTCTCCCTACTTCCCAAGTCAGTTCTTTCTGAAACACAGAGTAATGGCCAAACATTCTCCAATCTGATCAAACCTTGCCCCTACTTAAACCTCTTCCATGGTTTCTTTTACTGTTTATAGATAAAATACAAATGCCCAGGAGTTCTATGTGATCAGGACTTCTCCCCTGTCTGGTAATGTGGACACCGGGTCAGGTTTAATTATTTGCCAGTGCCCTCCCCACCCACCCACACCCACACTAAGCCAATATCCTTAAATGTTAGTCAAACATTTGTCTTAAAGCAGACAGACAGAAGTTTCTTTTAAAAACAGATTCATTTACCAGTTCACTTCCTGAAGCCAAGGTGGAGTCAACATTCTAAAGGAGCCCTTTTTTTTTTTTTTTTTTTTTTGGTTCTGGAGACTGAACCAAGTACCTCCCATATGTCAGGCAAGCAGCACTCTACCCCTGAGCTATAGTCCAGTTCCTGAAATAATCTGGTAGACTTCTCACATCTCTTGTGATTTGTATTCTCTCCTCAGCAATGTAAGAAGAGGGGAGAGCAAGAAAGGGGTGGGGGAGAAGCTATGAGAAGCACATTGTGAAGATTTTTATTCAAGTAACAGGAAAAGCACTTGTTTGTGAAACTATTTGTGCCACATACTATTTCCTGAAATTTGAAAACTTTCAGCCACCCAGGACTAGAATACACAGTGCATCGTGGTAGGGAAGTCAGGGCAGCAACAACAGGAGGGGGCTGGTCACACTGACTCCGTCATCAGGAAACAGAGAGGCATGGATATTGTATATTGTGCTAAGCTTGCTTTCCATTTTATTCTGTCCAAGACTCCAGCCCATGAAATACTAATGTCCCCATACAGGGTGGGTCTTCTCACCTCAGTTAACCTGTAAACCCTTACAGGCATGTCGAAGGATTTCTCTCCATGATGATTCTAAATCCCATCAAAGGGACAATCAAAATCAACCATTACAGTAAAATATGGACAAATATCTATCTGATATTTATCTACCTCACCAGATTGCATTTCTTATCAGGTTAAAGCCGTCTTTATTTAGGCCTGTTTAGATCAAGTCTTACTTTGTTCTTCAGACTGGCCTCCAAATTTTGGTTGCTCAGAAGATCCTTTGCCTCTGAGATTGCCTCTGGAGAGACTGCTCAGAGGCTAAGAGCTCCGGCTGCTCCTCTGACCCAGGTGCACTCTCTAGCACTCATGCTGGCTCAGAACCATCTCTAACTCTGGTTCCAGGAGCTCTCATGTCCTCTCTGGCTTCCTGTGGCCCGAGACAGACACATAATACAGAGGCACAAAGGGAAGCACAACAGCCACACACACATCTCAGTTAAAAGCCCCACTACTTTAAATCTCCAGAGTATTGAGGACCATAGAACCTGGCACGGTGGCACGCAACTGTAATCTCAGAGTTTTCAAGGCAGAGGCAGGGAGACTGATGCCAGTTCAAGGTCTGCTGTACTTTGGAGTGAGTTCCAGGCCTGTTACGGCTGCAGAATGAGAGCCTGTCTCAAAAACGACAAAGAAAACAAAATGACAAAGTTGTTGGGACTGCTTGTTGAATCACTATTTATGAAATACCTAGCCTGGCAAATGTTCACAAATGACTTTAAGCAGCTTATTGAAACAATCTAGCACTACCATAGACGGGCAAAAAACACGAATGCAAATAGTAATCCTCAGATGAGCAGAGAAAAAGCATTTTAAAAAAGTGTGTGTATATTTTACCTACATGTATGTCTGCACACCACATGCATGCAGTGACTGAGGGGGCCAAAAGAGGATGTCAGATCTCCTGAAACTGGAATTATAGACAGTTGTTAGGTATTTTATGAGCTTCAAGAATGGAACTTGGGTCCTCTGGAAGAGTAGTCAATGTTCTTAACCACTGAACCATCTCTCTGGACCCTAAAGATGTCTGTTGCTGTTGTTTTTCAAGACAAAGTTTCTCTGTGTTACCCTGGCTATCCTGGAACTCACTCTGTAGATCAGGCTGGCCTGGAATTCAGAGATCTACTTGCCTCTGCCTCCTGAGTGCTGGTATTAACGGTGTGTCCCACCATCACCTGGCTCTCTAAAAATTTTTAATTATATTTCTTTTAAAATTCTGCTTGGTTCTTTGAATCATTAAGAATGTGTTGCTAGAGCCAGGTGTGGTGGTGCACGCCTTTAATCCCAGCACTCAGGAGGCAGAGGCAGGTGGTTCTCTGTGAATTCAAGGCCAGCCTGGTCTACAGAGTGAGTTTTAGGACAGCAGGGCTGCTAAGCAGAAGAACCCTGTCTCAAAAAGAAAAAAAAAAAATGTATAGCATGTGGTGAGAGAGGCAAAGTGCTTGTCTAGTGTGCACAGAGTCATGATTTTGATCGATAGTACCACATAATTTGGAGATACAAGCCAGTAATCTAGTAGGAAGATCAGAAATTCAAGGTCTTCCTGTATGGGCAACATGGTGCCTTATGCCCTGGACTGGAGAGATGGCTGGGACGTGCTGCTCTCCCACAGGAGCAGAGTTCAGTTTCCAACACCCACATAGGTAGTTCGAAACACTTGAAGTTCTAGCCTTAGGGTATCTGATGTCTTCATCTAGCCTCCAAGAGAGCACCTACACACAGGTGGCAGACACACATACACAAATAAAAGTAAGAAATCTTTGATATCTTATTTCTTAAGCAAATAGCCCAATAGGGGCGTGGTGAGGCACCTGTAATCCCACTCAGGAGGCAGGAGCTGCCCACATAGCAATATGGTTTCAAACACATAGAAATTCAGAAAAACAAACAAAAGACCCTCAAAACCTTGGTAAATTCAGAGGGCCCTGGGTACTGCCAAGAAAGGGATCAGGATCAGGATGAAATGTTTTTGTTTCTAGATGGGAAAGTGCTGAACAGAGTACATTTTTGTGTGAAGTGAGAAAGCACCATCAGCAACGGAGAGCTTAGAAGCACAAGCAGAGGATGCGAAGAAGAGAGAGGTGACGCAGCCCCTGCCGGTTGGAACAGTTTCCGAAGTTCGAGGCCAACTGAACAAGAATGAGATCGTTGAGCTCCCCCGACTGCTGAGAAAGAGGGGTGGGGTTGGGGAGAATAAAGAGCGGGACTTGATTTCTGGCACACCCTGGAATACACAGCCACTGACAGCCGCGCCGAGTCCCACCCCCAAGGCGGGGCTGCGCCGGAAGAGAAACAGTCCGCCGGAAGGGGAGGGGCCACGCTCTGGAAAACCCCTTGCGCCGCTCTCACGTCAGTAGAGGGCGGAAGCGCAGACTACAGGATGCGGTTCCTGGTTGCGTTGCTCCTGCTGAGTGTCGCGGTGGCGAGTAAGGGCCCCCACCCCAGCCCATCTCACTGTCTCCCTTGCCTCCCCATTCTTCACCTTGGTGGGTGGCGTCGGGAACTGGCGTCTTTCTTGCCTGACCCGACCCTCCTCTCGCCATCTGCACCGGTTCATTCGGCCGTCACCGCTAGGCTCTTAGAAGTCAAGCCCCCCAGCCGGGCGGTGGTGGCGCAAGCCTAATCCCAGCTCTTGGGAGGCAGAGGCAGGCGGATTTCTGAGTTCGAGGCCAGCCTGGTCTACAGAGTGAGTTCCAGGACAGCCAGGACTACACAGAGAAACCCTGTCTTGAAAACAAAACAAAACAAACAAACAAAAAACAAAACAAGTCAAGCCCCCTTCTCTTCTCCCGGCCTTTTCTTCCGAGGACTTACTGCTTTTTCTGTTTCAGGAACTCTGCCATCCGACCCTCTGGGAGACACGGTCTCAGGTGAAGAGAGTCCTCCGATTCAGTCTTCCACAGATAAGGGCTCCAACCCCCTGCTTCCTGACGTTAACCAGGTAAAGACTAACAAGCAGACGGGTCAGAGGCAGAAGTCGGATAAAGAAGGCCAGGAGAAGACGACTAAGGCAACAGTTTCCAGTAAGTCGGAATCTGGTCAGCAGACAGAACTCAATTTGGGTGATTCCGAAAGGCAGCCTGAGACAACAGGTGCCAAGTCGCAGCAGCTCTCACCAGTCGACCCCAAACAAGAAAAGCCTCGTCAGAATCCCACAAAAGATTTAGGCAAGGCCTCAAAAGAGGATCCTGAGAAGCCCCCAAAAGAGGATCCTGAGAAGTCCCCAAAAGAGGATCCTGAGAAGCCCCCAAAAGAGGATCCTGAGAAGCCCCCAAAAGAGGATCCTGAGAAGTCCCCAAAAGAGGATCCTGAGAAGTCCCCAAAAGAGGATCCTCACAAGTCCCCAAAAGAGGATCCTGAGAAGTCCCCAAAAGAGGATCCTGAGAAGTCCCCAAAAGAGGATCCTGAGAAGCCCCCAAAAGAGGATCCTCACAAGGCCCCAAAAGAGGATCCTGAGAAGCCCCCAAAAGAGGATCCTGAGAAGCCCCCAAAAGAGGATCCTGACAAGGCCACCCCCAAAATCTCCTCAGATACAGAGACTCCGAAGATTGACAAAGCCCAGCTAACTGAAAAAGGACAGAAACCAACACTTACTTCCAAAACTGAATCTGGGGAAAGACTGGCAGGGGACTCTGACTTCCCTTTAAAGTCTTCAGAGCCTACAGAAGATGTGGAAACCAAGGAGACTGAAGAGGGTGATACAGAGCCAGAAGAAGGCTCACCACTTGAAGAAGAGAATGAAAAGGTGTTGGGTCCTTCCTCCAGTGAGAACCAAGAAGGGACACTTACAGATTCTATGAAGGATGAGAAGGATGACCTTTATAAGGACAATTCTGGAAACAGCAGTGCAGAGAGCAGCCACTTCTTTGCATATCTGGTGACTGCTGCCGTTCTTGTCGCTGTCCTCTATGTTGCTTACCACAACAAACGAAAGGTAAGAGGGGACTGGAATTTCCAGAGCCCTGAGTTCTTTGTGCATGGGCAGCTATCTGTCACTCATCTGCCTGTGGGCTCTGAGGATTTTAAAATCATCTTGATTTTTCCTTCGACCCTGCTAGGGCTTACAAAACTGTAAGTTTTGTAAATCATGTGTTTTTATCATGTGACCTGTTTCCTCTGAGTTCTGCTTGTAAAGTGCCAAGTTGGATGTGAATCATGACCTGACCTAATTGTGCTTCCACTCCTGTAACTTGGAATTCAGATCGCTCACAGCCTCTGTGAACCTGAGTTCTTGACATGTAGACCTCTTCCCCTTTTCCAGCCTTGAGATAGTTTACCATTTCTAGCTTCTAGTCTAGCTGTCTTCCATCTGGAGGCAGGAAGAGTATTTTCAGTTACATGGTCTCTAACACCAGAAGTATAAAGCCCAAGGACGGCTCTTCTGCAACCAACAAGAGTTAAAAGCAAACCTAGAAATTGTATAAATGTACACATCTTTAGGGTTAACATGCCACCCATGAAAAAGCTTTAGAAACAACTCTAATGACAAAATTATTGTATTTCCTAATGAGCCATGAGATTTAGAAGACAGTTTCAGTAACTTGACTTATTGAAGAGTTCAATGTGTGATAGCCATTGGGCATATGGCTCTAAAGAATGAGGGAAGAGTGTACAGTTTTCATTTTATATCTAAATGTCCATGATGAGAGTAGTCAATTAGAGAAAAGTTGTTGGAAACAATGTGTGGGAGCAAAGCATGTGTTTGTAGATAGGAAACAATCAGTAATTATTTCTCCCCACAATTAAATCATAAAGATTTCCACAGGCTTCGTCCTCCATCTCAGTCCGTACGTAGTAAGGTAGTACAGAGGATTTCGTTGTAACCAAGCCCCTTTTAAAATCTTTACAATTTATTACTTTTGTGGTGCTGGAGGTTGAACTCTGGTTACCTGCATGCTAGACAGTTGTTCTACTATAGTGCTATGTCACATGCTTTATGCAGCATTTGCCTAGTATGCACAAGGCCATGTTTGCACTCCAGCACTGAAAAGAAAGTATGTGGGGTGTGTGTGTGTAAAATTTAATAGGTTTCTTTGTAGATCTAGGTAACTGCTTCTGACTTCAGGAACGGAAGTACATCAGTACAGAGTCAAATGTTAACCTGTTTTCTTTGTCTTTCCCTCAGATTATTGCTTTTGCCCTGGAAGGAAAAAGATCGAAAGTCACTCGCAGGCCAAAGGCCAGTGACTACCAGCGTTTGAACCTAAAGGTAAGGAAGTAGAAGCCAGGCCTAGAAGGGATGTGCAGCCTCAGGTAGGCCAGTTCTGGGGATGCTGCAGCCATTGTCCCTGGCCCTTGGAGACTGCAGATAGGACCATGCATACACTGCATGTGTATCTACAAAGGTAGAGATAAAAAGACCTTTCAGTACTTTCACATTTGACAGATAAACAGATCTGCCTGGAAATGTGAATTTGTTTGTTTTCTTCCTATGTTTCCACTCAGAGGCAACACTAGCACCTGATAGTAACCCTATAAACTTTTAAATACTTTTTTCACTATTTCAGCTCTTGACACACAAATACTGTGATAAACACTGAGCATTGTGATAAAAGCCAAATCTGATTCACTGAGTATCAGAATCTATCCATCCTCATTTTGGGGAGGTCACCAAAAGCTACCAGACCACAGTTTGGGCAGCAAAGCCCTAGATCACAACTCCCTCAAAGCAGGTGAGCACAGAACCACATAGGCCTCAAGTAAACCCACCACGGGCTGGTCCTCCTGATTGTGGCCAGTCTGCCTCTGCCAGGAGAGGAGCATTTTTTCCATCCAACAGTAGCAGGAGCCGAAAAAGTTTCTCCCCACAGGTAACTGTATAGTTAGTCATGTTAGGTGGCTAACAGGCACCTGCTCTGTTCTGTTAAGCAACAGGAAGGACAGTGACAAAGAACAGTTGATGACTGAGATGGGAATGGTTCCCAGACTTCCTTCAGGGAACAGTTCACAGCAGTATAGAGTAACCCACCCAGCTCAGAACATGTGTCATGAATAGGTCAGCCTCACAGTTAGCTCTAGCTCTGCTGCTTTCCTTGATAACTGACTGGAACGATTTGCCCTCCTTAATTTTCTTTTAGTGCGAAGAAAGCAATACACATGAAAATTATTCAGAATAATATAGTAAAGTAGAAGACAGTAATTCTACCTGCCCACCATCAAATGTGGTGTATCATATGTGTGCCTGGTGCCAGTAGAGGACAGAAGAGGTAGTTGGATCCCTAGAATTGAAGTTAAGGACAGTTGTGAACCACTATGTAGGTGCTGGGAAACAAACTGCACTCCTTTGCAAGAGCAATGTGTGTTCTTAAGTGCTTAGCTTAAGTTCTCCAGCTTACTGTTTTTTTAAAAATCACCCAGTGAGTTTCATTAGGGGTTGTTCACAGAAGCATGGGCACCTTAGCAGTGGCTACCCGGCTGAAGAAAATACCTCTCACTCTCCTATCAGCAGTTAATTAGAGATGATATCTCACTGTAGCTTAAGACTCATGATATAATCTTTGCTGTCTTAAAATTCATAATCTTTCTGCCTCTGCCTGAATGCTGGGACTACAGATATGAGCCACCATGTTAGCTAAATATATGACTTTCAGGTAAATATTTTATTTCTAATTTACTTTAAAACTCACTAATGTGACTCATGCACTCTTACTAACTTTTATTATTTATTATTAACTGTTTCATGGTGATGGATGAGTTTGTCTTATTAACATATTTCCCAGAAAAAGATGTGTGTTACCAACCAAATGTGTTGTTCTCATTTCAGCTTTGATTTTTATTTTGTCTGCAAGAACCTTGTCCTCCCTGCTGATTTGTTTCCGAATCAAGAGAAATGAGAAGACTGTGACCTCCTCTGGGGTTTGGTGGCGAGTCTGGGCTGGCAGAGATGGGATTGCTTCAGGTTTTGCACCTGCACTTTGATGACATTGTCCTCTGGTGATGTTTTATTTACTTTTGTGTTCCCTTTATGCTGATGTATTCCATCATCCTTTTCCTTGGAGTGCAAGTGAAGGGAGCGTGTGGAAACATGGCTGTGACCAAAGGAAGACCTCACCTTAGGCAGGCCACACATAGCCTCTTTATCTTTGCAACTCTAGGAGCAAACTGTAGAGGTGCTTTCTAGACAAGATGTAGAAGATGTTTCTGTGGAATGCTGATGGGCAGAGATGGGGTTGAATATATATTCTCTACAGAGGTCTCAGCTGTAAACCAGACTAGCAAGTTAAAGAGTATTAAAGTCGATCCATCTGATAGTCAGTATATTTCTCTGAAAGCTTGCACTCTAGTTGTACTAGCGTAAAAGAGACTTGAGGCTTCTGAAAGTAAAGTCACTGTTCCGTGGGATTTTTTTTTTTAATATGGTGATGATCATTGAACCGGTGTGTTCTTGCATACAGTCACCCCAATAGGAACTTCCTGGAAAGGGGCAGGTTCATGGTTTGTGGAAGAAAACACATAGGAAGGATTTGGTATGCAGAAAGAGGCTTTCTACAAATTCAGTTTTGCCCTTATTGCCTGCAGAAGATAGATATTTAGAAACATTCTTCACACTCCTCCTTGCTATTGAAGATGCCCAGGGAATGAGTAAAATCTTTCCTATCCTGTCATATCTGGTCATGAAACTGTAAGAAAACAAGTAGGTTCCCTGAGATAACCGAAGATGTCTTGGATTATGCTGTGTTTTAAGTTTTATTCTGGTCTATATGTTATGCCTAAAGTGAGAAAAGTCTCAACTAATCTCAGGGATGTAGAGGGAATGAGAAGAAAAAAAAATAGAGTCCTATGCTGTTGGAGCAATGAGTCTAAAGAAGAAGTGGTCTTGCAGTGCTTTCCCCGTGCTGACTGCGGCATGCGCTTGAAGTTGACGTTTGTATTCTTAGCATTCTAGAAATAAGGTCATTGCTACTGTTTTCTCAACTGTCCACAGGTCTCCTGTTACTATTTTCCAGCCAAGAAAGAAGCCTTTTCCAGTCTCCTTCAGCTTTCCTTAACACCTCGTTAGTTCCCCACTTCCATCTTCTCTTCCTCCTTAGACTTGTACACCTCTGAATGAGCGCCTTCCCTTACAGCCTGTATGCATGCCTGTACCTGTCCTGTTTTAGTTAGCGATGCTTCTGTTACCTTCCGTCCTCTTCCTGACATTTGCAGGTTTGTCTTGATCTGTTTTCTTCCTGTTTCTCAAGGTTAGTCAGTTAACATCACCAAATTCAGCAGTTCATTTTCCCAGCTTGTAACACTTGGTAATGATGGATGCTGGGGTTTATGCATGTTGACATTCTGGGTGTCTCTTGCACATTGTCCTTTGCCTTATCTTACAGGGGTTGGGAGACGGTGCCCAGGTCTCTATTGCTTTGTCTGTCTCAATAAATCCATCCATTCTTTATCCTCTCTCTGACTCTATTTTGTTTGGCCCCCTTCCCCAAGACCCCAGTTCTGCTACATGCTAACTAAGTCAGCCACATTGTCTGGTCACACACCAGAGTTTCTCTCTTGTACCTATTACATTCAGTTTCTTTAATCATCTGAAAACTCTACACTATCAACTAATAACATTTTTATCATCACGGAAGTCCAATTTGTTTTTCCTTTTTTAAAGAAATTATATCTAGGTATACTCTCCATTAATTTTCAGGAACCAGGTGAATTGACCTTACCAGTTTTGGAAACAGTGGTCATTTCGGAATGTGCCCTCGTCTGAAGCTTCTGTCTAAAGTTGTATTCTAGACTACAGATTCCTACTCGGCTTCACTGTCCGGCACCCCATCTCTACCTCTGCCCTCATCATGTCCTTTGTATTCCAGCTGCTTGAGGTTGTTCTACGGGTAGGCTCTTCTGCCCTCCCCCTCCCCCCCAGCTTACCCAGGTCCTTGTGTTTGGAATATGCATAGAGATCCTTCCTAGATTCAACACACTTGATTGGCTTTTTCCATCCCACACTGATAGCTCTGACTGTCACCCTCATCTTGGAACTTCAGCGTGACATAGTTCTGATGTTCCATGATCTCCCCCATGAAAACAAAGCTCTGAGAGATAGCCATTGGCATTGTTATATCAGCCTTAGGCGGCAGACTTCCTGTTGGAGGTGTAGCTGAAACTGGAGCTCACATAGCTCTTCCTGGCTACTGCTTGCTAGGACCTTAGACTTGTGACTCTTGCTCTTGAAGGGCAGGAAGGAAGGTTGATTTTAGTAACGAAGATTGACAGTGAATGGACAGACGCTGAAGGATTGCCAGAGTCTATAGAGCCTCACCCTCTTTGGGCTGCTGACAGATGTCTCTGTGCTGATAGAGTACAGTGGAATTTGTTTTCACTTGAGAAGTTGCACTGAAGGAAATGGCTCCCACCAAAGAAAAGTTATTTTTAGGACTTTTTGTTGTTGTTTTGCTTTTTGAAGGTAGACTACTTGAAGCATACTTGCTAGAGTGTGTGTGGATGGTAATGGTCCAGCTGAGGTATCTACACCACGGACTGGGCTGGCATGTAAGAAGTCCATGAAGCCTCGAGTAGCACCTGTAGACTTTTCTGAGCTTGCTCTCCTGCTCAGTGTTTGGCTGAAGGGCAATATCTTAAGGGGAACCTGCTTTGGGTATAACTGTTAATAGTTTGTTTTCCTGCTATGGATTATAGAAGCCAGTTCTGGACAACAACTAACAAAATGTGCTAACATGTATTCCCCTAGAGCTCTGTACCCTTCAGAATTCCCCTGGTAGTGATGCTTGCTCTTTTGTCTTCAGGGCATGGTGTGCTTTGCCCATATCTTGAGCCATCCAAATGCAGAGAAGGGTGTGCCAAGCCCTGTGCCCTGTGAGATAGTTTCTCAAAACTGCTTACTGGGAAAATTCTGTTTGGTATTAGCTTAAGAAAGCTGTAAAGAATCAGGTGTGATGATGCATGCCTTTAATCCCAGCACTCTGGAGGCAGAGGCAGAAGGATCTCTGTGACTATGAGGCCAGCCTAGTCTAGAATACCAAGTTCAGGCAGTCAAAGTTACACAGCGATAGCTTGTCTCAAAACAAAACAAAACTGTAAAGAGATGTTGAAATTTAAATACATCATGATGACTCAGTTTTGTTTAGTTCCCTGCTCAGATGTGACTCTGTATTTTAGCTTAGAAACTGTAGTTTGAACCTCAGCTTGCATAGCATAGTAAACTACCCATGAAGCTGGCTTCCTCACACTGTTAGGAATTTAATTCAGACTACCATGTTATGTAAATGACTGAATGTTGAAATTATTTTCCTTGTCTTGTTTACCCAGCTAGATTGCCACTATAAATGTTTTGTATTTTCACCTTTTTTGTAACTTAACTGTAATGGCTTAATTTTATGTTTTTAAAGATTACTGTGGTATATAAGTATTTTTCAGTATACTTTACTGAGCTTCTGTAAATGGCATCACAGCATAGTTTTGTGTTATTATTGAACAGAAATCAATAAATTTCAGATATCAAAGCAGTGAAATGTATTATACTACATTTAAACAGACTAATATTGGTACCTGTTTAACATAAGTGAAAGGGTGTTTGTTTGTTTTTCGAGACAGGGTTTCTCTGTGTAGCCCTGGCTGTCCTGGAACTCACTCTGTAGACCAGGCTGGCCTCGAACTCAGAAATCCGCCTGCCTCTGCCTCCCAAGTGCTGGGATTAAAGGCGTGTGTCACCACCGCCCGGCAAGTGAAAGTTTTATCCACCTTTCCATTTATTCATACAGGCTGAGCACCTCTATTCTGAAATCAAAGCAAGCTTTTTAAACTATAGCATGAACTCATGTGACCGGTCAGAATGCTCAGTTTTTCAAAATATTACACAAGCTGTTGTGCTGATCTGTACATATGAAACAAGTGAACTTGTGGTTTAAGTCTAGGTACCATTCCCCAAGTTATCTCATGTGTATGCAGCTACTACAAAATCTGAAGGGATTCTGACTCCATTTTAGAAAACAATACTCAGGTTTTGGTTTGATTTGAGTTTTATTTTTCAAGACAGGGTTTCTCTGTGTAACAGAGCCCTGGCTGCCCAGGACTTACTTCATAGACCAGGCTGGCTTCAAATTCAGAGATCTGCCTTTTGAGTGCTGGGATTAAAGGCATGTGCCGCCACCACCTAGCCTAGTAACTCAGTTTTCATGTGTGCCAGCAACTCCAAATGCCATCTCTGGGCTTTGTGCACATCAGGCTTCCTGTTGGGGCCCAGTGTCTCCACTCCCATTCCCTCGCTGCCAGCCTGGCCATTCTCTAGTCAAGATGTCGGCTGGCTGCTGTATGAGACATTTCGTTGGCAGTGGTATCTTTTGATGTGTCCTTGACTTGGAATGTTCCTTTAGCCCGCTTCTATCAGGATGAAACTTAAAGCTGAGGGTTTCCTGGATCTGGCATTTTGAGAGAGTTGCTACTCCAAGCCCATACTAGTCATCCTTTCCCCTTAACAGTACAGAGCAGCGCCACACTAGAGTGGGGAGGAACAGAAAGCTTCAGGGCAGGACTGGACCAACCTATCCCAGTAGCCAACACCCTCGGGTTCTGTGTGCCTGACCCTAGCTTGGATGTAGGAAAGACATAGGAGTACTCTTCATGAGACATCAAGGCTACCGTAGCCCACACTAGGCCTTGAGTAGAAATGCAAGGTAAAGAACTCGACTTAAAACAGCTATCAGAAACACAGTGGTTTTTGTTTATATGTGCAAGGAATTGCTGTAGGACACCACGAGAAGTTGGGGAGGTGCATTCCTCTGGCTCATCTCGGAATGGACTACATCTTCTTCTTTTGTGCCCTGACCTTTGAGCCAAGAGCCTGCAGATCTGAGTACAGGTTCCGTTTCAGGATGGCACTGCTGCACAGCAAGGCCCCTTGCAGGGCCCCTATCAGCCCACAGGTGAAGATGTCCTGGCCTAGGAAGCAAAAGCAATGACCCATGAATATCTACCCCCATGAGGATGGGAGTAACAAGGGTTGTGTTCATCCCTCCATATCAAGGCCACCCTAAGAGAGACAGCTTCAGATAGAGCCCAGAACGATAGCCAGCCAAGGCAGCCCAGCTCCTGGTATAGGCTAGTGGATGAGGACAAAAGACTATGCCAGGGAAGCCCAGATTCTGGCAGAGTGAGGCAGTGTACCTGTCAGGTAAAGGTTGGGGATGGGGGTTTGGGCTCTCATGGAAGCCATCGCATGAGGATGCAGACGAGCCAGGTCATGGTCAGCCCCATAGGTAGCTCCTCTGGGTGCAGCCAGATAGTACTGGTTGGTGAGTGGGGATCCTCCAGTCACACTCTCCACCTGAGGAGGCAAAGGGGCAAAGCAAGGGTGAACAAGGGAATCTGCAAAGGCCTGATCCTTCTTTGGGACTCTTGTTACTTCGGGCTTTATTCTTCTACAGAAGAAAAGACAGTTAAGGGATGTGTTATCACCTCCAGCACTGTGTAAGTCAGCCCCTACCTTGCCCTCCAGCTGTGGGAACAGTTTCATGATCACTGACATAGAGGCTTCCAGGAAGGCATTTTTGAGGGTCTCATAGTCAACACCCCGCTTGCCCTTTGGCTCCTCCTGCCACTCTTCGAACCATTCAAAGGCCATGGGCACCAGCACAGTCATTGTGGATCTGTCTGCAGGTATAAGGCCGTGTTATTGCTACTTGGCCCTGCCTTGCCCTACACCCAGCTTTCCTGGACCTGAAGCCCTACCTGGGAATCGGTCTTCCCAGGTTGGATCCTTGCTTGATGGGAAGGCAATGAAGAGAAGGGGAATGTGTTCTGGAGCCTTTTCCCTGGGCATAGAGACATAGCGCTCCATCCTGTGGATGAGGGAGGGGCCATGATTGCCAATCTCTAGGCCTTTTCCCTCAAAGCCACCAGCACTACCCAAATGATGGTTCATCTCCAGGGACTTCCCTTGGGGGAGAAACCGGCACGGCTTTGGTGTAGAAAGCCTTTCTAGGAGTCCATTGGAGACTGCACCTCCTCCCTCAACACACATCCTTATTCCTAGAACCGTGTCAAGGGTGGAAGCAGGGTCTTGTGGGATGAGGCCCAGTGTTATCAGTCTTCCCCACCCCCTCACATCTTACGCTTTGTCCATGTCTGTGTCAAAATAAACATAGTAGTTGGTAGACTGAAGCTTAAGGTCCTCCTTGGTGCCTTTCAGACAGATGAAAATTGAGAGCATGCTCAATCCAGGCCTTACCATCGCCAGCTGCTTCTTCACATCTGCAGAGAGAGCCAGTGAGGATCGCTTTGCAGGAGTTATGACCAGACAACCACTCCCATAGTCATGGGTGCTGGTCCCTGCTGATTCAGAGCAGAGCTAACTCACAGCACCTCTGGACAGTCAGGCCGTTTCAACCCTCTGTATACCTTTAGATTTTTCTTTAATTATAGATATATATGGATAAAGGCATGTCAGGATGTGCAAGAAGCCAGAAGATAACTGTCTTCTTCCACTCTAGGGATTTAGCAGCAAGGACTTTTTACACTTTGAGCCATCTCACTGGCCCTTGTTTGTTGCGGCAGGGTCTTGTTTAGCCAAGGGTGACCTTAAATTTCTTGTCTTCCTGCTGCCACCTCCAGAGTGCTAGGATTACAACCAAATCCACTACAGTTATCTTACCTGGTTCTAGGTAAACACAGGGCTGATGTAAGCATTCTAACCAACTGAAAAGCCTTTGTCTGCCCTTTAACTGAGTTTTTTCTATTAAAGCCCTGGTTTCTCTGGCAAAGGAAAACAAATATACAGGCTTTTGTTTCTCAGCCCAGAAGTACAAAGGAGACATTTGCATCTGACCAAACAGTCCTCAGAGCTCTGACTGCCTTGGTGAAGGGCCCCTCTTCCCCTCTAGTCCTAGGTTCCCCAGATATAAGTGTTATGTTCCTGGTAACCCAGACCAGAGATAGCTAGAGGGGTGCCCAAGAAGAGGGGAGCTTACCCAGGCTGGGCTTATAAGCTCCACAGATGAAATATTAGTTCAGAAGACCAGTCTTTTACCTGGCAGATATCGGGCAGTCTCTGGCAACAAGTGCTGATAGGTATTGAACATTCCTGCATTAGAGATGACAACTGGGCAATAGATGTTCACCAGCTCTTGTCCCTTCTTCACACTGACACCTGCAGGCACAAGAATTTGGCTGAGCTTCTGTGAGCTCTGTGGAGACAAAAAAGGCCTATACCCTTCTCCATATGTCTCTGAAGGGCTGGGAATATAGCCCAGTTGTATAGTGCTTGTCTACATGTTCCGTGCACCCCTACCACCATAAACAAAACCCAGGAAAGTGTGAAATGCATCTCTCGGAGCATTAGCTGTAGTCATGCCATGATGACATATTCCTGTAATCCTAGCATTTAGGACGTAGAGGCAGGATAATCAGGAATTCAAATTCACTAGCCTCAGCTAGCGAGTTTGAGGCTAGCTTGGACCACATGAAATCCTGCCTCAAAATATTCTGTCTGTAGCCACACTATCAAGATGTCTCCTAGGACAGGCCCTGTTTTCTCAGACCCAGAAGCTCCTCCAGCCAAAGCAGGCCCCGGGCACACTGCAGTCATTTAGCCGCTGTCTCAGCGCTTCTGTGCTCACCTTCTCTAGCTCTTCTTACCCACCCATATGGACTTGCTTATCTTTAGCCATGTCCTGCCAGCCCAAGAACATTGGTTCTATGGAATGCCTGCCCCTCCTTCACTGCTGCCAACTTCTACATCCACAAGACTCCTCAGGTGACTCGGCCTTCATGAAACACCAAAGGTTCTGCGATGTACTGTAGCCTGTGTGTCCAACCTCATCTCTGGCCACTCACAAAACCATGATGTCAAACCTGACCTTTTGTAAGAACTGTAGTTTGATTCTTTAATTTTGTGTGGGGGTAGGAGTGCGAGAGCCCATATGTGAAGGTCAGAGGACAACTTGACAGAGTTAGTTCTCTCCTTCCACCATGTAGGCTATGGTCATCAGGTTTAGTGACTAGAACATTTATCCACTGAGCTATCTCACCAGCTCAGATTCCAGCCTCTTACCTTGCATAAACAGGCTGGCTTCCACCCCAGCCCGCTGACCCCACAGCTCAGTGCAGATCTCTTACCACACGCTCTCCCAGCTGAGTCCAGCAGCACACTCTGTACAGTGGCCCTGGTGAGGACAGCACCCCCTGCCCGCTGGATCAAAGGGATAGTGTGGAAGGCGATCTCACTGGAACCCCCTCGAGGGTAATATGCCCCTTGTAGGTAGTGGTCAACCAGCAGAGCGTGCATGGAGAAGGTGGTATGGCTGGGGGTCACTCCTACAGAATGAAGCAGGGAAGAAAGGATGAGCAAGAGTGGTCACTTGGCACCATTCTGGAAAAATAGGGCTTCCTGTGAAGGACCACATGGATCCATCCTAGGATCCAAATGTTCCTGAAGGCCCAGGGTAGATGTGATCTTAGTGGAAGATAAATACACTCCCTGAAAACCATTATGCTTCCAAAACCAAGGAAGTCACTGACACTGTTGGCTAAAGAGAAAAATCAACCTTAAGCAGTGTGATAGTACCTGCCTACAATCTCAACACTCAAAAGCTAAACCAGAAGGATCGTTGATTTAAAGCCATACTAGGCTACAGAGAGATCCAGACCAGGCTGAACAAAGTCAGAACTTATCTTGGAGGTGTGGGGGTAAGGGAGAAAATGCATTTGGCTGGGCTCAGTTAGCCAATGCTCTCATAAGATGCATGAAAGCCTGGATTTGATCTCCAGCACCACATACGCTAGACATGGTGGCACATACTTGCAATCCTAGCACTAGGAAGGTGGAGGCAGAAGGATCAGGAATTTAAAGGCATCCTCAACTACAAGAGTTCAAAGCTTGCCTGGAAGACCTTGTTTTCAAAAAGGAGGAGAAAAACAAAATTTGTGGGGGAGAAGAAGAAAAGATAAAAGGGAAAAGAAAAAAGGTATATTCCAGAAAGTAAATTAAAAAATCATTTCTACCAGAGTCCAACAGGGGTCGGACTTCTCAGCCCTTATCCACAAACCCCTGCAGGCCTGGGGTCTGTTCCGGCTCGTTTCTGCTAGGCAGATGGAAAGGAAAGAGCAAAGCTGTGAGAGAGAGCAGCCGCCTAGGAAAGCCTGGGCTAAGAGCCACCCTGGGCTAACAGCCACCCACCGTAAGTGGGGTAGATGTAGCTGAGCACAGCCTGGAGCTCACGGGAAGCCCCAAGCTGCTGCAGGACTTCAGCCAGGCTCTGAGTAGACGCTCGGCAGAATGGAGAAAAACGGGTCAGCAGCCCAAACTTGTTGAGGAGCTGAGTCAAGGGCAATGGGAGGAACTTGAGTATGATGGCGTGAGAGGCTCCCCGGGCCACCACCTGGGGAGAAAGGGAGAGTGAGGCTCAGCTCTGGAGCTCGGGAGCCTAGTCACCACCGCAGCCGCACTGACACAGGCCCACAGCACCAGCTCTGGAGCTCGGGAGCCTAGTCACCACTGCAGCAGCACTGACACAGGCCCACAGCATGTACTCTGAAGTTTTGGACTTGAAAAAAATTTAATTCAGGAAGGTATGGTGGCTCAGGCCTGTGATCCCAACAGTTGAGATGCTACAGCAGGAGGACTGCCATGAGTTCAAGGGCACCCAGAGCTATACCCTGACATACAAGCCAGGACTATATAGCAAGACTGTCTCCCTCACCACAAAACAATAACAACAAAATGGGCCCTGAGTTTTTCTCTCATTCTTCATACTCATATGAGACTTTTTGCTCTTCCATTTCCTGATCCAGAAAGTATTGGTGTGTGTGTTATTGGTGTGTGTGTGTGTGTGTGTGTGTGTGTGTGTGTGTGTGTGTGTGTGTGTGTAGATAGAGAGAGAGAGAGAGAGAGAGAGAGAGAGAGAGAGAGAGAGAGAGAGAGATATCTGAATATTCAGGAACTCCTGGTCCTCCTGCTGGGATTGTAAGTTACACCATCATACCCAGTTTATAGGGTGCTTGGCATCAAGTTCAGAGTTGTGCGCCCGGCCGGAGCCATGTCCCCGGCATTCACACTCCTTTCCAGCGTCCCAGGTCAGAAACCAGGTGTGATTTCTGCTGAGTCCCAAACCAGCCAGAGCAGCATTGTGACACTCTACTTCAAATGCACAAGACAACAAGTCTGGCTCATCTCAGAGGACATCTAACTTCCTCAAAGCCTGACTTGCCAAGGGTACCATCTAGAGGCCAGAGTGAAGGTAGCAGCTGGGGAGCCAGGCAGGGCACAGACATATACAAGTGCACACTGGAACCAGGACAGACATGACTATCTATCCCTTCTTGCCTCCCCACCTCAACTGTCTTCCCCTACCCTAGAGTGACTTCAGTAATGAAAAGGCCAGTCTTGTTGGAAATAAACTACGGATGCTGATCATGATCCAGGCTACCTTAACCAACTCCATGTACTTGTCAATGACGGCTTCTTCCTTGGGGAACTTCTCCTTCAGGCCCTGGATGTATTCTTTCCTCCCACTGTACATGGGGAACTCCTTTCGGCCATTAGGCCCTTCTAGTATCATCAAGTCAAAAGGGGAGGCCATGGGGGCCCAGTCCAGTTGCCCTTCAGTGATCTGGTCCAAGATAAAACGGCCAATGTTGCCCTCCCGCATGCGTCCGATATAATGAATTCCTGTTGGGAGGTGCAAAGAAAAGGAGATAGAGAGATAAGGGGAATTGGGCCATGGAAATATGCCAAGTAAGGAGGAGGTTGCCCTGCTTGGCTATGTTCACGGCCAGAGAGGGCTGCCCACCCTTTCTATAGGAAACAAACCAGAACACATACCACCCAATGCTTGCTCAATAACTAGGCCATCAGACAGAAATGAAGGTGCCCAGAGGAAGTTGGGACCTCCAAAACATCGAAATACCCCCATATCACTCAATAGTGCATGTTCCTAGCCACCTAAAGACAACCCTCGCTCCCAGCCCGTTTCCACAAAAGCCTTACCAGTGTCAAATTCAAGGCCATTTTCCCCAAAGGTATGACAACAGCCGCCCGCCTTGGTATGTTGTTCCAGCACAAGGACTCTCTTGCCAGCTTTAGCTAGAATCACAGCTGAGGCCAGTCCCCCAATGCCACTGCCAATCACCACTGCATCCAGCTTCTCTGGTACTCTGCTGACTGAGAAAGCTGTAGAAGGGAGAGGATGGAGGGTGGGCTTCTCAGACAAGGGCAGGAAAGTGATGTCAGAGAAGCCCGAGGGCACTTCTCTAGCTTGTACACTGTCAGATGTCTCTAAGGCAGCTGGCCTTAGCGGTGTACTCCTGTGATCCCAGCACTTCAAAGGTGGACTAGGAGTCCAAGATCCTCCCCCAGGAAGCCAGCCTGGGATCATTAGACCCAGCCTCAAAATGGAGGGAAGAGAGACAGACCTCCCCTCTAGTGTAGTTTACTCTTGACTAAGATATCTCAAAACATTCTACTAGGGAATACCTCGGACCAGGCAGGCAGATTAAACAGCAATGAGTCTTAACCCCTACTCTGTACTTGAGGGATCTGATACCTTTCAAATAAAGTAGGAATCAGCTAACTACTGTAGAACAAAACCAGAAAGATGACAACAGCACAGAGCTGTAACCTCAGTCCACACACTTCTGTGAATACAAGCAAGCAAAGACGGCAGTAAGGCACAGGGCGGGGTCTGGGAGTGGGAACTGGGTTTCTTTGGAAGAAGCAAAGGTCTATGAATGCCAACAGAGGTGGGGCAGGCAGAGCTGCTCAGAAGCTCTGAGAAGTCACAGCGGCAGCCTCAGAACAGGAGGAAGGCTGGTGTGCAGGACACCCAGCAGAACCAAACTGGAACACACGGTCAACACAAGACCTGATGTTTGTTGTTTTCTCCCGGTCTCTTTTCCTTTCCTCCTTTATTTACTTATTTTCCTTGATTTATTGACTTGGGTTTTTTAGAGACATGGTTTCACTATATATGTAGCCCTAACTGGGCTGGAACTGCCTATGTAGAGATCCACCTGCCTTTTCCTCCCCAACACTGGGATCACAGGAATGTGCCACTATGTCCAGTAAACCTTCTCATTAAATCCATTGCCCAGCCGGGCGGTGGTGGCGCATGCCTTTAATCCCAGCACTTGGGAGGCAGAAGCAGGCAGTTTTCTGAGTTCGAGGCCAGCCTGGTCTACAGAGTGAGTTCCAGGACAGCCAGGGCTACACAGAGAAACCCTGTCTTGAAAAACAAAACAAAACAAAACAAAAAAACAAACAAACAAAAAAAATCACTGCCCAAGGCTGAGTGTAGGAGTTCACAGCTTTAGTCTCAGCACTCAGGAGGCAGAGGTGGGAGGATCTCGGTGAGTTCCAGGCCAGCCTGGTCTATATCAGCAATAGCAAGTTCCAGGACGTCCAGAACTACAGAGAGACACTGTCTCAAACAACTAAAAAATAAATTAGAAGAGAAAATCACCATCCAAGCCATGATGGCCCACATCTGCAGTCCGTCCTCCATCTGTCATCTCCTGCTGATGGTAGTTGGAGTGAATCCGAGGCACATTTGGCCTACATAGCAAGTTATAAACTAGCCTGGGCTACAAGTATGGGACCTGCCTCTTCCCCAGTCCACAAATAATAACAATAATAAAATAACTGGGTGTGTTACCCTTAGAAAGTAGAGGTGCAAAGTTCAGGAGTTCAAAGTCAGTCACCAATAAATAGTGCAGTTGAGGCTAGCCTAGGCTAGGCTAAAGTTTACAAGTCAGAGGCTCCTGGAGGTCAAAGAGGTGATCTTTGTTTGATTTTTGAAAGTTTTGCATTTGGGGGTTTTGGTTGTTTGTTGTGTGTGTTCAGACAGGGTCTCATTGTGTAGTCCAGACTGGAATTAAATTGTTGCACCACTATGCCCGGCTCCAACACTTCCTTAAAACGTTGAAAGCCAGGCACGTTGATGTATGCTTGTCATCTCATCATGCCGGAGATGACTGAAGAAGAAGAGGACTGCTTCAGGTTTGAGCCTGGGCTGCAAAATGAGTTAGAAGCCAGCTCCAGTACAGAAGTGAGACCTGTCTCAAAAACACAAACCGTGGAAGCGCTCTACACGTGTTTTAAAGATGGCGGGTTGACTGGAGAGCGGAGTTCTTCTCTCTAACCAGTAGTGAAATTACGACGTTTTAGAATCAAGCTTCAATCCTATGAACTGGGACTACTACATTTTGCCTGTCAAACTGCTTGCTGGGAAAACTTTCTGTGCTGCTTCCCTACGTTCCCAAGCATGCACAGAAGTATAGGAAAAAGTTGGCTCCAGAACCAAGTAGGGGAAAGGTCTCTTATTCTGGGGACGCCAAGAGCTGAACAGATTCCAACTGGCGGGGCTGGAACTAGGTTGTGCCAATATCTTGGGTGCCAAGAGCAATGCCCTCACCCAAACCTTCAGAACCAAAGAACACTAAAACATGGAACCTCCATGTGCAAATAAGTTTTCCCGGCACTTTACTAATTGGGGAAACAGAGGCCCATGCCCTGCATGAGCACAAGGCCCGAGAGCAGTCCTGAAACCCACAGCCCCTCTAGCTGACCTTGTTTGAGGACTTTCTTTCTAGCCTCCTTGTCGGTCACCAGGGGTTCAGGGGGCCGCTTGACATCCTCCGCGAAGGGGTTCGGGGAACTTCGAGCGAAAAGGCTCACATAAACCCTGTGGAGGACCACCAGCAGCAGCACGGCCAGCAGCAGAGCAGTGATCCACATGTTGCCGCCAGGACTCGGAAGACCGCGTCCTTTCCCTCTGAGCTCGGCTTTTATAGCTGAGGCTCCGCCCCTCTAGTTTGTCCTCAGAGGAATACCAGACAAGGAAGGGTCGAGGTATTTTGATTCACGCCCGCGCAAAACTGATGAAGATTGTCCACCCTGAATCTCCGTATGACCTTTGCGGTGCAGGATTTCAATTGCCTAGTGGGAAGTGTAGTTCTAGCGCGAGACAGACGCCATTGCACGCCTGCGCCGTGAGAGGATGTGTGACATCCTCCCACCCCGCCACCGGAACGCTGGGGACGCGTCCGGTGAGCCCGGGTGGGGGTGGGGGGTGAGGGAGGTGAGAGTGAGGGGGACGATGTGGGGTGGAAGTGGTCACCGCGGGGCCACACAAGGCTGAAAGTTGCAGGTCTGAGAGAGATCCCGTCTGGGAGGCAGAGAAGACCTGGGTCTCTGGTGCCTGCTCTGCGATGGGTTCGCTGAAACCTCGGAGGCAATTCATTGCTTTCCCTCCCTCTCCCCTTCCAAGCAGTGAGAAAGTTTCTGTCCCCACACAGCCTCTGTCTGGGTATCTCGATGAGTTGAGACCCTGTTGAGACCTGCGCAGGAGCTCTCCTGAACCTGTGTCACTCACTGCCCCAGGACTGGCAGCTGCAACGGGTCCCCGACTTTACCCCTAGCTGGATCCCCTAATCTTAACCATTCTACTGGTGTCTCAAAGTACAGAGCCACATAAGAACAAGCCTCAAGAAAGACTAAGTCAAGGACCATCTTAACTATGTGTGCGTTTGCATTTAAGGACACAGCAGCTTCTAAATCAGCTTTTCAGCCGGTCTAGATATCCTACCATCTTAACCTGACTTAAGAGGGATTTGTTTGTATAGGAGGCCCATTTCCTCAAGTACACCATCAGGAGGAATGGCCTCATAACTTTGAGTATTTTGTCCTTATTACAGGCCCCAGCAGTGCTCCAGTCCGGTATGTAAAGCAGGTCATGCTTCTGTGCCACTCGGTTCGTTTTCCACACAGTAACAGGAAGGCCTTCCTGAGACTTTGTCATACCTGACTGTTACCCTGCCAGGTTAGCTGATGTGTGGGTGTGTGTGTTGTCCTATGCTGTCATTCAGGCCAAGATGGAAGGAAAGGAAAAGAGAGGTAGATGCTGAGTTTCCAGGGGGAGCTAGTTCCTGGGGTGCTGCATGTAAGATATTACCACCATCCTTCCTAGATCACGGCCAGCCAGGTGTCTAGCCCGAAAGCTTGTTTGTTACTGGCAGTCAGTCCTTGGGGAATGTAATATTCCCTTAGTGGAGGACTGACTCTGTGGACAGGCTGACTTAGTCCTCTGAGTCTGTGAAGTGTGATTGTCGGTATATGAGAACCATCCACTCACATTTCCCCCTCAGTATTAGGGACTGAGCCTCGTTTCCTGCCACTAAGCTACAATCCCAGCCTTTCCACACCGACTCTTTGGTGTGTGGGTGTGAGTATGCATGCTCATATAGGAACAGAAAGACCAAGGGGACCATAAATTGCCCTGTTCTGTTACACTGTGCCTTACACCTTTGAAGTTGGGTCTCTGTCTGAACATGGAACTAGGCCCAGTGACCAGCGGTCCTTTTATCTTCATCTACCAGAATGCTGGGAGCCAAACTCAGGCCTTTACCCTGAAGCAAGCTCTCATGTCCACTGAGTCATCTTCCCAGGCCCTTGTGGTTTTTGCTTTTTTTTAAAAATTTTATTTGTTGGGGGTGGGGGTGAATGGAGCAGTGTGTGCCATGGTGCATGTGTGGAGGTCAGAAGACAATTGCTTCTTTCCTTCTACCAGTCTTGTAGGTTCCCTTAGGGACTGAACTCAGGTCATCAGGCTTACCAGCAATCACCTTTGACCCATTGAGCCATTTCACTTGCCTTTGTTTTTTTTTTTGTTTGTTTGTTTTTGTTTTTTTGTTGTTGTTGTTTGTTTTTTGTTGTTGTTGTTTTGTTTTTATTGAGATAGAGTCTTGCTATGTAGTCTCAACTATCCTGGAACTCTATGTAGATCAGGCTACCCTCAAATATACAATGATTCTCTTGCCTCTGCTTTCAGATTTCTAGAAATCTGGGTATGGGCATACATTCATGGGGGTGCACATCACCATGCTGATCTGGTTTTTGTTTTTTTCTAGTTGTGGCGATTGAACCCGGACGTCACATGTGGTAAGCAATAGCTTTACCTCTGATCTGTATCCCGGCCTTGTGTTTAGTTTTGACTTTCACACATCAATCCTCCCCCTAAGACCTAGAGACGCCTGTTCATGAGAAGGCTGTTTCCTCGTGACACAGACTTTTGATGTGATCACATCTTTGTCCGGCCCTTTTCCTGAGGCAGGCGTCACGAGATGAAAGAGCAGGGCTGGAGTGCCTAGCTTTTGTCTCCAGCCTTGAGAAGTAGAAGCAAGCCTCAGCTACATGGCAAGTATAAGGCCAGACTGAGCAGCATCTATAATACCTTTTCTGTATATTTGTGTCCTTATTGAGAAGGGCTGGGAGGGAAAGGGAGAAGGGAAAAGCTCCTCATCAGTTAAGAACATTTGTTGCCCTTGCGGAGGACCGGGATTTGGCTCTCAGCACCTACATGGCAGCTCACAACCATCTGTAACCCCAGCTTCAGGGGTTCCAGTACCTTTTGGACATCTGCACATACATGGCAGACACACACATACACATGAATACATGAATAAAAATCATACATTTAAAAAATATTGGGTGTGGTAACACATACTTGTAATCCCAGCATCAGGAAAGTGGATACAGGCGGCTCTCTCAAGCTCACTGGCTGGCCAGCCCTGACTGCTCACTTGGTTCCAGGCAAGGTGTGCAAACATGTGTACACCTGCACATACATGAACCTTGAATATACATGCGTGTGTATACACACACAAGAGCTGATCTGGAGGGGTAGCTCACTGGTAGATACGCACCTGCACCTGGCATGCATGAAGACCTGAATTTGATCCCCAACACCAGCACTTCACCAGAGTTGCACGCACATACGCCCACAGTTTCTCACACAGAGAAAGAGTTGACCAGTTTGGCTTGGACATCATCTTGCATTTTGAGTTTTTCTATCATTCCAGGAAACAGGTCCAATATTGTAGGCCCACAGCTCCACTCGTGTCTAGGATCTGGAAAAAAAAACAAAAAACAAAAAAACAGGGCAATCACCAGTCAGTCTTACCCCCAATAAGCCACCTAGGTCATAATGATGTCATGGCCAGAAACAGACCCCACTTCTTAAAACAGTGCCACTGTTTTCTAGACACTGACAATCCATCCCACCCCCCAATCCTCTTTATGGTCCCTCCAGTCCCATGGTGTGTGCAGTAAACAGTAGACATCTGGCTAAGTGTCTTGTTTATTTAGAATTAATTCACAGTTGCTTAAAGATTTTAAGTCTTTTCCCTCTTGAACAGAGAGAAGCATGACTGAATGATGAAGCCAGTCCCTCCTACCCTGTTTCTGTTTTTCCAGAGTGAGGCTGTACGGCTCCCAGGGGCTCCTTTCAGGACTCACAGAAACCTTCTGCACCTTGGTGATGGCACAAAGGGACTGTTTCCTTACTTAATGACTGCCAAGCAGGAAGGTGAAAATACACCGCTTGTCTCTCCTGGCGGCTTCCAGCCTCAGACCGGTGTATTGAGCCCCTTTCAGAGGCCAAGGACAAGGCTCACCTGAACTAGTGCTCTGGAGTCATGAGTGAAACATCTTGCTCTTTCCTTACTGGGAAAGAATTTCAAGATGGACAGGTGAGTGCTCCTACTTGGGAAAGAAGGTTCTGGCTTGGGGATGTACTGTTAGTGAGACAGAGACTGTGGAGTTTTATAAATATTGAGAGGAAATGATCGTGTATCTTTGTTGTAGGCGATTCTGGGCTGAAGGCATAGTTCAGCAGTGACCATTAGCTGCAGGTTCCATCTCCAGGACAGACAGACAGAGAGAGAACAGAGACAGGAGGGTCTAGGCCGTCATGGTGAGACACCTGTGAGCCTAACACTTGGGAGGTAGGGACAACAGGGTGAGGACTTCAGGCTCATCCTCAGGTACATGATGAGTTAGTTCTAAGTCAGCCTGAGCTACAGAGACCCTGCTCAAAACAGAAGCATCCGGCCTCCTGCAGGTGGTACCTTGTTTTCTGAATAACTCACAGAACCTTGATTCCTTTGGCTGGGGCCGGGGAGGGAGAGAGCATCTGAAATTCCGTAAGAAGTCAGTATGGCCTGGACTCACCAATCAACTCCCTGTCCTCTTCCCTGTCTACCACTGGCTTTGGCAGACTGTCTTACTTAGCTGTCTGTGGCTGTGATAAACACCACGACCAACAGCAGCTTGGGGAGGAAAGGGTTTATTTCACTCCCAGCTTACAGCCCATTCCTGGGGGAACTTAGAGGAGAAATCTGAGGCAGCAGCTGAAACAGAACCATGGAGGGGCACTGCTTACTGATTTGTTCCTCAGGCTCACATTCAGTCTGCTTCCTTATACCTCCCCGTACCCCCTGACCAGGCACTGCCCACGGTGGCTGGGCCGCCCGTCATCAGTTGTTAGTCAAGAACGTTTCAGCCAGGCAGGGTGGCATACGTACTTAATCCCAGCACTCAGACGCCAGAGACAGGCAGAGATCTCCGTGAGTTCAAGACCACCTGGGTCTACATAGTGAATTCTAGTCCAGCCAGGGATACAACGTGAGATCCTGTCTCAAAACAACAACAAAAAACAACAGCCTTGTCTAAAGGTCAGTATGGCAGAGGCATCTTCTCAGTGGAGGGTCCCTCTTCACAGATGGCTCTATTCTACGTCACATTGACTAACTACTAGCAGCATACTGGCCACCACCCTGGGCTCCTGTTCTGCACAGTCACAGTGTATGTCCGCGTGAGCCTGGCCGTCAGCCCTACATTCTGGACCTTCCCCTTCGTCTTGCTGGCTAGAAATGGGATTCCAAAGCCAGAATTCAGACAAAGCATTTCTGGGGTCTCCAGGGAGATCATGCTCAGAAAAGAACAAACTGTTCTTTCTTCTAAAGGGAAGTCTCTGGAAGGGGACTGAAATGTAGACAGAGAAGAATGTAGTGTTCTTTGTATATAACATCAGGAATTACCAAATATTACTGAGAGAATTTCAATAAAAAATTATAGCTATATTTTGTATTTGTACTATGCTGTTGCGTATGGAAAACATCAAAGGCATGTTCCTATGGTGCCTCTTTCAGGGAAACTTGGGTTGCATGCAAGGGCTTTAGAAGACTTAAGAGAGCTAGAGAGATGACAACACTGGCTGTTCTTCTAGAGGACCCGTGGCAGGTGGCTCATACACACCTCTAACTGCGGCTCCAGGGGCTCCGATGCCCTTTCTGGCCTCTGCAGGCCACACACACACACACACGCCATAAACTCACACAGATATACACACCAAATTTTTAAAAATCAAAATAGAACTGGGTGTGGTGGCATACACCTTTAATCCCAGTACTTGGAGGCAGAGACAGGTGGATCTCTGTGAGTTAGTCAGTCAGAAGCCAGCCTGATTAACTTAACAAGTTCCATGCCAGCCAGGCAGCCTAGTTAGACCCTGCCTCAAAATAAAATATGGAGCTGGAGAGGTGGTTCAGTGGCTAAGAGCGCATGCTTCTCTTGTAGAGGATCCAAGTTCAGTCCCTGCACCCCATGGTGGGTTACAACCACCTGTAGTTCCAGTACTCAGGCATCTGATGCCTTCTGCCTCTGACGGTACCAGGGATGTGTGACATTCATCGGTGTACATGCAGGCAAAGCATTCACATCCACACACATAAAATAAGTCTTATAAAAATAGAGTTTCTTAAAGGACTCCTTTCTTTAAAAATCAAATCAATCAATCAAGACTTACAGAGGCGAGGCCAGCTCTAGCCAGATGCTAAGAAAGGCCAGGCTGGTAGAGAAGGTGGACCTGGTATTGGAAGGAGTAGAGGACACACAGACTCTTGTGCAGGAAATCCATGTAACATCAGAGGTCAGAGGTGAGGTGAGGGTCTGTAGTGGGCGTTGGCATTGGATCACAGAGGGAGATGATTGTACTTAGACATTTTAAAGTCAGAAATCAAAGAGTCTGCTCTACTGTGGTGTGTTGGGCTTCCATTCTTACAGTGGTCAAAACTGGGGTCAGGAAAATAAACGGGTAAGACCACTTGCCACAAGAACACGGGGACGTGAGCTTAAATCCCCAACTGCACATAAAAAGCCAGACTTGGCCACACAGCTGCCTATAGCACCAGTGCAGTCAAGAGCAGAACGGGGTCACTGCCAGGCTAGCTCCAGGTCCACGGAAAGATTCTGTCTTCAGGGAATAAGATGGATGAGAATAGGAGAGAATATCCAGTTTCCCTCCCTTGGCCTTCCTCGTGCACATGGGCATGAATAACTGCACACACTCGCATGCACAGCAGGTGGGGAGGGGAGAGAGAACACAGATGTTAAGGCTGTATGTACGGAGTTTCATGGAGATAAATGAAAGAGTCAGAGTAGCAGGATGATCTGGGTTTCTAGGGCCCTGACACAGCACTGAGACAATTCCTATGTTTTGTGGCTGGTTGGTCAGTTTATGACAACCATCCCCTAAACCTCCAGGTGTGCCACACTGCCCCTGGCTAGTTATCATTCTTCCTCCTCCTGTTCTTTCTTCACTTCTTTTTTCTCCTTTTTTATTTTTTGAAACAGGGTCTTGCTATGTAGCCCAGGCTGGCCTTGAGCACAGATTGTCTTGCCCCAGTCTCCCAAGTGCTGGAGCCCAGGCTTGTACCACTGAGGCAAACTGTGCTATTTTTATTTATATATTTTAGAAAAGATAATATACTTACATATTCCAAAAAAATCTGAAAGAAAGAAAAATAATAGTAGAAAAAAAAAGTTGTCTTCTGTCTGTGTGGTCACCTTGTTCCTTTTATAACTTGAATATATGGTTCTTGAGTATGAATTTTGTAGGTGACAATGTCTGTTACAAGGTCAAAGGTTAGAAACATCAGCATCTGGTGACTTGTATCCTTTGACCCCCTCCAATCAAAAGTTATTTTTTATCCTGTTTTTTGACCTTTGATAACCTGACCATTAAAACATTACCTCAGAATAGTTCATATGCCATTTATTTATATGTATTAATCAAGTTTCTCTAGAGAACAGAACTGATAGAATGAACACACACACAGATTTATGAGAGTGGCTTACAGGGTGTGGTCCAGGTAGTCCATCTGAAAGTCCAAGAATGCAGTAGTTGTTCAGTTCATGAGGCTAGAGTCTCCGCTGGTCTTCAGTATACACCAGAATCCCAAGAAAACAGGCTCTAATCCCATGAAAAAGGTGGATTTGCCAGCGGGAGTGAGGACAAGCAGGCAGGGCTAAAGCTTCGTTCCTCACGATTGTTCTTTAGGCTGCCAGCAGAGGTATGGGCCAGGCTTAAAGTGGTCTTCCCATTTCAAATGATCCAGTCAGGAAAAGCCCTCGCAGGTGTGTGTATCCAGCCGCTCAGCTTTTAGTTCATTCTAGATGTAATCAGATCGACAACCAAAAATAGTCATCATAGCGCATTTTTATTTTATTTTATTTTATTTTATATTTTATATGTGAGTAGACTGTAGCTGTCTTCAGACACTCTAGAAGAGGGTATCGGATCCCATTACAGATGGTTGTGAGCCACCATGTGGTTGCTGGGAACTGAACTCAGGACCCCTGGAAGAGCAGTCAGTGCTCTTAACCACTGAGTCATCTCTCCAGCCCCATAGTGCATTTTTAAAAAATACTTGGGGCTAGAAAGATTGCTCAGCAGTTAAGAGAACTTGCTGCACTTCCAGAGGAACTGAGTTCACTTCCAAGAACCCATGTTAGAGGACTGTGACCAAAAGATCTGTTCCCTCCCCTTGAGTGTCTGCACACATATGACAGACTTGGATACACAGACACACACACGTGCACACACAGACACACACACGCACACAGACACACACACATGCACACACACACGTGCACATACAGACACACACACACACACATACACGCACACAAAGACACAGACGCACAGACAGACACACACATGCACGTACATAAAAGTAAGGGAAGTTTTAAAGATAATAATGTGCTTTTGAGCTAAGGAGCAGGGTTAAGAGCCTGCCGTGCAACATGAGGACATGAGTTTGGATCCCCAGAACCCAGGTAAAGCCAGATACGGTGGCCTGTACCTGCAATCCCTATAGTGAAATGGGAGGTGGAGATGAGAATCCGCTGAAGTGCCCTGCTAACCTGGCTAGAGACCCTGCCTTACAGCCAAAAGCCGATGGGCAGTGAGGAGATGTACTTGAGGTTGGATTCTGACGGGCACACATGTACCTACATAGCCTCACACTTGAAATTATTTAAAATGATACTTCCTTTTGTGTAAATCAGGCATTGCCTCTAGACTTACTTTTTGTGGGGGTTTGTTGTTGTTTGGTGTGTGTGTGTGTGTGTGTGTGTGTGTGTGTGTGTGTGTGTTGGGCCAATCTTGCTTTGTAGCCTAGGCTGGTCCCCCAAAGCAGCATCCTCCTGTCTCAGCCTCCTATGTGCTCAGATTGCAAGGTGGTTTACCATTCCCAGCTTGTTTTGGTTGGTTGGTTTGTGGATATGGTTGGTTGAATTTTTTTGAGATAAAAATCTCTTATGTGTGTTTTTCACATTTATTTTTATTAATCCTTCAAGAATTGTGTGCGTGTATACAATATATTTTGATCATATTTGCCCCTTACGTCTGCCCCTAACTCTTTCCAGAAACACCCCTGGCTCCTCCTAAACTCATGACCTCCCCTTCATTTAAAAAATAATCACCCAGCAAGTCCAGTGTGTGTTGCTCCAGTGTTTGTGGGAGTGCAGGGAGCAGATGGGCATTCGGATGTGCTGGGGCCCACACACTGTAGAGAAAACTCTCTCTCCCTCTCTGTCATGTGGGGTTTTGGTTTATTGTTGTTTTTAACTTACTGGTTTATATGATTTTTTTCCCTACCATGTTAGGAGGATTAGCCACATCTATGGTGTGATGTGAGTGGGGACGGTCACACCTGTGCCTGTGATGTGAGTGGGGACGGTCACACCTGTGCCTGTGATGTGAGTAGGGACGGTCACACCTGCGCCTGTGATGTGAGTGGGGATGGTCACACCTGCGCCTGTGATGTGAGTGGGGACAGTCACACCTGCGCCTGTGATGTGAGTGGGGACAGTCACACCTGCACCTGTGATGTGAGTGGGGATGGTCACACCTGTGCCTGTGATGTGAGTGGGGACAGTCACACCTGTGCCTGTGATGTGAGTGGGGACAGTCACACCTGCGCCTGTGATGTGAGTGGGGACATTTGTTCAAGGGCTTCCCCACTGCTGTGTGGTTTTTCTTCTTTTGTCACTGTGGTTTGTCATTGTTTTGCTTTTTTATACCCTACTAGGGACAAGGTTTGCTGAGTGAAGGGGCTGGGCAAAGCGCTTCAGTGAGCCTCACTGACACAAGTCTCAAGACTTGCTATCACCAGAGCAACCTACATAAGATTCCTTAAGGGCCTGGTGAGATGACTAGGCAGTAAACCTGCTTGCTGCCAAGCCTACTGAGCTGACTTCAAGTCCCCAGACTCACATGGTAAAAGGAGAAACCCAGCTCCAAGTTGCACTCAGACCTGCACATACATACATACATACACACATACATGCATGCATACATACATACATGCATACAAACATACATACATTTAGTATTGCATTAAGTAATCCTTTCATAGTTTTTCCTCCCCTCTTTCTCTCTCTTCTCCCTCTCTTTCTCTTATGGTGGGTCCCCTGACCACATTCATCCTACACGGTGCTGTACCAACTACATACTCATTTTAAGATTATATGAACCCAATGCCTGAAGCAAAAGTCTGGCTGCACCACCCACATCATAGGAGGCGAGGGCTGAATTAGACACTTCTGCAGCCTACACTGGCCTCAGATGCTTGACCCTGCCTCTCACCTCCCAAGTTCACCCCCATACCTAGTGGTTCGCCTTTATAATATTGTAGCTAACTTCTCCAAAATTTATTTCTTTGTGATTCTAGGAAAAGGTGAGAAATTTAAACTATGGTCTGAGGGAGATTATTACTGCGGGAAATTGACCCAGGTCTGCCTGTTTGTCTTGCAGATAGAAAGTGTCTCTGCTGGGCTCTCTTCATCGCACAAGGACAACAGTGCACTTATGGCTTTCAGAGGAATTCCTGTACGTATCACCCATAAGCTTTTGTGTGCTTGGGGCACAGGAGGGCATAGACTTCCAGGAGCTCACACTCTGGGAAAGCACAAACCTGCCACACAGAGCCGTCTGATAAGATCACACCACCCAGAGGATGAGCATAGAATGCACTGGGGATGCCTGCAGCACACCACAGCCTCAAAGAGGTCGTGCTTTGTGTTTATTTACCATTCAACAAGGCAGACGCTTGTCCCCCACATTACCCAACTGCAACAGTCAGTTTGCCAGGAGTCCCACTTTAAGTATCACTTTAGGCCAGGCGGGGGTGGTGCATACCTTTAATCCCAGCACTTGGGAGGCAGAGGCAGGTGGATTTCTGAGTTCGAGGCCAGCCTGGTCTCCAGAATGAGTTCCAGGACAGCCAGGGCTACACAGAGAAACCCTGTCTCGAAAAACCAAAAAACCATAACAAAACAATAAAAGAGAGAGAGAATCTGAGGCAAGAAGACAGAGTTGAAGGCCTGCCTGTACTCCATAGCAAGACCAAAACAAGACTGAATTTAGAGCTGGGGTGTACCTCCGTGTAGTGTGTGTGCTCAGTATGTACTGGGCTCTGAGTCAGTCCCCAGCATGTGCACATGTATGCACATGTGTGTGTGTCACACACACACAGGGACTGAGGAAGTAGCTCAGTCAGCATGAGGTGCTGAGGAGGCAGAGGCAGAAGAGTCTTGGGACTCACTGGGCAGCTAGTCTAGGCAGATCAGGGAGCCCCAGGTCCCAGTGAGAGCCCCTGTTGCAAAAGGCAAAGTGGAAATCTCCTGAGAACACCCAAGGTTAACCTCTGGCCTACATGAGTGTGTGCTCATACGTGCATGTTTTTTTTTTTTTTTTTTTTTTTTTAAATCAGTCCATCAGAATATAGACTTCCAGCCTCGAATTTCCAGATGTTTCCTACACAGTGGGTGGGAAGAGCTGTACATAGGGAGACATGGATCCTACCCTCACTAAAGGCCATCTGCCCCTACAGATCTCAGAGCTGAAGAACCATGGCATCCTCCAGGCGCTGACTGCAGAAAGTAATGGATGGCAGCCAGGCGGTAACTATTCCTGAGGGCCCCGAGGGTTTGGGTGAGACCCAGGTTAGAGCCTCCAAGAATCCACTTTCCGTGGTCTGAATCAGTCTTGCTCTCACTCTCTCTTTCAGAAGTTTGTAGGTTCATCATTCCCCATCAAAAATTAGAAGCAACCCTGGGTTAGGAGCTAGGTTATCTGTTGGTGGTTTGCTGTGTGCTTCTGGGCAAGCCATCTACAGTGAAAATCTCAAAATTATATCTGTCTGTCTATCTGTCTGTCTATCTGTCTATCTGTCTATCTGTCTATCTATCTATCTATCTATCTATCTATCTATCATCTTTTATTTATGGGGAGGTAGGTGTATGGGCCAGACAGAGGATGACTTGTTGGAGTCAGCCCTCTTCTACCATGTGGATCCCAGTGATGAACTCAGGTCATCGGACTTGGAGGCACCGAGCCATTCCACTGACCCAGCAGTGAGAATATGAACATGTCTCATCGTCACAGACAGTGTGAAAATGAGGCTGCACAGGCTGGGAGTGGCGGTACATGCCTTTAGCCCCAACACTCGGGAAACAGAGGCAGGTGGATCTCTGTGAGTTCAAGACCAGGCTGAAGACCAGCCTGGTCTACAAATCTAGTTCCAGGGCTATTACACAGAGAATCCCTGTCTTAAAAAACAAAACAAACAAAAGAAAATGAAGCAATACAAGTGAGAGGCTTCAGGACTCTCCACTCTGCTCTTTGCAAGGTGTTTCCCAGTGCCATACTTTCAACTCAGGTCCTGTGTTTGCTAGTGTATTTTAAAGAAAGATATTCTCATATTCATTAGAATCTTGGAGATATATCCTCTGGCGTAAACTCTGGCTCTCTTACGTATGTGGTTTTGAACACATGTCTTAACCTTTCTAGTCATCCTCTCTTCTGCTAGAAAGTAAAGATAGGCAGGGGCTGGGGACAGTGGTAGAGTGCTGGCCTGGCCTCTGCTTGCTCTGGATCCCAGCCCAAGCACCGTGAAGGGGCAGCCACAGTGGGAGTAGTAAGTAACTGCTCACAGTAGGACCTGGGCCAACAAACCCGGTAAGAATGAAATGAAACAGCACGGTGCACACAACAGTATACTCTGTAGTGAGCACCCAATCACATACACCTGTTGTATGTTTCTTAAGAAGATGTATTTGTTTTTATTTTATGTGTGGGTGTCTTGACTGTGTGTGTCTGTGCACCACTTTCATTTAGTGCCTGCAGAGGCAAGAAGTAGATATCAGATCCCTAGAACTGGAGTCACAGACAGTGGTGAGCTGCTCTGTGGGTTGTAAGTCAAACCCAGGTCCTCTAGAAAAACAGCCAGTGCCCTTTACTGAGCCACCCCTCTAGCCTCTTAATAGTATATATTTTTTATCTTTAAATGCTACACAATACTGGGAATGTAGCTTGCTAGTAGAGCACTTAGGCCCAATTTGCCCAGGGCCCTATGTTGTTTGGTGTTTTGAAACACACACACAAGTAAATAAAAGAATATATGTTTGTATGTATGTATTTATATAAGTATATATATATAATATTGCTGCCACGCCTGAGTTATCGTCCCAGGACCCACATGGTAGAAGAAGAGAATTTGTCCTTTGATCTCCACATGTGCACTGTGGGATGGGCACTCTCACACATAATAAATAAATGGAATTTCAAACCTTTTGTTTTGTTTTGCGATAGGGTTTCTCTGTGCAGCCCTGGCTGTCCTAGAAGTAGCTCTGTAGACCAGGCTGGCCTGGAACTCAGAGACCCACCTACTTCTGCCTCCCAAGTACTGTCTCAAACAAACAAAAAGTAATGCTTTTAGCTGCTAATTTCTAATTTAGCTAATTTACAGAATGACTGAATCAGTGCTGATTGATGGATGAATGGTAGAGGCAAAAAAAAAATCAAGTCAGCTAAATAATAAAAGAAAGAAAAATAAAAATGTGAGCTGCATTAGTTATTCTAGAGAAAATTTGCTTTTTATTCTCTCTCTCTCTCTCTCTCTCTCTCTCTCTCTCTCTCTCACACACACACACACACACACACACCTTCCTGTGGGTTCCATTTTAGGATTGTCTTCAGATCTAGCCAGGAAGGTCAGCCTGGCTCCAAGAGGACAGGGACAGTGCATACAATTTAGTCCTTTCTGAGACACCAGCTGGATAAGACTAACTCGGACCTTTGAACTTTCTGTTGCTTAGCCATTGTAATGGCCCTCTCCCTGCAGCCAAGGTTTCCTCTGCTCCTGGCTCGCTCACAGACACGGTCAAATTGCTTGTAGGTAAAAGGTCACAGGATTAGAGCTCGGTCTCTTGATGATAAAGCTTCTTGGAGACCAGAGTCAAAAGGAGAAAGTTGGATGAGCTCAGCTCCACCAGCCTTCCTGCTGTTGGTCCACACGTCTCACTTCGTTTTGTTTTCTGGGTTTTGTGTAGCCCCTGTCTGTCCTGGAGCTCACGCTGTAGATCAGGTTGGCCTTGAACTTGCCATGATCCTCCTGCCTCTGCCTCCTTAATACTGGGATTACAGGAGTGAGCCATATGGCTCACTCTCTCTTTTTTAAAGAATTACTTGTTATGCATATGTGTGTGTCCACATCAGTGAATGTCACCGAGTGCCTGTCAAGGCCAGAAGAAGATGTTGGATGCTTTGAAGCGGGAGTTACTAGTGGCTTTGTGCTGCCAGTATGGGTGCTGGGAACCAAACACAGATGCTTGGAAGACCAGCAGGTGCTCTTAGCTGCTAAGCCCTCTCTCCAGGCTTTCCTTTCTTGGAGGAGAGCTGAGGACCAAACCCACAGCCTGGCTCTTGCTATGCAGATGCCCTGAGCCAAACCCACAATCCCTCATTCTTCTCCTTTTGTTCAGCCACTCTGTCCTTCATTTTTTATCTCCCACACAGTCTTGTGTGCTAAAGGTTGGACTTTGTTTCTCTAGACCAAGTTCTGTTGACAGCTCACAGACTCGCTGTCTGTGTTAGACAGCTGAGTCTTGGTGTCTGCCACCCCAAGGCTGACAGTAGCGAGGTGGAACTCCCTAGCAGCTAGCTCAGGTTGGGGCCTGAATCAGTTCCCTGCCATCCCTCTGACTTGCTTGTCCGGGACCATGTTGTGTCAATATAGTGAACACTTGTTGAACTCTTACCCCTGGGCCACTTACTCATCTTAGAAGTTACAGGATTGCCTCACACTTACAGCAATCTCATGAGAACTCAGAGATGATTAATTTGGCCAAAAATACAGCTAGCAAGCAGCAGAGATGAACCCTGCCTTCCTCTTCCAGCAGATTTTTGCCCAGTTGTCATCAGCATTTGATAGCGCTTTATTTAACCTGCAAGTCTGTTCTATCAATGCAGTTTTCATTACTGAAACAGAGCACCAGAGGCTGGGTAATCTTATGTGGAACAGAAGTGTGAGCAAACATGGTGGCACATGCCTGTGTTTCCAGCACTTGGGAGGTAGTGGTAGAAAGATCAGGAGTTCAAGGTTATTCTTGACTAGATAGTGAGTTCAAGACCACCCAGCATGAGAACCTACCTAAGACACAAAGAAACAGACAACCTGAGGTTCACTGAAGTTCAGTCTGTCTCAAGGTCAAGGGGCTGCATGTGGTGTCCTGCCTGAAGTTGGAGTCCTAAACTGGTGCAGGGTATCACACGACAAAAGAGAGGGAACATTTAAAGTGTCCCTTCTGGCTCCCCCTTCCTGTTTCATTTTGAGGCACACTCTTACTATGTAGACCAGGCTGGCCTTGAACTCACCGAGCTCAGCCTGCCTCTGTCTTCTAAGTGCCAGGATTAAAGAAATGCACCATCATACCTGGCATTTTTTAAAATTGGTATGAACTATAATTATCATAAAAGCCAAAGTCAAATCTTCAAGAGAATACAAAAGATACACCCAAGCCACAGGCCCTGTTTACCCAAGGTCACTGAAAGTCAAGTGTCCTCCTGCTAAACTGAAAGTTTGATTCTACGGCGGCCTGAGCAATGACTTGCTCATATTCTTTTCAATCTTTTTGTTATAAAAGATTTTCCCATTGCTATTACTATTTTTGAAAGCAAGGTCTCAGATAGCCCAGGCTATCTCTCAACTCATAGTAGTCTTCCTGAGTGCTGGGGTTACAGATGTGAACCACCATGCCTGCCTGACTTCAGGCTGATATTCTATAAACCCAACATTTTAAACTGTCCTTATTATACAAAAGTGGCCATAGCATACAGAGTTTTGTGTCAGGACTCTTGTGCTTTTGGTTGGCACGGTGTCCACTTTGTAATATGGGATTACGTAGCCATTTGTCAAAGGGCATCTGATAGTGATACATTTACAAAGGTGACACAAACATGAAACTGTACACATGCATATTTCACTCACATCCAATGGTTCAAGCTTTCCTAGTACTCCAGAGACAAATAAGAGCTCTGGGCTGGCAGAAGAAAGGACTTGCTGTGTAAGCCAGTGACCAGAGTTCCAGTCCCAGAACCCACATAAAAGCAGAAGGAGAGAACCGACTTCCAAAAGTTATCTCTATATGTGTGCCATTGTATACATGTGCTACACAAACACAGACACACATCCATAATGATAAATAAATAAATAATTTAAAAGTACTTTTTAAACACTACTCTTAAGTATTGCAGTTACCTACGTCACACCAGAATGGGCACTTTTTGGTTTTTCGAGACAGGGTTTCTCTGTATAGCCCTGGCTGTCCTGGAACTCACTCTGTAGACCAGGCTGGCCTTGAACTCAGAAATCCACCTGCCTCTGCCTCCCAAGTGCTGGGATTAAAGGCCTGCGCCACCACCGCCCAGCTGAATGGGCACATTTTACCCAAGTAAAAGTCTTTTATGAAAGCCGAAGCAAGTTTGATTATAGTTAATAAATACTTTGGCACTCCATGTACTTATTCTTCAATTTTGTGGCTTGTCTTCTAACTTACGGTCTGAAGCGTTTGGTATGTAAAATCGAAAAGGACAATACAAAAGAAGCAGGCTAACAGAGGTCATATTAAATGAGAGCAGTGTGCCTGGCGAGGTGGCCACACCTCAAGCGTACCAGTGCTCGGGAGGCAAGGTAGGAAGATTGCACAAGTTTGGAGATAGCCTGTTTTATATAGAAAGTTCCAGACCAGCCAGGGCTGCATAGGAGAGACCATGTCGATGAATAAATAAACACATGTAACAGGCAAGGATGAGATGGGCCACAGATGTAGCTCCCCTGGTAGTGCTCTGTAGACAAGGGTGGGTTTGAACGCAGATTCCCCCTACTTGTGCCTCCAGCGTGCTGGGACTAAGGGCCCACCGCGCACAGCCTTGCATGTACTCTAAGCAGATCTCTGACCCAGCGCTTTCCCGGTGACAGCAGCACCCAGGCTTCCCGCAAAGTTGTTTCAGGGGTTTAGTGACTAAAAGGAGACAAGGGAATAGTTGAAAGCTGTGGTTAGGGGAGAGATGGTAAGTGCCCCTGCAGCTGGCTGTGGTGGGCGTGGTTCCTGCTGCTGCAGGCTGAAGCAGGAGAAGCTCTTGAGTTCGAGGCCAGTCTGGACTACAGACAGATATTCTATCTCAACAACAAAAACCAACCATCTAAACAAAACCTTATGAAGGGCTTGCCAGCTTGCTGGTCACCGCGGTGGTTTCTGTTGGAAAAGATTCAGTGCAGTGGAGATGACATTGCAGTGTCCCATGCTCTGCACAGGGCAACACGGGAGATGCTCCCTTGGTTTTTCTTTATTTTTTGTAGGGTGGGTCCTTCCTTCCTTCCTTCCTTCTTTCCTTCCTTCCTTCTTTCCTTCCTTCCTTCCTTCCTTCCTTCCTTCCTTCCTTCCTTCCTTCCTTTATTTCTTTTGAAACAAGGTGTAGCTCAGGCTGACCTGAAACTCACTTTGTGAATGAGGCTGGCCATGCATGAACTCACAGAGATTCACCTGCCTCTGCCTCCCAGTGCTGGGAATTAATGGCTTGAGCTACTAAGGCTGGCTCACCTTTTCGTCAGCCATGTTGCAATCCCCCAAATTAAAATACTTTTACCTTTCTGCAACTATTTCCTGGAAAAACCGGACACACCAGACTTTTGTTTAAAATGAAGATACATTACTTAATTTTTTTTTTTTTTAATTTGGAGACTGCAGGGATGGCTCAGTGGGTTAATGGTGATTGCTGCTGTCTCCGAGAACTAGAGTTGAGGTGGTTCATACCTACCTATTACTGCAGCTTCAGGGATTCCAACACTCGCTTTTGTCCACTACCGATACCTACATGTACGTGTACATGCACACACGTAGGCATACACATATATAATAAAGAAATGGTTATTTATTTTTATTTTATTAGTATTTTAAAGACAGGGTCTCCTATAGCCCCTGCAGCCTTCTGATTCTCTACCTCTCAAATGCTAGGATCCCAGGCATGCACACCACGCTGGTATGTACAGTATCAGGTTGAACCAAGGGATTTATGTATGTTAGATGGGGACTTTACCAGCTGAGCCACATCCCAAACCCAGAAGCCTGACTTTAAGGATGTGTCTTCAGCTTCCTCTGGACCACTCAATTTTCCATTACTGTCTGCCTCTGGGCTAAGGCTGCCTAGGGAAGTCCTATGGACTCCTTGTACGCATTTTCTCTGGTTTTATCAAAGTGCTTCCTGTGTCCTTCCTGGTTTCTCCAAAGAAGCCACCGGGATTCAGACATGATATCCTGATGTAATTAATTCTTGTGCCTCCTGAAGGCCATTGGACCTGGAAGGACAGCTGCGGTGGCGGGGAGGGGCTGGGTGACAGGACCTCAGACCCAGAGCTCACAGAGGCTCCTTTTCTCATCATTGCAGCTGTGAGTGCGGAGATGCTCAGAGCCCAGGAAGAGTGGGAAGTGGTGGACACCATCCATCCAGGCATAGGTAAGTGTGGAAATGGTGCTGTCTCGCAGTGACCAGCAGGAGCCAGACCAGCCGGCGCACCTGTGACCGGGACTAGGATACGAGTCCTTGAATGTTCTCATTCTAGATATTTGACATCAAATAGAATCTTATCATAAATCCTAAAAGGACACTCTACTACATGAAGTAGAGACGGAACACCACAGGGCAAGGCTGCCATTGTTGTCCACCCAGTGCCAAGAGAGGACACGAGAGCATTGTCAGGCATAGTCCCTGAAGGGGGACAAGGATGGAGGCCCCACTGGGGCAGTGAGGGCCCCTATAGAAGACACTTACTAGCAGTCTCTGAAGGCTGGGGACAATTGTTTCAGTCCATTTCTGACAAATTTAGAGGGAGACTAGAGACTATATGGTTCTCATGAAAACTTCACCAAGTTAATGGGAGATGTCACAGTGACTGATACCAGCCACCACCTATATTGTTGGTGACAAGTTAGTAGCCAGTGCTTGGTTTAGAGGTGACAACCAGTGGATGTTTACGAATAAGACAGTGTTTGCTATCCCAGATCCTTGGGTGTCTTCTCTTTTACCTAGAGAGTGGGGTGAGCTCCCAGCAGCCCGGCCAGCTCATCTCCTTCAGCGAGGCCCTGCAGCACTTCCAGACCGTGGACCTTTCCTCTTTCAAGGTATGGCTGCAGGAAGAATATTTCCTCAGCTCGGTGGACACTGGACCCTTTCTCACCTAAGAAATCTTGGGGTACAGGATCTCAGATAGCCAAAGAACCAGAGTTGGTGGACCACCTCTCACCCCAGCATCAGAGACTAAGCTAGAAGATTGACCCATGCTTGAGACCAGCTGCAAAATGTGCTCCAAGCTAAGTGTATGTAGGTGCCTTGTGGTGGTCAGAGGGTGTTGTCTCCTCTGGAACTGGAGTTACAGACAGTTTCAGAACCACTTGATATGGTGTCAGTGCTGGGAACTGAACCCAGGTCTTTTGGAAGAACAAGCACTCCTTTTTTTTTAATTTATTTTTTATTGGATATTTTATTTACATTTCAGATGCCATTCCCTTTCCCCATTCCCCTCCCTAGAAAACCCCTATCCCTTTTTGCCTTTTTACAATTTTTTTGATGTTAACCAAAGGCTTTATAAGTTTGGTAATGCTCAATATCAATCAGAAGTGTAACCCAATACCCAACCTAGATATATCAACTATCTTTGACTGGTGGAGACATGTGAACATCCACCTTCATGCCTCCTCCTCATCTCCTAGCTCCTCTCCTTCTTCTCCTCCTCTCCTTACTCCTCCTCTCCTTAATCCTCCCACCTTAGCTCCTCCTACATATCACCCTTCCTGTTAAAATAAAACTTTTCTCTCAAAATACAGTTAAAGCATAAATATACCAATTTGTGTCGATAAGGTACAAGATAGACCTAATACCCAGTCCATCGTTTTGTTGACTAAGGAACAAGCACTCTTAACCCATGAGCCAACTTTGAGAACCCCTGGTTCATATAGGGCCCTGCTAACCTTGGTGTGGAACGGAGCCTGAGGAAATATGGCAGTCCTGGGATTCAGACCAGGTGCAAATACCCCATGTTTTTCCCTCTTGGGGGTGGGAAGTACAGAGTTAAAGTCCAAGTAGCTCTTGGGGAAGCAAGATGGACTGTCTGGGAGGCAGGGCACTACCAACTCATGGCAAATAGAGAGAGATTCCCTGTTGGAGCCAGAAGCCATTTGTAAATTTAATTAAATTTATTTATTTTTGAATCAGAGACTCATTATGCAGCCCTGGCTGAACTGAAGTTCACTATGTTGCCAGGGCTGATGATAAACTCAAAGCAATTCTTCTGCCTCAGCTTCTCGAGTATTGGCATTACAAGCAGGCACTGACATACCCAATATTGTTAGCATTAATATTTATATCGGCATTTTCTTGGGCTGACTATCTAAGCGGCGGTGGCTCTGCTTACCTCAGGCCGCCATGCTCTGTGGCCTGAAGCCAAGCGCTCCATAGCTGGAAGCAGCCAGAGGCCACAGGTGTGCCACGGGTGTGCCACAGGCGTGCCACAGCTAAAAACGGCCAGCCAGAAACACCAGCCCTGGCACCCATGAAACACCATCATGGGAGATGGCTCTGCCAATCTCCTGCACTGTCTCCACAAGGCTGGGCTGAGCCCAGACCATCCCACCGTTTATGCGGTACCCGTGGTAGAAATGAGACTCTAATTTTAAAGATTATCCAATAGCTTTATATATTTGGTAATGCTCAAGTAACAAGATGTTCACACAATGAGAGGTGTTACCCAATACCTAACCTAGATATTACAATTACCTTATAGACTGCTGGAGACACACATACATCCCCCACCATTTTCCCCTCTCCCTGTCCTCTCTCTGCTAGCTCCTCCTCTTTCTTCTCTTCCTCTCCTTACTCCTCCCACGTTAGCTCCTCCCAAAATACCAAGTTTAATGTATCAGAAAATACACCACGACACAATATAATTTAGAAATATAGGAAACATGCTGAGGGCTGGAGATAGACATCTTAGCAGTTAAAAGCATGTGCTTTTGCAGAGGACCTGGGTTTACTATCCCAGCACCTACATGTCAGCTCACCACCCATTATTCCTGTGCCAGGGATTCTACACCCTCTCTGCCCCCACCCCACCCCCCCAGGCACCAGGCATGCACACGGTGTACAGACAGATATGGGGCTTTTTCAGAACTAGCTGTTGGCTACCAGTGAGGCTCAGCACTCATGCACATGAAATAATCGTTTAAATAAAGGTGTGGCAACTAAGTATGATGGTACACATGTATAATTCTAGCACTCGGGAGGCTGAGGCAGAAAGATGATAAGTTCAAGGCCAGCCTGGGCTACATGGAAATACCTTGTCTCAAAAAGTTGTATGGGGAAGCACACAAGTGGGTAAAGGCTTTTCCATACAAGCCCAGTGACCTGACTTCAGTCTACAGAACCCATGTAAAGGTGGGAGGAGAGAGCTGACACCACAGCACCCTCTGACTTCCACACATACATCACACACACACACAAATAATAATAATAATAAAGTGGGGTTGGGGAATGGAGTCTTTGGAAGTAAGCAGACTGAGGGCTTTTGTGGGGTGTCTTGAGCGACCTTATAAGTTTAGCAAAATGTGGTTTTAGGTATTCACCTAAAGCCTAGATCATCAGAGAGGCTAAAGAAACAGAAACTGATACAGAAGGTCAGAAGATGCCAACACCCAAAACCTTGTAAGGCAGGCAGCAGTGACCCTGGCTTTGGGGAGCCAGCATGACATAGTTTAGGAGGGACATCTGACCCAGTGGACCATGAGTGCTCAGTGGTCCTAGCATCAGTGGACGTGGGGAGGAGCTGAATTCTAGAATTCATATCCTCAGAGAAACAGAAAGCCATATGAAGGGTAGACACCTGGCTTCTCCCTGACCGTATCAGGCATGACATGGTCATATGGACACAGCTGAGCCCCACTGGTCAGTCAATAGCTAGTTCTGAAAAAGCCCAGGAGACCACATGCTGGGAATGCCTTCCCCGAAGGACATCCTGCAGAGAATCTGGGGCTGGGAGTGCCTGTCTCTGGAGTCTCAGTGCTCCTCCTAGCGCCTCCTCTAGGTCCAAACACTAGCTGATGGACAGTCACTGGTTGATAAAAGTTTTAGTAGATTGTCTGTTATTTTCTTCCCAGAAAAGAATCCAGCCAACTATTCAAAGGACTGGGCTCGCTGCCCTCCGGCATTGCCTCTTTGGGCCTCCAAAGCTGCACCAGGGTCTTCGGGAAGAAAGAGACTTGGTTCTCACCATTGCTCAGTGTGAGTGCTAGGGGCAGCCCAGGGCACATGCTCATGCTCTTGTCCGGTCTAGTTGCCATGAGAACAGGAAGGATGGTAGCATGTCTTGACACCGTTCAGTGTCCCATCCTCCGGGAAGCGTTGGTTTCTCCCTGGGAACAGCCTGGTAGAAAGTGTACATGTGTTTTGGGGCAGGTGGCCTGGACAGCCAAAACCCAACGCATGGCCGAGTGCTCCAAACCATCTACAAGAAGCTGACTGGCTCCAAGTTCGACTGTGCTCTTCACGGAGACCATTGGGAAGACCTGGGCTTCCAGGGTGAGAGAAAAGCACCCATGTTGCTTTCCTTGTCTCATTGGTTCCAGAGGGAGAGGCCATTTTGAGTGAGGAGGGACATCTAGGAGGGTACAGAAGATTCAGGGGCCTCAGGAGCAGTACATAGGAGTGTGCTGAGGGGAAGAAGAGGGGGATGGAGAACTTGGCACTTGGCGCTCTGCCATCTGTCAGGAAGCACTTTAGTGGCACACGTGGGAGTGACGTCATTTATATCTGCTTTGCTTGTGTTCTTCTTTTAAAATGAAAAATATAACTATCTGATACTGAAACAGTTATTTTACTTATTTTAGGATTATACTCTTTTGGCCAGGGGCAGGGGGTGGTGTGGAGGGCAGGGTTTCAGATAGCCCAGGCTGGCCTCAGACTCACTGTATAGCTTATCATGACCTTGAATTTCTGGTCCTCTTCCTTCCGCCTCTCTAGCTGGTGGTCCCACTGTGCCCAGTGTGTGGTACTGGTGGTCCCACTGTGCCCAGTGTGTGGTACTGGTGGTCCCACTGTGCCCAGTGTGTGGTACTGGTGGTCCCACTGTGCCCAGTGTGTGGTACTGGTGGTCCCACTGTGCCCAGTGTGTGGTACTGGTGGTCCCACTGTGCCCAGTGTGTGGTACTGGACCTCTAGCCCAGGCCTTTGTTGCGTGCCTGGTAAGCAGTCTGTCCACTGAGCCTCTGCTAATTTCTCCAAATCCTATCACTACATTTGTAAATAATAACTTTATTACAGGGCATGACTGTACACACCTTTAATCCCAGCACTCAGGAGGCAGAAGCAGGCAGATCTCTGTGAGTTTGAGGCCAGCCTGGTCTATAGAGCAAGTTCCAGGTCAGCTAGGGCTGTCATAGTTTTCTATAGTTGTAACAGATTTCCACTAATTTGACTAGGAGATGTAGCTTAGTTGCTAGAGTGGTCACCTAGCATGCATGAAACCCTGCATCCTATCCCCAGCACCCCATAAAATGGCATGGTCTCATACACATGCACTTCCATGTGCACCGGAGAAATGGAGGCAGTGGGTCAGAAGTCATACTCCTGCGTAGCGAGTTGGAGGCCTGGACTCCATGCAGCCCTGTGCAGACAAGAGTGACTTAGAACAAGCAGGCCACTGTTATCCTCTAGCCTGTAGCCAAGTCTGACGCAGGACTCGGTGAGAGAGGACCAGGGTGCCAGCAGTGCTGAACTCATTTGTGGAGGACCTAGGAGAAAATCTATGTCCTTAACTTTTGAGCTTCTAGAAACTTTCTGCAGACCTCTGTCGCCGCGGCCAGTAGTAGAATCCCCAAGCTTGCTCCATCCTCACATCTTTCTCTAGCTGCGTGTTTTCACCTCCTCATTCTCTCCTCTCTTCTGCACCAAGCCCACCCAGATACCCCCAAAACACACCCCTCTCTGCTGGTGGCGGCCTGGATCTTACCTCATCTTCATCTCCCTTGCTGTGTGCCGTGTTCCTAGAGTCTGAGGTTCCGCCTGTGGTCATCTTTGGAAGTAGGGATTATTCTGACCATCAGAGCTTTCACTGAGAAGGAAGAGGAGGAGAGAGAGGAGGAAGAAGAGAAGGAGGAAGAGGAGGGAGAAGAGGAGGAGGAGAAGTGGGACCACGTGCATCTCTGTGGTGTTGGGTTGGAATAGGTTGGATGTTATCTAAGTTGGGTCTGTCTCACTGGGCTGCCCTCCTCCTAACTGGTGTTTGGCTAGAGAGCCGGCTTTTCTGGAACCTCTGTGCTCTGCTCTAGTCTGTTTTCTGTTGCTATAAACTTCCACTGGGTAGTGTATAGAAAACAGCAGCATATTTGCCTCGTTATTCTGATGGCTGTGATGTCTAAGAACATGGCTCCAGAATCTCCTCAGCATGGGTTGAGGGCCTTCTTACAGTGTCATAACATGGTGGAAATACAGGAGAAAGGGCAGGCCCGTGTCAGTTGGAGACTTTCCTCTTTTATCTGTCTGTCGTCCTTGAACTTGGACGACAATGACCAATAACAATGACCTTAAATGTCTTATCCTCCTGCCTCTACCTCCCAAGTGCTGGTTAGACCTGCATGTTGACAAAGATGCCCAGTTTATAATGTGCTGGGGATGGCACCTAGGGCCTCATGTATGGTGGACAAGCACGCTGCCTGCTAAGCTACACCCCAGCCCCTTTCTTTGTAAAGATTGTGCTGGTATTGCGTGGGAAATGACTACAGAAGGCCATGGGACCAGGAGAAAACTGCTGCCAGAGCACTCCTGAGTGCTGAATGGACATGTTCGGTCCCATCGAGCCCCTCAGGGCTGTGTCCAGAAGTGGGCATGTGCAGGGTTCTCATCCCCCTCTAACCCAGAAAAGCCAGTGTCCGAGCAGTGTGCCAGCTACATCCTGGGAGCTCAAGAGATCAGTACAGCTTTCTCGCTTACTGTCACACCTTGCTTTCTGCCCCAGGAGCAAACCCAGCCACTGACCTCAGGGGGGCAGGCTTCCTGGCCCTCCTGCACCTGCTGTACCTCGTCATGGACGCAAAGACTTTGCTGATGGCCCAGGAGATCTTCCGCCTGTCTCATCACCATATCCAGGTAGGGTTCTGGCGGGAAGATAAAGGGAAAGGCTGTGGGCTGAGGACCTGAGCAGCCAGGACTGCACAATTCTGTGTCTGAACGGTGGAGACGAGCTAGGAATGGCTTCTCCGTCAGATGCAGTGGAATTCGGGCTCTGTTATTCACTAGCTGCTGGTCTTTAGCAAATTCGTGAATTCATGAATCTCTCAGAACTTTAATTTCCTTACCTGCATGATGGAAATCATAAAGTCTTATTTTCACTTTTTTTTCTGTTGCTGTGGTAAAGCTAGTGAGGAAGGAAGAGTTTAGTTTTGCTCACAGTTTGAGGCTACAGGATGTGAGTGCCAGAGAGTCCCAGCAGCTGGAGCATGGGAGGCGGCTGCTCACGTTGTACCACAGTCAAGAAACAAAGCAGTAACCGCAGGAGTATTAAGGGTATAGCTGTTTTGTCCATTTCCTGTGGTTCTAGATTCCCTGCGGTGACCTGCCCAGGGCTCTTACCAGCTGCTAGGTGAAGAGCAGCTTCTGAGGAGGTCCCTCATGATCATCCAGGCTCTGGGGGTTGGAACAGGGAGATGAAATAAAATAGATTTGTGAGTATCTCTAAGAGAGTGGGAGCAGCCTGGGTTTGATGCAGTGGACATAAAGTTAGGATTTAGGGCAAGGAGGAAGTCACTGATTTTTTTTTTTTTTTTAAGACAGCTAGGGAAAAAAAGAGGTGTGGTAGTTTATACCTTTAATCTCAGCACTCAGAAGGCAGAGGCAAGAGGATATCTGTGACTCTGGGGCAGCATGGACTACATACAGGTCAGCTAAGACTATATAGTAAGGCTCTGTCACAAAAAAATAAAGGAGGTACCATAAAGAAAAACTAGGGGCTAGAGAGGCATCTCAGTGGTTAAGAACACCAAGTGCTCTTCTAGAGAGCCCATGTTTAGTTCCCAGCACCTGCATGATGGTTCACAATGTTATGTGCCTCCAGTTCCAGGGCATCTGACACTTTCTTCTGCTATCCTCAAGAACCAGGCATCCATGTGGTACACAGACATGCATGCAAGCAAACCACCATACACATCAAAAATTAAATAAAAATAAGTGCGCATTCTGAGTTTGGTATGGTGGCACGTGACCATAGTCCCTGCAGGGCCTCACATAGTGACTGTGAAAGTACACTTACCTAGCAGGCTCGGGGTACTGTGTTCAATCCCTGGTACTACCATTGAATAAATACCTCTAGTGAGTTGCACGCCAGCCTGGGCTGTATATCAAGTTCAAGGCAAGCCGAGGCTATATAACTAGAAAGAGAACAAAGGAAAAAAGAGAGAGGAGATGGGGGAGAGAATGAGAAAGAGACAGAAGGGGAGAAGAAAAGGATGGTGATGGAGAGGTAGCCATTTCTGTGCCCCTCGAAAGCCCTCTGTGGGTCCCATAAGCCTGTGTTGTAAGGATCCCTCCAGGCAATTCTGAGACCTGATCAGAGGTGAAAACCATGCTGTCAGTCTTGAAGGTGGAGTGAGACAGCCTGGAACAAGTGAGAAGGCTTCCATTGTTATGTGACAAGTGAGGAGAGGAAGGAAAGGCACGAGTCCAGGAGACAGAAATACCCCGGAAGCCACAGGGAGGCAGATGTAGCGTTGGCCTTGACCTGGGCCAGATGGGGCTGGCTGGGAAGAGGGCCGGACATATGGATGCTGGGCTGTCACTGGGGATCGCCACTGGGACATTTTCAGTGGCTGTCAGAGACAAAGAGCCCTGACTTACATTTAAAAGGGAGTAGAGTGAGGGGAATAAATTGAGACAGTAAAGAGAGATACGTTTTTCAGAGGATTTCAAATAGGAACCAAATAGGAACCAGGAAGGGTGACTGGACTGAAGAGATTAAGTCATGTCGAGTGTGTGTGTGTGTGGGGGGGGTATATACTTGTTTTTATCTTGCTTTTTGTTTTTAAGATTTCATTTTTACTTGGGGCTGGAGAGATGGCTCAGAAGTTAAAAGCACTGACTGCTCTTCCAGAAGACCTGGGCTTGATTCCCAGCACCCACTGGCAACTTATAACTGTCTGTAATCCAATTCCAAGATTTGACGCCCTCACATAGACATACATGCATGTAAAACACCAAAGCACATACAAATCATTAAAAAGATTTTTAATTTTACTTGTGTGTATATGTGTGTATGTGCACATGCATGCAGGTGCCCATGGTGCCCAGAAGAGGGCGTAGGATCCCCTGGTGGTGGCTGTGAGCTGCCTGACGCGGGTGCTGGAACCAGACTCCAGTTCTCTGCAAGAGCAGCCAGTGCTCTTAGCCACTGAGCCACTTCTTCAGCCCCCTATTTTGCTTTGTTTTGTTCTTAATTTTTGAGTCAGTATTTCCCTCTGTTGTCCAGGCCATCTTGGAACTCATTGGGTAGCTCAGATTGTCTTAAATACATAGTGATCCTCCTGCTTTAGCTTCCCCGGTGGTAAGATCGGTAAGATCGCATGTGTGAGCCGCCCTACCATACATGACAAGTAGCTATTTTTATGTAATTTCAAATGTACAGAAAAGTTGTAAGTGGGAAGTCTTGTGTGATAACAGAAATCAACGTTAGAGCCTTGGGGTTTGAGACGCAGCTCAGTTGGTAGAGGGCTTGCCTAGCGTGCACAAAGCCCTGTGTTCAGTTCCGTTCTATCTAGAGAATGATCTGTGGCCACATATTCCCGGTTTTAAATGAGTGAGTTTATTAAGCATATAACAAGCTTAGGTAAAAGGATAAATATCAAGTAACAGGTGAGTGTGTTCATCAAATCAGACAGTTACCACATCTAGCAGAAATGGGGGAACCCTGCCCAAATAGTCATACTGCATGCCAGACTGAGAGAGTCCTGAGCCAAGTAGGGCACTTTCTCCAGCTTCTCCTTCCCACTGCAGGCTGTTTTATGAGGAAACAAGAGTGACCTCTGTTGGAAATGGTTTTCCTGCTAGCTGGTCTCGGTGGCACAGTGTCTTTAATGTTCTCAGTTATTAGCTGTTCTCCTTCTTCCCTCTTACAGGACTAGGGGGCCAGCCTGGCCCAGGACACCTGAGATAGACAGGCTGGAATCTGAGTCAGGGAACTCTTGTTCTCAAGAGTTAGCTGTCAACAAGCACAAACAGCACATGACAATTTACCAGTATAATTTATATTAGAGGTCCCCAGGACCTGACACGTTAGGACATACTTATAAATTCAAGGTCATCCTAAGCCTCACAGCAAGCTCAAAGCCACCCTGGGATACAGGAGACCCATCTATTTATTTATTTACTTATTTACTTATCTATTAGCCATAAACATTTGATTTGTATAACTACTTTTTAAAAGATTGTTTTCTAATTTTATGTGTATGAGTACTTTAGCTGCATGTACACCAGCGTGCCAGAAGAGGGCATCAGATCCCATTACAGATGGTTGTGAGCCACCACGTGATTCCTGGGGATTGAACACAGAACCTCTGGAGGAGCAGACAGTGCTCTTAACCACTGAGCCATCTCTCCAGCCCAGGAGACCCCTTTTTAAGAAGAAGGGGGAGGGGGTAATTAACTGTGGTAGCCCACACCTTTAATCTAAGTACTCTGGGAGTCAGAGGCAGAAAGATCTGCTATGAGTTCAAGGCCAACCGGGTCTACATAGAGAAATCCAGGTGAGCCAGGGTGACATAGAACCCTGTCTCAGAGGGGGTTGGAGGCTAGGATTGTGGCTCAGTTGCTAGAGCACCTGCCTAGTATCCATAAGGCCCTGTGTTCAGTCCTCAGGGCAAACCAAACATTGTGTTGCACACCTGCAGTTCTAGCACTCAGGAGGTAGAGGTCAGGTCACAAGCCCAGGTCATCCTCAGCTACACAGTGACTGAGAAGCCAGCCTTGAATAGCTGAAACCCTGTCTTATTAAAAAAAAAAAAAAAGCTGGAAGCTTTCAGGGAGGAATGGGGAGAATGGTTTACAAGCAGGGTCCCAGCGTCCCTCCATCCCTCCACACATTGCGCACGCTCCAGCCCCAGGAGAGGAGCACTGTGAGAAAGGACCATTAGTGCCTCACAGCACCTGGAAACTATGTCCCCAGCAGAGCGCCAGCTCCACAAATAGAGTGAGTATTTATTCATAGGAACATCTGCTGGTAATCGGAAGCTTATTGTCAGGCCGTGGGCGTCACACATTAAGCACAACACTTGTGCCAGGAACACAGTGGCACATTTGGGAAGTAGGGGAAAGGTAAAAGATAGGGACAGACCAAAGGTTGCACAGAGCTTTATTGGGCTTGGAGCACAGGGAACCAGTCGTGACCCTGGCATCGGGGAAGGGGGTGTATAGTAACTACCTGAAGAAGTGCACAGAGCCACATGGAGCTAGAGGAAGTCATGCAAGGAGAGGCAGGAAAATCAGTAGTTTAAGGCCACCCTCAATTACGTGGTACAATCTAGGCCAGCCTGGGCTACATGAGACCTGGTTTCAAAAATAAGATTGGCCCTGGTATTTTCAAGATAAGTAAGTGGAAGTGTATGTGTTAGTTACTTCTCTGTTGCTGTGATAGGTTACCTGACCAGTGCAGCTTCAGGGAGGACTTCCTTTGACTCACATGGTCCTGTGGAATCCACACTCAGGGAGCGGAGGACACACCAGAAAAAGTGTGCCATCCACCCCTGTGGCTGGCCTGCAGAAACCAGCTACTGCTCACTCAGATCCCCTTAGCCCTGTAAAATGATAACCCTAGAGACCTGTAATATACTAGCCAGATTTGTAACAATAAATCTCTAGCCCCCAAATGCCCACAGAAAGAACACAATATAAATACAAGCTATGGGCTGGAGAGATGGCTCAGTGGTTAAGAGCACTGACTGCTCTTCGAGAGGTCCTGAGTTCAATTCCCAGCAACCACGTGGTAGCTCACAACCATCTGTAATGGGATCCCATGCCTTTTTCTGGTGTGTCTGAAGACAGCGACAGTATACATATATACACTAAATAAATAAATTTTAAAAATAAATACAGCTGGGCGGTGGTGGCGCACACCTTTAATCCCAGCACTTGGGAGGCAGAGGCAGGCAGATCTCTGAGTTCAAGGCCAGCCTGGTCTACAGAGTGAGTTCCAGGACAGCCAGGGCTATACAGAGAAACCCTGTCTCAAAAAACCAAAATAAATAAATAAATAAATAAATAAATAAATAAATAAAAACTACACACCTAGATCAGACGAATGTACCCTACGTTACTCTATTGCCCATCTGTGAAATCCCTAGTTACTTATGGCTCCTTCAGGCCATGTGGTTCTAGTTCATCTTCATCCATCTCCCTCCATCTCATCTTCTTCTCCTCTTGCCCTCTCTAAAACTTTCAGTTCAGCTTTTTCCTTCCACTGCCCAGTCACAGGCTCTGGCCTTATCTGACCAATTAGCATTTCACCTGACCTCACGTGAGTATGGGCACCCCACTTGAGGGAGCAGAAAATACCAACAGCAATCCACAACTATCACATAGGGCAAGAAAGCCGAGTGTACGGATGAAGGAAAGGGTAGGTGGTTTGGACTCCCTGTCTACATAGACCCCTAGCCGTCAGGTCATACTGTCTTGGATTATCATTGTCTTTGACCAGTGCACTTTAAAAAAAATTTTTTGATTTTTACTTTTATGTGTATGGACAGGAACACACACACACACACACAGAGTACATAGACATCAGATTTCCTGAAAATGGAGTTACAGAGGTTGTGAGCCACTATGTGGGTGTTGGGAACTCACATGTGTTCTGGAAAAGTAGCCATCACTCTTAACCACTGAGCTGTAGGGGTGATATTTAGAAAATGGCCCCCGGTCCAGCTTGTTCCCGGGCAGCCACCATGTTCCCACTACTCCTCGGCTCTGACCGTGGATCTGGCTAGCTAGATGTGCAGGCCCTGGCACCCATGAGACGCCAGTGTGGGGGATGGCTCTGCCAATCCCCCATGCTGCATCCACAAAGCTCTGCAGAACCCCAGACAGTATCTGCCAGCCTCGCAGTACTCGATAGAAATGAGACTCTTAAAGCTTAATGATTATCTAAAGGTTTTCTATGTTTAGAAATGCTCAGTCAACAAGATGCCCACACAATAGAGTTGTTACCCAATATCTAACCTGTGATAGAAGTTGCTACCCAGGACAGCTTTTGACCCATCCATGGTTCTCCATGGCTGATAGCCCCCTTCTCCTCCCCTTCCTCTATTTCTTCTCCCAGCTCCACCTCCTCTTCTACGGCCTAATCACCCAGCTCTAATGTAGCAGAATAAGTCTCCTGCTACACTGAGCTATCTCTCAAACCCTTGTTTTAAATTCTTTGTATACATAGGGTCCTATGGAAGCCAGAATAGGGCATATGATCCCCTGCTGGAGTGACATGGTGTTGACCTTCCTCATGTGGGTCCAGGTCTTCAGACTTTGTGGCAAACCAGCTGAGCCATTCACCAGCACCATTACAGAGCCGACTGGCCTCAGACTCACTTTGTAGCCAGAAGTAGCCTTGAATTCCTGCTCCTCCTGCTTCTGCCTCCTGACCAGCGCTTTAACTTTAACTTGTAATGATTTTAGATTTACAGAAAACATACAAAAGTAGCTTAGACAGAGCAGCCGTGCCGGGCGGTGGTGGCGCACGCCTTTAATCCCAGCACTTGGGAGGCAGAGGCAGGCGGATTTCTGAGTTTGAGGCCAGCCTGGTCTACAGAGTGAGTTCCAGGACAGCCAGGGCTACACAGAGAAACCCTGTCTCGAAAAGCAAAAACAAAAACAAAAAAAAAAAGAAAGAAAGAAAGAAAGAAAGAAAGAAAAAGAAAAAAGACAGAGCAGCCGTGTATCCACTTCCCCAATAATCTTCTATAGCCATGTAGCCGTCATGAAACCAAAGAATGATTGGCCAGTGCACATCAGCATCCTCCAGTGCACATCTGCAGCATCCTCCAGTGCACATCTGCAGCATCCTCTGTTCTGCTCTCATTGGTTTTCTATGTCAGGCTCTTGCATCCGGTCCCACTGTGTGCTGTCACCATGTCTCATTTAGTGCTTCAGCCTGTGGGAAGGTTTATTTTGCCCTGACTCTGGCTTAACAACCTTGACACAGTTGAGGTCCCAGGGTCAGTTATTTTGTAGGCTGTCCCTCAATTTCAGTTTGTCTCACATAAAAAAAACAAAACAAAACAAAACAAAACGATTTTGGGTGTGCATTTGGCCAAAATAGAACCACAAATGTGATGTGGTTTTCCAGGCGCCTGGTACCAAGGTGCATATACTGTCTCTGTGTCTTATTCCTAGGAAGTTAGCTTTGGTTAAGATGGTGTCCTTTGGGCCGGGCGGTGGTGGCGCACGCCTTTAATCCCAGCTCTTGGGAGGCAGAGGCAGGTGGATTTCTGAATTTGAGACTAGCCTGGTCTACAGAGTGAGTTCCAGGACAGCCAGGGCTACACAGAGAAACCCTGTCTCGAAAAACAAGAAAACAAAAAACAAACAAACAAAAAAGTTGCTGGGTGAAAATTTGAGGATAAACAAGAAATTTGCATAATCTCAAGGTATTTTTCTGTAAAATCATTATTAACCATAAAGGGAAAACAGAAGCTTTATAATAAATGGAAGACCAAAGCACACCACCAGGGGCCTGAGTTCGAACCCCAGTCTCTACATAGTAGAAATTGACTACCACAGACTGTACTCTGATCTTCACACATGTGCCATGGCATGTGCACATGTACACACACACATACATAAATGAATATAATTAAAGAAAAATGTTTAGGACTAGGGAAATGACTCAGCAGTTAAGAGCACTGGTTACTCTTCCAGAAGACCCAGGTTGATTTCCAGCACCCGAATGGTACCTGACAAGTGTCTGTAACTCCAGTCCCAGGAGATTGGCACCTTATTGTGACCTACCAGGCACACATATGGTACACAGACAGACATACAGGCAACGTAACCATACATATAAAATTAAAATAATTTTTTCCAAAAGAAAAGGCATAAGAGCCGGGCGGTGGTGGCACATGCCTTTAATCCCAGCACTTGGGAGGCAGAGGCAGGCGGATTTCTGAGTTCGAGGCCAGCCTGGTCTACAGAGTGAGTTCCAGGACAGCCAGGGCTACACAGAGAAACCCTGTCTCGAAACCCCACCCCCCACCCCCCCCACCCCCCGCCAAAAAAAAAAAGAAAGAAAAGAAAAGGCATAAAAGAGAGCTTCACTTTCAGGCACTTGTGGTGCTCCCTGCTGAAAGAGAATTGACTCAAACTTCCAAGTGCTCAGAGACCCCAGCTTCTGTGCACCCCAGATTGCAGAAGGGCTTTGAGCCCTTTATCCTGAAAAATAGCTCAGTCCTTTGAGAGAAATGGGACTGACCCGTCTCCTTTAGTGAGGCACCTTGCTGCACCGAAGACAGAGGTTGGCTAGCTTTCCAGCAGGCGACTGTGCAGCATGGTATGCTGTCCTTGGAGTCTCCTCTCCCAGCACAGAGCAGGTGCTCAGAAGTATTAGAGTGACTCCACACCTGCCATCGGTCCACACACAGGGACTCCCAACCAGCAGCCCACTCCAGAGTCACCCAGAATGTGTTACATATGTTGCCAGAACCTGGAAAGAGGCCACCCAAGCCTCAAGAGATGCTTGAATCATCCTGCTTTGGTATTCAAAAATAGTTAAGCCCAAAGGAAAGCCATGAAGGCAAATGAAAATGCAAAAGTAGCCAAGAGGGGCAGGAGTGTGAGGCCAGCTTGGTCTACATAGCAACCCAGCCAGGGCTGCACAGTGAGACCCTGGGTCAAAAGGCCTGCAGTGGGATACAGGTGAGTTGGTACAGTGCTTGCTGAGCATTCACGACATCCGTGGTTTGATCCCAACACCATGTAAATTGGGATGGGGGCACGTGACTGTAATGCCAGTATTTGACAGGAGGAGGAAGAAGGTCAGAGTTCAAAGTCAAGAGCTGGTGAGATGGCTCAGCAGTTAAGAACACTAACTGCTCTTGAAGAGGACCCGGGTTCTATTCCCAGCACCCACATATCAGCTCACAATATCTAACTGCACTCCCAGGGGATCCGACAGCCTCTCCTGGCCTTCCCTGACACTAGGTACACATGTGGTACACAGACATACATGCAGGCAAGCGCTCAGACCATACATAATCAATCAATCAATATATAGTTCAAGATCAATCTTGGCTGCAAAGAGAGTTTGAATCAAGCATGTGATCTGTGAAACCATGTCATATATATATATATATGTGTGTGTGTATACATATATGTGTGTGTATACATATATGTGTGTGTATGTATACACACACACACACACACACACAAAGAAAAAGGAGGGAGTTGGGGAGTTGGATATGAGACTGCCTTGAAGCAACCTCCTATGAACTCCTAGATTCCAGGCCTCTTGTAAGGTGGGATGCAGAGACAGTAACAGCAGCAGCCACCTCTGTGGCTTTAGCTCCTGCCAGTCACATGAGGCAGAGGAAATGACTGGGCAAAGCTGGCTGGCCACTGACTTATGATACTCCGTTCCAGCAATTCCCCTTCTGTTTGATGTCTGTGAACATCACCCGCATTGCCATCCAGGCCTTGAGGGAAGAGTGCCTCTCCAGGTGAGTTCCTAGTGGATCAGAGTAACCCAGTAGAACCTGGTCCAGTCCCTTCCGTGCCTCAGGCCTTGTCCACAGCTCTGTTACCTGCTGGTTCTCAGAGCTGGACAACATCTCCATGCACCAGCCACCTCTCCTCACCGACCTACCCAAATGCCAGGCTGCCAAATGCTGGTGGGGCGGGTGGGGTGAGGTGGAGGCTTCCTGAGGTGACCTGGTAGGCCAGGGAAGAGGGCACTGGTGTGTTGGGTTCATCCATGGTTAAACAGGTCACCTCCTCTGTCCTATAGGGAATGCAACCGTCGGCAGAAGGTCATCCCAGTGGTGAACAGCTTCTATGCAGCTACTTTCCTTCACCTGGCACGTATATGGAGGACCCAGCAGAAGACTATTTTAGACTCAGGCTTTGTCCTCAAAGGTTGGCACTTTCTTCTGTGTCCAGGGCCTGAGAGCCCAGGGTAGAACCACTATATTTCCCTCTTCTCCCTCCCTCCTGCCTGTCCTCAGAACACCCTGGAACTTTCTCCTTTCTCTGCAAACCCTTCTCCCTCTCTGTTCCCTCACTTGCTTGTTTGTTTGTTGTTGTTGTTGTTGTTGTTGTTGGTGGTGGTGGTGGTGGTGGTGGTGTGTGTGTGTGTGTGTGTGTGTGTGTGTGTGTGTTGAATCAGGATCACTCTATGAGATCCTGGCTGGCCTGGAACTTGTTGTGTAGACCATGCTAGCCTCAAACTTAAGACAGTCCATCTGCCTCTGCTTCCTGAGTACAAAGATTACAGGCATGCACCACTGTGCCAGGCTGCGGCCACGTCTGATAATTACTTGTTATCACTGTTACTTTTGTTTAGATTGTTGAGATGCAGTCCCTCACTGTAACCAGGTGACAGTCCTGCATCTGCCTTCCTTGTGTTGGGATGACAGTCTGAGCCATCATGCATGGCTCTTGATAACCACATCAAACAACAAAAACCTCACATCTTCCAAACAAAAAATTTAGCCTGCTCAGCACAGTGTAGGCAGATCTCTGTGAGTTCAAGGCCAGCCTGGTCTACATGAGTTTCAGACAAGCCAGGGCTATATAGTGAGACCCTGTGTCATAAAACAACAGAACTGAACTGAAAGATGGCTCAGTGGTTAAGATAGCCCACTGCTCTTGCAGAGGACCCCATTAGGTTCCCAGCACCCATGGCCAGCATCTCACACCTGGCCTGTAACTCCAGCTCCGGGAGAATCTACTACATCTCTGGCATCCACGGAGATACCCACAGTCAGACTCACATACAGACTTTAAGAAATAATAAAAATAAATCTTGAGAACATACCATCAATAAAAGCTTGGGCTGGGGATGTGGCTCCATTGTGAGGGCCCTGCCTGGCATCCAGGAGCCCCTGGGCTCAATGCCCAGCGATGCCCAAACTGTGTGGTAGCACAAGCTTGTAATCTCAGCACTCAGTAGATGCAGACACGAAGGTTAAAGGTCTACAGGAGAACTGTCTCAAAAACAAAAACAGAGCCATGGAAGCCAGCGCTAGGGAGATGGCTCAGCAGTTAAGAGCACTGGCTGCTCTTCCAGAGGACTGGCTTCTAACCCTGGCACCAACATGGCAGCTCATAGCCATCCAAAACTCCAGTTCCAGGAGATCTGGTGCCCTTTTCTGACCTCAGGCATCAGGCACAGCTGTGGTACACAGACATCTACTTAAGCAAAACCTAATACATATAAAATAAATAAAAACCTTAAACACGGAAGGCTGTGGGAGCCAAGGCCCAGTGGCTGGATTGATTCCACAGAGTTGGAGTTCTATGTAACAGCAGAGAAGTGGTCTCTGGGCTCTGTCTGGTTTTGCCATTTGGCCATCTTTAAAGGACAGGGCTAGCAGCAGGATGGGGTAGTGCATTCCTTTAATCCCAGCATTCAGAAGGCAGAGGCAGGCAGATCTCTTTTGAGTTTGAATCCAGCCTCGTCTACAGAGTGAGTTCCAGTACAGTCTGGGTTACACAGAGAAACCATGTCTCAAAACAAACAAACAAAAAAGGACCGGGTTTGGAGATGTGCACAAAGCCATTGGACTTGTTACTGGATTGTGTGCCATCCTGAGACCCCTAAGCCTCAGCTCCCTGATCTTCTCTGTTCCAGACTTGGAAGCATTGGCCAAGAAGAGCCCAAGACGGCTGCTCAAGACCCTGGACGAGTACCTAGCTCAGGTGTCAAACGGACAGGCCTCCTTGTTGGAGGCACAGAAGTGCCCCAGATTACAGGGACCTCACTCCAAGGATCTCACATTCACAGGCGTGTGTGACCTACAGTCTCATTCATTTGAGAGTGCAGGGTTGATCTGACCCACCACAAAGACCATTCCTAGAAAGACAGACTGGGCCACCGGAGCTTTCTGAACTAAAGAACCATGTCTGGGCCAAAGCTCTCCACGCTTCTGCAGGTGAGTTAGGAAGCTCCCAGGTGTGGGTAGTGAGTGATGCCCACGATTCTACACCAGCATAGCTCATTCAGGCAGCTAGAATTACCCTCCATGCCATCTTCAAAGCAAGGAGTCTTCTGTCCTTCCTAGCTGGGCTCCAGTTCACAGGGTTGGACTCCTGATATCTCAGTGGAAGTGAACAGACCATGCGCCCAGACAGCCCTATCTGCATTGTCTATACATCTGCACCTAGAGGGAGAGACCCTGGAAGCAACAGCTAAGATTTTGACTCCTCAACAGCTGTTCCCCCCCCCCCCCCCCGCCCCCCAGTCTTTGGTTGGAATTGGAAGGACAGAGACAGCAATACCTTCAGCCAGCAGGGGGCAGCACAATACAGAAAAGTGACTGATAGGCAGGCCCCCTCTTCCTCCAGCTACAGGTTTCAAAACACTTGTTTCCTCTTTTCCTTTCTCTTTCCCTTCCCTCTCCTTTGCCCACCATTGTTGGTAATCTAGAAATGGGCACTCGTCTGGCTAGACTGGTCATCAAGCCCCCCATCCCCACTGTCCACAGGCTGGAGCTCCTATGGAGACCACTGGTTATCCAGCCTGGTTGAGAGGCAAAGTAAACTCACGTACCAGCAGTTTTAGAATAAAGGAATTGTTATAATCTCCTGTACTTTCTTCCAAGACGAAGTCCTTTCAGGGCCTTCCTGTACCGCCGTTGTCTGGGCACCAGACTGAGCCAAGCAGATTAGGGTTCAGTGGGGTTGCAGACTCCACATTGGAGTCGCTTCCTACTCCGTGGCTACACACCACCTGAGTTCCTTGGCTGCACCTGCATGCCAATGTCTTTCTTTTTCTGTATCATTATTGCTTGTGTGTATGACATGGCCTGTGGGGCACACACATGACAAAGCAAGTGTGGGGAGGTCAAAAGCCAGCTTTGTGGAGTTGCTTCTCTCCTAATACAACTTTAAGTTCTAGGGATTAAAGCCAGGTCATCAGGCTACTGTGGCAAGCATCTCACCTGCTCAGCCATCTTGCACACCCGGGCCTGGAGACGTCTTGCAAGCTCTGGCCAATAAGGATGGTGCTCTTGCTAAGGCTGATTGGTATGGTGTCCACCCCAGAGTCTTCCTGCATCTGCTTCTGGGCCTGGATGTTGCTCTCTCACCCCAGCTCCCCACCCCCAACTACCCCTGTGTTCCTCCCATCTTCCCTCATTGAAGCTGTAGAAGCCTGTGTAGACCTGTTTCAGGCCACTCCACATCTGGTGCAGAGACAGACAGGCCTCCCAGGGTACTCGTGACATGCCCCGCAGTTGGCCTCCCATCATGTTTACAGGCTCTCAACTAGAATGCTTTATTACCACGTCACTTCCTCCAGACCCCATATTCAGCGACCAGCAGAGAGGCCAAGAAGGCAGCTCAGGCCCAGGTCAGTTTGGTGCTTCCTTCTCTACCATCCATTCCCTTGCTTGAGCCTGCACGGCTGAAAGAACAGGATCCCAGCATATCAGGGCCCAAGCCACATGGACCCTAGGAGCATGAGAGACCAGCATCCCCAACAGGAAGCCTTCATCCAGATCAAGGTGCACACAACTCCAGGATAACCCAGAAAGAGGTGGAGATAGGAGGCCTCTGATGGTAGCTGGAAAACTATGTGCTGTTCTTGGGCACAGTGGGGACAGCTCTCCACGGGAGACCTTAAAGTACTCCGTAAATCTAAAATTGTCAGAATTCCTGAGTGGGTCTATGCCTTCCTCTCTCTCTGGCCTGTGTGGCCAGTCAAGGGCTGGAAAGTCTCAGGGTGTATGGAAGAGGGGGTCAGTAGAGGAGCTCACCTTCCCTTGCTTCTTAGCTGTGTGGGGTTTGTGTGGGGCAGAGGAATCCAGTGTGTGACAGCTCAGAAGTCACAGTATCCCTTAGGACACAGAAGGGGTGGCTCAGGGTGGCTGCTGTTAGGACCTCTGGTCCGAGCTCACCAAGACACCGCACACTGTGCATGCATGTGGGGGGGGGGGATGCTCTTTGTGACACATTCCCCCGCCCCAAGGCCGCTCCTCTATAAACCATCTCTCTCTCTCTCTCTCTCTCTCTCTCTCTCTCTCTCTCTCTCTCTCTCTCTCTCTCGCACGCACATACGTGCAGGGCCTCTCCCCTATAGATAGGTACTTTACACACACACAGAGGCCTTGGGCTGATAAGCCAAACACAAAACTCACTTGAATGAGGATCAGTAGCTAGCCTGGTCTACATTCCGCTCCATTCCTGGGTGAGTGTCATCATTTAAGACTGCCTTGGGGGTGTTTGTCGGGCTGTCTGAGGAAAGACTGGCTTGAACGGAAATCTATCCCAAGTCACGGCCACTGCCTTCTCTCACCTGGGAATGTGAGCCTTGAAATCGATGCTGAGGCCTGGCACTGTGCCGCCTCCCTATTAGGTTCTTGTGGGCATGGTGGGGGTTGGCCAGCAGCTTGACAGGGAGTCCTGGTCATGCAGAGCCAGTGCTGGGCTCCTGGGAGCTATGGACTTGCTGCTTATGTTCTACTCCCCCTCAGCATGGGGATGAGCCCCAGTGAACAGGGGGGACTAAAATCAGCCGGGGGCAAGCGGCACAGGAAGAGAGTTGGGAATGGAATGTGTTCTTTATTGCGCATCCAGAGGGCACCTCAGTGCTGAGTCAGCAGCCGAAGGGGAGGGTGGTAGGAGTCAGGAGAGCAGGGGTGGGGAGAGCCACTCTCACTTCCAGTCCTTGAAGAATTGCTTGAAGATGGGACTCTCTCGGCCCTGGGGCAGAATCTCCACCTGCAGCGGAGAAAAGCTCAGCTCACAGGCTGTCACCTCTGCTTCCAAGGGGGAGGGGAGGGGAGGACACCAGTGACGGGGGGGGGGGGGGTGGGGGTGGGGGGGGAGGCAAGGAGTTGAAGGAACTGCAGTTGTGCAGCCAGCTTTGTCTCCTGAGAGAATGCTCCTTTGTGACTCAACATTCCTGTCATGCCCTGTAGTTGTCCTGCTACACCAGAGAGTAAGGTGCTGGGGCATTTCCCATACATGCCATCAGCCCAAAGGTCATCTTCAAGTGACCTGTGGTCACTAATATCACTTGCACTGTGGTTTTAGAACTCCCCCCCCATCCCCAACACACACACACACACACACACTTTTGTAGGTTTTCCTAGATGAGACTGGGGGAAAAAAATCCTCTAAAGGGATATCTGGTCTGTCTTGATCTAGGAGAGGAAAAAGACCACTTTACCCTACAAATATACCACCCACCTCACAAATATTCATAAAATTGTCTTCAATATCCACAATGCAGAACACAGGGAGGAGCTCCCCACCATGGGGGGAATGCACTCCAATCTCCCTCTGGAGTGTTCCTTTGCTTGAATTTACTAAATAAACTTCTGCTCAGACTATCTGTCTCTTGACTGAATTCTTTGATTCAAGAAGACGAGAGCCCTGTAACACGAGGTGAGAAGAGGCAAGCAGTGGAGGCCTGTTCCGAGAAGACAGAGAAGAGACACTGCTTCAAGGATCGGGGCACTCAGTTTGGCAGATGCCACCAAGTAAACATCATCTTTCTGAGAACTGACTGCTGAGCAGGACATGGTGACTCACCTGTCATCTCAGCAAGAGAACTGCTGTGAGTTCAAGGCCAGCCAGGGTAGGCATAGTGAATTCTAAGCTAATCTGGGCAACAGAGGGAGACATTGTCTCAAAAAAGGGGAAGGGAGAGCTGAGGATGCAGCTCAGTGGGTAGCACACATAAAGCCCTGGGTTCAGTTCCCAGGACCGGGTAAACCAGATGCGGTGGCACACACTCATAGTCCTAGAAACTGCGAAGTACAGGCAAGAAGATCAGAAGTCCAAGGTCATCCTTGGCTACATAGAGAGGCCAAGCCTGGCCTACATGAGACCTTGGGAGAGAGAGGCAGGATGAGAATGACGTGTGCAGCCACCACGCTGAAGACAGCCAGCCACCCAATGCCATGCTCTGTCTTTCAGGCTTCCAGGATTCTCTTTGGAAATAACTTTTGGGTTGTGGTTGTTTTGTCGTTTTCAATGGTGATGGACTGAAAAGGTCTTTCCACCTAACAGGCGGAAGGCGGGCAGGTTTGCTGCCAACTCCTGAGCTGTCCTGCTCTTGTCCAGTCTGGGAATACGGAGCCATAGGAAGGGTCCCAGGAGGAGGTGGGGTCCTGTCCTCACCTGAGTGTTTGGGGAGTAGCTCATTCGAGAGATGAAGCCATCAGCCACCTGGAGGGCCGCCTGCCGCTCCTTCTCATTGGCTTTTCTCCCTGGAACAGAGGAACGAGATTTCAAAATGAGAAGAGGGTGGTGGGTGAGGCTGACTGGAGAGGGCTTGCCCGGCATTCGTGAAGCTCTGTGTTCTGTCCCTAGCACCACAGAAAACCACCTGCAAGCTCCACACTCGCACTCAGGAAGCGGAGACAGGAGGATGAGAACTTGAAGGTCGTCTTCATGTCTTCAGCTACATAGGGAACTTCTTAGTCAGCCTGGGCAGCATGAGGCACTGGGGATGGGGGGTGGGTGCATACTCCAGTCTCCATCCCACTTTCCTTGAGGAAACCTAAAGGGTCCACAGAGCACCTGACAGGCTTTAAAACAAATGTACCAGAGTACCCATGAATGCTAAGGGGGGCCCTGGGGTATGAAGTCAGCCACTTAGTACTTTCCCCAGAAAGCTGGCAGCTCTGGGCTAAAGTTAAGTGAATAAATAATAAACAAATAGACAAAATGAAACATCTCTTCTTCCTGTATCAGCAGTCTTCTAATGCTGATCAAGCCATCTTTTAGGAAGGATAAGCTTTCTCCTAGACATCAAACTGGAAGGCCAGAGGGCTGGGGCAATGGCTGGCGCACTTGCTTCTCTTGCAGAGGACCTGAGTTCGATTCCCAGCAACCACATGGTACTCAAAAACACCAGTAATTCCAGTTCTAAAGGATCCAATGCTATCTGCTGGCTTCTGAAGACACTGCATGCATATGGTTCAGACATCCATGCAAGAAAAACACAAATAAAAAATAAAAAAGAAACTCTAGGGCCAGGGCCTCCCTTCCCTGGAGCCCCTTGCCTTTTGTAGTGTGAATAGTTCCAGAGAACACTGTCCTGTTATCAGACCTTTTTGTAAAACTAAAGAGAACGCAGAGTGTAATTTGTTATAGAGGTGATCAGACTTCCACAAAGCCAAAAGCTAACATGCTTGCTAACAAAATTCGTATTAAACTGAGGACCACAAAGAATCCACCCAGTTACCCTGGCATTCGCTGGGACACAAACCACACTTCAAGCTAACGCATTTTAACAAGGAAACAGAGCCAGGCATGGTGACTGGTTCTCTGGCCAGTGTTAAAAGTCCTGTGAACAACAAAGCGTCTGTCCTTCCTCTGTAACCAACCCACTGTCCTGGCATCCATGGGTACTTGTCTGCCAGCCTCCCGGCTTCCTGTCCCACTTTCCTTTCTATAATGAAATTCTTCTCTTGGGGACTACAGACATTCAACATAGGCCTCTGGGATGTCAGCATCAGCTCCATGGTGTACGGCACCTCTGCAGGAAAGAAAAGGCAGCCCCAATGGAAGGGATGTAGCTGGCGGTAGAGCATTTGTCTAGCATTTGTCCATCTATCCCCAGCACCAGAGAAAAGCAGGAATCAGAGTGCATGCCTCCTTTCCAGATGGAGGCAGGAGGATCAGGAGTTCAAAGTCATCCTTGCCTACATAAGTCAGAGGCTTGCCTGGGCTACATAAGACCTTGCTCAGTGGTTGACAGAACTTGCTGCTCTTGTGAAGAACCAGAGTTTAGTTCCAAGAGCATGCATCAGGAGGCTCAAAACTGCTTTCAACTTCAGCTCCAAAGGATCTGCCGCCCTCGGACCCTTGCTTGGTATCCACAAACATGCGAAAGAGCACACGTGCATGCACACAAAAGTAAAAAATAAAGTAAATCTAAACGAAACAACAACAACAAAAAAAAAAAACCAAACCCAGAACCTCAGCAGAAGGAATGGACTGCCCAGACCTTCCTGGGAACCAGCAAAAGCAAGCAGGATCTCCGGGGTCACGATGTCCCCAGATCTCTATGGTCAAAGCAAGTATCCAGGCTCCTGCACGCAGCAGCCTTTCTCCTTCCAGCAGCTACAATCTCTTGAAAAAAAACACGGCCTGCAAGTATACCACACACTGCAGAAAGCACCTATTAAGCCCATCTAAAATCTACTTCTGTTACAGTTAAAGAAGAACCTGAACTGAAGGCCTGGAAATGGGCCAAGAGTCCTCAAACTGTGGTCCTTGGAACCCATAGGCATGCCCTGGGAACATGCTGAACACAGGCGCTCAGCCTCCAACCCAGACCTGGAGAAGTTGAATGTCTGGGATGGGCCCAGCAATGTCCTGAACAGGCCCTTGAAGTTCTGAGAGAGAGATTGGCTGAGGTTTTCAAAATGGCTGAGCCTGCTGTTTTCAGAGCAGCTGCAGTCCCGAGCAGTTTCCTCGGGCCCACACAGAGGAGACTCCGTACCTTTCCAGATGTAGATTTTGCCACACAGCCCGTTGTCCAGGACAAAGCAGTCATCTGGAATGAGCAGTTCGGAGGCAAAAGGGCTGGAGTCAGCCACCTTGGTCAGGTTCATCTGTCCAGTGGCATCAGAGACCTGGAGAGGAAGGACAGTTCCCAGCGTGACACACTCATACTTCAGTCCTCACCTGGAATGAAGGGATGGGTCACCCAGTTGTCTCTCCCAACAGTTCTGAGAAATAGGCAGGAAGAACACCCATCCCCCCCATTCCCCTCCCCAAAAAAGCAAGCTCCAGACAGCCCCCCTCTTGTCTATCACTGCAGTCCAGAGGCCACAAACCCCCTAGGGGAAGAAGTGAATTCCACTTTACAAGTAACTGCACAGTGTTCAAATCAAGGCAATCTCAGAATTAGCTTCCAACCTTCACCAAGGAGCTGGAGATGAACACCATTTACCTTCTCAGAGGGCCATCCTTCCCACCCACCTCCCCTCCAGCCCCTAAAACCTACCAGCCTTCCCACAGCCTCTTCCCTTCAGCTCTGTACCCTGGCCACCTGCAGATGCTCTGCAGGATCTCATGCCAGGATAATCCCTGGCAAGCCTGCAGTGCCCACCTTATACAGGGCTGCCGCCTGGGCATTGGTCTGGTCAGCTGTAATGTCTTCCTCAGGGTTGCCCTCTTTCAGAGAAGGCTTGGGGCCCAGAACCTGTAGAACCAGGTGGGATCACTAGGGCTTCTGCACCCAAATTTTCCAGGTCACCACATGCAGGGCCACCTGTGTCCTGCACTATAAAGGGAAAAGCGATGGGCCCAGCCCACCCACCCAACAGCCTCTTGTCCTAAGGCCATACCCTTTTATCCATCCCCAGAACACAAAGGTACTCCATGAGGAAGTCACAGGGCTTGAGTAGGAACCCAGACGCCCCACCCCCACCAATCTTCTATCCACCATCTTCTAGCTCCCAGCTTATCACTGTCTCTCCTGGCCACACCCAAACTGCACCTCCCAGCTGCCCACCCCAGTGTCCCCAACCTGAATCATCTCAGCTGGCTCCTCTCCGTCAGTGATGATTTCCACCTGGGCCTTGCCCTGCCGCTCGCTGTCCCTGATGGCCAGGGCCAGGTCCCTCGCCTTGTTGCGCTCCAGGATGTTGGATTTTCCACCACACCAGGCAAAGATGTTCTGCAGAGAAGCCAGATGGGCTCATCACAGGCAGCTGCCATTGTCCTGCCCACCACTGAGAAACTGTCCCCACAGGCAGGAGAATCAAGCTGGGAGTGACCACACATGCCTTTGATCTCAGTACTCAAGAGGCAAAGGCAGGTAGATGTCTGTGTATTTGAGACCTGGTCTACATAATGGGTTCCAGGAAAGCCAGGGCTACACAATGAGAGACTTAGTCTGTCTGTCTGTCTGTCTCTCTCTCTCTCTCTCTCTCTCTCTCTCTCTCTCTCTCTCTCTCAAAAATCCCAAGAAGTCACTTCCTGGGCTGGAGAGATGACTAGGGGATAAGAGGTTAAGAACACTCTCAGTTCTTCCAAAGGACCCAGGTTCAATTCCCAATGCCCACAAAGTGGCTCACAATCACCTATAGCTCTACTTTTAGGGAACTTCAAGGGCACTGGGCACGTTTGTGGTACCTATATATACATGCAAGCAAAACACTCATACATATATAGAAGAAGAAAAAAAAACCCTTAGAGTGCTTCTTGACCCAGTGCCGTCTCCGCAGCTCGTGGTTTTCCTCCACATCACTGACCCCCATATATTTTACCATTTTTTATCTTGTTTATAAATTATCTCCTGAGGCTGGAGAGGTGGCTCAGTGGTCAAGAGTACACACTGCTCTTCTAAGAGGACCTGAGTTCTGTTCTGAGTACCCACAATGGACAGTTCACAACTTCTTGTAACTCCAACACTGGCGCCCTCCTCTGGCCTCTGCTGGTATCTGCATCCACATGTACACGACCCCACCCCCCCCAACACATAATTTTTAAAAATATAATCAATTATAAAAAAATTGTTTTTAAAAAAACTAAACATGTGTTTTTTTTTTTTTTTTTTAGTTTAAAGCTTTCTGTTGAATCATGTTTATATAAAATATACCCTGGGCTGGGCTACATGCAGCCAAGGGCCACAGGTTGGACGTGCCTGAAACTGTACAGGAGGAAACACACTAGTTATGTTCAGATATGAGTCCATAGTATATATGAGGCTGGAGCATCTGAGGATTGCACTGTCTGTGTGTGGCTGGGAATTAAGCCCTATGGGTCCCTAAAGGCTGACTGGATGGAGATGGTGGATGGGCTGGGTCACCAGAACATGGTCCTAGCATCTCAGCCTGTGATCTCAGCGATACCCACCTGGCCCAGGTCCAGGATGAAGCAGTCCCCAGTGTTGAAGCTGTCCCAGCTCAGAGCCCTCTCGGTCGCACGGATGTTCTTCTTCCCCTTAACCTGGTAGAGCTTCCTGATGGCTGCCGGGGCAGCGCCCGAGGTGGTCTTGTGAAATGCCGACTCCACGCCACCTTCCTGCAGCCCAAAGGACTGGCCTGAGTGGCCTCATAGGCAACCCGGAGCCCTCTGCCATTCATCACTCTGGGAGATGCAAGAAAGTGGAGACCAACCCCAAGGGTGCCCAGGCTTTCCCCAGGACGAAATGCAGCCAGAAACACCAGTTGGTTGGGAGAGAAGCCCAGGAAGGAGGACCTGGAGGTGGGTCTCACCCGGTACTTGAGGCCTCGCGGGAAGTAGCTCATGAAAAGGTCGGACTCATTCCCTTGAACCTCTCGGTGCTGCACAGGCCGCTCGCCCAGCAGAGTGTTGAGGTGCACGGCCAGCACAGCACAGGCCCCCTGCTCATCTCGGGACGACTGCTGGCCTGGGATGAATAGGAGGTGAAAGGCAAGGTCCCTGGAATCCACAGCCGCCTCCATCCCTGCCCTCATCAAACCCACACAGCGCCATTCCCACCCTTTACCTATCCACAGGTGCAGATGGGAGGCCTCTTCTGGGCCATTGTGAAGCACGAGGTAGGAGTCCCCGGAGAAAAAGACGCCATGGTTCTCTCGTGCAATGGGCACCGGCTTCAGCTTCTCCACACGCCATATGTGTAGGCCTGGGTCTTGGACTGAGGCTGGGAACGGGGAGCCACTGTGGGAAGAAACGGTTGGTAGCAGACCCCATGAGGAGTGGGCTCATGCACAGAGATTTGATCAGGCCTGGAAACTGAGGTCTGGGTGAGAGCAGGGAGAGGGAGGAGCAGCCCTCGGAAGTAGAGATGGAAAGAGAGCCAAGGTGATAGGTGGGGTACACTGCCTACCTCTGAGGGATGGGTGTGTACATGTTGTTTTCAGACCTGAAAAGAGAAGCCATGATTGTCCCAAGGGTCATAACAACTAGCTCTCCAGTGATCTGGGGGACACTTCTATGTGGTCAAGTTTATATGTAGCCTTAGGTTGTCCTCTCAGTTTGTAAGAAGCTAAGGATGACCTGGGGCTGAGGCGACACTCGGTGGTTAGAGACATTGCACGGCAAGTGTGAGGACCAGAGTTTGAGTTCTCAGAATCCACATAAAGGAATAGAAAAGGACACTAATGCCCTGTAACCCCAGCACTCCGGAAGTGGAGGCACAAGGTTCAGAAGGTCAAGGACATTCAGCCTCCAGGCTAGCCTGGGTTACGTGAAACCTTGTCTTAAAACAACAAAAAATGCCTGGCATAGTAGCACATGCTTGCCTATGCAGGAGCAGAAGCAGGAGGATCAGAAACTCAAGGTATCCTTGGCTACATAGTGAATTCAAAGACATCCTGGGCTATAAGACACCTTGTCTCAAAATAAAAAGAAAGGAAAGAAGGAAGAAAAACAAGGGGCCAGTGACAAAGCTCTGTGGACAAAGGTGCTTGCAGCACAAGTCTGAAAAACTGAATTCGATCCCCAGAACCCAGAAGAGGTAAAGGGAGAAAACAGACTTTACAACATGGTTCTCTCACTCCCACATTTACCCACGTATGCATCCAGATACACACCCATACTAACAAAAATTGTATGCTTAATTTAATATTTTTAAAAATAATCTTCAGGCTGGAGAGATGGCTCAGTGGTTAAGAGCACTGGCTGCTCTTCCAGAGGACCTGAGTTCAATTCCCAGCAACCACTATCTGTAACTCAAGTTCCAGGGGACCCAGCACCCTCACACAGACATACACACAGGCAAAACAGCTGTACATAAAAGTAAATAAATCATTTTTTAAAAGTCTTAACAATTAAACAATGGAGAAAGGACTGGAGACGTGCCTTAGTTGGCAGAGTGCTTGCCTAGCATGCATGAATTCCTGGGTTCAGTCCCTAGCCCTGCATAAACTGGGCATGATGGCTCATGTCTGTAATCCCAGCACTTGAGAGGCCAAGGCAAGGGTTCAAGGTTATCATCAAAGAAACTGATGCCAGCCTGGGATCCATGGGACCCTGTGATAAGAGAGAGAACTGGGAGCCTTTAACCTCAGCACTCAGAAGCATAGGCAGGTAGATCTCTGCAAATTCAAGGCCAGCCTGGTCTTCATAGTGTGTTCCAGGCTAGCCAGGAAGAGGGAGAGAGAAAGGGCTTGGGGGGGGGGGGGTCCTTAAGCAGAATTTTTTTATTCTTTAAGTCTACTAAAAACAAAACCTTCAATAGGATGCTATCCTTCCTAGCTAACTCTCTCCCAGAGAAACTGCACTCTGGGCATTACCTATGTTCCCAACATCGTCCAGATCCAGAATGACAAATGCCACCTTTGTTCTGTAAATCAGTAGGGAAGATATTTCTCAGGTAAAAGAAATAATTGTAGTAAAGAGAGAATGCAAAAGGCAAGTTGTTGTGTTGCTCTGTTAGATGTACCAGCCTTGTTTTATAATTTCAGAAAAATACAATCATAACAACTTCACCTTCCCTTTTATTGGTTCCTGTCAGGAGCTGGCTTCTTTTTTGACATCCACAGACACACTGTGGTACATGCACATGTGTGCTTGAGTGTACACATACACACACTAAAGTAATAAATAGGTAAATACGTAAATAAATGTGACAAAAGAGTCGGCTTTTCCTTTGACCATGTGAGTTCCGGGGGTCAAACCCAGACAGTCTCCCTTAATTAGCTATAAGCGCTCTCTTACTGCACACTGAGCCTTGTCTCAGGCCTATTTTTGTTGTTGTTGTTGTTTTGTTGTTTGTTTTAAGGCTTAAAAGGCAGAGGGCACATGTCATCAGCATTTAATTCAGTGTGCATGCTTTCTACTCAAGTACAAAGCGGAACCTACAGACCTCTCAGGAGGACCGGATTCTCAGGGGCTGGGTCAGCGCTGAGGGTGGAGTCTGGGTCGGGAACAGCAGGCGGCAGAGCCCTGGGGAAAGCTGTGCCAGGAGAATCACCCCTTTCCTTTTCCTGACCAACCTCCCAAGCAGAGGAAGGCATTTTTTCCAGCATGACACTTCCAACAGGGAGGGAACCCCATGGGGTGTGTCCACATCCTCCCCCCCACTGCCACCCCGCTATGACTCAGGAACTGATGAATAGTCTGCCCCAAACCCAAGCTCAAGAACGAAACAGAGGCGAGACAGACTGACCACAGCTTCACTGTTTTCAGTTCTGTGTTACCAAATGAGAATTAGGCCGGAACTCAAAACCATGTGTCCTCCTCCACTCCAAGTCACCGCAGGGCTATGATGTTAACTATATGCACACCATGGCACGTGCACACACACATACACACCATGGCACATGCACACACACATACACACCATGGCACGTGCACACACACACACCAATGGCACATGCACACGCACACACACATACACACCATGGCATGTTCACACACATACACACCGTGGCACGTGCACACACACATATACAAATAAATAAGTAAATAAGTAAATAAATAAATGTTTAAAAATAGATAGCCTGGCACCTTGCAAAAGTGCAAAGACTCTGGTTAAGCTCCATCTCTGAACCTTCTAGACCTTTCTGTGTACTCCCTTGTCAAATCCAGTTTCTGCCAAAGATCCTTGAAAAGTCAGTTCAGCTGCAAGTCCCCATAATCCCTATCCCATCATCCTTCATTCAGATCTGGTTCCTCAGCCTGCACCATCCCCCACATGACGTCTGCTCACGCAGACTATCCTTCAGCAGGAATCCTGTTAGGTTAGTTCGATGGAACCTCCCACCCCCCCTGGCACTTCCTTTTAGTAATTTTCCATGCACTGACCATGCTCTAGACGTTGTAAGTCTTCTTGCTCACACTACGTTGGGTCTTAAGACTAGTCTTATCCCAGCACTGCAAGGCCCTGGTACTGTGGTCCCTATCCTTTAGTGACAGTCCTGTTAACGCCTTCCTTATAGTATCAAGTATCAGGGAGTAGATTTTTTTCCTTGTATTTCTTTTTCCTTTTGGCACAGGGTCTCTTGTAACCTTAAGCTGGCCTTGAATTCACTAAGTAGCCAAGGATAACTTGAACTTCTGATCCTCCTGCCTTCACCCTCTCCCCCATGTTGGATCACCAACAGGTTTGGTTTCAGAAAAGCTGGAGATCAAATCCAGGTCTGTAGGAGTGCTAGGTAGAACTCGATCATCAGCTGTATCCCCTGCCCCTAAGTTTTTCTTCAACAGTATCAGTGCATGCAGAGGCCTGGAGAATCTGCCTCCACAGGCGCAAGTGTTTTGCATAGATGTTTAAAGTGACCCTCTTAGTGCAGCAAGGTCTGTAAGAATAGCTTAGTCTGATGCACTGGAACTGTGAGGAGGGGGAGGCCTTTAAAACTCCTGACAAAGCTAGGCAGACTGGTACAAACCTAAAATCTCTATTAGATGTCTCCAGGGCTCAAGGCCAGCCTGTGTCCAAGGCCTGTGCACCATAATGTGGCCAATCTCAAGACAAAAGTAGAAAGCGGGCCAGGGACAGAACTCAGTGGCACAGTGCTTGCTTAGCACACACAAACTCCAAGTTCAATTCCAGCCCCCAAGGCAGAGCGGGGTACATGAGGGACCCCGAGCTAACTAAAACCAGGCCGCACAGACCGAGGCTGGGTAGCAGCATGAGGGACCCCGAGCTAACTAAAACCAGGCCGCACAGACTGAGGCTGGGTAGCAGAGCATAAGAGAAGCTCCAGGTTCTGACTTAGGCTCTGGCTGCCTTCCTGTCAGCTTGAGGTCCTGCCTGTGGTCAGGCTTTCCTGGGGAAGGGTCTTCCATTCCTGTCTCCTCGTTTCAGTCCTTTGACCTGGTCCTATGGCTCCTCAAGCTCCTACAATGTGTGTGTCACGGCCCCTCCATCCCTGTGTGTGTCACGGCCTATCCATCCCTATGTGTGCCACAGACCCTCCATCCCTGTGTGTGCCACAGACCCTCCATCCCTGTGTGTGCCACAGCCCCTCCATCCCTGTGTGTGCCACAGACCCTCCATCCCTGTGTTCCACAGACCTTCCATCCCTGTATGTGTCACAGACCCTCAATCCCTGCAGGTGCCACAGCCCCTCCATCACTGTGGACACACGTCAACCCCTAGCAGCCTGCAGGATAATCGGCCACTCAGTAGGCTCAGCTCCTGTGTGAGCTTTCCCAGCCCTGTGACATCAGCCTCTGCTTGCAGGCTTAGAGCACATCTCGCCACCTTCTTGTGCTAACAACAGCAGGCTCACCTACTCTCCCATCACAAGCATCCATGACAGAGGCTACTCACTTCCGTTCCTTCAAGATCTGTTCTGGGGGCTCAGCATGAAGAACAGTCTATGCCTTATGGCCTACCTAGAAGGTTCAGGAAGTGGGGAGCCATCACACCCAATGAAACCACAGACCAACTTCCTCTCTGTCAGACTGTCACATAATCACAGACCAGCATTAGAAGAAGCTTTAGCGCTTAGATAGTCCTGTAGTGGGGAGGATGTGAGCCCTCTTCTGTGGCACGTTTCATCCTCCTCCTCTTGAATGCTTCTGATGGTGGGAAACTCACCGCCTCACAGGCAGCCTCTTCTATGTCTTTCTCTGGGAACGGGAAGCATGCTGGGAACCAGACCCAGGGCCATGGGGCAGAGCTGGAAAATGCTGTGCCTCTGAGCTACATCCCAGACGGCCACCTCTGCTGAAGACTCCTTTTCCCATTGTGCTATAAGGTGATGAGTTTTAGGGACTGGCTTTCTCCCCGAGACGATGAAGCACCTTTGGAGAGGGAAGCAGGGTTTGCCTCTGGACCTTTGGGTCCATAGCTGAGGTTGATTGTGCCCGAAGAATGTGCCTGATTGCCCTGATTGGCTGAGCTACAATTCTTGGACTAGATGAAACCAACGGGATGGCCTAGGATCTCAATATCCAGGCAAAGCCTGGAGCAGCCTGGAAGCAGGAAGCCAGAGGGCAAAGAAACCCATCAGACTGTAGCGGGGGAGGATGTGCGCCCTGCTGGCTAACTCTGGCTACACTACCTTTTAAGGACACACTGGGGCTTAGAAGTGGGGACCACTCCTACCTTCAACAAAATGCTTGATCCTATCAATGACCTAATTGTGCACTGGTGACCCAGTACAGAGGAAAACTGGGCTATTTTTGCCCTCTTGGACCCTGATTGTCAACAGGTCAAGTCCCCTCACAGTCCCTATCTGCCCTGTTAGTGTGAGCTGAAATAGCAGCAGCCCTAGGGAGGAAATGGGTGTCAATACAAGAAAGGCCAGGACTTGCTAGACTGTGACCCATGTTCCATAGAAGTGGGAACAGCAGTGGCTCTGAAACCCCAGGACAGTCCTCTGTCCCCCCAGGCCAAAGCGGATCCTGCCCCCCACCACCCAGATCCTACCTTCATCTCGCTCCACACTGGTCCTCAGCTAACCCTCTGCTGAGGCTACTGAGTGCCCCTCAAGTAGCAGAACCTACCTTGCTCCTTCTCAACTCCCTCCAGTCCAATTGTCTGGGCCCAGGACAGTGCTATCTTGGGGACAGGCACTACAGGATCTGAATTCACCTCCTGACAGGCTGATGGCCTCTGGGGATCTCTTGGATCTGAGACCACCTCCTGCAGGCGAGGATGGGCCCAGACCCTTTAGCTCCTCCCCTGCAGCCGGAACACATCTCACCCAGGCCCACTCAGCCTCTGCAGCTGCAAAACTACAGATAATGACCTAAGCCTGTTATGCCTGGGGACACCATTCCCACCTGTTCCCGGGCCCTAGCCGCCAGCCCTCACCTGTCCACCCACGAGCGTCCCAGCTAGCCCTTCTCTACAGAGCCCTTCCCAATTTTACCTCTCCACAGGCCTTTTCTTCTCAAACTCGTCTCAGCCTGCCCCACACTAGCTTCTCACTTCCCTCTTCTCCACTGGGCTGTCCCGCCCACCTGCCCCACCCATGGGGAGGCTCAGGATTCAGAGGTCCTTAGACTCATGAAAGCACACTCCAAGACTGAGCCATGTTAATGGAAGGCTGCTGCTGTTTCTCAGACATGGTCACTGAGCGGTAAAAGCCTGAGAAGATCTCATCACAGCGGCCTCAGGCAAGGCAGATTCTGAACAATTTAAAGAGTCAGACCAGCAAGGAAAGCCCCATTCCACTCACTAGCCCAGGCAGAGGCCCGAGTCTGCTCAGGCCCTGCTGTAGCTGGTTAGTCACATTTCCTGGGTTGGGTCACTGGCCCTACACTACTTTTTCCTCCTCCCCCTGGCCAGCTGTCTCATTGCCCTAGGTACATGTGATGATCTTCTTGCTCCTCCTCCTCCTCCCTCCCCCTCCCTTCTCCCCTCCCTTTTCCCCTCCCTCCTTTTCCCTCCCCCCCCCCCCCCCCACACACACTTCACTTCTTCCTCCTCTTGGTTTTTCAAGACAGAGTTCCTCTGTGTAGCCTTGGCTGTTCTGGAACTCTCTCTGTAAACCAGGCTGGTTTCGAAGCAAAGTTCCAAGAGAGTGTTTGGGGCCCTGACACATTCTGGTTGGGTTTGGGTGTGTGTGTGTGTGTGTGTGTGTGTGTGTGTTCATTTTGGTGTTTTGTTTTTGAGACAAGCTCTCATGGAGTCAGGCTAGCCTTTAAATTATGCATCTCAAACTGGCCTTGAACTCTTGATCCTTCTGACTCCCGAGTGCTGGGATCACAGAACTGCGTTGGCCACCATGGCCAACAGTTGTTTGATTGTTTTACTGAGACAGAGTCTCACTTTGGAACCCAGGCTGCTATGAAACTCAATCTCTAGCCCAGATTGGCTTCAACTCTATGGCAATCCTCCTGCCTCTGCTTCCTGAGCACCAGGGATTACATGTACTGAGGTACCATGCCAGGTGCCTTGACACATGAAGTCTCTCTATGCCCCAATTCTCAAAAGACTAACCCCTTAGCTGGTCATGGTGGCTCTTGCCTTTAAGCCCAGCACTCAGGAAGCAGAGGCAGGAGGATCTCTTGAGTTCCATGGCCGGAGGGCATATGGTTTCAAGCTCAATCCAAAGCAACAACCTCTCCCTTCACACAGTCACAGGACCATAATATATAATCAATCTGGTCTGACTTGCTGGCTCCAGGAAGACCTTACCCTGGGCCATAGCCCAAAGTCACACAGGAAGCAGGAGGCTCAGTCAAGGAGGCTCTCATTCCCTCCTGAATCCCTAGGTCAGTGGTTCTTAACCTCCCTAATGCTGCAACCCTTTGATACAGTTCCTCATGTTGTGGTGATTCCCCAAGCAAAAAGTTATCTTTTTTTCTACTTCATAACTGTCATTTGCTACTGTTATAACTCGTAATGTAAATACTTTAGCGATAAACTTTGCCAAATGGTTCATGACTCACAGGTTGAAAGGTTCAGGAGTGTATGCACCCAAGGGGCAGCTACAGTTGGGTGGCTCGATATCCAGGGACCCAGGCAGGCCCATCCTGGAAAAATGTTAGTCACCAGTCAGATCCATATAGCACTTAATGTTCAGAGTCAAGGCCCTTGCCCTGGTAGGACAACAGGACCAGAAGCAAGCCTTGCTAATTATCCGACCATCAAAGTAGTCTACCATATCTGGGCTGGCTGCTAGGGGGAAGCCTGGGGAAAACAGAATACTGAGTGGATATGGGGAGTTGATATTTGCTTGTTTGTATGAAACTGAGCCTGAAGACATAGCTCAAGCTGGCCTCAAATTGGGGCCTCCATCTGGGGGCTGGGATTATAGTTGTATACCCCCGTACCATGCCTGTGTTCTGTGTGCTAAAATACCATCAGAGCAAGAAGTAAATGTTTTCTCAAGACATTAAATGCAGTCACCGGGATGGCTCAATAAGTAAAAGAACCTGCAGTGCAATGAGGACCACAGTTCGAGCCCCAGAACCTACAATAAAAGGACAAAATGATTCCTGAAAGATGGCCTCTGGGATGGTAGATATGGCTCAGGGCTCAAGAACAATTGCTGCTCTTCCAGAAGACCGGAGTTTGGTTCCCAGAAGCCACCTCTGGCACCTCACAGTGGCCTACAACTCCAGCTCTAGGGGATCTGACTCCCTCTTCTGGCCTCAGAGAGCACTGCACTTGCCTTTTTATATATATATATTTCAGTTAATAGATTGTTCACACAACATCATGAAAACCTGAAATGAATCACAGCATAGAATAAAGACAAAGAAGAGCAGGAAGATGGCTCAGCCAGTAAAGATACTACTTCCAAGCCTGAAAACCTGAGTCTGACATGGTGGAAGAAGGGACGAGACTGTAGAGCTGCAGTGGGGCTTGCCTACAATCCCAGCACTTGGAGGTCGAGGCAGGAAGACCCAAAGTTCAAAATTATCCTTGGCTACACACAGTGTGTGTGGAAGTGGACTTACTACTCACCAGCTGAGCGTTCTCAGGTCAGTGGTTCAACTCCTTGGAGCCTCCTTGTGTCCAATCTGTAAACTGGGCACACAGATACATGTGAAGGTTAAACAAGATGTTACAATTAATGGCCAAATAGGGAATGTTAGGTAAATATAAATTCTTTCTTAAAATTACATGTGTGTATTCATTTACTTATTTCGGAGGAGGGGTGGCCTGTACGCACTATGGCTTGAGGACAAATTATGAGAGTTGGTTCTCTCCTTCCGTCTTTGGGCTTGGTGGCAAGTGTCTTCTCCAGGTGAGCCATCTCATGGACTGTCTCTCCTTTCTTTAGTCTGCCATCCATGTCAGCAGTGACTTGAACACTGCTGAGACGACTAACTAGGGGCCTTGGTAAAAGGGCCAGTACAGGTAAAGCAATCCCCACTCCTTCCCAAGCCAAGAGAAAAGAAAGGTAAAGTCAGGGATCCCCTCCCCCTCTCCCTGTGAGTGAACACCCAGACCCTTGGGTCCTAGCTGCAGTAGTGCAGAGTCTAGGTGGTGCTTAGGTTGAGAAACTATGTACACACCAGGGAACAACGATGAATGGAGATCATTGTTCACTACATTTCTATTACAAAGGGAAGAAAAATTTATTTTTTTTTTTAAAAAAAAGTTGTTGGTGCTGGAGCGATGGTTCAGTGTGGTTAAGAGAACTCGCAGGTTCTCCGGAGGATCCAATTTCACTTCCCAGAACCCACGTCAGGCCGCTCAAACCGTCTATCAGTCCAGCTCCAAGGCATCTGACGCTGTTCTAGCCTCCACATGCACAAACCCACACTCAGGCACACAAAACACACACGATTTAGACAGAGAGAGGGAGGGGGAGGAAGAAAGAAGGAAAGGAAGAAAGAAAAGAAAAAGGGCTTGCTGAGTGTGGGTAACTTAAGTGTAGTGGTGCACACCTGTAATCGCAGCACTTGGAAAATGGAGGCTGGAGAATCACAGGTTTGATGTCATCTGGCTATGTAGTGAATTTAAAGAAGTCTGGGCCACATGAGACACCGTTTCAAAAGAAAACCAAACCAACAAAAGGTTATAAAAGAAAAACAAGGAACTTGCTTCTTTTTAAGACTTAGGTTGTTTTCCCCACCCCCACCACGCTTCTGTTCTGTACCCCCAGCTCCCTGCTTCAAGTTTGTCCCTAGAGAATGGGAAAGTGCTTTGCCGGCTCTACCCGCCTGATCTCGCCTTCGATCAAAATCTAGTACAGCTTTCGCCCCCCCACCCCCTCAGGAGCCCTGGAAGGTGTGGGGGAGATTAGGAGCCGGGCGCCCTGGGACTCGCAGAGTTAAAGCAAGTTCCCTGGGCCGTGGAGAACCCCGGGGAACGTGACTTACTTGCTCGAGGGGGTTCCTGGCTCTGGACAAAGTTGTTTTGCTGGAGACCACGCCTCCAACCCCCTCGGAGAAGTGAGTCACCCAGAAGAGCCAAAAGTCTGGGTCTGATTGGGGGCGTTCCCTTTGGTTTGCTGCTCCAGAAACCCACAATTGGGGACCTTGTTGAGGGACCCTAGGGACAGTAAAACTAAGGTTTCTTATACTACGGGAAACGGGCTGAGGAGGGCGTCTTCCACCTCACATACAACCCATAGATCCTTGGTCTCCATCAGGGTACCAACCTCTCCTGTTTCTTGGAGCGCCCACTTAGTACTTGATGCCTTCTTTTATCTGTCTTTTGTTTTTTGTTTGTTTGGGGTTTTTTTGTTTGTTTGTTTTTGAGACAGGTTTTATCTGTGGAGCCTGGAGCTTGCTCTGTAGACAAGGCTGGCCTCGAACTCACAGAAATCCTCCTGCTTCTTCCTCTCGAGTGCTGGGATTAAAAGCGAGCTAGTACTGCCTTCGATGAGCTTTTTGGCTAGGGACGCACCTCTGCGGAGTGTTTGCCAGCATGCAGGAAGCTGGGTTTGATTCCCGGCACCTCGCGGGCTGGGCACGGTAGAACGTGCTTGTAATCCCAGCACTTGGAGGATCACACGCACACAAGTCAATAAATACGTGCTGTTTTTAACAAACGTGATCTTCCATCCTCACATCCTTCACCACTGTTCCTACTTAGATGAATTCTCAGGGAGGATCAGAAGAGGGCCCGGGATGTCATCCGGGCTGGCCTGACCTGCATAAATGAGCCCTCCTATGCTTCTCTAATTCAAAACCAAACAGACCAGCCAGTGTCTGCACCGCTGCATGCCCTGGGTCTGGATCTTAGCACACAAACCCACTCACGACTCAGTCCACAAAGCCGCTTTGTTTGTTGAGAAGCAACTTTGCAAAGACCAAGCAGAATCCAATTCTCTGAGGTCCACTGACTACTTTTGAAAGAATTTACACCCTGACTTTGTTCCCGAGCAGTTGGGCAGCCCAGTCACATCCTGCTGGTAAGACGGCTCAGTGCCAGCATTTTTTTTTTTTTTTTTTTTTTTTTTTTTGAGACAAGGTTTCTCTGTATCTTCCTAGAGTGTTCTATGTAGGACAGCATCGAACATGCAGAGCTCGGCCTGCCTCTGCTCCCTGAGTGCTGGAGTTACAAGCACTAAACCCAACTTTTTGTAGTTTTCACAGCTGCAACACATATGTAACCCACAGCCCTACCAAGATGCCAAACACATCCACCACCACAGAAAATTCTGTCACAGGAGTGTTTTTTTTTTTTTTTTTTTTTTTTTTTTTTTTTGTGCATCTCTCCCACCAACCACACTGTACATGTGGCTTAGGGACAATGACAAATCTTCCTTATAACTCCAGCACCCAGCACTTAGGAGGTAATAACAATGAAAAAAAAAAAAAAAAAAACCCAATTTTTAAGACAGGTTTCTATGTAGCTCAGGCTGACCCAAACTCTCTAGCCTTAGATGACCTTGAACTTCTGATCCTCCTCCCTCACCTGCAGAGCGCTAGGATCGCAGGCAAGCGTCACTATAGTTTATACAGCTCTGGCTTTGTGAGCTGTGTATGCTAAGCAGAACCAACACTCAGAAGAAGTTTACCGAATGTCAAACTCCTCCTATGTTACAGAAGGACCCCACTGAGTAATCACTGAGACAGTCTGCTCCCTTGTAAAGCAAGGACAGAGACCCTGGGAGGAGCTGCAGGAGAGTTTGTCTTGAGGGTTAATTTGCTGTTGTTTTGTGTCTTTCTCTCACACTCTCTCAACAAGGCAAAAAGAGTGTGCCATGACCCAGCCTGGGACAGCAGGCACGTCAGCCACTGAGCCATCTCCCCAGGCCTTTGTTTTTTTCCCTTTGGATCCTAGGTCTCCCTATTGAACTTTCAGTGACCCTCTTGTCTCTGCCTCCCGAGTGCTGGGATTACAGGAATATACCATCATGAACAGTCTCTGTTCATGATCTCTAGGTATTTTTGGAGAATATGTTTTGGTTTTTACTTAGTGTGTATATATGTGTTTATGTGTATGTTGTGAATGTATACATGTTCATGTACATTCAGATGTGTGGGCAAGTGTGTATGGAGGCCAAAGTTCTCTCTCTCTCTCTCTCTCTCTCTCTCTCTCTGTAGACCAGGCTGACTTTATTCATTTTATGCATTCGAGTGTTTTGCCTGCATGTCTGTATAGCAGATCCACACCTGGTGCCTAAGGAGGTCAGAAGAGGACAACAGGTCCCCTGGAACTGGAGTTACGAAAACCATGAACCCAGATATGGGTGCCGGAACCTTCTGTTCTTTTAAAAGCAAGAGTAACAAAACCTCTTACCCACTGAGCGGTGTCTCCAGCCTCTCTGAGACAAGGTATCTTATAGAACCTGGAGCTGTTTCAGCTAGACGGGCTGGCCAGCAAGAAGCCGTCAGCCTCCGCCTCTTCACCCCTACTTTGGAATTACAAATGTGGGCTGCAAACCTGGCTATTACGTGAGTGGTAGTTCCGTGAGTAGTGGTTCCGTGAGTGGTGGTTCCATGAGTGGTAGTTCCGTGAGTGGTGGTTTCGTGAGTGGTGGTTCTGTGAGTGGTGGGGATCTAAAGCTTTCAGGTTTGTGCAACAAGCATTTTACCCCCTGAGCCATTTCCGCACTCGCCTCTCTTATTGTCCTTTCTGAGGCAGAGTGTCATATAACCCAGGCTGGCCTTGAACTCTCTCCCTAGAGAATAACCTTGATCTCTTGCTGCTTCAGCCTTAGCCTCCTACATGCTGGGATTACAGCCAGAGACCACCTCTCCAGATTCTTTTTTGTTGTCCTTTTTAAATTTTTTATTTTATGTAGCTAGGTGTTTTTTATGCACATACGTCTGTGCACCACATGTGTGCCTGGTGCCTGCAGAGGCCAGAAGAGGGCATCAGATTCCCGAAGACTGGAGCTGCAGACAGTTGTGAGCTGTTTCACATGGATGCTGGGACTTGAACCCAGGTCCTCTGCAAGAGCAGCAGGTGAGTGCGCTTAATTGCCGAGCCATCTCTCCAACTCCTCTTTTTTGTTTGTCTTTTGAGACAAGATGTCCTACTGTAGCCCAGACAGACTTCAAACTCACTGGAATCCTCCTGACTCGGCCTCTGAGGTGCTAGGATTACAAACATGAGCTTCTACACCCTGCCTGACAGGTGGTCCTCTCTGAGCCTTAGTTCCCCATCAGTGAGATGAAGGCTTAGTTTAGGAGACTCTCCTGGCTCCTGGACTCCAATCAGAGGCACAGAGCAGAGTGAGAAATCCCGTTGCTGTGGATGAGGTAGCCAAGCGTAGGGAATAATTTAGCAAATTAGGATTCCTTGTCATTTGGGCTATGCACACACCCTTCTCTCTCAGTGTCCTCAGAAGCTGGAGACCTAAAGGTAGTGTATACACCACTTTCCAAACACTGTACCTAGCCACCTCTAAGCAACTTAGGACCCTACACGCATCAAGCTATATGCATTCCTCACTCCGATTTTGATGTGAACATCTCATATACCCTATGGTTTACAGTTTATTAAATATCCTCAGCCTCACACAAACCCATTTACTTGGTTTTTGGGGTACATTGTGTGAAGGTGTGTCTTTGTATATTCAATTGTTAATTCTGTACCAGCAGAGCGCTAAATGCTGGCAGGATCTTGGTATTTTAGTTCTATGGGCCCTCCCCCACCTCATATTTTGTAAATAGTTTTTCTTCCTCATCTGCTTAAGGCAATCTAGGGTTGTATCGGATTGGCTGTAATAAAGAGCTGATGGCAAATAGCTGGTCAGGAAGTGGAGGGCAGAGGGAGATTTGCCAGGGATACAGATGAGGATGGACAGACAGACCAGAGATTAAAAATCCTGTGTCATTATTTACATCACTGGTGGGTCTGAGAAAGTCCTCAAAGCGAACTGTGGGAACTAGGGAGAGGGAGGACCCATTCGGTAAAGTGCTTACTGCAGAAGCATGAGGACCTGAGTCCAGTCCCCAGCACTCACATAAAAAAACTGGTGCCAGGGACTGGAGAGACGGCTCAGCAGTTAAGAGCACTGACTGCTCTTCCAGAGGTCCTAAGTTCAATTCCCAGCAACTACATGGTAGCTCACAGCCATCTGTAATGGGATCTGATGCCTTCTTCTGGTGTGTCTGAAGACAGCGACAGCTCACATACATAAAATAAAATAAATAAATCTTAAAAAAAAAAAAAAAAAAAAAAAAGCTGGTGCCAGCGAGTATCTGTCATCCAAGCTCTGGGGAGAAACAGGAGTCTAGCTGAAGTAATGAGCTCATTTTAATAAGAGATCCTACCTGAAAAGGTAGGAAGCCAGAGAGGAAGACATTAAGACAGATCTCTGGCCTTCAAATGCTTACACTAAACAGACAGACAGACAGACACACACACACACACATACACACACACTCACAAACAGGCAAATACACATAAACACACACAGAGTGTTAATCCCAAAAGATTCAACCACCAACCCAAATCATCATGGACAAATTAATGCAAGTAATTAACTAAAGCAAGCTTTTAAAATTCGTGTATACAGGTTGCCTCCCCCTAAGGCTGGGTTCACTTAGCACTGGATGTGAGGAAGACAAGTGTTTACAGCTCAGGGGTAGGAAGTTTCCAAATGAGGGATTTGGCAAAATAGACAAGATTACAGGAATAGAATGTAAGCATAAGAAGTTATAACGACCACCTGAAACAAAGACATAATTACAAGGTGGTCAGTAACAGCAGATAGCCGGAACAAACATTTTGAAACAAAGTGTTGCAAGATGGTTATTAATTTTCTCTAACAAAGACATGATTGTCATTCCTGGAACAGGTATTTGTAGTTAGAACAGAGAGCCATTTGTAGTTAAGGTTACAGGTGGGATATAGTCCAACCCTTGAGAAAAAGAGGGTTAATTATGAACAGGAATGAACCTAGTTTGTGTTTTCTATAGGACAGCTTTTAAGCCTAAGACGGAGGCAGGATGGTTCTTCAAGAGCAAGGTATATCTCATCAATTTCTTAGTGATTTAAGCCTTCCTTGGAGAAGTAGTTAACAAGTTCATGATATTAATATTTATCAAAAATCCTATAAGATAATGGACTTGTGTGTACGATCCATCCTGGACAAGATTGTTATTATTTTAGGATACCACTAAGCACAGAACAGAAAAGACCCCAACGCCTTGACCTAATTCACTTTTGCCAGGCAGGGGGCTCCAGGATAAGGCCTTACTGGAGAAAGGCTGGACGATGCCGGAGAATGTCCCTCCTAGAGCTTCTTTCACCCTGAGTCTGGTCCTTCCGTTTACCCATTGGTCACAAACAGGGAAGGCCAGGACTGGACCCCACCGGCGCCCAGGGAGAAAGCCTGCGAACTACAAGTCCCAGCAGACAGTGGGCTGAAGGACGTGACCTATGCTGTCATAGTCGAAGCCCAGGTTCAGAGGGCCCTCCAGGGCGAAGTCAGACACAGTAATATACGCACACACCCACGCACCACATGCGCCAGTCCTGCTCCAACCAACTACAAATCCCAGCAGGCAGCAGGACGCTGGGTGGGGCCTAGAGTCGGATCTTTTCCTCCGGAAGTGGAATCAGGCAGGTGTGGTGCGTTCCTTGTGGGGAGGGCCTCCTGGCAGCTGAGTAAAGGCTGCTGGTGTAGGGTCGGTGGGTGCTGACGAGAGCCCACAGCAGGCACACGTTGCGCCTCCTTGATTCTGACTCCATTACCTGGCCTAACTCCTTGTACAGGGGAGAGGACCAGCCCAGACCTTGAAGTGGGGCTGAGCTTGTTAGGGCCCCTGTATGGCTTGCAAGTCTCTGGAGAAGCCCAGAAAAGATCTGGGGTCCTCCTTGTCCCCCGATTGTAGGTCCCAGAGATTTGAGGTCCTGACCCTAGATAAGAGGCTACTAGTGGGGGAATAAGCAAGGCACTGTGATCTAAGCATCCACTCTTTCAAAGGCCTCTGTCCACAACACAAGTGTCACAACTCTTGTCCTAACTTCCCAGGTTGCCCAAAGCGCCTCCGAGGTGCTGAAGAAGGGACTTACCCAAACCCTTCAGTGCAAACCGGGCTAGGTGGGCTGAGCTGCGCTGAAGCCCCCACTTCCTCCACCTCCGCCTGGGGCAGCTCTCTCCTGAAGTCTCTTCTCAGCTGATTTCAGGCTCCCAAGTGGGGACTCAGGTTACACCTGTATTGGGAGCAGTGACACCGCAGTGGCCAGGAATACATGGACTTTCTGCCTCCGACCCCATTTTTAGTTTTTACACTTTCTCTGCTACCACATGCCTGACAGTCAATGTAGGTCCAGAAGTACACGGGCTCTGAAGGTATAGCCATGACCCTGTTAAGAACGATTTTTACTCTTCTGCAGCTTGGTTGGCATCAGCTACTTCCTGGAACATGAGTCTTGAACCGATTAGAAACAACTCCAGAGTGAACATAGCTGAGAGCCAGGCCATGAGGGAAGAGTGGGGAGGGGAAAGCCAGGAGACCAAGACACCAAAAGGGCGGGAAGGAACCGGTGTAGCCAAAACAGCTGGATTATGTAGGAAGGAGCAGCTGGAGGAAGGGCAGGCCAGCCAAGTGTCTGGGCTGGAGAAGTTTAGGGTAAGGAGTAGGGTAAGCCAGTCAGGAGGACAGTAACAGGTAGGGACTGAGGGGTGCTGGAAGATCCCACAGGCCAGTCTGCATTGATATGTTAAATAGGCATCTCATTTGGACTTTCATCCTGGGATCCAGACCTATCAGATGGGTTAGGATCAGTGGCCGACTACTCACTGTGTTGTATGTGAAACCCTAGGTCAACCCCCAGTACCACCTGGGGGTGGAGTAGGGGGAAGGATGAATGAAGGAGATATTGTAGTTCTAAATTCTTGACAGATTATGAAGAAACACAAATGAAGGCGCCTTCTAAAAGTGTTCCCAAATTAAATCAAAAGAATTATCGGCTGGAGAAATGGCTCAGTGGTTAAGAGCACTGACTGCTCTTCCAGAGGTCCTGAGTTCAATTCCAGGCAACCACATGGTGGCTCACAACCATCTGTAATGGGATCTGATGCCCTCTTCTGGTGTGTCTAAAGAGAGCAATGGTGTGCTCATATACATAAAATAAATAAATAAATAAAATAAATATAAAAAAATAAATATTTAAAAAAAAAAAAGAATTATCAAAATAAAGTGCTCCTGACAGAGTTCCTTTAGTGGGCTGGGGCTCAGTGGCTAAGAGCACTTACTACTCTTCTAGAGGACCAGAGTTTGTCTCTGAGCTGAGCACCAAGCTGGCCTGCTCACAGTAGCTTGTAAATACAGCTCCTGGGGGATTGATTGCACACCGGCTTCTGTGTGCACTCACAGACTACATCTACATAAGAATAAAACAGATTTTTTTAAAAAGCATTCCTTTAGGTTTTGTATATTTTTTCTCCTCTTCTTCCTCTTCCTCCTCCTTTTTGCTTTTTCAAGATAAAGATTCTCTGTGTAACAGTCCAAGCTGGACTGGAATTCACTCTAGACCAGGCTGGCCTCAAACTCACAGAGATCCACCTGCCTCTGCCTCCAGAGAGCTGGGATGAAACTCGTGTGCTGTTGCGGTAAATCTCTCGCCCATTGGAAGTCCATAGAAGAAAAGACACAAGTCAATAAGTATCAAATGAATGCTGCATGCCTAGATTGGGCAGATTTACCATTAAACTACACTATTCCCCGGCTATGAGAGCTCTTAACAACTTGCGGTTTCCTAGGTCTTCTTCGTCTTCTCTCTCTCCACCAACTGCCCTCTGCTTCGACCAACTGCCAACTCCGCCGCTTCTCTCTCCTCTCTCTCACCACTCCCAGCTCTTCATTTTGTTTTTAACTGCTGAAATGTTTCATATATAGGTCACTTTGTTGTTTGTTTCTTTGATCAGGGTCTCATTCTGTAGCCCAGGCTAGCCTGAACTTTATGTAATTCAGGCTGACCTTGGCCTTGCCTATGCTGGCTCATGCTTCCCATCCCCATCATAGAAATGGTAGAATCACACCTGCTACCACACCTAGCCCTCCCCCGCCCCTTTTTTGAGACAGTTTATCTTTATAACCCTGCTGTCCTGGAACTATGTAGACCAGGCTGGCCTAGACTCACAGAGATCTATCTGCCTGCCTCTGCCTCCCAAGTGTTGGGCATTAAAGGCGTATGCAAGGCATGTGCCATCCTGTCTGGCTACATCCAGCTTTCTATGAATTCTGGGGAGTCAAACTCAGGTCTTCACACTTGTGCATAGGAGCTTTGCCCACTGAGCTGCCTCCCTAGCATATGTGTGTGTGTGTTACATTTATGTATTTGTGTGAGTGTGTGTGCACAGGCACAGGTTCACACACACATACTGTGGCACCTGTCTATATAGAGGTCAGAGGACACCTATCGGAATTAATCCTCCTCGGCCAGATGGATCTAGGGAATTGAACTCAGGAACCATGATGGTACATGCCTGTAATCCCAGAACCCAGAACTTGGGGTTCAGAGGAAGAAAAATCAAGAGATTCAAGGTCACCTTTGATAGTGTAGTGAATTTGAGGCCAGCTTGACATGAAACTTTTAAAAATAAAAATAAAAAGAATCCAGGCATCCATTGTTTGACTAGTATAGTCTATCTTCTCTCCATTTTATGTATTTTCTTCATTTTATAATTATTAATTCATGAGAAAAGAACAAACTTCATTATGTTATAAATTCAGTCAAATGTGTGGTACATGCCTGCACTCTCAGCACTCAGGAGGTTGAGGCAAGAGCATCTTGCATTCAAGGCCTCTTTGGGCTACGAGACCCTGTCACAGGGAGGAGGAGGAGGAGAAGGCATGTGTGCATGTGTGTGTGTGTGTGTGTGTGTGTGTGTGTGTGTGTGTGTGTGTGTGTGGTGTCTGCAGCTTAGGATAATACAAATAATATTCAATTAAAAGAATTTGAAATTAGACCTTTGAACTCATCTCTGTCCCCCATGTACTGGGATTACCATGCTTAGCTGGAAAGACATTTTCTTTGGGTTTGGAGGCAGACATTTATCATTTACAAGAATACAAGAAGGCATTCCTCGGTGAGCTGTATTTCAGAATCAAGAACCAGATCTGGATTCCCGGAAGCTACGACTTTGGGCTGGAGCGCCACCTAGCGGAATCCCGTGGAAGCAGGTCTGGGCGCTCCTTTTGTTAAGATCATTTATGTGTGTGAGTGTTTTGTCTGCATGTCTGTGTGCGCCGTTTCTGTACTTGGTGCCCAGGGAAGGCAGAAGAAGGTGCTGGATCTAGAAATGGAGTCATGGACAGTTGTGAACTACCATATAAGAATTGCAAGAACAACAAGTATTCTTAACCAATGAGTCATTCTCTCCACCTCTCCATCCCGTGCCCCTTCCCCTCCCCCCCCCCCCAAGAATTCTTATTGGACCGCAAGCTTCTGCATTTTGATAGGCTAAGCACCTGACTCCTGAATCTTAAAAACGTGTGCGATTTGCCAGGTGCCAAAAGTCCTTTGACAATGACTGTGTTTGCTTTATGAAGATCCAATCTTTAGGGTGTAGGTGGACGTAAGCTACTTTATGGGCCCTTTCCCCACCCTTTACCTCCCCCACCCCCCACGAAGTTTCACTTCCTATCACTAGATAGGAGAGAGAGGGGAGAGAGAGCCTTGAATCTAATTTCTTTCCTTTTGTTTCTTCTTTGAGCACAACTATTAACAAACTGCAACCAACCTCCCTGAACGACCAACATCCACCCACCCCACTGAGTAGGGCGCTAGCATTTATCTGCCCTCTGAAAAATCCCAAAGGTCACACAATTGCAGAAACTGTTTGCAGCTGGCAAAGCCACGCCTCCACTGGAGCAGGAGGGCAAGCATAGTCAGCTGTGAAGCAGCCTCATAGTTCACACCTGGGATTAAAACAAAAACGTATGCTTATAATATTTGTGGTTTTTTTTTTTTTTTTAAGAAAACAAAATTCCAGAATTCTCAGTAAAATTGGGTTTAGTTAAAACCACGAGGCAGTGTTATTAGGTGATTACCGGGAACATGACGGGAGTGAGATTTCCCCCGTTAAGGGGCTTTCCTTTATTTTGCATTCTTGATATTGAAGGCCTGCAGGTTCAGATGACCTACTTCCTCTGTCAGCCTAGTCGTCCTATGAATTGAACGACAGGATGTCATTCTTCTTGTTACCACCAGGGGTCACCATCTCCCATGGAAAGCCTCTCAAATGGGCATGGAACCAAGCATGGACGTGGGTTGGAGAAGCATCCTTGACCCACTGTATCTGGGGTCTCGTAAGGGGTAGGGGAGAAAGTCAAGTCAGTATGGTTCAGGAATCTCTCTCCCACTACTCTGTGACCTAGAAGAGAGAACAAGGAGGCTGAGGTGAGCTGCTCAGCTGACAAGTTCTGAACGGCAGACAGACTCCTAAGCAGGGTCATTTGATACCTGTGGGACAATGGGAAAATGTGGAGGGGGGAGGGCTGTGGAGTGCCTGGAAAGCGGGGTGGGGGAGAATAATACCCCCCCCCCCCAGGAGGGATGCGGATCCTGAGGAGTGAGAAAGGTTGCTTAAAGTGATCTGGAGAAGACAAGTCTTCGGTTCTCTGTGTTTACCACAGGGACTGTTGTTGGTCCCAGGTACACAGACAGCAGACAGGGCATGAAGCCTTCCCTTTAGGCCTAGTGGTCGGTGCTGAGCAGGAGACTATATGGGCCTCTCAGAGAGACCAAGGCTTGCAGAGCTGAGGTCTTTCCACAGAATGAGTAACAACTAGCTGTGCTCTACAGGAGACAACAACCAGGAGCTGCCATGTGCCAAGTTGTGAGCCAGGTGCTAGGGGTTTGGCTGTGAACCCTCCAGAAGCCAGGGCTGCCATTTATAGAGCTGACTTCAGCACCCCTGGAGGCGGTACAGTCTAGCTCTGGAACAAGCCTGTGAGCTTAATTACCACGGAAGCCTTGAGCGTAGGGGTTGGGGGGGCTGCTGAAGAAAGTTCTCCTAAGCCGTGGTCTGCAGGAAGAGAGGACAAGAAGACAGAATGTCCCTGGGAAAGAATAGCCAATGGGCAGCCCCAGGTGAGGGGACTTTGCTCCACTACCCACAGCCTCACCCTGGCTTCCTGAATTCTGGGCCTTCTGTCTGAGCAGTGTGGGCTCAGCATGGTGGTAAACACACAGAATCCCAGCACTTGGGAGGCAAAGGCAAAAGGGTTGAAAGAGTAAGGCCAGCCTGGGCTACATGAGACTTTCTTGGTGTGTGTGTGTGTATGTATGTACGTGTACCACAGTGTGTGCCTGGTGCCTGAGGAGGCCAGAAGAGGATGTCGGATGTCCTGGAACTGGCATTACAGGTCATTATAAGCCAATGTGTGTTGTGGAGGAATCGCTCTGGAAGAGCAGCCTGTGCTCTTAACTGCTAAGCTGTCTGTCCTTCCCCAAGACACTGTTTCAAAAACACACACACACACACACATACCTCAAACCAAAACCTCGAACACACAAAAGCCCAAACAAACAAACAAAAAGAGCAATATTCCGAGGATGAATGGCCCCAGAAAAGAGCTGAAGTAGAGGCTGGGCTCCGGCAGGGAAGGTCATTCATTTGAAAAGACATGGGGCCTTTTTAAAAAGACTAAAAGCATACTTATTAAGCCGGCAGTGGCTTACACTTTAGTCTCAGTACTGGGGAGGCAGAGGCAGGCAGATCTCTAGATCTCTGTGTGTTCGAGGCCAGCCTGTTCTACAGAGTGAGTTCCAGGACAGCCAGGGCTACGCAGAGAAACCTTCTCTCAAAAGACAAACAATATACCGGGCAGTGGTGGCTCATGCCTTTAATCCCAGCACATGGGAGGCAGAGGCAGGCAGATTTCTGAGTTTGAGGCCAGCCTGGTCTACAGAGTGAGTTCCAGGATAGCCAAGGCTACACAGAGAAACCCTGTCTTGAAAAACCAAAAAAGAAAAAAGAAAAAGAAAAGACAAACAATAACAACAAACCATGCTTATTAAACACGTCTGTGTATGTTACAGCACATGCATCTGGAGGTCAGAGGTCAGAGGTCAGAGGTCAGAGGACAACTTGCTGAACCTGGATCATCAGCGCCTTTACTCATTGGCCCAAGATTTTTTTTAAAAGGTTTATCTGTATTATTTAAGTGTATGTGGGTGGTGGGTGGTGCAGGAGCTGCAGAGGTGTCGGACCTCTCTGCAGCTGAAGTTACAGGCAGCTGGGAGCTGCCTGACTTGGGTACTTGGAATCCATCTCAGGTCCTTTGGAAGGACAGTATGTGCTCATAACCACTAAGCCATGTGCCTAGTTCCACCAACATTTTAAAACAGTGTGATGTATGTATACAAAGAGGCATCCTCTTTCTCTCTCTCTCTCTCTCTCTCTCTCTCTCTCTCTGTCATTTGAAGAAGGTGTAGGAGAGTTGAAGCATTCTCATATAGACTTGGCTCGTTTCAACTTTCCACGTAGCCCAGGTTGATCTGGAATTCCTGATTCTCTTGCCTCTACTTACCAAGTATCAATTACAGTTGTATACTTCCAGGCCTCACCCTATTCTCTTATAGTTTTGTTTTGTTTGAGACAAGGTCTCATGTAGCCAAGGCTGGCCTAAAACTCATTATATAGCTAAGAATAACTTGACCTTATAGACCTGATTTTATATGAGGCTGGGAATCAAACCCAGGGCTTTGTGTTTCACCCCACTTTGTTTCCCCACGTTTTAAGAATGTCTTCTCCCAAGGCTCCCTGGGCTGGCTGGCTCACTAGCCTAGCTGGTATCAGTAAGCTCCAAGTTGAGGGAAAGACCCTGTCCCAAACAAAACAAAATAAAACAATACAAAAAAAAACCCAAAACAACCCCACCACCACCATCACCATACCAAACATCTCTAAGCTGATTTGGCAGTTCAGATAAATTAATTGCAGCTCCTGCAGGGACCTGAGTCTAACACACTTACGTTGAGTGATTCACAACAGCCTGTAACTCCAGTTCCAGGAAATCCAGGGCACCTCCAAAGGCAGCTATAACATGTTCACACACACCGAGATATACACAAGCATGCATACAAAAGTCTTCCTAAAGATTTGTTTTATATGTATGAGTGTTTCACCTACATGTATGTTAGTGCATCACATGTGTGCAGTACTGGAAGAGGTCAGAAGAGGGTGCTGGGCCCCTTGGGATTGTAGTCACAGATGGTTGCGAGCTGCCCATGTGGATGTTGGGAACAGAACCTGGGTCCTCTGAAAGGCAGCAAATCTTCACTACTGCTCCATCTCTCCAACCCCCAAATAAAGCTTTTTAAAATCTAAAGGAAGCCAGGCAGTGGTGGCACACGCCTTTAATCCCAGCACTTGGGAGGCAGAGGCAGGAGGATTTCTGAGTTTGAGGCCAGACTGGCCTACAGAGTGAGTTCCAGGTCAGCCAGGGCTGCACAGAGAAACCCTGTCTCAAAAACAAAAGAAAACAAAACAAAAAGAAAAAGAAAATCTCAAGGAGCTGGAGAGATGGCTCAGCGGCTAAGAGCACTGACTGCTCTTCCAGAGGACCTGAGTTCAGTTACCAGCAACCACATGGTGGCTCACAACCATCTGTACTGGGATTCGATGCCCTCTTCTGGTGTGTCTGAGAAAGCTACAGTCTGAGGATGAGCTACAGTGTACTCATATACATAAAATAAATAGATCTTTACAAAATCCTAAAGTAAACAAAGTCAAGAGTAATGGAAGATCTCCACATGTATGTGCACACATGCTGCACCACACACATGCAGAAACACATAAGCAGGTACACACACACACACACACACACTTTTGCACACACACACTTTTGCTTTTATGCTGTATTCTTCAAGGCTTACTAAAGTAAGCCTCTTCCAACTTAAGCATTCTAGAAGCACAGGGAAGCCTAGTGTTAGTGAGCCTCTGGGAAACAATGAAGGAGCCAGGGCCGCAGAACTAAGTAGGTCCCAGTCTTAGAAGGCATAAGAAACATGTGGTGTCCATTAAAGGAACTGTGTGGAGTCATTTGGGGCTTCAAGCACAGCTGAGACATAGCCAGATCTCCGTTGAGCTGAGAATCATATAGGGCAGGATGAGGCAGGGCAGGGCAGCTGAGTGGCATATCCTCTCAACACCCTGCAAGGCAGAGGCAAGCAGGGTGGTACCATTGGTTCACTTTAATCCAGAGGTACAGAGAAGCCATTCTCTACTCTCTGTGCATCTGCCTCAACAGTGGAGAATCTGTCCAAACCTCAGGAAATGCTCTGGAGAGAAACTAGAAGACAAACCCCATTGTATCCGAAGCCTCCTGTCCACTTTCTGGGGAGGTGGAGGCTAGGTTTGCCAGCAGTCTCTGAGGCTGCAGTGATAAGGGATCATGTGCCAGGGAGAAGCAGGGAACACAGACTCCCTAGGGAGTTGTCCCTTTGTCTGTTGACCATCAGAGACGTCATCAAAGTCAGCTGAATCATGGGCCTAGGAAGACAAAGGTGTGGGAGGAGAAGAGGCCTCTCTCAGCTTGTGCTAAGCCAGCCTCGACCCATCAGTGCCTGCTGGCCCCTCTCTCTCTTTGATGCAGACCACATTCCTCTGGGACTGTCCCTGGCATCAGCTTGAGCCCAGTGGAAGATAGAGTCCAATGGGCCATGGTGTCTCCACCTGGAACAACTTAAGAGTCTGCCTTGATCACCTATCGTGGTACTGGATCCTGACTTGGTGATGTGGCCTCAGGCTGGGCTCCCTACTTCCAGGACCCTGTCTTTTCCTAGATCATTGGTTTCCTTAGGTTAGAAATCCACATCCCCTCATCCCCTCCTGTGTTTACTGTTTGACATTTGTTTTGTTTTGAGGCAGTGGCTTATGTAGCCCATCCTGACCTTGAACTTGTTTTGTAGCAGAGGGTAGTCTTGAGTCTCCTGTCTCTGTTTATCAACACCTGGGGTTACGTGGCTCTACTGATCAACTCATTAAAAAAAAAAAAAAAAGCATCTGATGTAGTAGTACACACCTTTAATCCTAAGACCCAGGAGACAGAGACAGGTAGATCTTTCCAGTTCAAGACCAGTCTGGCCTACATCATGAGTTCCAGGCCGTCCAGGGCTAAAATAGTGAGATTCTGCCTAAAACAGTAACAGCAGTTGACCTGAACCAGCAAGAATAAGTGGGGGGATTGAGGTGTCCAGTGGGAGGACTGGGAAGGAGGAATAAAGACAAAAGCAGTAGCTGGATCGGGAGGTCTCTCCTAACTGGATGACCTATGCTAAGCAAGTTTAAAGAGAACCTGGGATACCTCAGGCACAGCTGCCTAAGGACTGATAACTGCAGCCCTAGGAGAGGAGTCAGGTCCTTGCAAGTAAAAACTTGACCCCTTCGAGGCACTGGACAGCTTTGCCAAGTTCAGACAAGGACACAGAACTAAAGTTCCCTTTATCCTTTCATCAGGGCCTCTGAGAAAGCCTCCAGTCAGTCTGGCTCCCCACAAACAACAACAACAAAAGCAGAACAAACATAGTTTATTAAGAAAGAGTGAGAAAGGACACCTAGTAGAGGGAGTGGCTGCAAGGGAGGAATACTCATTGATTGACATTTTGTTGTTGTTTAAAACAAGGTCTTACCATATAGCGCTGCCTGAACAGCTCACTACATAGCAGGGACTTGCTATGTAGACCAGGCTGGCCTGGAATTCACAGAGATCTGCCTGCCTCTGCCTTAGTCTCTCCAGTGTTGAGATTAAAGCCATGAGCCACCACACCCATCTTGATTAACTTTTAAAAAAATATTATTTTAGATTTAGATTTGTGTGTGTGTGTGTGTGTATGTGTGTGTGTGTATTTCAGAACAGAGTGTTGGATCCTTTGGAGCAAGAATTAAAAGTGGTTGATGGGGGCCAGAGTTAAGATAAGAGTCAGCAGTTAAGAGTACTAGCTGCTCTTCCAGACGTCCTGATTTCAAATCCCAGTACCCACATGGTGGCTCAGAGCATCTATAACTGTATTCCCATGGGATTCAGTACCCTTCTGGTGTGCAGATATACATACAGATAAAACATCCATATAGATAAAATACATGAATAAAATACATCTTTTTTTAAAAGGTGGTTGTGAGTTGTCTGATGAGGGCGCTGCAAACCAAACTCAGGTCGGCTGGAAGAGCGGCATTCACTCTTACCCGATGAGCTGTCTCTCCAACCTGACATTTATTTCATGTGTGTGTGTGTGCTTGAGAGCTCATCTGGGAAGCAAGAGAGCACTGAATCCCCTGGAACTGAAGTTCCAGACCTTTGATGGCCGCCATGCGGATGCTGGGAACCAAACCTGGGTCCTCTGAAAAAGCAGGCAAGTGTTCTTAACCATCTGAGACATCTCTTCTAAATTTTTATTACAGGCCTCTCTAATAAAAATTAATAAATTTAATAAATTTTATTTAGAGGCCTCTCCTCTAAATTTTTAATTAGTTAATTATTTATGTGTATGTGCGAGCATGTGCCACATGTTGTGTGTGTGGTGGTCAGAGGACAATCTTCAGGAATTCAGGAATTGGTTCTCCCTTCCATTACGTGGCTGGCTTCTGGAGATTGACCTCAGGTCCTCAGCCTTGGTAGTGGGCAACGCTACCCACTGAGCCATCTGGCCAGCTTGCTTTCTTGTTGTTGTTGTTATTGTTTGTTTTGAGTTCCTTTAGCACATTTCCCTATTTATTTTGAGTGTGTGTGTGTGAGACAGAGAGACAGAGAGACAGAGGGAGACAGAGCGAACACATGGAGAATGGAGACATGGAGATAAATTGTGGAAGTTGTTCCTCTCCCTCCTTCACGTGGTCCCAGGTCTCAAACAGGTTATCTAAAATGACTTTATCTGATGAACCACTTCAACAACCCTGTTTTGAGATAGGTTCTCATGTAACTTAGGCTAGGCTAGCATTAGACTCAGGATTAGTGCCCAGGATGACCCTTATTCCTGATTCTCCTGATGCCTCTTCCCAAATTCTAGGATTATAGGTATTTAATTACCATTGCAGGCTGGGTTTGTTTTGTTGTTGTTGACAAGGTCTCACGTAGCCCAGGTTGGTCTCATGTTTTGAAGCAGCAGGTTCAGGACATTGTGTTCAGAATCTTATTGTGCTCAATAAATCTGGAGGGAAATATAGTCTATAGGTCACAGCATCTCCAGGAAGATCAGACCAGAGAACCTCCCAGAGACAATGTGCCAACGGTCTGGCCAAGCAGACCTGGCAAAGGCGTGCTGGGTGCAGACACACTTTTTGCCAAAACTGTCCGTCTGAAGGCCTCTCGGCCTCAGTAACTTCTGGAAAGAGCTCATCTCTTACCACACTGCCTCTGGTTCATTTCTCTTAGGGCCTACTTCTAGTTTAAGGCCTGATGTGGTGGTATCTTGCTGGCAGGAGTGCCAGCACCTGTCTGTACAGCGGGCTGGGCAGGTGTGTCTGATTTCTGTGAATGGAAGAAAAAAATTATTAGTGTGGTTACCACCACCCCCACTAAAGATAAAATGGCATGCCCAGTAACCCAATAGAATGGTTTCTGTCCCCTTCCGTCTTCCAGGAGCCCAGACACCCAAACCTTAGAGGCTCCTGTTCCACACACTTCACTCCCTGAGACCTTGGGCCACAGTCTGCTCACTTACCTTCCTTCAGGTCCTGAGAAGCCACCCCAGACCTTCCATATGATGCCTTCCCTCTACTGACACCAGGGACCTCAAGTCCAGCTAGCCACCTCCTCCGTTTTTAAGCAACTACAACCTCAACTATGGTATCCTGGGTTCAGGTAAGCTAAAACATGCCATTAGCAAACTGGACCCTCAGAAACCCCTGCCAATGACAGAATGATGTCTATTGGGTTTTGTTGTTTGTTCTGAGATGTAATCTCACACGGGCGTGACCTCACTATGTAAGGCAGGCAGGTCTAGAACTCTCTATGATCCTACTGCCTCAGCCCTGAGTTCCATTCTTGAGCCTCCCTGTACCTTTCGAATTGTTTTGTTACTGTAGCCATTCATTCAGCAGGAAACAGAAACTCAGAGAAGCCAATCATCTCTTTGCTCTCTCGTTACTCAGGCAGCCCCCCAGGGGCTGGGTTTGTGCCATTCTACCTGTGCTGGGGAGCCCTGTGCCAGTGAGCCAAGGGCTAGAGGTGATCCCCAAACAACCTGTGAGAAGTCACACTCAGACCTTCTTCTGGGCAGCACCCCTCAGACTTCACAGATGAGCTGGGTCTGTTACAGACAATGTAGACTCCTAATCTGGGGATGTCTAACTTTTGTAGTCTTGGGGGATCTGGGGACCTAAGTGGTTTGTTTTGTTTTGTTTCACTGTGTCTAGCCATTCTTGGAACTCATTCTGTAGATCAGGCTGGCCTTGAACTAACAGAGTTCCACCTGCCTCTGCTCCTGAATGCTGGGATTGAAGGCCTGTGCCAACAACTCTCCAGTGATAGGGCAAGTAGAAGAACTGACTTTGTATTCCCTAAGGGTTAACTGACTACCCTGGACTGTTCACACAGGGGATTGGTAGCTGAGATCTCAGAAATCTATGGAATCACTCTGTGCTCTGAAAATACCATCAAATGAACACTTAGGTGTTGCCAGACAATGGGAGTCAACCTTCAAAAACGTGAGTCCTTGCAATCCCCCCACTGAGGAATTCATCCAGAGGGTCTGTCATGGCATGCACAAAGTGATCCCAGTCAGAGAAAGGGGCAACAAAGCCACATGTCTGACACAGCTGCTGAAGCAAAGCTCTTGCTCTCCCCTCCTTTCATCTCCTTGTGGCTGCTGTCACATCCAGGGGACACAGATCCTGCCTCTCTGCAGCCCCTTCCTGCTCCCAGGCCTTGCAATTTGCCTATGCAAAGCCCTGAGCAGGAAAGAGTAGCTGAGGTGAGGGTGGGAGCCTGGTACCACCAGGAAATCCTATTAGTTCCGGATGGGGTAGAGTGGCATCCAGAATGTTCCACTCAGTCTGACCTGTAGACTTTGACCCCACAGTTATCTATACTAGGCCTTGCTCTCCTCTTGTATAAATAAGAGAATCCCTTGGGTGAGAAAGTTGCCCCCTGACTCTTGGTCCAAATATGGAAGAATGTTGAGGCAGGAGATGAAGGGCAAAGAATAGGCCCAGGGCCTAGTTTCAGGTGGGCTTGATTCTATGTCTTCTCCACACCCCCACCCCACTTTTCCATGGTACGACCTGGGCGTCATTGTTTGTTTATTGAGACAGGGTCTTAAGTAGTCTAGACTGGCCTTGCATATGATATACAACTGATGGCCTTAAGATCTAATTCTCCTTCTGGGGTTATAGGTGTGCACTACCACGCCCAGTTTTTATAGGGTGCTAGGGATCAAACAGGAGGCTCTGTGTATGCTAGGTGAGTGCTCTACCAACTAGGCACTAGGTCCCCAGCCCAGGACACTTTCTCGGTTTCTCAGAACCTCAATATTATGGCTTCCCCTCCCCCAACTCCTATGTTGAGCCTCTAGTCCTAGTGGCTCTAACAGAACATTGAGCCGCTAGGGAGGCAATTAAGATTAAGTGGAGTGGTAAGAGTAAGGCCCTGATCCTATAGTCTTCTGTCTTTATACGAAGAAGTAATACCCAGCTCAGCCTCCCTCTGTGCTCACAGGCAGGAGGCTACCTGAGGACACAGAGAGGGGTGGCGATATCCAAGCCAGGAACCGAGGTTTCACCAGAAACTAACCCCGATCTTGGCCTTCTATCCTCCTGATCTAGGAAGAAATAAAATCTCTGTTGTTTAAGCCGCTCCGTCTTGTGGCATTGTTACATCAGTGTGAGTCAGTATCTTCATTTGAAAGTGAGCGTAAAACTGGTGACTGCATCATAAAACTACTCCGAGAGTCCAATGAAAACATGACACATGTAAGGTTGGACTGCTTTCTGTAGCATCCTGTCTGCCTCTTGTGTAGCACATGTTTATAAACCAGCTGGTGATGGTGGTTTGGTTTTCTTCTTGTTGTTTGTTTTATTCTGTTTTGATTTTTGTTTTGTTTGAGACAGGGTTTCACCATGGAGGTCTGCCTGTCGTGGAATTCAGTGTGTAGTCTCATAGTCTCACTCAAAGCTTGCCTCGAACTCACAGAGATCTCTCTGCCTCTGCCTCCCAAGTGCTAGGATTAAAAGTGTGTGCCACCATGCCCACTTTGATAAATAGGTGTTTTATAAACGCCCCCATTAAAGAATAAACTGGTCACATAACATTTGAGAGCCTCTGGATTTCCTCCTCACCTGAAACTTTTTTGATCTGTAATCACCACCCACCAGCAAGTGGTAGTAGGAGTGAGTAAAGGGTCGGGATGGGTGACAGCTAGGTGACATATGTCCATCAATGTGGTGATATCTATTCATCATTGTCACCCAGTATAGCTCTGAAAAGGTGATTCCAGAGACCTGGTCTGTCTTAGATCTTCTAGTTTGGCTGAAGAACTGGAGACCACAGCCACAAGAGGAGAACTGGGGCCCTGGGAGTGTCCTGGATAAAGTCCATTTTGGGTGGGAGACCTTTCTAATACTTAAAATATGTAAATAATGTAAATAATGGGAACAATGGGGCCTTGTCCCCCAGGACATTTCTGGCAGCTCCTGGGCTCTAGACAGGCAAAGGGGCTCGGCTCATCTACCTGGCCATGGTGAGACTTGGTTCTACAGCACCTCGGGCATGAGTACCTGCTCAGACTCTTGGTGATCCAGGACTCTGGGCCGGGAGAGTGCCAGCTGTACTAACCACTTCCTCTACTCTGCTCCTGCTCATTCTAGGACAGGTTTAGCGGCAGCAAGGCCCGGTGAGTCCCCCTCTTTTTCCTGCTCTCCACTTTGTCTTCACCTCCCTCCCCCTCACTGGAGCAGCCCTGTATCTCTACCCACGCGTGACTGACCATCCGTGCGTCTCCACTCTCTGTCAGCCCTGTGCCCAGCTTCCTTAGGGTACCATCTCATCCAGCTGTGCACCAAAGGCCACCAGTTCTGCCTGTCCCTGAGTCCCACCACCAGTCTTCTCCTTCTGTTGCTCTGATCTCAGATCTACACTGTTACACAGTTTCTTCAGGGGGCATTCCAAGTCATAGGTCCGAGTGGTCTAAAGTGCAATGTCACCCTGACAGAACTCAGGGTCTCCTTGGGCAGAGCTGAGTAGAGTCTGCTTACAGGTTGGGGACACCACTTCTCCCTGCCAGATGTGCAGGTAAGTGCACAGTGGTCTTAGGGGCCCAGATGCGGGGCCCCCCCACAGTTGGATCTCTCTGAATAATTCTAGATAACCTGTCCCACCACTTGTCCAACAAGGTTTAATGCTTAAGCTTGGTTCTCTTACTTGTCTTGGTCAGAATCTGGGTGCAGGGGTCAGGAGCCATTAATAGGCGAAACAAACATCTGTGAGGTCTTCGTGTTTTAACACACCTGTCTTGTCTATGCTGCTAGAAAGGCCCATGTTTGTGGGTTCCTTTAGTTGAAGGGCAGATGATTTATTATTTATCAGAGAGGGAGCAAAGCCTTGTACTGGAAGTAGGTGGGCTGGGATGAAGCAAAACCAGTCTATCTGTCCAGACACACAAGTTTGGAGAGAAAACGTAGCCAGCCCATCTTTCCTGCTTGGCCCAGAGACATGGAGACACAGGGTGAGTCGAAACGCTGAGGAAGGGGGAGGGTAGGGCGGCACCAGCTACCAGGGCCTGCCATGTTCCATCCTCTGTCTTTCCTATGGCACCAGCATCCCTTTATAAAGGCCCAGGAGGAAGCGGAAGAGGAGGATAAATATGAGCTGCCCCCCTGTGAGGCTCTGCCCCTCAGTCTGGCCCCTGTACAGTCTCTTGGCTTGAAAGAGGACTCCTTGTATCTGGGTGAGGGCTGAAGAAGGAGGGGCTGGGAGGTTGGGTCAAGGCGAGAGGGTCCAACAAAAGGAGAATCCAGGCCCCGCCTCTCTTCCCTCTGCCTGAGCTGGGGCAGGGGAAGGGTCTCAGCTGGCTGCCACCGAGGCCTCTTAGCTGGGCAGAAAAGGCCAAAGAGATGAAGGAAAGGAGTTAAAACTGTAAAGGAGAATAGGGAGGAAACGGGAGGGAGGGGCGAGGTAACCAAGGCAACATTGACAAAGCAGGAAGCCCGACCCAGTCCCTAGGGCCTTGCGTTCCCCCCTCTGAAATCTCTGCACATTCTCCCAACCAGGGTGGGAATGCCCTGAGAGGCCACCACCACTGGCATCTCACCCCCGGGCTTAGCCACGTGGGGGCAGGGAAGCTGACTGTCTCCAGTTGCCATGGAGACGGGGCTGTCAAGCTAATAAGTAGAGGGGACAGGAAGAGGGAGAGAGAGATGGGGGCTAGGTGGGGAGCGGGTGGAAAATGGGAATATACTCGGGAGGAACTTCCTCCCTCTCCCCAGTTTACAAAGCATGGGGTCTTTTCCAGATCGTTCTGGGCCCCCGGATCCATCCAAGCCACCACCGGCCCCACCTCAGCATACCATGGCCAGAGGACTCCCCATAAACCCTTCCTTCCCTACCCGCCCTACCTCTGGCCACCATTTCCCGGTGAGTAAATCTTACAAACATCTCATTTGCAAAACCCCACCCCCGCCCCGCTCCCATTCCACCCCCAAAGCACATTTATATTCTCGAAGCCATGAAACCTCTGATGCCCGGTGCTTTAGAAACTAGAGTGAACAACAACAACCAACAACAACAACAAAACCAGTAGTAGCTCTTCCCACTGGCCTAAAGGGTCCTTTCATCTCTTCCTTACCCACCCGCTGCTCTGCTCCCTGCTCCTTGTGGCTGCTCCACCGGGCCCTCCCTCCTCTGCTGGGGTTGGGGGCAAGGCTCAGCAGCCCACACCTAGGCTCTGGGCCACAGGACCCCTCTCACTGGCCACAGTGGCCAGCTCTCCTCATTCCCAGCTCCCTTTCCCACTGTGATCTGGTGGTTATCCATGGAAAACTACCGTGCTGCTTTTGTATTTTACAGAATAAAAATAAATAAACAAACAAACAGACTAACAGGGGAAATTCCACAGTAAGGAAAGGACCCCCCCAACTAAAGGCAGAGAGAAGGGTTGTCTTCTGTTGTAGTGTTTTATGTTTGTTCAGTTGGGGTTTCTAGGGGGAGGGGCAGTTGAGAGGGTTCTCATGGAGCCCAGGCTGGCCTTAGACCCATGCTCTTCCTGCCTCTGCTTCTGGCATGAACAAATCTAACAAGTCAGCATTAGCTTTGAAAGCAGCACATTGGCTCTACCCCCTTGCACCCCAACTTCCTTGTTCCTCTAGTGCTTGCATTTCATGCCTTTCTCTGTCCTCCCTTCTCCCTCACTTCCCTCCTCCTTCCTCCCTCACTTCCCTCCTCCTTCCTCCCTCATTTCCCTCCTCCCATTATGCCCACAGCTGAAGATGGCAGTGAACCTGCAACCTGCAACCCCAAAGCAGGGACCTGTATTTGGAAGGCGAGGTAGAGTGTCTTTTCTCTTTCCATGGCTCTACATAGGGAGAGGAGTCTTCTCCTACAAGGCTAGAATTTTGGGGTTGCCCTGAATCAGGCTTGTTGCATCCCTCCTAGCCACACCTCCTTTTTGTTTGCCAAGCCTCCAAGTCAGTCAGTACAGTATCATTACCACCAAAAGCATGAATTGCTGTGCCCTAGAGAGTTCGAAAGCAGGGGCCCTGACCTCCAGGCCCTATCTTCAGCCTATGTGATCTCTGGGCCAGGGAAGGGACATCTAGAATGAAGAGGTCAAATCTAGACCCTCCCTATTGAGACCTCTGAACACTATCTCTCATTGACGGGCAACCTTGGGCTGTCACTCTGATTGCCTTCACTGTCCAGTGAATTACTCCTATGGTCAGTGCCTTCAGGCCTCTGACCACAGGACCTTAGGATGTCAGGATGGGGAGATGGACCACTTGAACCATCCCTGTGTAAAACAGGTTACAGGAGGGTTAGCATCCTCCTGCCCAAGGTCAAACAGCTCACATGAGGCACCATCCATCTTATTCTTCTCAGTTGTTGGTAAACCTCCATCACTCTGCAGGTAGCTATAGTTTTTTTTGTTTGTTTGGTTGGTTGTTTGTTTGGTTGGTTGGTTTTTGTTTCTATCATAAAGTTATCTAGAACCAAGCCTAGCAAATTTGGTGAGAAGTCAAGCCTGGTGACATTTCAAGGTTGTAAAGAAAAAGGATGAGTGAATGAGGTGTGTTCTCCTGGGTCTCCAAAGCTAGCTCTGAGGAGCACAGTGACCAAGGCTGCCCAGGCCCTTGCTCACTGATGCTCATGAAGGCTGGCTCTCCCTTTTCCTTTACAGGGCGAGGTACACCTGCCAGAGTGGTGAGCTGCCTTCTTCTCTATCCTGTAGTCCAGGGACTTTTCTAGGAAACTGATCAGAGTGGAGTGAGCACCTGGGTAGTCTAGAGGAAAAGTCTGGGGTAGAGTCCTTCTCTCTGCCACAAGTATAAGCCAGTGGGCCTGAGGGTGCCACCCAGAGCCTCCCCACTCTCCAAGCACTCCTAAAGGAGAAGTCAGTTAGGGCATGCCCTTCCTAAGGCATGGTAAGGAGAAAGTGAGACATCTAGAGCCACCTTCCTCTCACTCAGTGGCTTCTTGCATGTCTTACTTCCTCATTAATGAGGCAGATTCCTAAACTGGACCTCGGGTCTAGACAAACCCATAATCCTACACCTTAGGAAACAGACAGTGCAGTGAAACCAGATGAGGACATCTACCTGGAGTGTGAGCCAGATCCACGTGAGCACCTGCCCCTCCCATCCCTGAGCCTGCCCCTCACATTCCTGAAGCCTCCACTACCCATGAACACACTCTCTCCTGACCCCATTCTTGTTCCCTCCAAAACACTCCCCTCTAGACCCTACCAGGGTGTCTTCATTTCTGCCATTAGTCCCACACTGTCCCTACCAAAGAGGTGACTGACACCCTTAGAGCAAAAGCTGGGTAGGGCTTCTCAGCTGCTACAGCCAGGCCACCAAGCGGGAATCTCCCTGTAGAAGGTCTCCAGGAGAGCCAAGTCAAAGACAACAGTAGATCCCTAGGCTGTTCTCAGCCGCTTCCTGTTCAGCTGGACTTCCCTGCCTGGTCCCCAGCCAGACGCTGTCTGCCCTCTCTGTTCTAGTTCCAGCCTTGACTAGGTCTCTGAGCTCCAAAGCCATGGTGCCTCCAGTTCCTCTGCCAAGAACATCTGGATTGCCCAAGTAAGATGCCGCGGTGGAAGGAAACAGCATGGGACAGTGGGTTCTCTAATGGAGGGAACCCCAGAGGCCAGACATGGTAGCAAATGCCTTTCTTTAATCCCAGCATTTGGGACACAGAGGCAGGCAGATCTCTGTGAATTTAAAGCCAGTCTAGCTTACATAGAGAGTTTGGAATCAGCTGAGGCTGCATAGTGAGATCCTGTCTCAAAAAGAATAAAAAAGAAAGGAAGAAAGAAAGAAAGAAAGAAAGAAAGAAAGAAAGACAGACAGACAGACAGACAGACAAGGGCCAGAGAGACGGCTCAGTGGTTAGGAGCGTAGCTGTTCTTCCAGAGGTCCTGAGTTCAGTTCCAGCAACCACATGGTGGCTCACAACCATCTGTAATGGGATCCAATGCCCTCTTCTGATGTGTCTGAAGACAGCAACAGTGTATTCACATACATAAAATAAATCTTAGGAAAAAAAAAAAGAAAGAAAAGAAAAGGAAACAAAACCAAAAAGAAATCCTCTGAGCTCTGTTCCCCAATTTATTCCTTGCAGGTCAGTGGTTGGTCACCAGGAGCCCCGGAATGTAAGAGGCTAGTGGTCTAGGAAGAAGTGAGCCCAGAGGGGTGGGAGGGAGGCCTAGGGTGGGACTTCAGGTTTTGGGCAGCAGCCTGGAAGGCCAGCTCTCATCTGACCAGACTTCCTGTGTCCCAGGGAGCTGTGGATGGCAGGTTGAAAGGTGAGTACATCCATCTTCAGTCTGTATGGGACTGCTCTGCTAGGGTCTTACTCCCCCTGGCAACAGACCAGCCCCCTCCCAGATCCTCAGGCCCTATTTACTTCATCAAGTGGGTCCTTGCAGCTCTGACTCCTGTTGAGATCAGGCCTGCGAGAATCCTCCTGGGCATTCCCCAGGGTCTGCACTAACTCGAGAAGCTGCCAGTGTGTGTCCCAAGATCAGTTCTCATTTGGAAATCATGCAAGGCCTGTCTGGTGGGTCCTCCCAGGGTGTTGGGCCTGGGAATCCAAGGAGCACAGAATGGCCTATGCCGGGCTTTAGACATGCTGGCACCCTCTGATGGAGTACCCACCCATAAAGCCTTCCTATCCATACTCTTCCTGGTTCTAGCCCTCTTCTCTGCTTCTTTCAGCAGGAAGGAAGCTGTCTGCTTCCTCTGTAGTCCCTGCTCTGAGTACCTCTACTGCTGAGGTGAGCGGAAGCTGGGAGCAGATGTGGGTGATGCTTTTGGGAAGCAGAGTCCTTGCCCAGGAGCCCTCCCAACCCTGCGTCCTACACCCCAACGTGCATGCACTGAACAGAGTGCACCTCCCCCATGCTGCACTCCAGGCACAGGCACTACCTGGCTGGCCTGTAGGCCTCAGTCTGGGGCTGGTAGACATAAACACGGATAATTGTACCCCAGGGTTCTCTGCTCTCCAAGCCCAACTCAGTGCTGGAGTGTCTCTGAGTAGCTCTGTGTATGTTCAGGATGGCAGTGTGCTGGGTCAGCCTTGGTACTCTGGGAACTCTGACCGTCAGTCTGTTGAGAGAGCCCTGCTTCACTTCCAAAAGGTGGGCATTTGTCAACTCTTGGCCTTCTCTGAAAGTCCTTCCATTCTCTGCCTGTCACTGAGGAAGCTGGCAGCAAGGGCCTGGGAGGCCCTCTGCACAATCAGTCAGCTGGGCTTAGGCAGCCGGAAGATGAAGTTCAGGGCCGGGGTCTCCCCCACAGGATGGAGCCTACACGGTGCGCCTCAGCTCTGGGCCTCACAGTTCCCAGCCCTTCACTCTGGCAGTGCTCCTCAGAGGCCGGGTCTTCAACATTCCCATCCGGCATCTGGACGGTGGGCACCACTATGCCCTGGGTCGGGAGGGCAGGAATCGTGAGGAGGTGGGTACTAGAGGAGTCATGGGGCAAATCCGTGAGGTGGGTCACAGAGCAGCACCCTGGGCCTGGTCAGGAGCATGTGTGTGTTCAGGGAAAACACACTGACTGCTTCCCCCCTCACCCTGGGTGGAATAGAAATGACAGAGGGGAAGGCCTCTGAGGTAGTTCTGACTGTAAGTTCCTGCCTTGCAATATGAGGGTCTGAGTTTTACTCCCAGAGACTCGGGGGGGGGGGGGGGGGGGTTAAATAAGACAGCAGTGGTGGCTCGGGTTTATCGTCCTGAACTGGGGAGGTTGAGACACAGGTGTGTAGGTCTCAGACTCATTGGCCATCCAGCCTCCATGGTGAGCTCCAAGCCAGTGAGAGGCCTTGTCTCAAAAAACAAGGTTGGGACTGGAGAGATGACTCAGTGGTTAAGTTCACTTACTGGTTTGGACTGGAGTCGAGCTCCCAGTACCCACGTGGCCATTACAATTGTCTATAGCCCCAGTTCTGAGGGATTTACTGCCCTCTCTGGCCTCTGCAAGCACCCCATGCATGGGATGCACATATATCCCTGTAGGTAAAACACTCGTACCTGTTAAAAAAAAATTAAAAGGAAAATCCTAATAAACAAGGTGGCTAGGCATGGTGGCACTCCAGTACTTGGGAGCCAGAAGCAGATGGGTATCTTTAGTTCTAGACCAGCTAGAACTACAAAGTGAGACCATGTTTAAAAACAAAATAAAGCTCTGTGTGTGTGTGTGTGTGTGTGTGTGTGTGTGTGCCTGTGTGTGAAGCTTAGAGGCCTGAACATCTTCCCAGACATCTGGCACTGTGAAAAGAGGCCCATCCTTCTTTGGGGAAGCTTTTCCTTGTGCTGTGGTTCAGTCTTCATGGGGTCAAGGTGAGGGCAATGAGACCATCTGAGAGGAGGGCAGAAATCTCCAAGGACCTTTCTCCCCCAGCAACTGGGGAGGAACCCAGTTGCTGAGTTGAATCCAACTGGTTGGATTCAGACCTAGACAATCATCCACCACTCAGCTTCCCTTGAGAGAGACCACAGCAGAAGCCTAGGCCTAAAGCAGTTCTTACCCAGCTCTGGAAGCCTGAGGCTGGCCAACAGCATAGCATGCCTGTGTGGTTGCAGGCTTAAAACCAGCCAGCAAAGCGGCATTGCAGTTTCATAGCACAGTGGGAAGAAAAATATCCAGAAAAATGCCAGCCAGCTCCCCCGCCAGGCCCCACGGTTGCCTTAGAAAGTTGTTGGCAGACTAAAACTCAAGGGACCCACAGATGCCCTGCCTGCCGTACACAGCTCTTCTCCTCTGTGGCTGCCATGGTTCAGCATTACATGACGCACCCCCTGCCTCTTGTGGACCGACACAGCGGCGGCCGCGGATTCACCTGTCTGCTCTTCCCCATCAAGTCCTGAAGAAACAGCAGGACGCAAATCCACCTTTGGCACAGGCTGTGCCCCTTCACACTCCCCTCTCATTTTAGGCTGCTTTCTTTCCCCTGCCAGCCTCCACCCCAAAGGCCCTGCAGGTGGTCCACCTGGGGAGGAGGTTGGCTTCCTCAAAGACTGCTTCTCCTTAGACTGATTTCTTGTGGGGGGGTTAGCATCTTCTGGGAGGCACTAGGTTCCCAGCAGGCAGTATACTTTCAATAAACATTTATTGACTGAATTCTCTTTTAATAGCACACCTCATTATTACTATTATAGTAGGTCCATCTGTGTGTGCTCATGTGCATGTGAGGGCCCATGTCCACAGAGGACAGCATCAGATACCCTGGAGTCCGAGTTAGGGGGTGTAAGTTACCAGATGTAGGTGCTGGGAAGAGTCCCTCCAGTACAGGGGATGGATTCTGGAATGTGCTGAGAAGAAGCCTTCCCCAGAAGGCCTCACACTTCCTAAGGGGAATGGAGTCTGTTGCTGTGTGGTACTACCTGGTAGGCTAAATTGCAGAGGGAAGGGACCCGTTTCTACCTGGTTCTGGCTTTTGTCCTTCTAAGTTCTTTGCCAAAGAGGAGGAGGGCCAGGCCAATACACTGATGTTTGTTTATGCCTGCTGGTCTTGGGCGAGGAAGGGAAACAGGCTCAAGGTTTCTGGAGGAGAGAGAAGGCTGATGGCAACCATTGGATGGATGTCTAGCGTATAGTATGGGAAGGACCCCAGGAGACAGTCTGGATGAAAGCCTGGGGAAGGATGAACAAAGGAGCTGGGAGAGGCCGGGCCAGTGGATGGTAGAGGCTCTGCGACCCAGAACTGAGCTGCCAGGCAGGACGCGGGGCCCAAGAGGAATAAGGGGCTCCGGATTGGGCTGGCATCCAGCAACCCACAGGCTGGCCCAGGGCGGGGGCGTCTCCGGGCCCTGGCGTGGAGCCTGGAACACCCCGTGCCGGAAGCACCACGTGACCATGACTCCGCAGAAGTCTGGAGCCTCCGAGAAACAAAGGGCAGCTCAGCGACTGCCTGGCGTGGGGGCTGGCACGGAGGGCACGGCTCCCACTGGTGCCATGCTGCACCCCAATACCTCTGGACCGCCTCCTGGGGAACCTAGAGTCTGGCGTGACCGGGACGCTTGTGGGGTGTCGGGGCGGAAGCCGGGGCCTGGAGATCTGCAAACGCGAGGCAGGGGGTGGGGCGGGCCACGTGGGCTGCGGGAGCGTTCACAGTCGCCTCCGTTCGTCATCACCCTCTGGCAGATTACCCTCCCTAGATGGGAAGATAATTGTCCCTGCACAATCATCGACCTCTGGTTAGGAGGCCTAAGTGGGGTCCTTCCGTGCGTAAGAGGCGCCTCACGGAGCAGCGCTCTGACTCCCTTCTCCCAAACCAGCTTAGAATTCGGGTCAATTAACTGCTACTGATAACGTCCCAGCAGGGAAGCAGCTTCAAGCCAGGGAGTCTGGTCAAGGACAGCACCTGCCCTAGTGCTGCAGGAGTGGCGGGGCCCCGGACTGGCAGCTGGGGCTTCAGCTGGCTGAGGGAGCCCGAGGGTAGGGATTCCCAGCTGCCTGCCAGTCCCCGATAGCCTAGCATTTCTTTTTACCCTAGGCCACTTCTAGGCTCAAGCCATGGGAATGGCCTGTCTTTCCTACTAATTCTCCAGGCACCTAGGGACTTCTTAGGATGTGGGTCTTTGGCACTTTGGGGTGCCCTCATCTGCTTAGCAGTTGCATTCTCTTGGAGGACCCCCTACTTCAAGGACAGAAAAGCCTTTTCTGGCCTTTTTAATGAATTCCTCCTGGGAGGGCGTAGCTAAGAGCGCTTCTGTTATTGGCTCCAAAGGTACTTCATGCTGAGGCAGGAGAATTGGTAATTCTTAGCTAGCCTGGTTTATATTGAGTTCCAGTCCAGTTAAAACTACTCCCAAACTGTCTCAGAACAACCCCCAACACACATAACAAAAAAACCAAGGTAACGTTACATTCACTCATTGTTCCTGTAACAATCAGGGAAACAGTCCAGGTAGTGGGGGCAGTGCCTAATTAGAGCCCGGGGTGGAAGAAAAGAGCAAACCCTTAGGACAGCAGGTCATTAACGTGGTTCAGTGTGTGGGGTCAGTTTCCTGCCAAGCCTGACACGAGGGAAGGAGAGAACCATCTTGGCTAAGTTAGTCTCTGACCTCCACACGCTGCGGCAACACTCCCTCCTCCCACCGAGTAAGAGCAAGGCCCAGAGCTGGCTCAGCACCTCCTCAGCTGACCCGTGTATCCAGATGTCTTCTTTCCCTGGGACCCAACCCATTCTGGCCTTCACCTTCATCTTCCTCCTCCTAGCCTGGGCCCCTGCTACTTAGCAGATGCCCTTTCACCCCCAGGAGCAGCCCACCATCCCTGCCCTGTATTATCGGATAATCAGGCCTCTGAATACAGTTGGTGACAAGCGTTAGTTGAAAAATCATTATCTAAGTCTATCCCAAGTTCCTCTAAGCTGACAGTCTGGACTTCTTTCAACACGAAAGACCAAGCCAAGATTGTCTAAAAAAAAAAATCTAATTTTTTTTTTTTATTCAAAGACAACAGTTTTATTAGATTTTGAAGTTTTGGTTTTGTTTTGAGACAAGGTTTCACGTTGCACAGGTTGGCATCAAACTTGCTGTGCAGCCAAGGATGACCTTGAACTCCTGACTCTTCTGACTCTACCTTTTGAGATGACAGACATGAGTCACCACAGCCAGTTTGTTCCACACTGGGGACTGAGCCTAGGGCTTCATAAACGTTAGGCAAGCATTCTACTAACTGGGCTACGTCACCAGCCGGTAATAGTTAATTCCTGTGTACAGCTATGACTGGCTGGCAACCATCCTGTTTTTCCAGGCTTTTTGCCTTTCTAAATGTGAAAGAGTAAAAGATGGCAGGGGCAGGCCTAGAGGAACCTGGGAGGCCTGGTAAGGAGTGTGAACAAGGAGGGTATGAGCATGGGAGGACAGAGGGGGAGCACTGCTCCAGCTTCCTAGGGCAGAGGTCAGTGAGCCAGCATAGATGCAGGGAGCGTTGGAGGCTTCGGGTATTTCTATAATTCCAGGGAGACGGGAGCCCTTGAGTTTTCCACTGCACAATCCTGCCAAGCACTCAGCCACGTTTCCTGAGGTGAACAGGCCAGACTAGAAAATTCCAGGCAGGGCTATCTGCCACCCAGAGAACAAGTCCTTGAGAAATGCTGTGCGTGACAGATACCAAATTGTCTGTTACTAAGGACCTGAAAGACCAGGAAGTGTGCAGTTGGGAAGGATGTGAAAGCTACGGGCACGGCCAGCACACATCTGCCGGGCCCCCAGTGTGATCTGAGTTAACCATCCTAGGCTTGCAGCTGACTCTCTATGGCAGGTGCAGCTGACTTGAGAGAAACGTGCACGGAAGAATCCAAGTTTGGCTGAGCCATTCAACCTCTGTGAGGCCTAACCTCCGTCACCCCCCTGCCTCCTTGTTTATTCCAGGAAGCAAACCCTCGGGCTTGTACATGCTAAACAGGCATCTAGCACTGAGAGCTGGCACTGCTGAGATGAGTTCTTGTTATTCTGCCCAGGCTATGCTTGAGTTTTCTATTCTCCTGCCTGGGCCTCCCGAGCAGTCGAGATTACAGGCATGCAATACTCTTTCCCAATTAGAGTCTGGGTTATGTTGCTTTTATTTATTTGCCATGCAGCAATTAGAAGCCAACCCAGGGCCTGGTACATGCTTAGATATGCACTGAACTACACCCCCAGCCCTCTCCATTTCGAAAACAGAGTCCATGAAGCTGTGTGTGGTGACCCATGCCTATGATTCTAGAGTTCAAGGGGTAGAGGTAGGAAGGTCTTGAGTTTGGGCTAGCCTCAGCTTTATACACCCTGGGTGTGTGTGGGGCTATTAAAAAGAAGAAAAAGACAGCAGTGGTGCACACCTTTAATTCCAGCATTACGGAGGCAGAGGCAGGCAGATCTCTGAGTTTGAGGCCAGCCTGGTCTACAGAGAAAGTAGCAAGACAACCGGGCTACATAGAAAAACCCTGTTTCAAAAAAATAAATTAAAAAAAAGAAGAAAACAGTGAATGCCTGTTTAGGGTTGGTGTGAGAAGGAACACACACATACACACACACACACACACACACATATGAGAATGTATTAGGTGGCTACACAGGGAACAGCATCCTTTTGAGGGCAGGGAAGGTGAGTGAAGAAAAGCTTGGAATGACTCAGGCAAGGGGACAGGATGCTGTGGTGAGGTCTGGGCCCGAGCCTGCCGGCTCCGGAGGCCTCTGTTTCCACTGGACATGTCCCTGTGAGGCACTGCTGTAGGATCGACTTGGAAAAGTTCAGTGCCCAACAGAACCTGCATCCAGATCCATAGGTGGGCTTGTTCTGCTTCAGGGAGGATTAAATCTAAAAGGGAACAGTGCATAGATGTGTTTTCAAGTGCAAGAGGCTTCTAGTGCTAGGGACAGGCTGAGCTCACCCACCCCAGGCCTTGCATCAGCTACAGGGACAATTGCCAGGCCTTGGAAATTAAGGCAGAAGGCTCCCAGGAGCTTCCCCGCCTTGCCTCTTGCTCCCGGTGAGAGGGAAGCAAAAATGAGCAGAGAAGTCAGAGTCTCTTTAGCAAGTCCACTTCCAGATCACTCACCTGCCTAGCTCTCAGCAACCCAGGCAACAAACAGCCTGTATGATCACACTGGCTGAGGTCTTCATGCTGGAAGCTTCTACTGATGCCTTTCTAGCTGTGCTGGAACGTTGGGACAGGCTCCTCCCTAGCTCATGACAGCACAAGGTTTTTATTTTGTTGTTTGATAGAGATACCAAGGGCTGGGCATGTAGCTTGGGGAATAAAGTGTTCGCTTAGCATGCACAAGGCCCTGGGTTTGATACCCAACACTACAAATAACCAAACCCAATAACAGGAACAAAACCTCCAACAACAGTGGCCAGTGACCAACGGGGCAGGAAGTTAACTAGGGAGGGTTCTGGTGTGACCTTGGTTTATTACTGCTGCAACTTAGAGTTGCAAGTCCCTGAAGATTCCCAGGGACACCTGGTTCCGGTTCTAGACACACCCAAGCAATTAGTGGCCACATGGACTTCTGACATTGGAGCCATGTAAGGTCTTTCCCACTCTATCCAGTTCTACCTGGAGTATACCCTTTTTCCTCAGCCACCTTTGACCTTCTCTGGTGGCCGTGCACCCACTTTCTTGAGTTCCCCCACCATCCCTGGCTGTCTAGACCCGTGGGTAGCTGAGTATGAAAGCCTTGTTCTGGAGAGTGCAACCTGTACCAACTACTCCCACCCTTCTTGGGTTGGGCGAGCTACTGGTTCATTGAAAGGGCATCTAAAGAAAGCACAACTGTCTCTGCCCAACCTTGAACCAATCCCTGGAACTACTGGAATTTTATTATTTGTTTATTAGTTGTTGAAATTGTATGGCAGTACACTGCAAAGGCCCGCGGTCCCAGCACCCTGACAGTGCAGGCAGGGTGATCAAAAGTTAAACTCAGTGTTGTCCTCTGCTACATAATGTGCTTTTGATGGTTTGAGTGAAAATGGTTCCCACAGGCTCACAGGGAGTGGAACTATTGGGAGATATGGCCTTGTTGGAGTAGGTGTGGCCTTGTGGTGTCACTGGGGGGGTGTGCTTTGAGGTTTCAAGTGCTCAAGCCAGGCCCAGTATCGCTCTCTCTCTCTTCCTTCTGCCTGCCAATCCAGAGGTAGAACTCTCGGCTCCTTCTCCAGCACCATGTCTGCCTATGTGCTGCCATGCTTCCTGCCGTGAAGATGGTGGAGCAACCCTCTGAACTGTAAGCCAACCCCAATGACATGATTTTCTTTATAAGAGTTGCTGTTGTCAAAGCGTTTCTCCACAGCAGTAGAAACCCTAATTAAGACAGTGTTCAAGGCCAACCTGGACTACATGATCTCCTATCTCAAAAAAAAAAGGGGGGGGGGATGTGTGTGGGATGGGGTGGGATAGGGTGAATGCAGGAATGGCTTAGCTATAAACAGTGTGGCTGCCCTTGCTGAGGTTCCCAGCACCCACATCAGGTGGCTCACAACTGCTAGTAACTGCAGCTTCAGGGCATGGACATGCTCTTCTGGCCTCTGAGGGCATCTGCATGCACGTGTACATATGCTACACAGATAAATAATTGAAAGAATAATTTTTAAAAGTCTGTTAAAAATATATAATAGAGCCGGGCAGTGGTGGTGCACGCCTTTAATCCCAGCACTTGAGTTCAAGGCTAGCCTGGTCTACTGAGTGAGTTCCAGGACAGCCAAGGCTATACAGAGAAACCCTGTCTCAAAAAAAACATATATATATATATATATATATATATATATATATATATATATATATATATATATTAGAAAAACAAGTCTTCCTGAAACATCTGTCCCTCAGCTGTCCCTTTCTCCGAGGTCAGCAGTGTTTCCACTGTGTATTTTTCCAGAAGCCCTAGGCTCACACTCAAGTTCATATGACACTTAACTTTTATGCTCAGGGCAGGGAAGACCAAAGTCCTGTGCTTTGAGCACTCGTGGAGAACCAATAGCAAACGACCAGAGTTAAATTTCGTGTCCCAGTTGTGTCTACCCTTCTTCGTCCTTTATCACCCTATGGGGTCCCTGAGGCACAGTCAAATATGGCAGTTGGCATCAGCCTTGTTTCTTAGGGAGGTTAAGATGTTACACACTAGGTGCTTCTGATGACCAGGGGATATTATCACCCACCTCCCTAATGCCTCTTTGCTCTGGAAAGGATCTTAAGTTCTTAGATGAAATGCCATGTCCTCTCTATGGACATCTCAAGGACAGAGGCAAGGGCTCTTGTGTGCCCTGTGGGCAGGACTCTGAGCTGAGGCCCTGAGTTAAACAATACCCACTGGGTTAAAGGGACAGAAAGAAGGTTTGTGGTTCTGCCAGGCACCCACAGGCCCTGAAGCTTCCCCTGGACCCTGGCTCCTGAACACTGAAATCTCTGACCCACATGCTATTAGATTTCTTTCCTCACACAGTTGGCTCAGTTAATGTCCCAGCTTGGAAGGTCAAGGCCAAGGGCTGGCTCCCCAGGGCACTATCTGCGGGCTGGTCCTTACCCACAAACAACACAAGTACACATTATAACTCAGTGGCCAAAGGCACTGTCCCCTAAGCAGCGCATACAGAACCGTTCTGTAGCTAAAGGCCAGAGTTCCTCAGGGCCACACTGTCACAAGCCCTGATATCTCAGGGGGCTTCTAGGCTGAATCCTTCCTCATCTGTCCTGGTGTTCTGTCTTGGGTGTGAAATATAACGTCAGTGAAGAAGATCACAGTGCCAGAAGCGGGAGGTGAAGTGGAAATTTAAGGGTTCTTTGGAAAGTCGGTTGAACGGTGTTTTGTTGGGGCAAAGACGTGAAGGAATACTTTGTTAAAGTGGACACAGGTGAAAGGCTAAAGCAGACTCGTGAAGGAACGTTTTGCAGAAGCAGACACAGGAGAGAGGATGCTCTGCTAAAGCAAGCACATGAAAGTACACATGACGAAGGATTCTTTGCTAACAGCACATGTGTATTGGTCCTTGTAACACTGTGTAGTTGAGCTGCATTTGTCGGGACTCCATAAAGAGAAACACTCCAAAACACTTCTGGTGGTGTGCTGCAGTCTGTTGCCACTTCCAAGGACTCCGGCTGATTAGTTACATGTGCTGAGGCAAGACCCGTGCTGAGGCTAGGCCCGTGGAGTACACGTGATGTTGGGAGGGTATAGATAGTGTTGGGAGCCGACTTTTAGCAGAAAGCGGCTAGATTATCTTTGCAGCCATCTGGAACCATATACCCTGATAAGAGACTTGGTTTTCAACAGCCTACAACAGCTGAAGCACACTCTGATATCCCACATGTTTTGTGTTGCTGTTTACTGCCCCCAGCTGCAAGGCATGCGGTTCACGTGCTGTCCACGTGCTATCCAGGCCATATATGCCCGTAAGGCACACGTGGTATCCAAGCCTGCAAGGCGCACAGTGCACGTGCTATCCACGCTATCCACGCCTGTAAGGCTTACGTCATATCAACACCTGCAAGGCACGTGGCAAAAGCATATAAATACCTCAGAATTCCCTTCAATAAAAGAGAGACTTGGAAAAGAGAGACTTGGTAGAAGACTTGAGACTTGATCACACCCTGTCTTGTCTCCATTCTTTGCGTCTCCTGCCCCAAGAGCCCCACTCTCTCTCTTGACCAGAGCACTTAGCCCCAAAGCGTTGAGGCAAAGCGTTGAGGAAGAGTAAAGGCCGCAACAAGATAGGACTCCATGGAGTGACTGAGACAAAGAGTTTGGCTCAGCTGTACAACACTTGTTGGGAGGCAGAGGCAGGCGGATTTCTGAGTTCAAGGCCAGCCTGGTCTACAGAGTGAGTTCCAGGATGGCCAGGGCTACACAGAGAAACCCTGTCTCGAAAAAAACAAAAAAAAACAAAAAAACAAAAAACAAAAAACAAACAAACACACAAAAAATCCACAATAAAGTTCATGCTCTTTATGTGATGACAGCATGATTCATGCTCAGCCAAGAAAACAGAACTATAAATAAAATAGAAAGAAGAAAATTGCCTATCACCTAGAGTCTATAGGTAACAATGGCTACTGTGCTGTCATTTTATTATGGTCATTTTGTCCTGAAAAAAAAAAAAGGTGTGTGTATGTGTGTGTGAGTGTATGTTTATGTGAGTGTGTGTATATATGTGTGTGAGTGTGTGAGTGTGCATGTATGCATTATAACACCTAGGGAATTGAATGGAGAACTATGTGAAGGAAACCTGTAGAAAACCGTGACCAACATCTCAGACTGAGGAATATGGACTCAACAAGACAAGCCTGTGCAGACTCCTGCTGTAAGGCAGAAGCAGGAAGACTGTTCATGAACAAAAGGTTCAATTTAGAGACAGCAAAGGGCAGAAGCAATAGAATATGGGTGTCATAAGGAAGGGAGGAGCCAGAGGTTCCTCCCCAGGCCAGCAGCTGAGTAACTGAGTAAAAATTGGTGGCTCTGTCAAGACCCAGAGAGAAGGCTGATTTGGGAGACAGAGGCAGGAGGGTCAGGGGTTCAAGGCTGTTCTCAGAGAAGTGATGCAGTAAAGCCAAGCCATGGTGGGCAATACCATCCCTAGGCAGGTGGGCCTAGGCTATATAAGAAAGCTGGCTGAGCACGCCAGAGGAAACAAGCCAGTAAACAGTGTTCCTCTCTGGGCTCTGCTCTCCATCCTCCTTGGCTTCCCTTGATGGCAGATTGTAACCTGTAAGCCAAGCAAACCCTTTCTTTCCCAAGTTGGTTTTGGTCATTGCTATAACAGCAGCAATGGAAAAGCAAACTGGAACACTTTTCTTCCAGAGAACTTAGGGTTAGTTCCCAGCACCCATGTGAGGCAGCTCACAGCGGCCTGTGACTCCAGCTCCTGGGTAGCCAATGCTCTCTTCTGGCCTCTGTGGCTGCCCACAGTCTCATGCACCTGACTACACACAGACAAACAAACAAAAGTAAAGCTGGGCGCCAGGCAGTGGTGGCGCACGCCTTTAATCCCAGCACTTGGGAGGCAGAGGCAGGCGGATGTCTGAGTTTGAGGCCAGCCTGGTCTACAGAGTGAGTTCCAGGACGGCCAGGGCTACACAGAGAAACCCTGTCTCAAAAACAAACAAACAAAAGAGCAGAACCAAGAGACATTCCCAGGAGAGACATAAGCAAACTCTCAAACAGACCGTTCCCTCTCAGGTCCCAAATGGCATTCACTCTAGACCTGTCCTGCAGGGTCACCAGGCAGACCATAATCAACTCTGGGCCTTTTCACACATAGCTTGGATTCTTTATAATTTTTTTGGTAATTAACAGGTTTTGAAGACTTGTATTCTTCTGACTAGAGAGCTGCTCAGGGGTTAAGGCCTTGGTTGTTGCTTTTGCTGAGGGCTCTGGTTAGTCTCCACACTCACATCACACAAATGCTCACAGTTGCCTGCCACTCCTTGTCCAGGGGATCTGAAACCCTCTTCTGGCCCCCAGGGGCACTTCCATGCAAATGGCATGCACACATAAAATAAATAAAAAATTTAATACAATATTTTTTTTTTGGTTTTTCGAGACAGGGTTTCTCAGAGTAGCCCTGGCTGTCCTGGAACTCACTCTGTAGACCAGGCTGGCCTCAAACTCAGAAATCCGCCTGCCTCTGCCTCCCAAGTGCTGGGATTAAAGGCGTGCGCCACCACCGCCCGGCCTGTATTCTTGATATTTTTAAATATTTAAAATATTTTTATGTGTATGGATGTTTTGCCTGTACATACATTTGTGTACCATTTCAAGCCTGGTGCTGGCAGAAGCCAGAAAGAGGGTGTTGGGTCCTCTGGAACTGGAGTTATAAATAGTTGTTAATCGCAATCTGGGTTCTGGTAATGGAACCTGAGGCCACTAGAAGAGTAACAGATCAAGTGCTCTTAACCCTGGACCATCTCTCTAGCTATCTCCTCCCTCCCTGCTTTCATTCCTTCCTCTTAAGATAGAATGTAGCCCAGGCTGGCCTCAAATGCTCTCTGTAGAGGACGATCATGAACTTCTGATCCTCCTACAGTTACCTTCCAAGGGCTGAGATTATAGACATATGCTGTCATACCTGGCTTATGTGTTTATGGTGATCAAACCTGGCTTCATGCCAGGTAAGCACTGTACCAAATGAGCCAAGTTCCAGACCTCAAAAGTATTTTTCTATGCAAAATTGAAACCATCATCAACAAAAACCACAGCAGAAACCACTTCCTTTCTGCAGTTCACTATAATGAGGAGCAGAGGACTTCATTTTTAAAAAATGCAAATGAATGAGAACAGAGCAAGCCTCAAAGGAGACAGAACGAATAAAACAATTGTGGATTTCATCCCAGCTCGTGGGAAGATTGTGTGTTCGGCATGTGTCAGGCCTGGGTTCAATTCCCAACACTGAAAAAGTGGACAATTACTGGCAGCTGAACTGTAAGACAAGAGAAAACCAAATCCTGTCAGCTGTGGGCAAATTAAGAAGCAACTCATTCATAGCACAGAACCCCTGAGAGGCCTGGATTTGGGGGGACCAGGTAACACCGGAAGCATGTTAGGCTGATTAAATGTCTGTTGGAAAAGCAGAACACTGCCACCTGGTTCTTCACCGTCCTTTGGGAGTAACTGTATTTTTTGCATCCAGAAAAATACTAGGCTTCTGGGAAAATTTAAAGAATAAACAGGGCTTCTGGGCTGGGAACCATGTGTCACAGATCAGTGTCCTGCTACGTTTGTGGAAGCTGGAAGTTTAAGGAGGATGTCGTATACTGAATAAAGATGCCTGCATCACATCTCTCCTCTTCCCCTCAGCAAGCAGAACTGTGCATTCAGTTTTGTTTGTTTGTTTGTTTGTTTGTTTTGTTTTGTTTCTGTCTCGGCAGGAAATTAGAAGAACTTTTCCAGGAAATTTGATCAAGCAGGGGGGAGAAAAATTCCTATAGATCTTAACATCAGAGGCTTGCCCAGGAATTGGACCAGTCAAAAAACTCTACAGTGAAGTGGCCAGAACATGTGCCCCACATATACAAAGGAGGGTCCAGAGAGCCCTTCCGAGTCCCATACTTAACTATGTCAGTAGACAGACCGAGAGTCCCCAGAGTGGTGGCCAAATAAGAGGCCTGGAAAGCAACTGCACAGATGGGAGTGGGTCAGAGGCCCTGGGAGAGTCCTTCAAATTGATGCAATTGTTGGGATGCCCGCTGCATTTGAACATATTGAAAAATTTATACTACTCTGGGGAGTTGGAGGGGGTGGGGCTGAATTAGCAATAAGCAGGTAGAAAACCAGGCCAATGACAAGCATGCCTTTTACTAATTCTAGAGCTTAAAAAGAGTTCTGCAGGAGAGGCAGTACAGCCCAGTGGGAGAGTTAGAAGGTTGGGGGACACAAGGTGAAGTTGGTAGTCTGTGAAAAACCATCTTTATTTTTCATATTAAGAGCCAGGGTCTGGGACTCAGTGGTAGAGGTTTTACTGAGCATGTGCAAAGCCCTGAGTTCAATTCCCAGCAAAGGGGAAACAACAACAAATCCAACCATCAACAAACAAACAAACAAACAAAAGAGTTGGTTTATTCCACCCAACACTTGTGCAGTGGACTGTAGGATAGCTTAGTGGGTAAAGGTACCTGTGGCCAAGGGTGATGACCTGCGTTCAATCCCTGGTGCAAAGGGATAAGGAAACTCCAAGCTTGTGTTCTGGCACATACACACCTCTTCCCAAAAATATACTAATAAAACCAAGCAAAATGAAAGAAAACTCCCCCATAGATACCAGGAACAATAGGGTCTCGTATACCTCAGGCTAGACCTTCAGTACCACCATCTCCAGTTTATGGGTGTGGTGGTTTGAGTAAGCTTGGTCCACAGGAATTGGCACTATTAAGAGGTGTGACCTTGCTGGAGGAAGTGCATCATTGCAGGGGATGGGGGGTGGGGGGCTTTGAGGTCCTATGCCCAAGCTCTGCCCGGTGTGGAAGGGAGCTTCCTCCTAGCTGCCTGCTGAATGGAGTCTCCTCCTGCCTGCCTTCAGATCAAGATGTCGAGCTCTCTCCTCCAGCACCATGCCTGCACACTGCTATAGTTCCAGCCATGATGATAATGGACAGAACCTCTGAAATTGTAAGCCAGTCACAGTTAAATGTTTTCCTTTGTAAGAGTTGCCCTGGTAGCTGGGCAGTGGTGGCTCACGCCTTTAATTCCAGCACTTGGGAGGCAGAGGCAGGCGAATTTCTGAGTTCGAGGCCAGCCTGGTGTACAGAGTGAGTTCCAGGACAGCCAGAACTATACAGAGAAACCCTGTCTTGAAGAAAAACAAAACAACAACAACAACAAAACAAACAACAACAACAAAAAAAACAAGAGTTGCCCTGGTCATGGTGTCTCTTCACAGCAATGAAACCCTAAGACAATGGGGTACTGGGGATTGAACCCACAAATTTGGCTTTATGCATTTTAAATAAGCTTTCTACCAATTGAGCCCCACTTTTCTAGCAGATTTCCCCCTTTTAAATTAAGCTCCAGAGTTATCTCCTATAGTTTGAAATGGAAAGAATGTTAGCTACTTGGCTCCCTGGCTCATCACTTACCCCTCCCCCACCCAGCACCTGCTCCCAGACAGGGTTTCTTTGTGTAGTCTTGGCTGTCAGGGAACTTTATAGACCAGGCAAGCTTCGAACTCACAAAGATGGGTCTCCCTCTGCTTCCTGAGTGCTGGGATTAAAGGCATGTATCACCAGAGCCCAGTGGCTCATCACTTATCATCTCTGAGTGACAGGCTTCTTACCCAGGTTACAAGTCTCTGTTCCTTTTGATTTCTTGTAACCTTAGCGGGTTAATCCTTTTTTTTCTCTCTACACCTTACCCAACCTTCTTACAAGTATCTGCCACACCCATTTATCAAAGTCAGATTTCCTTTGATGTGTGGGTTGGGTTGTATTGTGGTCTGAATCATGTCACCAAGAAGATACCTGCCTGGGCGTCCCTGAGGGAAGGGCCCTGCATTCCTCCTATTACTATTTAGAAATATTCCATGTCTCATCAATTTTTGACTTATACTTTTATTTTTCCTTCCTTCTTCCTCCTTCCCTTCCTTTCTTCTTCCTTCCTCTCCTTTGTTTTTTGACAGGTTTTCTCGTGGCTTATACACCACTGCTGGCTTTTTTCAGTGCTAGGTATCAAACCTAGGGCCTCATGGATAATAAGTAAGCATTCTACTAGGATATATCCCTAGGTCCCAAAGGATGTTACCAGTGTCATTTTTTTTGCTTGATATTCCCCCCCCCCCTCCGATATGGAGGATTGAGCGTAGGATCTTGTACATACTAGATAAGCTGTCTACCAGTTAGCTCCATTCCTGGCCTGCTTAGATTGGCAGTTTTATTGGTCTACACATTCAGTTGTAAATTGACTTAATTGGTGTGAGGGCTGTCATGAGATCTCTCTACGATAGCCAGGCTGATCTTGAACTTGACATCCTGCTTTGGTCTCCCAAGTGCTGGAGTTACAGATGTGTGTCATCATAGCTGGCTTGCAAATTGATTTTTGTTTTACTCTTAATTTATGTCCTACCTTCCCCATAGACAAATTTGAACTTTATACAACCAATAAGATATAAATAAATAGTAATTAGAAAATAAAACCAGACCAAAGTAAGTGTAAAAGGGACAGAGAAATGAGTGTTTCAGGAGATCTGTGAGGAACTGAAGCCACAAAGTGTCGATCTTGGCCTAAGGTCACTGGAGAGTAAAGCTGTCAGCAGTGACAGGCGTGGAGACACAGCTCCACACTGTTGCCAGCAGCCGGGGAGTTCTCGTCTCATTCAGGGACAGACCTCCACGCAGGCAAGAACAGGGTTCTTGGCATTGCTATAGAAAAGATTCAGAACAAGCCAGTATAAGGCAGAATTGGAGTTTATTAAGAGATTATAATGTATATTTTAAGCAGAGATTAAGGGAAAGAGGCTCAGGAATTGAAGACATACCCCAAGTGTGAGTATGGGTTCCTCAGAGATATTCTCCTTATGTTCTTACAGTGGCTTGGTGTATCATCCTGTGGTTTCTGAGCTTCCTTGCTCAGAGGTGTAATTAAAGGTTAAAGGACCTTCTTTTGTAAACTTAGTGGTAAAGTGAGTTTCCGAGGGTATTATCCAGACTTAGTGGTAACATGAGAATGTAAGAAACTCAAGGTCACAGGTCACTTTTTACTGCAGCCTACTGATCGATCGCCTTTGCCCTCTTTGTTTCAGATGTCTCTTTTTTACATTGATCGATTGGTTGATGAATTGATTGATTCTGTTCGTGTGCATGTATGTTCATGTGCATGCTAGGGCACACGTGTGAAAGTCAGAAGACAATTTGTGGGATCCAGTTCTCTCTTTCTACCATGCGGGGTCCAGGAACAAATCAAGAGTTGGCAGCAAGCACCTTTCCCCGCAGAGCCTTCTCACCAGCCTCTCTTTCAGATGACTTTTAGGAAAATCCTGCCTCTGTAGGTAACTTGGGCATTACCAGTGGTGTGTGAAATTTCCTGATTCTTTCAGAGGGCTAAGCTAGCCAGGTATCTGGGTGAAGGGCCTTTCCCTTCCTGTCATTTCCTTCTCCTGTCTCCTTAATTTTCTGCCTTTCAAGCTAAGCTAGAAATCTCAGGATTTCAGAGTTACTCTACATAAATACAATTGTGATGGTTTGAATGAGAAGTGTCCCTCACAGCCTCGGTCCTGAGGTGCTCAAGGCTTCGGAGGTGTGGCCTTTTTGGGGGATGCCTGTCACTGGAGGTGGCTTGGGAGCTCAGGGACTGGGGCCAGGCTGATTTCCTTCTGTTTGTGCTTGGTGATGTGAGCCCAGAGCTGCGCTCCCCCCCACCCCCCCTGCTGTCTAGGGCTCTAACTCTCTAGGACTGTAAGCCCAAACAATCCCGTCTCCTACGAGGTGACGTGGGCATGGTTAGCACAGCAATAGAAAAATAACTAATAGCCGGGCAGTGGTGGCGCAGGCCTTTAATCCCAGCACTTGGGAGGCAGAGGCAGGCAGATTTCTGAGTTCGAGGCCAGCCTGGTCTACAGAGTGAGTTATAGGATAGCCAGGACTACACAGAGAAACCCTGTCTCGAAAAAAAACCAAAAAAAAAAAGAAAAATATCTAATGTGCCTACTGAGTGCTGAAACCATCAAGGCTATGGTGGGCCACATTTAAAAGAGAAAAAATGAAAATGTTCTATTTAGAGGCTGGTGATTTTGTAATTTACTGGTGGGGTGTGCCCTAGTGTGCACAAAAAGATCCCCGAGGCTCGAAGTGTCTTTCTAAACTATTAATGTCATACTTAAATTCCAGGCAGATGAAAAAGATCGGAAGTGAGGAGAGAATTCCCTTCTATATTAAGGATAGGTCCAGGAAGTCCTACTTTTGTTTTAATGTCCAAAAGGTAACCAAAGGACACATCTAGATAGAAAGGAATCTGGAAAACCGAGGCATTTCAGCCGGTGTGCAGATGCTGAGGTTGTCAAATAGCAATTTCTGAGATAAGCACTTGCCAGCCTACAGTGTATGAAGGTGCCGATAACAGTTCCTGTACTTGTTACATAATACCATTCTGTTGCCTATGTTTGTGTGCAGACTCCAGAGGCGGAGAGCAGAGGCCAGAGGCGGAGATCCACCGTCTTCTTAATTGCTCTCTATTTTATTTTTTGAGACAGAGTCTCTCACTAAACCTGGAGGTCACTGCTTCTCATAGATCGCCTGGCCAGCAAATCCCACAGATCCTCCTGCCTCCGTCGCCCAGTGCTGCGATTGCAGACACTCGCTTGTCTGGCTTTTCACATGGATACTGGGAATCCAAACTCAGGTCCTCAACCTTGGGTAGCATCCACTCAACCAGCTGAGCCATCTCCCCGGGCCTTTTTTTCTGGCTTCCTGAGACAGGGTGGAATATAGTCAGGGATGGTCTTGAACCCCTTATCCCCTGCTTCCAACTCCCAAGTACTGGGATTATAGGCATATATAATCCTGTGCTAAAATTTTAAGGTCATAGATAACTTTTAAACACCTGGCTAATTTTAATTTCATTTAATTTTTCTTGGTTTGGCTTGGGTTTTTGAGACAGGATTTTTCTATGTAGCTCTGGCTATTCTGGAACTTGCTCTATAGACCAGGCTGGTCTTGGACTTTGCCTCTACCACCCTAGAATGCTGGGATTAATCTGCGTGCCGCTACCACCCAGATTAGTTTTAATTTTTGTTTATTCTTTTTGGAGACAGGGTTTCTTTGGAGACAGTTTCTCTTTGTATCCCTGGCTGTACTAAAACTCACTCCACATGTAGACCAGGCTAGCCTCAAACTCAGAGATCCTACTGCCTCCTGAGTACTGGGACTAAGGGACTAAAGGCATGACTCACCATGTCTAGCAATTATTTTTAATTTTTAAAGGTCACTCCATGCTGACTTCCACAGGGGCTGGCCTGGTTTATAATCCACAGTAAATAATCGGTCCTCCTCTCTATTTTCTTGAGTATGGGGTCCTCTATTTTCTTTCTTTTTTTTTTTTTTTTCCCCAAGACAGGGTTTCTCTGTGTAGCCCTGGCTGTCCTGGGACTCACTCTGTAGACCAGGCTGGCCTGAACTCAGAAATCTGCCTGCCTCTGCCTCCCAAGTGCTGGGATTAAAGGCATGTGCTACCATTGTCTGGCCTCCTCTCTATTTTCTTGAGTATGGCCTTTCTAACTGGGTAGTTTACATTCATTAAATCATTAACAGACTATGGTACCATTAAAAATATATCCCAGTTGGACTGGTGAGATGACTCAGTACGTAAAGGCACTTGCCACCAAGCTTGATGACCTGAGCTCAGAGAAATTACTCCCTCAAGCTGTCTTCTGACCATGTGTGCCGTGACATAGAAGCTCACACATACACACAGATAAATAAATGCATTTAAAAATATACATGTATTGGAAACATTGTGAATTGTAGGACAAAACAATGAGGTAAGCTTCAGTCTGTCTAGAGACACAGGAAAGTCAGAAACCTTGCTGTGAGTTCCAGTACAACTTGGTTTGCATTGTGTAACCTTGACTACAGTGTGAAACCCTGGCTCAAAGCAAAACTAAGCCAAAAGCAAACAAACAAACAAACATCCCAACCCCACTAGTTGTGTGATGATTCAGGGGTATGCTGGAGAGCCATGCTTCTGGTGCTCCTGATGCTCAAAGCAAGATGGGCTGTCACAGACCTTAGATGATGAGGGTCCTTTTACTCTTTTCGAATGGAAGTTATGACCAGATGCACATATATACATGTAGGCAAACATTCATATACATAAAATAAAAATAAATATTAAAGAAAAAAGAAAAGCCCTCAAAGCTGCAACAGCAACTAACCTCTGCCCACCCCACACATTCTAAGTCCTTGTGAGAACAGGGATCTAAGGTGAGAGTTCAGAGTTCATGTGGCCCAGGACAATATCCAGTGACTGTAAGGACGGGGAGAGGTAAGAACTTTAGAGGACTGTTGGTGTGAACTGGCTGGGCCTTTCTAGACAGAACTTGTCAATATGTAAAAAAAACATCTAAAAAATGTCCATTCCTTTGGCACTTCAGTTGTAGAAATCTCTCTCAAGGAAGTGATAAAAGCCTGGCATGCAAGTCTGAGTAACAGGATGAAACCAGTATTAAAACAAACACAAAAACAAAATGGCATTAAACAAGAAGAAAGAAAGCAAAAGCTGGAGAGATGGCTTCGTGGTTAAGAGATCTGTCTGCTCCTACATGGTGACTTACAACCATTTGTAATTCCAGTTCCAGGGGATCTAATGCCCTTTTCTAACCTCCAAGAACATCAAGCACCCACATGGTACAGATATAAGTACCAGCAGGAGGAAGAGGAAGAGGAGGAGGAGGAGGAGGAAGGAAGGAAGAGAGGAAAAAGAAAAAGGAGGAGGAAGAGATTCAACAGCAACAGCAGCAACGTTTGAACTTCAGAATCTATTTCCTGAGCAAGAAAAACAACTTCCTGCTAGGAATCCTTGAGAGGGCAAAGCAGGAGGATGCAGAGTTTAGGGTTCACTATACAGAGAGCTGGGTGCCCAGTTGAGCTACATGAGACCCTGTTTCCAAAGTCCAAACAACAACAAAAACTAAACAAACAAAAAACCAATCCAACCCAAGCAGACTAAATCCAACGCACTTCAATGTTAGACAACTGTTGAGTTCTAGCCAAGAAGCGTGAGCCGTCTTGTCCCCAGTCTTTTTCTTCCTCTCCTGATTGTGTTGTCCCTGCCATTGTTATACAGGAAAGGTTAACAAGAGTCACCTTCACTGCTGGGACTACAGCCCCCACAGCTGTCTGGTGGGTTGTTCATTATTGTCTATAAGACAGCTCCCATGATGTCTTATTCCTGTTTTGGAGTCATCTTTCTACTGATCCTTCATTGTCAAATAGTCTTTTTCATTGGTGTTATTGACTCTCACATGCTTCCAAGTATCCTGTGACACAAGTGTCCTTATTTATGTACTTTTTTTTTTTTTTTTTTTTTTTTTTTTTTAGTTTTTTTGTTTGTTTAGTTTTGGGTTTGGTTTTTTGAGACAGAGTTTCTCTGTATATTCCTGGCTGTCCTGGAACTCACTCTGTAGACCAGGCTGGCCTTGAACTCAGAAATCCGCCTGCCTCTGCCTCTGCCTCTGCCTCCCAAGTGCTGGGATTAAAGGCGTGCACCACCGCCGCCCGGAGTACTTATTTTTGAGACAGGATCTTACTATATAGTACTGGCTGGCCTAGATCTAGTTGTGTGTGTAGATCAGGCTGGCCTGATTCATTGAGATCTGCTTGCCTCGGCCTATTAGTGCTGCTATTAAAGCGTGAGCCACCAGGCCAGGGTTTCTTTATAGTTAAAGGGAAACTAGATTAGAAAGTATTGGGTTGTTCTTTTCCTTAGATTTTTTTTTTGTAGACATTGCTTATTTGCTGATATTGGATGTTGCTTTTGGTTAACTCTATGGCCAAGTGAGATTTATCCCACTACATACGATCTAGTCCTTTTACATGGGTCTCATACAATTCGTTTTCTCTGATGTGCAGCAGCTTTACCATATGTACCTTAATCTGTATATTATTTAGGATGTAAATTCAAACAGAAACCCAAACTAACAATAGGCTTATTTAGTTATATATTTATTATTTGTATGTATGTGTGTGTGTGTGAGAGAGAGAGAAAGAGAGAGAGAGAGAGAGAGAGAGAGAGAGAGAGACCTCTTGCAGGTTCCGAGTTTGAACAAGCTGAGTGGCTGGGCTCTTGTTTTTCTTGGGTCAATAACTTTCACTTATAGCAGACCTTCCTCGGGGGTTGGCCATGGAGAGCAGGTCTGGCTTCTCCATTCCCTGCTACAACTGACAGACAGAGCTCAGGAGCTGCCTGGGGTCCTTCAAAGGTTTCTCACGGACCAGGATCCAGGGCACACACTCATGGGGCTGCTGCCGGGCGGCTGTGAGCTGGGTCGGCATGAATGAGCTATGTGCCCCATTTTCTGGTGGCAGGCTCCATGATGCTCTCTGGTGACAACTTTGGAGCATACACCTGCAGGCACTAAGGCTTCTCCATATAGAAAATATCGAGCAGAAGTGTTTTTTTGTTTTTTTTTTTTTTTTTTTTTTGGTTTTTAGAGACAGGGTTTCTCTGTGTAGCCCTGGCTGTCCTGGAACTCACTCGGTAGACCAGGCTGGCCTCGAACTCAGAAATCCACCTGCCTCTGCCTCCCAAGTGCTGGGATTAAAGGCGTGCGCCACCACCGCCCAGCATCTAACCTAATCTTTATCACTCTATAGACTTCCCCTAGTTGATGGGGAAAGATCTATGTAACCATTTATTTAAAGTATTGAATATTTATACCGATAAAGATATGGGAGGCATAAACTAACATAAAAACTTAGCCAGGTCGGGGAAGTAACTTTGTTTTCTTAATTATACATAAAATACCTATTTATAAGCCTGATCCTACAACTAAGCTGTTAGCTCTTTAGAAATCTCTGTGTCATTCTACTGAGCTAGGCTTTCTCTTGAGCTCCTCCAAACCAATGAGGGCTCCTTAGGTCTCTTTCCTAGAGCACTGTTTCGCCTGTGTCCTGCCAGCTGCTTCCCTGTTGTTCTTGCAAGTCCCAACAGAAAAGTCCTATCTCTTACCTCCATAAAGGCTCTTCCAAGATGGGGGTGAAGGTGAGGGAAGGGAGGGCGAGAGAAAGCAAGAGAGAGAAACGAGAGAGAAACGAAATCTCTAGCTCCTCCCTACACCCTTGGCAGGTCACTGTCATGAGAGGTTGGGGTGGGGAGCTCCAAGCCAAGTCAGTAGGGGCGGAACCATTTCCCCTTTATGATGGGGTAGCTGGAGACCATCCAGCTGACTTTGGGTCATAGAGCAAAGAACATAAGACTTCTCCCAAGCAACTTACCTTAAAAGAGGCAGGCACTTTCCATTCTTTAGGATTTTTATCTACGGAGACTTTCAGAAGCACACCGAAGAAACTGCATCGCTCTTCAGGACACACCCATCTGCATTTGACAAAGACAACATCTATTTAAGCTTTTATATTTTGCTAACCACTAGGCTTTCTATTTAATCAAATATCCCGTAACAGATCTGGGAAAGCAGCGCTTTGGAGGTGAGCTAATGGGAAAGAGGTGGAAACACTTTCCTGGTGGACACACTGGACAGTGGCTGGCGTCCAAGGTCTCTTTGTTTCTTCCTGCCTTGTCATGGTCTGTACTGAAATGATTTCTTGGTAATCAAATTAATATTTTTTTTTTGTTCAATAAGCTATAGTTTTAAATATAGATTCATCTTATATAACAAGACTTATGTTCAATAGACAGAAAACTGAAGTGCGTTTACAAACAGATGCAAAGGAAAACAAATAGAATCTACCTGCCTTGGCCTTCCAAGTGCTAGAGTTATGGGCCTGAGTGAACACACGTAGCTAGAGCATGATTTTATTATTTCATTCACATTTATTTGTGTGTGTGTGTGTGTGTGTGTGTGTGTGTGTGCACATGTGTGGAGGTCAGGGGACAACTGTCTCCTACCGTGTGGATCCCAGGAATTGAACTCAGGTCATCAGCTTGGCATCATGTACCCTGTACCCACTGAGCAACCTTACCAGCCCAGAGAACACTTGTAAATCAATGCTTTCATTTAAACACTTTCTCACCAGCCCTGTTTTTCTTCTGTGGGGCTATACCACACCCATCCCTCCATCTCATGACCTTGTGGATGGTGTGGCCACAACCCCTACGGCATTTGTGATCATTACTGGTCCCTCGTTCTCTCCCCGCTCGCTCCCTCATCTGAAGCAAGTTCCTTAGTCTAACTGGAAGCTAGATAGTCAACGTGGTATCTGCTGTGGCTCCTGTGGTACTTCTGCTTTCCCTCTGTCTGCTGCTTTAGGGAGGAGCTGGCCTCTGCAGGAATTCCCGAAGCTTGTGGATCACAGTGGACCTGTGAAACTGGACACATCCAAATAGTACCTTTATCTCTTTAAAAAAAAAAAAAAAAAAAAACAACTTCTTCCTCCTCTTCATTTTCTTCTTTGAGTCAGTGTCACTGTGTAGACTGGGCTGGCTCTTTGTGTAGACTAGGCTAGCCTTGAACACTGTGGATTCCAGGTATATTGAGAAAAAAAAAACAAGGTGGAGAAGTGATTGAGGAAGACATTCCATATTTGCATACATATAACAATAACAACAGACACATACACATACACACATTCCCACAAAAAACCAAACAACAAAAAGAAAAAAAAAACACAAAAAACAATTTAATGTTAAATCACAGAAAAAAAAATATAGCCCTAACACTTGGAATGCAGAGGCAGGAAAATTAGGAATTCAAGGCTAGCCCAAGCTATGTAACAAATTCAAGGTCAGCCTGGGCTACATGAAACCCTGTTTCAAAAACAAAGCAAGCACAGGAAAAGTAAAATTCTACAAAAAGAAGGATAAAATTAAGGAAAATTCAGATAATGATAGGCCCTGGGAGTCCACGGAGGAGAGCCTTCTAAGACTCCAGTTAAATTTAGTTACTTTAAAGCTGGATAGTAGGTACGTGTTTCCCTTTTGATTTTAAACTGCACATTTACGTGCAGCTGTATGTGCAGGTACACATGTGTGGTGGTGTGGATCGAAGCCAGAGGTCAATCTCAGGTGTCTTTACTCAGAAATACCACTCACACACATATCCTTTAAAATGGATTGTATTTATTGAGACGGAGTCCTGGAACACTCTACATAGACCTGGTTGGCTTCAAACTCATAGACATCCACCTGACTGCCTTGAGAGCTGGGACTAAAGACTTGTGTCACCTTACCTAGCCTCACCTCTTTTAAAAGATAAGAGTTGGAGGCTGGCTGAGTTGGCTCAGTAGTTAAGAGCACTGGCTCCAGGGTGTTAGCTTATAGGTGTTAGCATTTTATCTAAGCTCTGCCCCACTGTTACCTGGCAACAGCCAGGTATGCTGACTTGCTATAAAAGAGGTTGCTTGCCCCCTCCTCCCTCTCTCTCTCTCTCTCTCTCTCTCTCTCTCTCTCTCTCTCTCTCTCTCTCTCTCTCTTTCTCTCCCTCTCCCCCTCTCTCTCTGCCTATACAACCCTCTTGATTCCCCTCCCCATGTCCTAAATAAACTCTATTCTATTCTATACCATCCTGTGCCAGTCCCTCAGGGGGAAAGGATGTCTCAGAATGGGCCAGCGGAGGCAACACCTTACCACACCTCCACAAAACATACTCCTCCTCTCTTTGTCTTTTTATGAACACATCACCAGGCGACTTCACTAGGCTCCTCCCAGGAACCTATTCATTTATACCAGATCTGCTGCATGGTGATTTCTCAGGGGGGCACTTTGTCATGGTGCCCATCTTGTACCGCATCATACTTCATAACATTGGTGCTTCAGGACTTGTTAGGATCTCCTGTTGCTTGTGTTCCTTTGTGGGTCAGAACCACATACCAGGTCTCTATTTCCAACCTGCCACATGCAACAACTCTGCTTTGCAGCTCACCAATCATTCATCACCCCATCCAGCGACAGTTAGGTAAGTTTCCTTTTTTGGTCTTTTTAACATCTCTCTGAGTCCAAGGAAGTGACCTTTCAGAGTTCATCACTCCTCTGATACTCTTGGAGGCGGAAGTCTCCCAGTCACAACCTTTAAGGCCCAGGTGCACCCTTTTCACCTGTCCCCACCATCCTCAGAGCTGCAACCTTAGGCCCTACTGGGTTACTGCACCTTCAAGCTCTACCACCTCACTTTGGAGACTGTTCCTCAACCCTTCCCCGTGGGTGAGGCCATATTACTAGAGCTCAGTTTTCTTCCTCACCTCCTGGCCTCTATGAAAGCCCTGCTACCAGGTGCCAAGTCTTTCCTGTTAGCCAGGCTAAGCCACTAACCCCTGTTGAGTGTGATGAGCACCCACTGAACAGCCTGGTCCTCGTTTTTGTGTGTGTGTGTGTGTGTGTGTGTGTGTCCCGCCCAAGTCCTGGGGACGCTTGCGACTACAGGCTGCAGTGACATCTTTCTTCTTCTCACCCACGAGAAAGATGTCTATATCTTGTCATTCCCTCTTGAGATCCCTCTTACAAAACCTCCAGCCTCTACACCTGAAACCTGACGTAAAGGGTCCTAAATTTATTCACCTTTCCAATAAAATTTCTAATGATATTCAGAACCTTCATGAATACTACAACTCTATCGGGGGAATGGAAAGAGAGATCCAGTTCCCTATTTCTCTTTTCTCAAAACCCTGTTGCTTTCCACCTAGTCTCCCTTCCCATAATGCTTAAATGTCTAGTCTGTAAATTGTAAGAGGTCAGAGCCGGGTACTCCTGTTGCCAATAATGGCTGCTCTGAACCAAGCCACTGATCTAACGGTTACTCCTGAGCTATATGGATCATTAAGTGGCCATAAAGAGGTGATTTAAGGCATAGAAAAGGAATGAAAATGCTTCTGGTTGCTTCCCCTCGCTCTGCTACTGCTGAATTAGGACCTCAGAAGCTCAGAGCTTTAACATTAATCAATGGTGTTCTGATAAATTAGTCTAACTGGTAAACCATTCCACTATATAACCCACTGTCATAGTTCCAAGATCAAGATTTTTAGTTTCCTTGGGTTGTCTTTTGTTGGGGGCCGACTTTTAGCAGAAAGCGGCTATCAGCTTTGCAGCCATCTTGAGCCATATACCCTGACATGAGACTTGGATTACAATAGCCTACAACAGCTGAGCACACTCCGATAATCTTGGTTTAGATACCTTGAGATTAAAGGTGTGTGAGATTAAAGGTGTGTGAGATTAAGGGTGTGTGACTTAAGAGTGTGACTTAGAAGTATAGAGATCAGAGTTAGAGACAAGACCTAAGGGCATGATTAAAGGTATAACTTAGAGGCGTGGCTTAGAAGTGAGACATATAAAAGGCAGAGACAGAACAGATCAGAATCAGACTGAGATCAGAGAATCAGACACATCAGACATTAGGGAGACACAGAGGAGAGAACCAGACACAGCAGAGAGAAGACAGGTAGCAGGCACTTGGAAGAGCACTTGGAAGAAGTAACTTGCACAGATGTGGAACCGTTGGCAAAAGCTCTATGTTGAGGCCCCCTGCTCCTCTAGTACTCAAGATACCCAGCTCAGGCAGGAAGGCCCTAATGCATTAGGAGCTGCTCCTCTCTCCTCTCCCTTTTCTCTTATCTTTTTCATGCTTGGGTCTTCTGCAGGGCAGGCAAGTGTTCTACTATTGAGCCCTGAACTTACCTTGTACTTCCCAACAGCCATAAGAATTAGCATTAAATTTTTCTTCTCTTCTGTTAGTAAGCCTATGTCCCCCAACATCACTTAGGAATATTAGCCACTCTATCATTGCCCATTTTCTTAGTTGATTTGTGTGTGTGTTCCATATGTGTAGATGTTCATGTGTGTACAGGTTCATGTGTGTCATCAGAATTCAACACAGGACAACTTCTTTTATCAATCTCTACCTTAGGCTCTCTTCCTGAAGCTGGAACTCACCAGTTGGCTGGATTGGCTGGACACCAGCTTTTAGGTGAATGAAGCAAGTGCTCTATCCAATGAGCCACCTCCACAGCCTCTGTTTAATACACGTGTGTGTGTGTATACACACACACATATATATACATATACATATATATATACATGGCACCAGGTGTGGTGGTGCACACCTTTAGTCCCAGCACTTGGGAAGCAGAGGCAAATGGAACTCCATGAGTTCCAGGCCAGCCTGGTTTGCAGAGTAAATTCCAGGACAGCCAGGGCTACCAGACAAACCCTATCTCAAAAAAAAATTTTTTTTGACTCTGTGAATGTGTATACATGTGTTCACACATATGTAAGGTGTATGAAGGAGGCTGGTGTGTGTGTGTGCCACAGCACATGAGAGGAGTGGGTTCTCTCCTCCCACCTTGACTTCTGGGGACTTAGCTCACCAGGCATATGGGTCAAGAGCTTTACCTGTTCCCCTTTTCTGGTTTTTGTTTTTAAGACCAGGCCTTCCTATGTATCCAACACTGGCCTCAAACTCACTATATAGCACTGGCTGGCCTTGAACTCATGACCTCTAACTTCAGCTTCTTAGGTGCTATGATTACAGGCATGTATGGCCATGCCTGGCTCATTTAACTTTAATGCAGTATTATTATACCAGTTTTTAATTTGCCTGACTTATTTAAGCTTCACATATGGTAAGGTAAGAGCTTTTATTGCAATTGTGATGAGCTACTTAATTACATGGAGAGAATATAGTACATATTACATAGATCTTGAATCACTTCATAGATGGTGGGGTGTCTGTGTGTGAGAGTGTGTATGTGTGAGTGGCATGTACTATATGCATATGAATGCCCAGGGAGGCCAGTCACGGATGTCAGATCCCAGAAGTAGGTGTTGCAGGCAGTTGTGAATTGCTTCCCCTGAGTGTTAGGAACTAGTCTCAGATCTTCTAGAAGAGCAGAGTTCACTCTTAAAAGTGCTGAGCCATCTTGCTCATGAATCATCCGCCAAGTATGGAACATACTTGTTTTTCTTACTCCATGTTCCACATACCTAGGATCCTGCCTAAAATGTATTTGTTGAGTGAATTCTGTAGACCAAGTGAACACACAAAGGCTTAGAGGTCACCAGTTAATCCAAACAGTCAGTTGGGTTTCATCTTCTAACTGGCAGCTGCATGGTCTAGGATCTCAGGGCTTGGCCAGTTCCTGCTACTAAGCAGTGACCTATTGAGAAGTAATGGACTCCTTCCAAAAGTCTCGAAATGTTTGAGAATATCAAACAGGATTCAGAGGCAAGTGGCAGACATGGCTATGGTTAACTTGCCAGCTTCCAGGGAGAAAGTGTTTGAGCCCCTCATGCCTGGCTTTGGAGGCTGTACTCCCGGGATTGCCCTAGTTAAGACTTCCTAGGCATCTTGTCTGTAAGGAGTGCTTTGATCAAACTAGAGACTGTTTGGTTTCACAGGTTTTTCTTCTCAAAGAAAATCTGGTGCTGGTAGGCTCTGGTTTGCATAGGCTGCCTGGCCAATCATCTTTTTTCTTTTTCTCTTTTTAAAGATTTATGTATTTTATGTGTATAGGTGTTTTGTCTGCATGTATATATGTGCACCACACGCCTGCCTAGTGCTCTCAGAGGTCAGAAGAAGGCATCAGATCCTCAGAACTGGAGTTACAGATGGCTGTGCACCACCAGGTGGGTGCTGAGAACTGAACCCAGGTCCTCCAAAGCAACATGTATTCTTAACCACCAAGCCACACTACCTAGCCTTACTAAATTCGCTTGAAATAGTTGGCCAAGAGAGCCAGGTGGAGAACCGACAGCAGACCCAAGTAGCACGGAAGGCTAACGTGGAGCTGCATCCCAAAGCCCACGCCAGCATGTGTGGCAGCTCTGAAAGCTGGAAACCTGAACACACTCACTGCACAGGCTCCGGCAGCTCAGCAGGTTGGTGAGTGTCCTTTTCAGGTGGCTCAGTTCATCTGAGCATCTTCCAGGAACCTTGCTGAAAGCATCCTTTAGCAGTTTTTATATGCTTAGAGAGGGGGGACCCAGTGAACATGGTTGACCTGAAGGACTTCCTGAAACCATTGAGTTGTTTGCTTTCTGAGTGTCAGGAGCTTCTGTCAGGTGGAGTGTCTCACCTCCCCTTAGGATATCCAACGTTTTCATCTTCCCTTCTAACAACACACGGTGTTAAAGCTTTACTCCGAGATGGAAGATTTTAATTTCAGGGGGAAATTACCGCACAACAGATGTGATAGTGATTGCCTATGACCCTAATACTTGAAGGTAGAGGCAGAAAAAGCAAGAGTTTAAAGTCTCCCAGTACACAGGGAGCTCAAGACCAACTCAGACAGTGAGACCCTGTCTCAGTAAAGCAATTTATAGGACTGGAGAGATGGCTCAGCACTTGAGAGCACTTGTTTTCCCAGAGGACCTAAGTTGGGTTCTTAGCACCCATGTCAGGCCACTCCCAACAAACTGTCTACAATTCCAGCTCCACGAAATCTGGTGCCCTTTTCTGATCTTCATGTGCACGCACGCACGCACACACACGCACACGCACACGCACACACACCTGCATGTAAGAGTGTAAGAGATAGGTACGGGCTCAGGGACCCCCAAGACCAAGTTCTCAGCACAAAGTAGGTTTATTTGTCTCAGAGGGACAAATGGCAGGGAATAAGTGTGAAAGACAGGAGATGGAGGACTGGGGCTAAAGAAACGGGAACAAGGGAGATGGGGAAGAGGTATTTGTCCCAGCCTCTGGATAGAGAAAGACAAATATGGCCCACAGGAAAATAGCAGTATATAAAGTTTGGATGAGGTGTTTGGTTTTAATTAGACACGCTAACTAGGTGAGACAAAACCGGCTTTTGATTGCAAGATTTATATACTTTGATAACTGGATCTTGGTATTTAGCCTCAGGAGGAGGAAGTGGCCAGATAAGGGAATAGACCTTGGTGGATAGCTTTGGGAATGTAATCTAACAGTTTAGCAAGGCAGAGGGAACTGGGGAGGAGGGCAAGGCTGGCCAGAGCCAGGTTTGCCAGGCTGGAGCTGGCTAGAGTCCCTTCATTGCCTTTAAGTAAAAATAAAATAAATAAATTTAAACCAAAAGCCAATAGCAAAGAACAAGTAAACAAGCAAAAATTCCAACAAAGATCGGTTAAGGAGGCGTGGGCACTTGTTCGAGCCCCTAACTGTGCGTAGATCTGCCCTGGGCACATATCCTTAATACTACAAAGTCTCCTTGCTGCTTCCACAGGAAGGATGCCAAGACACAGTTGGCCATGTGTGTTTACAGCTATGTGTCTACTTACATTCAGCCAACTGAGGACCACAAATATGCAGAAAAATCAGGCAACTAGGGAGACAGCCCAAGCAGTTAAGAGCACTTAGCTGCTTTTGCACAGGACTTGAGTTCAGTTCAGGTAGTTTACAAGTGTAACTCTGGCACCAGGGAATCTAGGTCTCTTAGGACTCTGAGGCACTCACCAGTGTCCCCAGGCTTATACCCACATTTCCTTTCTTTCTTTCTTTTTTGATTTTTTTGTTTGTTTTGTTTTGTTTTTTTGTTTTTGTTTTTTTGCTTGTTTTTTGAGACAGGGTTTCTCTGTGTAGTCCTGGCTGTCCTGGAACTCACTCTGTAGACCAGGCTGGCCTCAAACTCAGAAATCCGCCTGCCTCTGCCTCCCAAGTGCTGGGATTAAAGGCGTGCGCCACCACTGCCCGGCCATACCCACATTTTATTTTATTTTCTTTCCTTTCTTTCCTTTCTTTGTGTGTAGTGTATTTGTGTGTAGTGTATTTGTGTGTAGTGTATTGTGTGTAGTGTATTTGTGTGTAGTGTATTTGTGTGTAGTGTATTTGTGTGTAGTGTATTTGTGTGTAGTGTATGTGTGTGTAGTGTATTTGTGTGTAGTGTATTTGTGTGTAGTGTATTTGTGTGTAGTGTATTTGTGTGTAGTGTATTTGTGTGTAGTGTATTATTTGTGTGTAGTGTATTTGTGTGTAGTGTATTTGTGTGTAGTGTATTTGTGTGTAGTGTATTTGTGTGTAGTGTATTTGTGTGTAGTGTATTTGTGTGTAGTGTATGTGTGTGTAGTGTATTTGTGTGTAGTGTATTTGTGTGTAGTGTATGTGTGTGTAGTGTATTTGTGTGTAGTGTATTTGTGTGTAGTGTATTTGTGTGTAGTGTATTTGTGTGTAGTGTATTATTTGTGTGTAGTGTATTTGTGTGTAGTGTATTTGTGTGTAGTGTATTTGTGTGTAGTGTATTTGTGTGTAGTGTATTTGTGTGTAGTGTATTTGTGTGTAGTGTATTGTGTGTAGTGTATTGTGTGTAGTGTATTTGTGTGTAGTGTATTTGTGTGTAGTGTATTATTTGTGTGTAGTGTATTTGTGTGTAGTGTATTTGTGTGTAGTGTATTATTTGTGTGTAGTGTATTTGTGTGTAGTGTATTGTGTGTAGTGTATTGTGTGTAGTGTATTTGTGTGTAGTGTATTTGTGTGTAGTGTATTTGTGTGTAGTGTATTATTTGTGTGTAGTGTATTTGTGTGTAGTGTATTTGTGTGTAGTGTATTTGTGTGTAGTGTATTTGTGTGTAGTGTATGTGTGTGTAGTGTATTTGTGTGTAGTGTATTTGTGTGTAGTGTATTTGTGTGTAGTGTATTGTGTGTAGTGTATTTGTGTGTAGTGTATTTGTGTGTAGTGTATGTGTGTGTAGTGTATGTGTGTGTAGTGTATTTGTGTGTAGTGTATTTGTGTGTAGTGTATTTGTGTGTAGTGTATTTGTGTGTAGTGTATTTGTGTGTAGTGTATTTGTGTGTAGTGTATTTGTGTGTAGTGTATTTGTGTGTAGTGTATTTGTGTGTTCATGAGCATCATCTCTCAACCCCATGCAGTGTAATTTTTAAACAAAGATTCATGGTTCACATAACACATTAGTTATTATCTGCCTTTGGCCTTTGGTCTCTTTCTTCTCTTCCTCCCTCCCTGCCCCGTCCCCAGCTCCTCCCCTCCCTGCTCCTCCCCTCCCCCCACCCCCTTTCTCTGAGACAAGATCTTGCTTCATAGACCAAATTGGTCTTAAATTTCACTCTGTCGCCAAGGATGATTCAAACTCCTTCAGACTCCGCCTTCCAAGTTCTGGGATTACAGATGCACACCACCATGTCTAGTTTACACAGTGCTGGGGCCTGAACCCAGGACTTTATGCACACTGGGCAAACACTGAAGACTGAGGTATTCCTAGTCCTATGCTGATTGTTTAAAAGGCAATGCCTATGTATTTAAGGATGAAGTCCTTACTGTGCTCCCAAGTGATCTAGGAAAAATATACAGAAACCTGAAAGATTGAACCATATAAAATTTGTATATATAGAGAAAGCCAGGGTCTCCTGTTTCCCAGGCTGGTCTTGAACCTCTGATCCTTCTGTGTCTACCTCCTAAGAGCTCAGGTTTCAGGGGGGTGTACTACTATGCCTGGTTTATTGGAATTATCTAAATAATACAAATTAACTTACCTTGCTAAAAAGTTAAGTTATACTAGAACCAGAACAAAATTATTGGAATAGTTCAGAGGGCCAGCGTATATACCATTCAAGGAAAATAAAGCCAGTGTTTCGTTTTTAAGAGGCAAAAGCCACAGTTGGACGCACTACTTGGGAAGCACATGGCTACTCTGCAGCCTCTGGCTGCCAAGCATGCTGACCTGAGTTTGATCCCCAGAATCCACGTGAGCGGAGGGAGAGAACCGGCTCCCACAGGTTGTCCCCCTCCTCCACGCACAACCACAGGGTGGCATGCGCCCATCCACAAACCCACACATGCACACAGAACTAATTGATAAAATATACATATAAAAAGAAGCCAGTGCTGTGTTTGGCTAGCACGATGCTCTGGCCTTGTATCCTTAGCTACACAGTTTTCACATGCCCTGTCTGGGAGACAACGCTGACTCTCAGTTACTCGCAATTTCTGTTACGCTGGCCTTCATGCTCTCCCCCAAGTACTCATGGGTGGAGGAAGCTGTCTCTAAAAAATAGCACCAACATCTCCATCCTCTTCTCTTTCTAAAGCACTTTGCTAGGACTGGTGGCCTTTTTCAGCTTGGGTCTCCAGGGAAATGGCCCATGAGGGAGCAGACGGGACCCTCACCACCTTTGGGAAATAACTCCTTATTTCCTTGAGGTAGATAGAGGGCCAGAGTTGCTCTCATTCAAAGGACAAGATGAACATCCAAGAAATTGAACACCAGTTTCCTTCTTCATGTTCAGAGAACCCTGGAGATCCCAAACAAAGCTGGCTACCCAGAATTCCTTACGTCGTTTTCCATGCCAAGTATTTCCAACCATTGTATGTGTTAAAAACTGGAGGTTTGATCATTCCTGGGTTTTGTATTTTCAGTCTTACTGAGTGAGAGCTTTCCTAAGCTCAGGAATAAGAAACACAAAACCAGAGAATTGATCTGAGAGAAAAGGCGACCAGGGCCTGATGGTTTACTCTAGTGATACGTACAATGTATGCTTAGCAGGCAGGAGGCTCCAGGTTCCACATGGCAACAACTGAAGACAGTGATCACAACCCTGTGCTAGTGGTATGACCTCTGAAAATGACTCAGTCTGCCTCAGTTTCCTTCCAAAAATGAGAACAAATAATAATGGTTATGTTATGGGGTTATTTTGAGAATTAAATATGTTAGTATATGTTAAATACAGGAACATTTGTTTGTTTGTTTTATTGAGACAGGGTCTTTTTACATAGCCCTGCTTATCCTGGAACTCCGTAGGTAGACCAGACTGGCTTGAACTCACAGAGACCTGCTTGCCTCTATCTCTGGTGTGTGGGAATTAGAAGGCCTGCCTGGCAAGACCACTGATTGATTGATTGATTGATTGATTGACTGATTGAGAGAAGGTCTGAATATGTAGCCCCAGTTCACCTCAGTCTCCTCAGTGCTGGGATTACAAGTGTGCACCAACAATACCAAGTCAAGTATTTTTGTTGTTTTGTTTCTTTTGCAGTTCTGGGGATTAAACCCATGGCCTCAGATGTGGTAGGCAAGCACTCTATCACTGAGCCACATTTCCTATTGAACCAGAGTCTCACCCTATAACCCAGCCTGGCTTAGAATTCAGTATGTAGCCCAAGTTGGCTTCTAACTCTCCGAAATCTTCCTCCTTTGACATCTCAACGGCTATGACAGCTAAGCCACCCTGTCTGGTTAAGTTTGCTGATTTGTTGTTGATACTGTTATTCGGTGCTAGGGGTCAAACCCAGGCTCTTGTTCATGCTAAGCAAGCACCCTGGTCCCTGAACCTTAGAGAGCGGTTTTTAAATGAATGACATTATCTTTCTGTAAGAAGGAGGCAATATCCATCTTAGTGAGTTACAGCTAACACTAGGTGAGATAGTGACTTGCAGATGTTGGTGTGGTGTTAACACAGTACAAGGGACACTGCCAGCATTCACTTTCTCTGTACCCTGTGGTTCATTCTCAGAATAGGTGCAATATTGTCTGTAGCTGATGACAATAGTGGCCATGACCCAGGACAAAGAAAAAGGCAACTTTCTCAGACAGAGCTCAGACTTAGGATTCTTAACTGCGTAACTGCACTGTAGTCAACCAGTTCCGTGTTTCTGTTTGTTTGTCTTTGTTTGTTTGCAAACCCCCCCCCCCCCACCACCACCCCCGTAGCCAGAATTTACGATGAGGCCATCTCAGTCTGTCTTGGGACTCTTCCAATGCCCCAGGCTGCCTCCCACAAGCATGTATGAGATAATGTAATAAATACTGTGGAATCTATTGGCCTTGACTACCAAACTGGACTGCCTCAGAGAAGGAAGAGGGAAAGCAGAGGACTGCAGTCAGAGCCAGGGTCCAGTCCAGCTTCCCTGAACTCTGATGAATCTGGTCCTGGCTTCCTGCTTGAAGTTCTCAGAGCACCTGTAGAGTAGAGGGTCCTGGTCACCAGGAGAGGGTGCAATGTCCAGTGATGGAGGCTTAACCCCTCATTTCTGCCCTAGGGCGTATAACACAGGAACCCTGGCAGGTAGAAGCTTGCTCCAAAACTATAGTGCTAATCAACTCACTGCCTCAGCTACCCACTCAGGGTCTGGTTGGCATCCACACTCAGACCTGCTATTCCAGTGTGAGAGCCCTTTACTTGAGTGGGCATGGAATGCTGGCAAGAGGCACAAGACATTAGAAATTGGACGCTGGGGCTAATTAAACTGCCATCACTGCTTGCCAAGGACTTCTATAAAAAAATATTTCTATCTACTTTTCACTTAGCCACGGCCTAGGCAGTGCTGGCCTGTAGTGCAGCTCTTTTCGCCAGCTTTAACTGGGAACTTGCACCTCTTTGGTGTGTGTGTGTGTGTGTGTGTGTGTGTGTGTGTGTGTGTGTGTGTGTGCCAGAGGGATTCCTTGGGTATCAATCTCAGTAATGACCTTTATTTTCTTTAAAACCAGACCAGAAGGCTGGACTTGCTGGCCAGGGAGCCCCAGAGATCCTCCTGTTTCTGCCTCCCAGCGCTGGGATTGCAAGCATGTACCGTTATGACCAGCATTTTAATGCATTTTTCTGGGGATCAATCTCAGGTTCTCACTCTTGCAAGGCAGAAGATGTACATACTCTTTCTCCAGCCCTGGTGAAATCGGTGTTCTATGCGCACTGGTACATCGGTGTATGGAGGACTTCTTGTGGTTGTCGTTTTGTGTTCAGATTTACAGGCTCTACATACTTGGTGAGCTTGGCACATGGGGTCTTTCTCTTTATCCTGGGAATGGGAAGTCACTGTGTGTCCTGTCTTCCTGAAGGGACTGAAGGGATTCTGGAGCAGGTGCTTAGGGTCCAGGCATCATAGGCTGCACATGCTATCGGTGGTAAGTATTTTCTGGAACCCTGTCGGCTACCACTGCTACCAGTCCCTTTGCTCACAGAGGCCACTGTGCCCTTAAGAGTCAAGAGAAAAAGCAAATGCATGAATTACACACCTGGACAAACACTCAAGGCCTTGCCATGAACTCTTAAACCTCTATACCAAGTTGCTCATCCGTTCATTTCCTTGTGCTTAGTTTGTCATGGTTCTAGAACATACCAGGTGTAATACCGCCTCATGACCCCTGTACACCTCTTCACCCAGATAGCCCCATGCCTCTCCTCCTAGTTCCTGCTTTGCCTTGCAGCTGAGGCATTTCTTCCACCGAGGTCTTAATTGTGCTTGGTATTACCACAAGCCCCCATCATTCTGCACCCCTTGCTTTGTCCTTGGCATTTCTCATCGCCCGCCATATTTGTCTCCTCCACAGCTGGTCTCCCCCAAACCGCTCTAAGTAACTTTTCCTGTTCATCCTCAGCTGTGTCACTGGCCTAGTTATGATTCAGGACACAGCGTGGTGTCTGTGATCTCTGCCGGTCAGCTCCAGGAGTGAGTGGGGTAGATCAGTGATCTGGTAAGGTTTTCACTATGGCCAACACTAGGCAGCTAAGTGGTTTGGGTTAATCCTCTTCCCTTCTGTCCCTGACTCATGTGTCCGTCCAATAAAGCAGGCACATGAGATGCTGTGTAAGCTGCTTTCCAGCAGTAATAATTGATGAGTCCAGGCCATATCCGCTTACCACTGCAGAGAGGCCCGAAAAGGCAAGAAGGGAAGGGTAGGGAGGCAGGAAGCAGCTGCCAGGATGACTAATTGGGATCTCAAGTCATCAGCCTCTTGTGCCAATCCTTACAGGCTCAGTGAAGCTTGGGATTGCTAGCTAGTGAGACTCACATGGCCCCCTGGCCTGACCTGTCCCTAAATGACCATGGGTTGTACTTCAAAAAGTAAATCCATGTGTGACAGTGGTGAAGCGGGAGGGGGTGGTGCTGGAGGGAGGAGCAGAACTAGAGGATCACTCACTGTGGGGATGGTTTACAAAATCAGACTTGTACTTGCCTGGACCTTCTCGTCAGCAGGCCTTGTGCTGGGTGGAAACGGTGAAAGGCACGGCCAGGGCCTCCTCTGGCTCATGTGCTGACTTGTCAGGCCGATGCCCCTGTTCCCCTTTAACTCCCGCTCGCCATGTCTTCGCTCTCCTGACCCCAGCTCTATCTATGTAGGTAGGTACATAGATTCTTATGTAAAGCATGCCTAGTGGGGCTGGAGAGATGCCTCAGAGGTTACAAGCACTGACTGCCCTTCCAGAGGACTATGGTTCAATTCCCAGCACCCACAATGGTCTGTAACTCCAGTTCCAGAGGATCTGACACGCTCACACAGACACACATGCAGTTAAAAGACCAATGCACATAAAATAAAAAGAAATGAATCTTTAAAACCATGTTATCTAAGTGGGGCAGCCTCCTTGAGGCCTTCTTGATGACTGCCGCACAAAGGAAAGGACCCTGAAAGGCATGGTTTCACTACCACAGAGTCTTATTCCCATTCCTAAAAACAGTCATTCTACTTTTTATTTACATGTACAAGCCTGCATGTCTATATGTACACTATTTGCATACAGGTGCCAATGAAGGCCAGAAAAGAACAGATCTCCTGGAACTAGAATTACTGGGAACTGTGAATCACTGACATGTGTGCTGGGACTTGGACCTGAATCCTGTTTAAAAGCAGCAAGTGTTCCTAACTTGTGGGCCATCTCCCTAGTCCTCTCAAATGGTAACTCTAATGTCCAGTTTTTAGAGAATGCCTTACTGTGGCTGTGCTGTTTGACATGCCCACTGACCTACTAACCTACTTTTGCTTATATATTTTACTTAGTGATTTCCCAACCCTCACTTGGGTGTCAGCTCCATGAGGGTGAGGGTTTACTTCTGAACACTTAGGTGCTTGCACATGGTAGCAGATCAGTAAGGACTTGTTAATGACGAGCTGGCTCAGTGCTTCTGACCTCAGTTTTGCATCATGCTGAACCTTTCAAGCCCTGCTTCATACCCTCACAACTTTCCTTGGCCCCTATCATGAGAAGCTCCTGCAATGCGTTGCAATCTGGTTATCTATGTGCTTGAAAATATCTGAAGGACTAATTTCCTTAATACTGGAAGCTTTTAAATTTAGTGTGTGTGTGTGTGTGTGTGTGTGTGTGTGTGTTTTAGTACACTATGTGTGGATGCCAAAGAAAAACTTTGGGGAGTCTGTCCTCTCTTTCTACCTTTTTGAGGCAGGGTCTCTCTTGCTTATTAGATTTTTTTTTTTTTTTTTTTTTGGTGTTTTTGTTTTAGTTTTTGTTTTAGTTTTAGTTTTTGTTTTTTGAGACAAGGTTTCTCTGTGTAGCCCTGGCTGTCCTGGAACTCACTCTGTAGACCAGGCTGGCCTCAAACTCAGAAATCCGCCTGCCTCTGCCTCCCAAGTGCTGGGATTAAAGGCATGCGCCACCACCACCCGGCTGCTTATTAGATTTATTTTAAATTATTTCACCTGCATGCAAATAGTCTACATATAAACATGCAGGTATATATACATACATGTAAATAAAAAGTAGGATGATCAGTTTTAGGAATGGGACTATGGCTCAGTGGTAGTGAAACCATACATTTCAGGATGTTTTCTTTTGTTAACATGAGTTTGGCAGTCACCAAGAAGGCCTCAAGGAGGCTGCCCCAGTTAGATAGCCCATTGAATAATATATCAGGAACTTCAGAAACTGCATGCGATGACAAGAATAGCTTAAAGAAATAATGATCTTTGTTCTCCAGATTTGCAGAACTGAGAAGGATCTTGTGACTAGCTGTAGGATAGCAGGTTCACCCATATGAGAAGGCACTGAAATCAGCCTTCCCCACCAGGAGAAGGTACCCACCAGTCTGAGAACATCCATCAACCATTTACTTTTATTTTTTTAATCTTTGTGTGTGGGTGTTTGCTTACATGTGTGTCTATATATCATGTGTGTGCCTAGTACTCAAGGAGACCAGAATAGGGTATCAAATCCCCTGAAACTGGAGCTATAGGTGGTTGTGAATCACCATGTGGGTGCTGGGAATTGAACCGGGTCCTCTCCAAGAGCCACAAGTACTCTTAACTGCTGACATCTCTCCCAATCACCTTTTATAAACTACTCCCAATTCAACTTTCTGGCAAAATGGACTTTGGACAAGAGTTCTCCATCTTCTCCTTGAGCTGGCTTTCCCTGTATAACCATCTACCTTGACACAACACCTTGTTTCCCGACTTGAGCTGGCTTCTCCATGCAACAAGTAGCTGGACTCAAGTCTGTACCATAGAGTGCATCCAGCTTAACCTGTACATGGCTCTGGCTTCAATCCCCAACATCCAAAAAACAAAAACAAACAAAAAACAAACAAACAAACAAAAAACCAAAAAAAAAAACAAAACCAAAAAAGATGCCTTTTTATTCAGCTTTTTTTTGTATTAGCATACATTAAGTGTACATTATAATGAGTTTCATGATGACATTTTTATACATGTATAGAATGTATTTTGATCATATTCACCCTTATTCCTCTTCCTTGTTTCCCTTCCACTGATCCCCTCCCTCTTTCCAACTAATTCTCCGTGTGTGTGTGTGTGTGTGTGTGTGTGTGTGTGTGTGTGTGTGTGACCCAGTGAGCTGGATTAGGGTTATTTACAGAAGCATGGACAACTTACCAGTGGCCACAACACTGAAGAAAATGTCTCTCCCTCCTTGAAGCAGCCACTAGATTCCTATTGATTCCTCTCTCTCTGTTTTTTTGGGTGAGGGTCTCAGGGTAACACAGGCAGGTCTCAGACTCACTGTGTGCTTAAGGATGACCTCAAACTCCATCCTCCTGCCTCATCTCCCAAGTTCTACAATAGCAGGCAAGCATCAGAATACCTGGTACGAGCCAGCACTTCTGCTTGGAAGTCAGAACACAAAAGATTTGAAAGCAGGGACTTGGAGAACTAAACACAGATTCTCAGAGTGGGATCAGTCACAACGGCCAAAAGTTAGAATCAACTCAGATTCCGCTGCTAGGTGGACGAACAAATGGGGCAGAAACATACTAATAAACACGATTAAGCTTTTAAAAGGAATGAAATTCCCACAAGTCATACAGTGTGCATAAACTCTTGAAGTCCTTATGCTAAGTGAAATAAGCCAGACTCCAGAATACAAAATTTGTATGATTTCATTCATTTGAGGTACCCAGTATAGTTTAGATTATAGAGACAGGCTGAGTCCTGACAGCTCAAGGACTGTCTGAGTTATAGAGTAAGTTCAAGGTTAGCCTTTGAGCTAGGGAGACCCTGGTTCAAAATAAGAATAAGTTTGTTTGTTTCTGAAGGAACTGGGGAAGGGGGCACAGTTCAGTGGTAGAGAACTTGCTTATCATGGCTGAGTGTCCTCCTTCAAGGAACCTGGACAAATAGGTTCCGAGGGTCTCTGGTCCAGCAGAAACAGCCAAAGTGTTAACAGCTCTTAGAAGGGAAATAGGGAAGTTTTGAGTGACCCTCTCAGGGCAGGGCAGTGCCAGCAGCAGAGGTAGTGGCAGAGGACAGTGGCAGGCAGTGGTGGGCAGTGGTGTCCAGTGATGAAAGCTTCAGGAGAGAAAACTCTTCCCCAGGTGTTTACAGCTCAGTAAAACACACTCTCAGACAATTCTCGGTAAAAATAACGTGTGCACTTTATTCCAAGGCTAGGGACTCAAACATTGAGAAGTAGGGTGGGATCCAGGGGTAGATACTTCCTATTGACTCAGTCCTAGATGCTATCAATATTCTATTTGCATGAGGAAGGACTTCAGGTATTTTCCTAAGGTGAATCATTGTCAGGGTCCTCTCAGTGGGGGGCTGTGGTTCCAGAGCAGGTAGAGACCAGCAGGGAGGGGCCCCACTCCTACCGCTCTCAATTCTGAGATTCATAAGGTTTTAGCTCACTCAACCTTACCAGTTCTTCTGTCTGGTAGCATGGTCCACTAGCCCCACAGCTGGGAACCTAAGACTTAATCCCCTAGAACCAGAAAAGGAAATCAGAGAAGCAGAAATCAGTATGGGATTTCGGGGGGCCCTTGGGGTGGTTTTAAAGCATGTTTAAAAGACACAGTTTCAGTGGAGAAGACAGGAGGTCCTGGAGATGGTATTGGTAACAGCTATGTTAGTGTGTGTGCATGTACTTTATGTAATGGAACACTCCAAATGGCTAAAGTGGAGCTGGGACAGGAACTCAGTGATGGGATGCCTACCTGGCATGCAGGAGGCCTTGGGTTTCATCACCAGTACTGGAACATGGTAGCAACTAGCCCAAGGGGGAAGAAGAAAGGTTACGATGGTAAAGTTTATGTTATGTATAGTCTGCTACACTAAAAATAAGTAAGTCTACCGGTAGCAGTGACTCACTCCCGAAACCCCAGCACTCTGGGGGGGCTAAGACAAGCTCACCAAGTCAAGATCATCTGTAACACATAGAGGGTTAAAAGCTGGCCTGGGTTACAAAGCAGCTTGTCTCCAAAGACCAGGTAACCAGGAAGTAGATAAATAAGGACTGGAGCACAGGTTAGTAGTAGACCACTTGCCTAGCATGCCCAAGGCCCTGGGTTCAATCCCCAGAACTGAAAGGAAGCACTAGCAAGGCCAAGTGCGCTCTCCTTGGAGGTGGAGGTAAGATCAAGGATCAGACATTCAAGGCCAGGAGGGAATACGTGAAACCGTGTATCAAAAAACAAAAAGACCGGGCAGAGCAGGCTCAGCAGTTAAGAGCATCAACTGCTCTTGCAGAGTGTCCTGGTTCATTGCTCACACCCACACGGTGGTTCACAACTATGCATAACTCCAGTTTCACAGGATCTGACAATCTCTTTTGGCCTCTCTGGGCCCCAGGCACATACATGTTGCACAGATATCCATACAAGCAAAACACCCATACACATAAAATAAAAATAAATATATTCCTAGCACCTACTTGGGGGCTCACAGTGGTCTGTAGCTCTAGTTTCAGAGGATCTGACACTGGCCTCCTTAGACATGCCTATCTCTGTCTGTCTGTCTGTCTGTCTGTATACCTATGTATGTATGTATGTATGTATGTATGTATGTATCTATCTATCTATCTATCTATCTATCATCTATCTAAAAAGCCAAACAAAGGGGCTGAGGACATTACTCAGTGGTTAAAGAGTGCTTATTGTTCTTGCAGACGGTGAATTCCCATACAGCAGCTCACAACAGTAGAGGAATTGTAATCCAGCAGCATGGCTACCCTGGCTGGACTATAGGTGCTCCCTTAGCGCACACACCTTTAGTCCCAAGCAACGTAAGGTTAGTTTGTAACAGGGAGCAGCCATGTTCCAAAGCGACTTCTAACTGAGGGGCAGGCAAAGTGACAAATCAGAGAAAAATTTGACAGCATGAGTCAGAGATAGAATACGCCCAACCCTCAGGAGAAGAGACAGGAAGCAGAGACTTAAGAGCAGTGCAGGGAGAGGGAGTTGGATTAGTCCAGTGACTTGAGTTCCCTCGGCTCACCTCGGTGCAGTTCAGAGTGGACTCAGTTGGGAGTCGTGTGGTGAGTGCATGCAGTGGAGTTTGTGGGGTTCATGCAGTGCAGTGCAGGTCAGCAGAGGCACCTGAAGCCAGAGAATAAGAAGGAGCCTGAAGATTAAAACCAACTGCTTGGGTTAGTATGAGGCCAAGCAAAGCAATTCATTGGGAAGCTGAGAGAAGCCCTATTGAATCCGCCAGCTTGGAGGAGTTTGAGTCAGAATAGCTGAGTTGGCCCGGCAAACTTAATCCCAGCACTTGGGAGGCAGAGGCAGGTGGATTTCTGAGTTTGAGGCCAGCCTGGTCTACAGAGTGAGTTCCAGGACATCCAGGGCTATACAGAGAAACCCTCTCTGAAAATAGTCTTGGGAAAAAAAAACAAAAAACAAAAACAAACAAACAAACAAACAAACAAAAAACAGAATAGCTGAGTTGAACCAGCCAGCTAGAGTTCAGAAAGAAGTAGAAAGGGTGAGCTTACTCAGCAGTCAGCCTCCAAGATGACAGTTGCTTCAGGCGACTAAAAGATACTTTACACACAAGTATCTATAATCCCAGCTCCGGGGGATCCTACACCTCTTCTGACTTCTGTAGATTCCTGCACACAAATGGTGCACATGCCTATATTCAGGCATATACATATACACATTAAATAAATAAATAAATACACAAAGACCAGTGAGATGGCTCAGTATGAAAAGGTGTCTCTGCTGCCAAGCCTGGTGTCCTCAGTTCAATTCCCAGGACCCACATGGTAGAGAGTCCCTGCTTTTGTAAGTTGTACACACACACACAGAGAGAGAGAGAGAGAGAGAGAGAGAGAGAGAGAGAGAGAGAGAGAGAGAGAGAGAGAATATGTTTAAAATAAAAAACACATCAGCAAATGAAAAAGTCCTGAGGCAGGAACAGCAATGAAGCCATTCTGTCATAACCATTTTTATGAGAATTCACTGGTTTAGCTTTATAGTTCTGTAATTGATTCTAATAGTGTCAGGGAAATAACTTATACATGGAGTGGGAGGGAAATGTCCACAACCTGGGGTGGGGAGTGGAAGGGATGTACCCTGCCTAGGGCATTACTTGGATAAGATGTAGGAGAAAGAGTTTAGTTTTATCACCCTCATAAGTGACTAGAAAGATGGTCACCAGCTTAGAGCACTGACTGCTGCTCTTGCAGAGGACCTGGGTTTGGTTTCTAGCATCCAATGTCCTCTTCTGCATACATAAAATAAGTCAATCTTTTTTTTTTTTTCTTCTTCCAGCTACTGTTTATAGACTGTAGTGACATTTCTTTCCGGAACAGGAGCACACAGCCCCAAAGAGCTACATGTGACCATCACTTCATTTCTCTGGAAACAATTCTGCCAGGACAGGAACTGAGAATTCTTTCTCCATGACGTTGGATGTATGCTCTCTGAGAACTCGAGGTTTCTGCCGTTCTCATTACACTGCACTGCCCTCTGGAGCTCCCGGGGCTGGAAGAGGTCGCTGTCATTAAACTCTTTTTTGACTTTTGCCCTCAGAGAACCAGGGATAAAGGTGAATAAAACCCTCTTCCAAGGTAGAAGGTTCTGCCCCTGCGATCTTTCCTTCCCATAAATCCCACAGTCTCATGCCAGAGGCATTACAGACAAGGCAGGGCAGCCAAGGGCCAATTGCATTGGTTTATGAGCCAGTGCGGAGGCAGCCTTCTCTCCTTGGAGAATCTTTAACTGGTGGGTCAACAGGTAGTAAAATGGATATGTTTACCTTCTGCAAACTCTGACAGCCAGCATCTCATGGTTGCTGCAGTTAAAGATTGCAGGGCATCTATGACCAATGTGATAGCCATGGGCCAGAAATGTCTGCAAAGAAAGTCTTTTGACCCTCTGTCCCCACCATCTTGGCCCAGTTTGCAATCCAGCTGCCTGGATCATTCTGATTTGCAGTTCCCACGGGATGGTCTGCCTATTCATTTGTAGAAAATAAGACCCACACTAACTTTTTTTTTTTTTTTAAGGAAACTAGCTTAAAATATAATGCTGAGGCATACTGTGGATCTCTGAGTGATCTCTCAAGGAGCTTTCTCTAGAATCCGATCCTTGCACTATATCTAAGCCATAGTGTGATAGAAAGCCCATAACAAGCAGAGACAAGAAATTTAAGGTTGTCAGGGTGGTTTTGTTTTTAATAATGGATGTCATTATTGTGCAATGATTGAGCAAATAAAATTGTTATATTTAATGTATATAACCATTGCCTCATGTAGTAATCTTAATCTTTATTTCTATTTATTATTACATGGCTTATAAGAACTTGGAGGTCTAACCATGGATACACCTCTGTACACATTACAGATGTTTGCTGACCCTACCTGAAAGCCACTCCTTACCTCTGATCCTTGCTTTCTGACCCATATATTGACCTCAACACACCTCCTTAACATCTGATATACATAGAGGCCAAAAGTGATCTCTCTAGAGCCAGTGAGAAACAGGCAAGGGGAGCCCCTCTGCACTCTCAGACCTGGATGCTGTCTGAAGCTTGACCACCCTGGCCACTGCAGTTCTCCAGGACACAGCCTTCCTGTTTTCCATGCAGATCTCATGGCACCTCACAATGAAATAGCCCTGCAGTTGCCACATCCTGCCCTCACATGGTATTCTTATGTTATTGAATTCTGCTGAAATTTCCAAACTACAGTGTACCTTCTGTTTCCTGCCACAATCCTGACTAACACCATCACTTAATGAGTCAGGTGACCCCAGTCGTGGCAATATCGGCACTGTAGTTTTAATACCCAATGGCATTTCTATCTCCACTTTGAAGATAAGCTCAGCATATAATGACACCTGTCACCAAACATGAAGACCCAAGTTCAATCCCTGGACCCTTATGGCAGAGGGAGAGAACCAACTCCCATAAGTTGTCTGATCTCTGCTCCCATCAGGACATGCATGTGCCCACACACAAATAAACACATATGCACACACACGCAATAAATAACTAAATGTGTGCTAAAATGTTTTTAAAGCCAATTCTTGCTGAGAACCTAGTTCAGTAACAAATTAGTTGCTCAGCATATACAACACCCTAGGTTCATGTCTTAGCATTGAATAAAAAAAAATTTTGTTTAGTTGGTTGAGACAGGGGGCTCTAGTAGCCCAAGTTGGCCCAGAATGTGCTATGAAACCAAGGCTGGCCTTGAACTGCTGGTCCTTCTGCTTCAGCATCCTTGGTGCTGTGATTATAATCTTATACTACTATGCTTGGCAAAATGCCAGTTTTACATACTTTCCCCAATAGGTGTTTCTCTAGGAGGTATACACACTTGTTGTTTGTTCTGTGTTTGTGCTTTCCGAGTTTCACAATTCCGGGAACACTTAAAAGTAACAATGGGCAGGTGTCCCGGTGCAGACCTTTAATCTCAGCCCCTGGGATGCAAAGGCAGGCAGATCTCTGTAAATTCAACACCAGCCTGGTCTACCTAGCAAGTTTCAGGCCAGCCGAGGCTACATCTCATGACCCTGTCTCAAGCAAACACACAAACATTCAAAAACTGCTGCTGCTGCTGCTGCTGCTGCTGCTGCAGAGCTGGCACTTGGAATCCTCTTCCTAAATGCTCATGAGTGTTGCACACCCAAAAGACAATTGTGACAAACACCGCAAGAGGCCTGACAATACCTTATTCTTAAATGTTAACACAAGCTCAGCAAGATAAGACAAAAACGTTTTCAATATTTTGGCTCCAATTGACCCACATTTACTAACAGAATGCTAAGGAAAAATATATATCTTTTTTTCTTTTCTTTCCATTCTGTTTTGGTTAGTTTAGTGTTTTTAAGACAGGGTTTTATGAAGCCCAGGTTAGCCTTGAATTCTGATACTTTTGCCTCAACCTCCCAAGTTCTGTAGTTGCAGGCTTGCACCACCAAGGGGGTTTAATATTTTTCTTTTCAGTTGATACAAAACAACTATTCATAGTTCTGGAGTAAAGTCAGTCTTTTGGCTACTTTGTGCGGTCTTCATTCTTCCACCCTTCTCCATTCTTTTTCTTCCTTACTAGATAGAAGAAAAAAAGACAGAGAGGTAAGCAAAGAGATCCCCGAGTAAAGTCAGGGGCCGGAAAGGGGGTGACAGACTACTTCCTGCTGATTGGGGCATCAAGTTCCCTGGGGCAAGTTTGATCTTTGTTGTTAGGATATCTAATTTCTTGTTGTTGTTGTTTCTTCTTTGTGCATGACTACTTAACAAACTGTGACCACCAACAACCACCAACAACCAATAACCAATCTAACTCACTCTGCCTTTCAGGCCCTAGCATTTCTATGACCTCTAAAAAGTCCCTAGAACTCTCAATGTCACAAAATCGCAGAAACTATCTGCAGCTGGCAAAATCACACACCTGCTAGAGCACAAAGCAAATCACAGTCAACTGCTGTGGACAATCTGAAGCAACCCCATATCCCATAACTATGATCAAAACAAAAACATTTTTTTATTTGTTTTTTTTTTTCCCCGAGACAGGGTTTCTCTGTGTAGCCCTGGCTGTTCTGGAACTCACTCTGTAGACCAGGCTGGCCTTGAACTCAGAAATCTGCCTGCCTCTGCCTCCCAAGTGCTAAGATTAAAGGCGTGTACCACCACTGCCCGGCCAAAAACATATTTTTATTTGTGTTTTTGAAAGAAAACAAAACTCTACCAAAATGTAACAATACCATGCATACACACACACACACACACACACACACACACACACACACACCACACCCTCGAATAAATGTAAAAAAAAAGCCTCTCTTTTAGTTCTTTATAAAATTCATAAGTTGTTTTAAACTGTAGTCAGACAATGATATATTAGTAATTATTCACCAAAGCTTTTTAAAAATAATTCAATCTCATAGTAGTCTTACTGATTAAAAGATGGGGTGGGGTAGGGGGCAAAAGAGTTGTTCCCTTTTGAGACTTAGAAGGGGATGCCCTAGGTCTAGGGGGGAAGTCCCTCACAGTGAGGAAACCTAGTAGGAGAGTCAGATGTTCCCATATGCCTACCACTTAAGAGGATTAGTCACAATAACCAGGCTACCATCTCGATTTGCAGGGAAGCTGAGGGGTCATTATGGCCAGGCTCTTACCCTCACTTACCCTTCTACTGGGGTGTTTGGTTTAACAGAAAGAAAATGATTGATGAGGAGCTCCACTTGCCACATAGTGTGGTTCACACGGAACTTTTCATGTAGAATATTTGCTTCAGGCAACAAAGAATTGCTAAGCCCCAAGCAGAGCTGGGGACAGGGAAGGACAGGGTACCTGGCGCCTCCAGCTGAGAGGGGACTGGCTATGTGAAGGGAACAAAGACTCCTATCAAGTCTTTGTGATCAACTCCTTTGACCAGGAGCTGGTCAGGTTGCCAAGGGCTTTGAAGCCAGGCTTAACAAAGCTTAGATTCAATGTGTAAGGAAATAAAAGCCACTGAAACAGCTCTGGGCAACAACCCCAAGGTGAAAAATAAGTTTTATAAAGATGGGGTTTGCATATGGGTGGGACGAAATGAGTTCTTTTTCACATTTCTTTAGTAAATATATATTCACTATGAGCGGGGAAAACCTCCCTAAAGTACAAAACCAAATTCAGAGCCAATCTGGCCTACCTACTGAGGCCAGCCCAAGAATAAACTTTGATTCAAAATCACCAGACAGTGCCAGGGCGAGGCCTGTAGGTAGCTAAGTGGGAGAGCTTTTTCCTGGTATATGTGGAGCTCTGGATTTAGTCCCCAGTACTACAAAGCAAACAACAGTAAAAGACACTTCCATGGATCACACCTTTAATCCCAACACTCAGAAGGCCAAGGAAGACAGATTTCTGTGCCACCGTGTCCAACTTTTTTTTGGATTTTTGGTGTTTTCGCACATTGTCTCATGAACTTCTGATTCATTCTCCTGCCTCCACTCTTGAAGGACTGAAATTATAGGCATGTGCCATCATGCTCAACTCTGGATGAACTATATTGAAACATGATGTCATATTGTAGCCCAGGCTTGCCTTGAAGCGACTATGTAGCCCAGGCTGGTCTTAAACTTGAGGCAATCCTCCTGCCTTGGCCTCCTGCCCACTGGAACTAGGGGTACGTGTCACTCCATTTCACTTTGAATAAATGCCTACACTTGCTCACACATAGTATTGATCTAATGGCGGTTCAGAGGTGGGCTTAGAGATTTGACTGGACACTTTGGTCGATCAACTTTCATAATTCGCCCCAGCCCAGGCTGTGGCCTGCTCAGCCTCAGAAGCACCTGGCCTGCTTCCCTCAAGAGCCAGTGACCTTTTGTCTCCACTCCAGTTGCTTGTTTATATTTCCTAGGCTATTTGAGTCATTAAAAGAATGTATTAGTTTGTTTTGCAGCTTCCCTGTTCTCTAGACTTCTGTTTCCTTGCTTGACAAGATAAGGAAATTTGTGCTGATTTTTTTTTTTTTAAACAAACCTTTTGTTGTTGTCGTTGTTGTTCTGAGGGGACGGGGCAGGAAGTAATGCCTAATCTGAAGCAGAGAATGAGAAAATTAATCTTTTGTTTTCACAAAAAGATTGATGCATGGTCCTATTTGTCACTATGTCCTGAAACACAGTATTTACTGGACAGAGTATGGAGAAGGCCCTGTCGGTCACAAGTCTGTGCCATTATTATGAACCTATAGGTAAGAGCTAGAGTCTGCTCCACAATCCTCTGCAAAATTAACTGTGTGCTCTGGATCAGAAGAGAAGCTGAGAAGAGGAAGAGACAGTTCAAGGCCAAGGAGGTCAGGAAGGTTTAGGGGAGGGACTTGAAAGATGGCTGGAACTTGGAAATCGGAAGCAGAGAAGGGGCTTCCGGACAAAGAGAGACCCAAATCAAAGTAGCAGGGTCTGACATAGGCCATACATGTCTGAAAACCTCAGTGGTAGGAGTTTATTGGAGAAGACAGGACAGTGGATGCAGACAATAGATGGTAATAAAACCAGGCCTCATGGGTTTTTAATTGCATTTATTTATTTTCTGTCTGCGTCTATAAGGGTTTGTGTGAGCACTCATGTGGACCGAATACAAAGGTCAGAGACAACTCGTAGGACTTGTTTCTCTCCTTGTCTCTGAGCTCTGAGTGGGCATTCTAAGCCTGTGCTGTGGCAGACTCTGGGGGTCTTGCGCTGGCAAAATGCTTTCTTTGACAAGTGTTTGTATGGGCTTCTGCAAGTGGCCCTAAGGGACAAATGGCTCCGGGGAAGTCTTGCATGCTTTGGCAGGTAGGTTTTATATGTTATTCTATGGAAACAGATGAGTCGGGTAGTGGAGCAAGAGAGTGGTAACATGAAAAACAAAAGGTTTCCTATATGGATTCTTGTTGTTGCTAGTGCAAACACTGTCTGTGGGCGGTACCACGTGGTACTTCGAAGGTCACAGAGCTACCACGTGGTACTTCGAAGGTCACAGAGCTTGCAAGAATCGGTTCTCTTCTCCCACTGTGTATCCCAAGGGATCAAATTCAGGCTGTGAGGTTTGGCAACAAGTGCCTTTATCCTCTGAGCCATCTCACAGTCTTCTTTAGAATACATTTAATTAAAATTGGAAAAACTTGATAGGAACAGAGTTTCCCTGAAAAAGACAAGCTTTATCCTCCTGATCCCAGAACTCCAAACTCATCAATCTCACTCTTTGTTTAACAGTCAGACAAACAAAATGAAAAGGCCAAGTTTATAGACTGAGCAAACACAGATGAAGAAAAAAAAAAATGACCCGTGAGCCGGAGAGTCTGTTTTGCGGATCCCACCTGCCTTTGAGCATTTCTTCTCTTGGACATTTCATTTATTTTTGCCGCCACAAACATTTTCTTAAGTGTTTGAGAGACAGGAATGGTTTACGTTGTAAAAACTGAGCAATTCCTGATCAGATGGAGGAGGCAACAATTAAGCCATAAAGATAAACAACGAAGGGATGGAGAGGAACACAGGGCAGCTATGGGCAGCCAAGCCTGGAGAGGCTTGAGATGTTGAGCAGGGTAAATGCACAGGCTCGGAACACTTTGCAGCATCCCATACAGCCCACAGTAACGCATTTGGTCATCAGCTCACAACACCCTTAATGAGGTCGGTACCATCACTATCCCAAATTGCAGAAGATAAAAATGAAAAGGCACCAGAAAGGCTAAGTTACTAGGCCAAGGTCACTTTTGAGTGTTAAAACAGGCCTCAAATACTGTGTCATATTGTGCTCTCTTTGTTCGTCTTCAAAATGATTTATTATTTAAAATTTTCATTGTGTATATTCTTGGTACGTGGTATTGCATTATATAAGGGCATGTTTATACAAGCACATGCTGTACATCAAACACCAACTACACTTCTTTTCATATTCCCTACTTTTTCTTTACTGGGGACGGCAAGTACTAGAGACGTCTCTCTGCCACTCTGATGCCTAGACCTCCATTAATTAGTTCACTTGTTTACTTGCTTGTCTGTTTACTGAGATGAGGTTTCAAAGGGCTGCTCGGGCTCATCTCTGGAGCTCAAACAGGACTCAAACTTGAGACCTTTCCTCAGCCTCCCATCAGGATTAGCTATATATTGTATTATACTTTTTGTCATTGATGGTGCTGTTTTGTTTTTAAACAGGGTCTCTTGTAGCTCAGGTTCCCCTGGAACTTGTCATGATAGGAAGCCCTTTAACTCTTTGTGTCTGCTGGAACCACAGGAGTTTACTACACACCGTGTTCTGAAGATTCCTACTCTTTCCTCCCCCTAATCTCCTTCCTCTTCCCCCCACTGAGAAATCCACATTCTAGCTGTGACCTGATAGATAAAGAGTAGGAATAGAAGAGGGTGAGTTCCAGGCAGATGGCCCTATATGTGTCACCTGGAGTTTATACAAAGCGCAAGATGAGAACTCCGGTGCAGTAGTGCTAAGTCTGCCATGGGTGACCAGCTGCCTTCTGATTGGATTTGAGGCCTGCTCCATAGGAAATTCATGTCTGCTATCGTAACCCTGGTCACCTATGCATGATGCATAAGCTACAGAGGGGAAGCTGCTACTGTCTGCTGAAGTAGGTATGGTATGCCTGTCAAAGTGTCATCTAAGGAACTCTGCTTATGTGCACAGGTTAGTGTTGCTCTCGGCTAAGCTTCTCTTTGCAGTGGCAGCAGATAATGCTGAGACTAATAACTGGTCAATGTGCCGAGAACTGGTGACCACTAGCCAGAAGCTGGGCTTTTCTATCACCCCCACCCCTTTGGCTCAGGAAACATTGCAGAGGACATGGGGGAAAGAACGGAAGAGTCAGAGGATTGTTTTAAACACTATCTTCAAGGGGGGACATGGCCAGTGCACTTGTATACTCTCAGCAAGTGTGGTTATCTGCAGAGGACAAGCACAAACTTGGGCCTAGCAGCATCCCCCATGCAGCATGGAGAAGCTCACCACGTTCCACACATCCTGAGGACGTACACACACACACACACACACACACACACACACACACACATATATATATATGTATGTATATATACATACATAGCTATTGAGCAAGGGAGAGACAATTTTTTTTTCGGTGATGGAGCAACTGGTAACTTGTCCATGTTCCTAAAAATAACCACTCACCCAGTGTTCCTGTAAGCAACCCTAATGAAATCCACTAAGACACCCGTGTGAATGCACATGCACATAAACATCACGAAAACCACAAAGGTAGGATACTAGTTGGGAAAGAGATCAGTGGGAGTGGGAAGGGACCAAGAGAGGGAAAGAAGGGGTACCTATGCTCAAAATGCATTTATTAATGTATGAAAATGTCATGATGTAACCCCTTAATAAATAAATGGATATATGCTAATTTTAAAACCTTGGGCAAAAAACAAAACAAAACAAAAAAAACACAAACAAGTGTGAAGGTCCTTCTTGCTGGGGACGGTCCTCCATTCTATTTCTTTTCTTTCAGACTTGGTCTGTGAAGGGGCAGCCCATGGCTGAGGTGCCTCTGAGGGAGGTGGTTTGAATGATGTGGTTATTTTCTCTGGATGAGACTCCGAGCTTGGTGCCAGGGATTTGAGGGTTTCATGGCAACAACTGCCAGGGCTCCTGGGAAAGTCCCCAGGCATCTGGAGTCCTGCAGTCTTGGCAGCCCCTGTTCTCCAAATGGACCCAACATCAATCATGGACAAGAACCCAAAGCATGACCTAGCAAACAGCTGGCAAGCTATTTTTAAAATCCAATTTAAAGTCATATATGTATAAGTCCTGGTGGGTTTCCCTGGGGGATCTTAGCCCTCAAGTGGAAAATGCTTTAAGTCAAATAAGGTAATCTCTCTTTTGATTCCCAGCAAGCCCAAGCACAGGGCCCTGCTGCCTCCAGCAATAAGTGCTAATCCACTTTAAGCACAAGCAAGGCAGAGCTGAGGCGTCAGGATGGCTAGAGGACTGGGAGAAAAGGCCAGGCCTAGAAATGTATCGTGTTAACACTGTTAGTATGTGTCTGGATCGGTCTGGCCGAAGAAAAGAAATCAAAGACATGGATTGCAGCTACCAGGAAGGAGAGGAGTGAGGCTTTCTCTGCCCATACTTCATCAGCGCCTGAGAACCTTAGATTCCCTCATGTCCCTGCTCAAAAAGGAAAAATACAATTAGAGGAGTCAGAAGAAAGAAGGAGGGGGAGGGGAAACCATGGTTCTGGAAGGAGTGGGCAGCCTGGGCAGGAGGCAGCAGCCCAGCTCAGTATAGTCAGCTTGTCTGGCTCTGGCCACTGCTTCTCTTTGTAATTTTGCCACCCACCTTAGGTCTCAGGTGCCATTGGACAGATAAAGTATCTGAATTACGCCAGGACCGAAAGCACAGTGCACCCTGCTAGGACAAACCTTTTGCTTCTCCTAACAAACACTTTTTTTTTTTTTCAGGCAGTAACCCAGATTTATTTCTCTGTGTTTATCTTCTTTGCAAGGCCTGAAGTAACAAATTGAACAGATAGATGTATCTAGAGAAGGGTGTCTTCTCTATTTTCCCACAATGGGCACTTCCCACTGCTCCTGCCTCACACGCCTAGAAGCAAGACCAGGCATGGTGGTATAGGCTTGTGAGGCCAGCCACATGAGAACTGGATATCACCCTCCACTATGTAGAGTTTGAGGCTGCCCTAGGCTACATAAGGCCCTGTTTCAAAAGGCTAAAACATCAACATCACATGCTAGAGAGATAGCATAGCGAAGTATAAACATGAGGCTTCTGAGTTGGGTGTCCAGAACTCATGCTAAAAAAGAAAAACCCAAACGAGGCACATACTTGCACCCCAGTGCTAGGGAGGCAGAGACAGGCAGATCTCTGGGGTTCAGTAGCCAGCCAACCTACTTGGCCAGTTCTAGAGCAGTGAAAGACTGTCTCAGAACAGTGTCCCCAAGCTCCATATGAAGTCACACACATGCACTGGCACCTGAACTCACAAGTGCACCTGCACACATGCAAACAATCACAAATAAAAACAACAACAACAAACTTTAAGACACACCCAAAGGGCTCTTGGCTACCTTCGTTGTGCCATAGCTCCCACCATAGCTTTCCCTTTCCTTTCCTTGTTCTTAGTCACTGGACAGAGAGAGCAGCAGGCTCTCTCTGAATGACAGGCTTCAGGAGTGGAGGAAGAGGGGCAGAAGTCATTCCTGAATAAAATGTATCATGATTTGGGTGTAGTGACAGGCCTACTGTGGCCTGAGAAAGGCCAGGCTCTAGAAAGAAGCCGGTTTTATTGGGTGAGGTATAGAAATGGGACAAGAGCTGAATCGGAAATTGTTTTATCATGGTTGACTTCACCAGCAAGCTCTTGTTCAAAACTTCAAATGAAGCTGAAGTATGAACATTACCTAGAACTGAGGTTAGCCTGGTCTACATAGTAAGCTGAAGACTGAGGTTAGCCTGGTCTTACATAGTAAGCTCAAGGACAGCAGGATCCATAATGAGATCCTTCCTCAAAAATAAAACAGAAGCTCACGCTGGGCCGGGTGGATGGTGAAGCTCTCTAAGAGCTAGCATCTAAAAGCTTCCCCCAGATACTTAACAGTTGGCTCAAAGCTGTCATCAGAAGCAGCTTGGTCTGCATCCGGTTTTGCTCTCATTTGAATGACAAGCGTCTTCAGCCCTTCCATCACTTAGGACATTGCATGGCTCCCAGACATGTCAGGGAGCTGTCTCCAATAGACAAGTCAAGCTATCAGGGTCCCTAAAAAACATTATAAACTTGGTACGCAGGACAAATGCAAAATTTTGGTAATTATCTTACTATTCAAGATACAGGTGCAAATTGTTCTTTGATCTTTAACTTTTCATTATGTTGGGTCTGCATGAAAGGCTGGGGATACAGAGATTAATGAGGCAGGGGCTTCTAGAAGCAACCTGCTTTATATATCCATCTGTTCCCCATTTCCCTTTGTTCTTATCTTTATCACAGACATAGCCGGGGATTTCTAGTGTCTCACGTCACGATAGTTCTCAGAGAGAATTATCTAAAAATCTATAATCATATATACATGGACAAATAAACTGTGGCCTATTCATACAATGAAATAGAGAAATGGAAATTAACTCTCCATGATTGCAACAATACAGGTGAGTGTAGCCGTCATCACACTAATTTAAGCCAGCCAGAACTAGGCATAGCAGTGTACATCTGTTCCCAGCACTTGGGGTGGGGGACAAATTGTAGTGAGTTCCACGGAGACCCCTTGTTTCAAAATAAAAAAGGGCCACCAAGATAGTGTAGCTGGTAAAGGGGCTTGCTGCCAAACCCGATGACCTGAGTTCAATCCCTGGGACCCACACAGTGGAAGAAAAGAACCCAGTCCTGTAAGTCATCTTCTGACCTCCAAAGCTGTATAGGGGCTTACCTGTGCATGTTTATTCACACCTATTTGTCCTCCCTACAAAATATTTAAAAATGGAAAGGAAAGAAAACATGTGTAACACCAAACTGAAGGAGACAGTAACATGATCTTAGTACACAGACTTCTAAATAATAAAACTAAGAAAATGAAGAATGCCTGCGACAGCAAGACCAGGGTGACCTGGGTCTGGGGATTCTCCTGGAGGGTTGCTAGAACTACCCGGGTTCCAAGTGTGTGAGAGCTGAAGATGAGGAGTCTCAGGTGTTTGTCCCAGGGCTTCTTTGGAAGAAGAGATTGGCCACAGAGAGAACGAAAGTGAGATGACAACTGAGTTTGTCCTGATGTTTAAGATTAACTAGGAAATGAAAGCCATTAAAAAAAAAAAGCTATCAGTAGCAGAAGTGTCAGCGTGTGTGTGTGTGTGTGTGTGTGTGTGTGTGTGTGTGTGTGTGTGTGTGAGACTGGGCCTTAAAAAAAAAAGTACTATCCATTCCCAACAGACCTCAAACTATGTAGCTAACAGTGACCCTGAATTTCTGCCTCCCCAGGTCCTAGGATTACAAGTGAGTGTGCACCACCAGGATAGCATTCTGTGAAGGGTGTGGCTATATAATTGAGGATGGAATTGACAGCCTTGCACTTTCTAGGCAGTGACTCTAAGCTACGCTCCCAGCTATGCTTGCTTCCCTCAACCTCCTCCTCTTCCTCCTCTTCCTCCTCTTCCTCCTCTTCATCTTCCCCTCCTCCTCCTTCTTCTTCTAACATGCATGAGAGTTTTCCCTTCATATATATGTGCACCATATGCACAACTGGTCCCTGCAGGCATCTAAAGAGATGCCTTGGATCCCCTAGAGCTGGGGTTAAAGAGGGTTGTGAGCTACCATGTGGATGCTGGAAACCAAACCTGGTCTCTCTGCAAGACCAGCAAGTGTATCCCTGGCTGTCCTGGCTCTGTAGACCAGGCTGGCCTCGAACTCAGAAATCCGCCTGCCTCTGCCTCCCAAGTGCTGGGACTAAAGGCGTGTGCCACCACTGCCCAGCAGATGAGGAATTTTTTTTCCTCTTTCGTCTCTTACTGTTTTATTGTTCTTTTGAGACAGAAGCTCACTACACAGCCCTGGCTGATCTTAGACTCACAGAGATCTGTCTGCCTCTCCTTCCTAGAGGTTAAAGGCATGAGCTGGCCAGTTTTTTTGTTTTTTTTTTTTTTAATTTCTAGTTATCTTGTGGGGAACAGGGGCATGTGTACTCCACAGCACATGTTTGAAAGTCAGAGGACAACTGCAGGAATCTTTTCTTTTCTTCTACCATATAGGTCCTGGGCCTTGAACTCAAGTCACTAGACTTGGTGGCAGGCATTTGTATCTGCTGAGCCACCTTGCAGGCCAGAGATAGAGATAGAGACAGAGACAGTAGATATAGATATTGGTATAGGTATAGATTATATATATATATATATATATATATATATATATATATATATATATAGTAGTCTGTTTCTTCAGCTATGACAGTGCCTGTGAGATTTAAGTTTTGGAGTTTGCAGTCCATTCACAGAACCCAAGTTCCCTTTTTACAGGAAGGAGCTGTATGATGAAGCAGGCAAACTTACAGCCCATTTCTTGACCCAAGAAAGGAATCAAAATGACAAGAGAACAAATTTCTCTAATCTTCTGTTGTCTACTGTCTGCCTGGAGGCAAAGCGAAGCCAGGATAGATAGGTTCCATGGGGCTCTAGTCTGGCCAGGAATTCTGGGATTGCTACAGCTCTAGAAGAGAACTGAGGTGGTTTGGGCAGCCTGCGTGGGGCAGGTAGCTGAGGTCCAGGGTCTCTTGGAAGCTACCTTGGCACCAGCAGCATAGGTGATGGCATGGTGAGCCTGGCCAGCCATGTGGGTCCAAGGTCCAGCAATGGATGCTTCAGGAGAAAGAACGCTTCCCACGTGTTACAGCTCAGTAAGGACAGCCACTCTCAGAAGATCGTCAGCGAGATAACTTGCGCACTTTATTGCATGTGGACAGGGACTATATAAGCATTGAAGGGTGGGATGGGATTTAGGTGTTTCCTGTTGGCTCAGTTTGAGATGTTACTGATGCTCCATTTCCACAGGAAAGGACTCCAGGTATCAGTGGGGTGTCATGGCTGTATGTTCCAGAGCAGGTACAGAAACTGATAGGGAGTTGCATGACTCCTGCTGGTCTTAAATCTCTGAGATTCCCAGGATCTGAGCTCGCTTGGCCTTACCAGTTCTGTCTGCTGGCATGGCCCACTTGCCCTACAACCTCCTGCAGACTTGTCATCTGTAGTCTAAACTAGATCTGAAAGGGGTCATTTGCACACTTAAATGACCTCTTTTTTTTTTTTCAAATAGGGATAGCCCTGCTTGCCCAGGAGGTCACGGCTAATGGCAGTTACATAATTACCCTGAATCAATCTTTGACTTGAAGGTTAATATATCACAGGTCATGAACAATGAGTAAGGAAGCCACTAGAAGCTTTCGTTTTGCTAGGAATCATAAAGAGGTTTTCCAGTAACTACAATACTGTTGGAGTTCTGGGCACTTGGGCTTATACATGGGGAACACTCACAGGAGCACAGAGTGCTTCTGCTGGTTTTACTCAGGGCCAACAATACGTAACCATCTGCTAAGTGGTCCATGTCTCACAACAATGTCCACCACATTTTAGCAGATCCCTTCCCGGGCAGCAGAGGTGAGAGCACCGATATCACGGTATCCCAAACTCCTGGGGAAACCTGAACAAGTTTGATCTCCTACATCTCCACAAGTCCCTGGCTTCAGTCCCGGGACCCAATTAGCTAAGCAGCAGATCCATGAGGGGTGCTGAGTGTCTGCCTTTTCAGTCTCTTTAGAGAGGCAGCTAGCAACCATCAGTGCAGAGGTCTATCTAGCCTGCATCCTTCCAGTCACTGTTCATAAGAGACACTGCCTGCATGAGCTCACTGATATAGGAGCACACCTCTTTCTGGCAGTCAAGATTGCAGGAACCCAGTGCCCCTTCCTTTGGTAGGGGCATTGCCAAGCTATTGTTCAATGCTCTTGGTCCTGGGGAACCAGAGGCAGGAATTAAAGTGTAAGCATGTAGGTCAGCTCTTTTGCTTCATTGCCACTGTTATCAGGTAACACCTAGACAACTTCAACCTGTAAAAGCTATTAGGTATCAGAGTCATTCATTTTCTTAACATCTAAACTAGACATGTCCAATTGCAGCCTGCTGGGAGCTGCATGCAGCTGGGAGAAGTAAGTTCAGATGATAATAAAAATTGATACTGTCCCAACGCTCATACCAATGGTTCAAGTTAAAAGCCATGGCTCCAGACAATTGACAAGCAGCTGGACTAAACAGTAATCAAAATGGTGCCACAATACCTGTAAGAGTCACTGGGTGCTGAGAGGTAGCCTTTGGTCACAGCAGATTCCACTCAAACCAGAGCTTCTTGGTATGAAGAACTGCCACCTCTTTTGTATCTATCTGTCATATCTGTTGTATTTTTGGCTAAAGAACAGGATAAGCTAGGAGACAGCGTCACAAATCACTCCCTCAGTCCTTGGAGACTGGAGGAAATCACATATAATATAGTAGAAGAGAGAAACAGTAAAAAGAAGAATAGCCATGGTTTTTCTGGGAATGATAGATTTTCCTGGAATTCAGATGCCACCTCTTTGCTGCTTTGATGTTTGCTTCTGCCATCATCAAGGTAACTGTCAACTGTTGTGGTACTGGGGAATGGAGTGTCACTTCATATGTAGATAAAATTATCATGAAGCTAACTGGTGTTCTTTAAATGAAAAAAATCTTTCTGAGAGGTTCACATATCTGAACACTTTAGGGCTGAACCTCTTAAAGGCAGCTTGCCAGAGAAAGCACATCACTGAGGTGGGCGTCAGGGGCTATAGCATCTCCCCACTTCATGTCTGCTCATTTTGTTTCTAGTGTATGATCAAAATGGGATCTCTCTGCTTTCTGCTCTTGCTGACGTACCTTCCCTGACTTTCTGGACATCTAGCCTCTGGAGCCACACGCTAGAATAAACATGCCATTAAGTTAAGTTGGTTTTGGTCGTGGTATCTTATCACAACAACTGAAAAATAATTAAACAATTTTGGGGGGAGGGGTCACTCTGACTACTGTCTAAGATGCAGCTGGTTTTGGCAAGCCTGCCTGCTAACTTCTAATCTACAAACATCCTGTCCTCAAAGCAACAGTAGGGTTGGATAGAAATCTGACTGGGTCACATCACACAGGCAGTGCAACTGTGTCACAAGTGTACACTCTGACCAGTTGTGTGGCTTACAACTGTAATCCTAATTATACAGAAGGCTGAGGCAGGAGGATTGTAATCCTAATTATACAGAAGGCTGAGGCAGGAGGCCAGCCTGGGGAACTTATTGAGACTCTGTCTCAAAAAAAGTCAGTCTGTCTCTGTGTGTGTGTGTCTGTCTGTCTGTCTGCCTATCTAGAGGGTTAGGAATGTACCCCAGTAGCAGAACGTTTACCTAGCATGCTTTAAGCCCAGGGATCATTCCTAGTAGTAATAAACAAACATAAAGGAGAGGGGTGATTGACCCTACGTTAGGTATGGTGGTGCAAGCCCGTAATCCCAGCAACTGGGAAGCAGAGACAGGAGGGTTGTGCATTCAAGGCCAGGCTGGGCTACATGGTAAGGCCCTGTCTCAACGATAACAATAATAAAAGTATATTCTGAGGCATTAGGGGGTTAAGTTAGGGCTTGAACATATGGACTTCAAGGGCACACAATTTAGTTCATAGCAGCTATCCATAGGCAAGGGACATTTTTGTTTTTGTTTTTTGTTTTTTGTTTTTTGTTTTTCGAGACAGGGTTTCTCTGTATAGTCTTGGCTGTCCTGGAACTCACTCTGTAGACCAGGCTGGCCTGGAACTCAGAGATCCACCTGCCTCTGCCTCCCAAGTGTTGGGATTAATGCGCCATCACTGCCAGCCACAAGAGGTTTTTCTAAAAGAAAGCGAGACCTCCCCCAACCCCCCACCCCCGTAGGGTGTCACATACCTGTGGTCCCAGCACTTGGGAGGGAGAGACAGGAAAAGGAGGAATTTGAGGCCATCCTGGGTTACATGAGAACCCTAAATCCATAGACATACGCAGAAAGACTGGGGTGGAAGACTGGATACAGACACACATACACAGAAAGAGGGGGGAGGGGGAGGGGGAGAGAGGGGGAGGGGGAGGGGGAGGGGGGGAGGGGGAGGGGGGAGGGGGAGGGGGAGGGGGAGAGAGGGGGAGGGGGAGGGGGGAGGGGGAGCATACCATCTTTGGGTTATGTCTAGAGAAAAAGATCACAGAAACTGCTAAGAGAAATCAGGCAGCCCTGGCTCAAGCCTGTTTTCTTGGCCACTCAGGAGTCAGATCAGGAGCACAAAAAGCTCAAGGCCTTCCAGGGCTACAGAGCAAGTTCAATGCCACATTTCTCTGAACAGTGTGTGTCCACAGAAAAGTTATGAGAGAATGAAATATTACTGCTTCAGAGAATACGACATATCTATTATTTGACTATAAAAAAGAAAACTCATAAATTTGGGTAGCAGATCTTTGACCCAGGCTCAAATCCCCAATCTACCACTGAGTTATGCATGACTTAGATGGATTACAAGCTAATTTCTTCATCTGTAAGGCAGGAAGAGAAATAACTACAACTGCTCTTTAGAGCTGCAGTAGGGTGCAGACACCACAGCAGTGCCTGTCCAAGTACATCGTAGACACTGTCCTCTATCTCCTTCAGTGTCTCCTCACTGCACCCCATGCATTTTCCTATTCTTCACATTACCCAGAGAAAAATACAAAATGACTTCAAAAATATGGAGAATGGACTGATGAGATGGCTCAGCTTGGTGCCCAGTCTTATGATCGGAATTGGATCCCTGGGAGGAGATAGGATTCCCTAAGGTTGTCCTTGACTGCATACACACCCCCACAAATGTACACACACACACACACACACACACAGAGGTGGGAGGGGATTTATATAGTCCCTGTTTCTGATCCTACTACTAGTGCTAGCTTGCTTGTGAGGCAGACTAAAAGATTGGCACACTTCTGCCAGGCAGTGGTGCCGCACGCCTTTAATCCCAGCACTTGGGAGGCAGAGGCAGGCGGATTTCTGAGTTCGTAGGCCAGCCTGGTCTACAGAGTGAGTTCCAGGACAGCCAAGGCTAACAGAGAAACCCTGTCTCGAAAAACCAAAAAAAAAAAAAAAAAAAAAAAAAAGACTGGCACACTTCTGGAGATATCTGGCATAGATTTCTTTCTTCCTGGTGTGTCTTTACACAGAAGGCTCACAGCCTCAGACTTTCACTGGCTTGTTAATCCCCAGGTGACCTCCACAAGTTTCACTATTGTCGGTTGCTGTGAGTAACCGCCATCTTCTCTTGTGCTGAGTCAACAACTACTGCTCGGTTGGCTTGCTGTTTGTTACAGACAGGGTCTTGTGCAGTCCACACTAATCTTAAGGCTGAAGGCTGGCCTTGAACTCTTGACCATCCTGCCTTTGCCTTCTTCTTAAGTGCTGGGATTACGGGTATGTGCCCCATGATCAGATTTGTTTTTCTTACGAGACAATGTGGTGCTATTCTTGGTTGTCAATTTGACTACATCTGGAATTAAAACCCAAGCTGTTAGGTACACCTTTGAGGAATTTTTCGTGATCACTTGAAGTGGGAAGACCAAGCTTAAATCTGGGCCCCAGTTTCTGGTGGCAGTCTATATAAAGGACATGGAAGGAAGCTCTTGGCTTTGCCAGTTTGCTCTCACTCTTGCTGGCTAGTTCATCCCTTCACTGATTAGAACCTACTTCTCTGAGATTCTGACACATATTGGAGACCAGCTGAGACACTCAGCCTTGTGGACCAAGCAGCTATTGGATTCTTAGACTTTCTGTCAGCATTCAGCCATGGTTAGAATAGTTAAGACCACGGCCTGTAAGGCACTCTAATAAATTCCATTCATATTATATACTATTTAGTATGTTATATAATATATAATTCATTATATTCATTATATATATGTATATGTATATATTCATTCTTTCCATTCTTTTCCCTATAGAGCCCTAATACAGACAGAATCTTGTTCTGTGACAGTGGTTAGTCTTGAACCTGAACCAGTCTTCCTGCTTCAGCCCTAGAGTGCTGGGATTACAGGCCTGTGCAACAGTGCCAGCTCAATGCCATACATTTGCCATACATCTCTCTTCTTTCACCTGCCAAAAGTCTCTCCTAGAACTTTCGATAAGACTCCTAAGACCTGGAGGAGTTGTATTTGCTGACTGTGTAACAAAGACCAGCTTTTTCAGTCCCAACTTTGAAAGCATTCATAGGTCTCACAGCTACACTAAGATTCTCTGTATTTAGAAATCTGGTGCCTTCAGTCAAGCGATTTGATTTTTCTTTATGTGCTTTATAACAATTCAAACCCAACACATCTCATTAGTGCTAAATATGACTTAAACCAATAACTTCTGGTTTATTTTACCCTCAGGGCACTAACTTATGCAATCAGAAATCTCATCTTCCCTCCAGAACAGGATGGCCATGTGCCTCTCTGTTAGGAAAGAGCTCTCAATTTTATTAATTGGAAAGCTTGTCACAAAGCCAACACACGACCTCTTTGCATTGGTTGTTGGATCTCCAAGGTTCATGTCCCTACTTGTTTCTTGAGTCTTTCATAATGTCCACTTACTTTCCCTTTTCTTTTCTTCCTTTCTCCCTGTTGGATACTGTTCAGCATCTTAAGTGCATTCAGAGCAAAGCTTCAGTAAAACAGATCACCTTATTATCATGGACCTCATGTACCAAACTGGGAACTGGAGACATCCGTCAACTAATCTTCAAATCTGTAATTCCAAACAGCACTTAGGAGCATGGGAGAAAAATAAACCCTGAGAGAAACCTCTGGAGGTGAAGGCTTCATCTAGGAAGTAGCAGCTGAGCTCTGGAGAAAAGGATAGTGTATGCCAGGTGCCATCACTCTTAAGAGTCTGGAGCAGGAAGAGAACTAGGCCTGTTACTGGATTGATTCCTGCCAGTCTTACCGTTGGTATCGTAAATACTTACAGAAGAAATGGACAATGTGAATAATACAGAATCAATGAAAATGTGCCCTTGTTTTTGATGTGTATCAATTAATGACTTGAACTGTTAGTAAGAGAGATGCAGAGTAGAAGGTGGAGGGGAATGTTGTCCGAGATAAGGCTTGAATTGGTAGTAGTGATACCGGACTCTAGCCTTTAATATGTGCATGGGAGACTTTAGCCAGGCAAAGCGGAATACTCCTGAAATCTTTAGCTCTCTAGAGGCTGAGACAGGGAAGGCTTTTCATGAATTCAAGGCCAGCCTGGGCTACACAGTGAGTTCGAGATCAACCCAGGCTACAGAGTGAGACCTGGTCTCAAGAAGCAAACATAGCAAAATATGTAGAGAATTTCAGCCTTTGTCCCACCAGCAAATGGACACCTGTAAAAAGTAAAAAGATAATTCACTGCTTTAACGAGTCCTGTTATGTGTTAGACATCGTGCAAAAGATTTCCTACTATTATCCCGACTTCACAGGCTAAAGACAGAGGTATGAAGCTTGCTTATTCTGTTAGTTAACAGCAGAAGCATGACCCAAAGCCACCAATTGCAGCCCCTATAATACCCTGTGAGCAACAGAGGGGTAATAATGTACAACTGAGGTTAATCCTCTTGGCAGGATGAGCCAGCTGTGGAACGAGCGCAAAGGGGTGTCAGAATTTAATGAACTAATCGTTGAATCCAACCCCTCCCTCCCTATTAATAAAATAACCTTTTGATTATAGTCTGGCTTCCATATAGATTTTTCTGCTGGAAGGTAATGCACTGACCAGTCTACACAGGCTTTTTGGTCTGTTTAGCAATTTTATTACTCATTCTGAGTTACTCTTAATGGCTGAGCCATCTCTCTAGACCCTAAAACAACTAAAAATTATGAAAGTCTTGACTATTTTTCTCATGAGGGCTAGTTTTAAAAATAAATGATTAAGAATAAAACATTGCCAGGCTGCCTGCAAGGATGGTGGTTTCCGGCATGAGATGAGGCTGTGTCCCTTATCTTCTTTGTCGAGGCTCCTAGCACAGCCTAAGCGCTTCCTTTGTTTCCCACAGTGCCTTTCTCAAACTCCCACTTTTGCACTGGCACACACCCTACAGGGAAATGCTCCTCGATTTTCACAGTGTACCTAATTCTCTGAGCCATGGCAGCTGGCAGCCAGAGCTCGTCATTCAGCTTCTGTGTCAAGTGCATCTTATGCTAGGAGCAGGCTGTTCCCTAACATCATAAAACCTAATGTTCTTGACAAACGCTGGTTCTAAGAAGCCACCAGGCTTCGGGCCTGCCCTAAGGCTGGTTCCAACAGTTGTGTGACACTGGCCTCAAAGTGGGTCTCTGCGTGCAATTAGCTCCAGACTCCACTCTTTGTCTGTACGAGTTTTCACTTTTTTTTCTCGTCTGTTAATTCATTTCATGGGCAAAACTGAGACAACTGCAAAGGTTTAAAAGAGAAAGTGTCATAAAATCGAGGCCATTTGACCTTGACAAGCTCATCTGAAGCACATTTGAAGGCCTGAATAGCGCCCTCCCCAACACACACGCAAGAAACATTCTGATTCATATTCTCTCGAACAGACTGAAACATCCATTTCTTCCTAGGAAGCATGGAAAACAAAGCCACGCAAAGTCAGATTTAGGACAGAAAAGGATTCAGCACAGTCTCAGACTCCGAGGGTCCACGAGGCCCCGCGAGGGGGGAGGGGAGGCCGGCAAGTGGCAAATGTTTAGAAAAACAATACAGCATTCCTGTTAGTTGGCTTTACAACCATTTTCCCCAGACTCGAGACATGACTAACGGTTGGGTTGAGATTCCCCTCGGAATCTCTCGTCCCCCCGGAGAGACCCGCGTAGGACGAGTAAGGGCGGTGCATATCAGGCTCCGCTGGCCAGCCATCATGGCCACCTTCACATGGCAGAAGGCCACCCGGCGCTGGTGCACGAGGTGGCGAATGGCGGGGGTGGCAGGAGAGACCCTCGGCGACAGCCACAGCACAAAACGGCCGCCACCTCCGAGGCCGCCGCTGGGGGGCGCACGCGCCGGCAGACCGTGGGCAACGGTCGGAAGGGATGTACCATGTCCTTGCACAGGGGGAGACCGTCCCTCAAATCCAAATTGTCTCTTCTCCAGCAGTCAACGTGGGAAGGGGCGTAAAACCCAAGAATACTCACTCACTCACATCTCCATTTAACCCACGCCATCAAGATGACTAACTACTGGCAGGGGCGCGGTTAGCCCTGGTCGCTCCCCCCGTCGGTAGAATGGTCCATCCCGAGCTCCGCTCGGCGGACCACCCAGCCAACCCCCATCCGCCCGCCCGTGGCGCATTGGCGCGCGACGCCGAGGGGCGGGGCCCGAGCCGGGCGCGCGCGGGCGCTGCTCTATAAATACTGGGCCGCTTCTCCCCGCCGCTTCGTTCGCTCCGAGTCGCCAGGCTGCCCCGAGCTGAAGCCATCCTCCCTTTGCGTCCTCCGCAGTCCTCTGCCTCGCCGCCGCTCCGTCTCCTTAGCGTCACCTTCTCTCACCGCCGCCGCCATGAACGGGCAGCTCAACGGCTTCCATGAGGCGTTCATCGAGGAGGGGACGTTCCTCTTCACTTCAGAGTCTGTAGGGGAAGGTCACCCAGGTGAGCCTACGGGGACTCGGAGAAGGGAAGGGCGGAGGGCAGTGGCGCTGGGGGGTCGAGGCCGAGGTCTCCGGCGGTGGGCACAGCAGCGGCCGCGCGCTTCCTCCGTGGCGCCGCGAGTTTGCAATAAGTGGCCCCGCTCCCCTCCCCCTTTCTCCGCTCCTCATCCGGCGGCGCGGCGCGCCCCGCCATGCGGAAGGTTCCAGAAATCGAGAAGGGCGGGGGCTCGCGGCCGTTTGAGATCGGCGCGGGGAGGGCACTGTTTCCTCCTCTTTAGTCCCGTCGTCTGGAAAAACCTCTAGTGGGCGACCCCGCCCCGCGTGCTCGCGTCCGGCCGCCGGGAGCGCGCGCCCCGCATTGCAGCGGCTACCACGTGTTCGCCGCATGTGGAATTGGGACGAAGCGGAGCTGGCGGCCGCTACCCACCCGACCCCTGGGTTTGGAAGTCGGGGCTGGTGTCTGTAAAGGTCCCATCGCTATTATCCATGGCTTCCGGCCTCTGAAACGGCCTAAGAGCATGGTGGACATGCCCTTAGGCCTTCAAGGTGACAGACAGCCGCTGACTAAATATAGCGCTAGTTGGAGAAGGCATCCCTTATTTGGAGTGTGCGTGAAAAGGATGAAGTGCATGAATTAAGTGCATACTCCCATCGCATATTAAAGTCTTCCCTTCGGTCCTTTCCTGTGGTTAAAGGAGGATTTGTTTCTTGTTCTCTTAAGGCTTTGTCCACTGAACCGCCATGATGGGGTTGGTTACAGTGAATCTATTATGGAACTTAACCATCTAATAAATACTAATACTCAGTTTGAGCTGTTCTGTCCTTAGGAGTTCCACAGCAACATTACATGGTCTGTCAGGAGGATCTTGATGAGTGGCTGAAAGACAAGTGCTGCTGTGGTTCCTCCCACACTCCCCTCAAAGAAAGGGGTACCTCCATATCTAGTGAACCACTCATTATTACAAATAGATTCTCGATCTTAAGGTTCTGTGGCTGCAATACACATTCTGGGGTGGCAGAGTAGTAACAAAAAAAATCGAGGAGACTAGAGCCAAGCGTGGTGGTACACTACTATAATCCCAGCATTTAAAGTATGGAAGCAGTTTAGTTTGTCAGCCTGGGCTACGTCTAAGACCCTGTCTAAATACCACAAACATTCCAGACCAGGATACTGTCATTTTCTAAATTGATAAATCAAGGAGAAATTGAATATGGTTTAGAACACACTCGAACAGTTCCTGGATCATTTTCCATTTGCTGGTGTTCCTTCTGTTGAGTTTATTTTCATGGTTAAAGAAAATGTCATTTCCCTAATAAGCTGGTGTTGGGTTTCTAGAGTGGTTGTTCTACATATGGCTTTGGTTCATTCAGAACCCCAAGTACATAGGTTTGGTACTAGTTACATAACAAGAAACTGAGTATTGTCTAATAATAGGGGAAGTGGACTGGTTTAGGAAGTTAGTGACCTGACAGTTGGCTCTTTAGTGGGTTTGTAATGAATTTTAAATGTGGGGGATAAAGTAGTTGTCTTTTCCCTAGGAACTTAGACTTTTGAAATAATCTGAAATATTTTGAGGTGGAACTGAGTTCATCTTAAGTGTAAACTAATGGGCTAGGGTGTGTTAAATATGCTGAAAGTTATTGCCTAACTGAATTGATGAGCTTGTGTTACTAATAAGGCCATATCAGGTTTTCAATCAAGTAAAATATATCCCTATATACAACAATTTCTATTCCAGCAAATAGCTCCTGGTTAAGCAGCACTTTAATAATAGTAAAGCTCACCATACTTCATGCACTGATGTAGAATTGTTCACTTCAGAGCTGTGTGGGGAGTGCCAGCGAGATTACTCACAGGGTTAAGGGTGCTTGCTGCCAAGCCTGTTGTGACCTGAGTTCAATCCCTCGGACCTAGGACACATAATGGAGAAAACCAGATTCCTCTTAATGTTTTCTGATCTCTACATGAACACCATTGCACAAGTGTGAGCCATGTATGCACAAGCAATGCAGCAGTTTTTAAATTTGTTTTTTTACCATAAGAAGTTCAAGTCTGGAATGGTGGCATATGCTGTCCCAGCAGTCTGGAGACTGAGGCAAAGATTGCCACGAGTTTGAGCTCAGATTAGGTATGCTGAAACCCAATATCAAATCAAAAGAAAAAGCCAACTTAAATGGTAGTGGTCTATACCTTTAATCCTAGCACTTAGGAAGCAGAGGCAGGTGGGTCTCTGAATTCAAGGCCAACCTGGTTTACAGAGCGAGTTCCAGGACAGCCAGAGCTGCCCAGAGCAAGCTATCTTGAAAACCAAAAAGACTAGAGATCCCCTACCTTCCACATTGCAGACACAGTTATAATTTTTTGATAGTGTGGTAAGATTCTGTCACCTACAAATTAATTCACAGCTATATTTGGCCCTCAGGTTGGACATAAACTGCTAGTTACATGGTAAGATAGCGTTAGTAGTAATAGTTAAACTGAACTAGGAATTTTTATTTTCCAGATAAGATTTGTGACCAAATCAGTGATGCTGTTCTTGATGCACACCTTCAGCAGGACCCTGATGCTAAAGTGGCTTGTGGTAGGTGCAGAACACTTGTTTATGAATGTCGGCAAAAGGGGTGTTTGAAGCAAGGCTTTGTGGAATAGGGAATACCAGCTACTTGGAAGGTCGAGGCTGGGGTTAGTAAGTTATGTGAGCAAGTTAAGGGCCTATGTGGGTAACTTACCAAGACCTTGTTTCAAAAATAGAAAATGAAGCCCAGGGATACAGCATGTATAACATGGTTGAGTTTCTCAGCACTTCCCCCCCCCAACCCCCAATAATATTTTAGGTATAAATTTTTGTTTTATTAGAAACTGTTGCTAAAACTGGAATGATCCTTCTTGCTGGGGAAATTACATCCAGAGCTGCCATTGATTACCAGAAAGTAGTGCGTGAAGCCATAAAGCACATTGGATATGATGATTCTTCCAAAGGTATGCTTGAGGGGTTTTTTTTTTTTTTTTTTCATTTCTGCAGATAGAGAATCTGATGCTAGTAGAAGCTTCTAGAATGTTCCTAGTAATCCTTGACACTGATTGCAGTTATACCATATCCTCTCATCCTTCTGAGTCTGCCTATTCTGTCCTCTAAAATGTGACATTTAGTGTAAAATCAGTCTCCTATCCTACAAATAAAATAACAGATTCACATCAGTAGAGTGTCCAGACATGATGGTATGCCTGTAAACTCAGCTTCTGGATGTCAACACAGAAGTTAGCTGCTTAGTTGTAGTTTGAAGCTAGCCGAGTTAGAGACCTTATAAGTGAATTATGTGAATATGGTCTTTTAAAGAAGTGCTTGACCACTTCGCTTTGGCACGTCCAGATTTCTAGCAGCACAGCACTACAGTTAACATTTTGGAGTTAAAATGAAGGTTATTGGAACACCTTGTTGTTTATAGGGTTTGACTACAAGACTTGTAATGTGTTGGTTGCCTTGGAACAACAGTCACCAGATATTGCCCAGGGTGTTCATCTTGACCGGAATGAGGAAGACATTGGTGCAGGAGACCAGGTATTGTGAAGGTTTTTTTTTTTGTGTGTGTGTGTGTGTGTATTTATGTATATATATATTAATATATTCTGAAGCGTGTATTGACCATTTCTCCATATTTTTAGGGTTTGATGTTTGGTTATGCCACTGATGAAACTGAAGAGTGTATGCCTTTAACCATTGTCTTAGCACACAAGCTAAATGCTAAACTGGCTGAACTACGCCGCAATGGGACATTGCCTTGGTTACGCCCAGATTCTAAGACTCAAGTAAGTGGTGATCTTAAGCCTACATTTGTCTCACATTACATTAAAATTTCTGAGTTACTTAATTATAACTGACCTGACTGAGAGGGCAGTATTTGTCTTTTTGCTATATTTAAACTTAGGATAGAGAACCCACTTTAAGGCTGTTTGATTAGACAAGTCTTCAATTTTGCATTCAAGGTGACTGTGCAGTATATGCAAGATCGAGGGGCTGTGCTTCCCATCAGAGTCCACACGATTGTTATATCTGTTCAGCATGATGAAGAAGTTTGTCTTGATGAGATGAGGGATGCTCTAAAGGAGAAAGTGATCAAAGCTGTCGTACCTGCAAAGTACCTTGATGAGGATACAATTTACCACCTACAGCCAAGTGGCAGATTTGTTATTGGTGGGCCTCAGGTAATATATGAAATCCTTTGGTTTATTATTGGTTACTTAAAAATTGTGGCTGCCACCATTTTTGTTTTTCCTAGTCCACCCCGTTCCCTTTACACACACCTTGTATCTTTTATAGCCTAAGCTACCATAGAATTCACTATCTATATAATGTTATGGCAGTGTGTAGCTTCAACACCTTGTCCTGCCTTAGCCTCCCAAGTGCTAGGATTGTGGGTGTGGGCTACTTCTGGCTATATATACATTTAGAATGGTTTCCCCCCACCGTCTGCCTCCCAAGGGCTGGGATTAACACCGTGCACCACCACTGCCCAGCTTAGAATGGTTCCTAGTCAAGAATCACCTATTAGAAAAAATTATATGGCCAGGAGTGGTAGCACACCTTAAATCCCAGTACTTAGGAGGCGGGGAAAAGCAGGTGGATCTCTTGAGTTCCAGGCCAGCTTGGATTACAAAGCGGGTTCCTGGATAGCCAGGGCTATTCCACAGATTATGTCGCAGGGGAAGGGAGGAAAATTACATGACTTAAATCCTATAATTCCAGGGAGATGCTGGTCTGACTGGCCGAAAAATCATTGTGGATACTTATGGCGGTTGGGGAGCTCATGGAGGAGGGGCCTTTTCAGGAAAGGATTACACCAAAGTGGACCGCTCAGCTGCTTATGCTGCCCGTTGGGTGGCAAAGTCCCTTGTTAAAGGAGGTCTGTGCAGGAGGGTTCTTGTTCAGGTATGTAATGAACATTTACATGGGAGAGAAGGTACTTGATAAAACATTTCAGATACTCCCTATTTTATAACAATGTATTACTGACTTTTAGGTTTCTTATGCTATTGGAGTTTCTCATCCATTGTCGATCTCCATTTTCCATTATGGCACTTCTCAGAAGAGTGAGAGAGAACTATTAGAAATTGTTAAGAAGAATTTTGATCTTCGCCCTGGGGTCATTGTCAGGTAAAGATGGTAAAACCTATTGCTAGAGAGAAATAGGGGGTTGGGACATATATACTAAAACCTGAGGAGGGAAAGGTAGACTCCTCATGAAGGGAAACAAATTTTCATTCCTAGAACCTGCCGATATTTTAAATTGCCTGGAAAGGGACCTAGCTGATAAAGTTAGCGTTCTGTGACTGTGACTTAAAATAATATTCTAGAAAGTTCTCCATCTTTGATTCTTAGCTTTGTGCTTATCTTAACGAAGGGTGCTACATTAAGAATTAATAAGCTAAAGTGGGATGCTCAAACTTACAAAGACAATAACCATAGTGGTCAGTGATTGGACCTTGGTAAGTATTCGATTGGAATTCCTGAGAATGATAAATTTTCATTTGTCAAGCCAGGGCTGGAAAACAAGAACTGTAGTTATTAATAAAGACTGTGCAAGTAACACAAGGGAAGTAACAAACATTTTTGCCATGAACTTTTTTCCTAGCAAACCCCAGGGGAACTGAACTCATTTGCCAGAGCTCTTGAAATGAGTCTTGCTGATTGTTTTGCTTTGTTTTAAATTTAATGCTACGTATTAAGTTATGGACTTGTATATTCCAGGGATCTGGATCTGAAGAAGCCAATTTATCAGAGGACTGCAGCCTATGGCCACTTTGGTAGGGACAGCTTCCCATGGGAAGTGCCCAAAAAGCTTAAATATTGAAAGTGTTAGCCTTTTTTCCCCAGACTTGTTGGCGTAGGTTACAGAGAAGCCTTCAAGCTCTGAGGGAAAGGGCCTTCTTCCTAAATTTTTCTGTCCTCTTTCAGCTCCTGATCAGTTGCAGTCACTCTAATCAATGACATGAATTTTAGCTTTTGTGGGGGGCTGTAAGTTGGGCTTGCTATTCTGTCCCTAGGTGTTTTGTTCACCATTATAATGGATATAGTGAGCATAGGTGACCCATGTAACTGCCTAGAAACAAACACTGTAGTGAATAATGCTTTGAAATCGAACCTTTGTGCCCTATCACCTAATCCTCCAAAGTCCTAATTGCAATTACTTTCCCACCAGATGCTGAAAATGTCCTTGTAATGTGCACGTAAAGTTCTTGTAGTTTGACTATAGACTCTGGCAATGCCACAGCCCTGTCAGCATGAATTTGTAATGTCTTGAGCTCTATTTATTGAATGTGAAGCCCCTTCCCTTATCCTCCCTGTAACTCAGTCATTTCTAATTATGTAGTTCTTTGTCAGGGAGTGTTCCTATCCAATCAATCTTGCATGAAACGAAAGTTTCAGTTGGAGCTCTAGCCTGACTTTTAAAAAAAAAAAAAAAAAGGCAGTTACAATTAAACCATCTCCCTGGTGCTTATGCTATTAATTGCCACCTCAAACAGCACCAAGTCAAAAATCTCTCCATTTTTCAGCTGTCTTTGGAGGACGTACGTAATAAGGTTTTATTTAGTAAACCAATCCTATGCATGGTTTCAGCACTAGCCAAACCTCACCAACTTTTAGTCTAGAAAAACAGGCACTTGGCACCCTTGTGATACACAGAGAAGTCACAGGGCAGTACCTGAGGGTCTGTAGGTTGCACACTTTGGTACCAGGTAACTTTTCTTTATAAGAAAGAGTACTCCACACTGCACAATAGTTCCTCCCAGGGTTTTAACTTTGTTTTATTTTCAAAACCAGGTCCAATGAGCTTTCTGAACAGCTGGTGTAGCTACAGAGAAACCAGCTTCCTTCAGAGAGCAGTGCTTTTGGCGGGAGGAGGAAGTCCCTTCATACTTGAACATTTCTAACTGCTTATTTATTGTATTCTGGGGTGTGGCGTAAGTACAGAGAAGCCATCACCTCAGATGGCAGCTTTTAAAAGATTTTTTTTTTCCTCAACACCATGATTCCTTTAACATGTTTCCAGCATTCCCAGGTAGGCCAAGGTGTCCTACAGAAAAACCTTGGGTTAGACCTACAGGGGGTCTGGCTGGTGTTAACAGAAGGGAGGGCAGCGCTGGTGAGCTGGCCATGGAGAAAGCTGACTTGGCTGGTGTGGTACAGAGAAGCCAGCTTGTTTACATGCTTATTCCATGACTGCTTGCCCTAAGCAAGAAAGTGCCTTTCAGGATCTATTTTTGGAGGTTTATTACGTATGTCTGGTTCTCAATTCCAACAGTTTAATGAAGATCTAAATAAAATGCTAGGTTCTACCCAAACTGTGCCCATTACTTGTCCATTGTTGTATTCCAAATTAAAATTTATAGCATCTGCCATCCGTTGCCAACAATAAAGTTTTCAACCAGGACTAAGATAAAGTCATGGCTAAAAGCTTAAGTGATTAAGAAAAGCCTGTCTTATACTGTGCATACAGCATACACCAAGGTCAGGACAACATGCACAAGTTTTTTGTACATTCAACACATGAGGTCCTGGGAATCAACACTGTCTGGAGGCTTTGGCCATTAACAAGCCTTTCCAAAAAGCACTTGGATGGCAGAAGCAAGTAGACTCTCTCTGGAGTTCAAGGCTAGCTAGCAAGTTCCCAGGAACAGGGATGAAGGGGCTTCTGTGGTGGCAGGAGTTTAGTCTGTATGCTGCTAGGTAGGCATTTTGCATTTTAACACTAAAGAGATTTTAAAGTTTATCAAAATAATGTGACCAGTTTCCCAAAAGTTTGTAGCAAACAAACCCTGCTATGGTGTTAATGTATCACAGTTTATTGAATTTCTTTGCCTGGTGGTGATGGCAGCATGTTCCTTTAACTTGGAGACAAAGATGAACACAGTTAAATTTCCAGGTGTTTAAGAAGAGTGGCCCATGTTTCCATCCCAGCATTCAAGAGATTGGGTTAACTTGGGCTACTTTATATTATACTTAGCAAGTCCTTATCTCAAGTTTTTATATGCTTGTGTGCTCGAGACAGCAATGAGATTGCCCAGTAGGAAGAACAGGACAACTGGGAGATCAAGATCATCCTCAGCTGCATAGTTTATATTTGGGGGTGGCCTGGGGTGAGGCCATCTCTAAAATGCTCAACTATATAGATGTACTTGTGAGATCCCCAAAACTAAGGTCCTAAGAAATAGGTGTGTGGACACTAGTCCAGGGAGGATGGGAGGAAATGAATAAGCAAGCATGGGGAGTGGTTCAAGGCTAAGAACACCTGTATGCTGGAGACAGGTGAAGTAATTCAGCTAGATGCTTTTTACAAAACAACTAACTGCAAAGCCTGGTTCCTCTGGCAATACCATACAATTTCCATCAACTAAATGGGGTCTCACTTCATTTATTTGGTGCTGAACTTCAAACCCGAGGACTTCATGCATGGGAGACTAATCTAGCCTCAAGCAGCTTAACCTCATCTCCACTTAATTTATCCCAACATTTGGGGAGGGGGAAGAGATCTCAGTAAATCAACATGAAAGGAGCATCTCTGTACAAACTTCATATTTTGCCTGAACCTTGGGTTCATTTCACCACAAAAGTTTGCAAGGTCCCCCTCCTGAATAAGAAATAGCACAAGAACATAATGCCATGTTGTATTTCATACTGTTAAGTAAGGTAAGGCCATGAAAAGGAATGCAAACTAGTGTTTTTCCTGTTAAAGATGACCAGAACTCCCTGTGCATGGCCATTAGTAGCCTACGCAAAATGCATTGTATGCATTAAGCTGGATTTTTGGGTCTCCATTTTTCAGGCCTAACGTGTGCAATTGAAAGTGATGACCCTACCTTGGTCTATCCCTAACTTAGATTTCAGAATAAAGGATGAAAGAATAGAGGGATAGTAAAGATTAAAAATAGGATGAATAGAAGGAAGATGTGATGGGGCTTGGCCAATATAAGGAAACAAAACCTCAAGGCTTATGACTCAGCCATGGCTTAGAGAGTTACCATTCACTAAGCTGATTTATACAAAAGTAAGCCATCTGGCTTCCCCTATTTAGTAGTGCTATTCTGATGCCAATGATGCTGAAAAACTTGCTGGCTACAAATAGGAATGAATGATAAATTAAAAACTACCTTGTGCCTTTATTACTACCTGGTCACCCTAGTCCCTTGGAGTTAACACAAGTTTATACTGCTTCAGTTTTAGTTTAAGTCTGAAATGCAGGGTACAGGACCTTAAATCTTAACATTTCAGATTGTCAACTCACTCATAGATGTAGCAAGTACATGGGTTCAGCTATATTCATTGTAGTGCAATTCCTTTGCCTAAAGAACAAGTCAACTTAAAAATGACTACTATAAGCCAGGCAGTGATGTCCCATGCCAATTCCAGCACTCAGAAGGCAGAGGCTGGTAAATCTCTTGAGAGCAAGGCCAGTCTGGTCTACGTGGAGAAATCCTGTCAAGAAAAACTAAAAGCCCTCAGTCTTGGGATTCAAATTCTCTGTTGCCTTGGATCCTGTAAGCTATAATTTTAAAGAACATGTAAGGGGAAAAAAATATAAAGGGGAAACCACCTAGGTTTGCTGATATATATGTGATCACAAAACGAGCTGAAAACAGAGGCCACCATGAGTTTGAGGACAGCCTGGGCTGTACTGTAAAAGCCTATCTCAAAATCATTTTTCTCCAAAATATGTCCTTTGCATAGACAATAAAGCCTGTAACAGGCTGCCTCCACATCTGCACAGAGCATCTGGACTCCCTTCAGAACTCAGAGTGAACATGCTCAGAATCTGGCTCTGAAGGATTAGGATTTGAAGAATCTGTGTTTGAAGCACTTGACTCATCAACTGGTTCAAATGGCCGCAAGTTTGCATATGTCACCTCTTGGGCTAGTTGCTCTAGGGAAGGGCGGCCTAATAGCAGGTTTCGGAGTGAAATTCGAGTCATCAGGAAGCTGGGGGAAAAAAAAAAAGATAAACCCTCAGTCCAAATTTAAGTTTCTACATAACTCCAACCAAAGCCCTTAGGAAACATTTGGTCTTAGACCCCTTCACCTGGGGAGACAAATTACCCAAAATGACCTTCCACATCCCAAATGCAAGCAGACCCTACTCTCTCTGAAGCGTGACAAGATTCTAGGTAAAACAGGAATAGCCATGGAAAGGCTAAAGATAAAGAGGCAGAAGTGGGTAAAGATGGGGAAAGATCCCTAGGATCTGTTACACTAGGGGAGAGTAACCAAACTTGCAAGCACCTGACAGCAATGACAAACGCTTCTGTGGCTGAAACTTACCTGCGTCGAAAGACATACAGCTTTCGCAGCACAAAGCGAAGGAATCGCTCATGGAAAGGACTATTTCGCCTGCGTTCAATTTCTTGGAGCTTCCTCTGACGTCTCAGAAAGGTTTGGACCAGAGGTGTTGGCTCAGGGCCCCCTTTTACTTCCCCTTCCAAAAGAGGCTGAAGTTCTGGAGGCAGAGGCCCTGTTTCTGTCCAGAAGACAGCAAAATGTTTGCAATGAGGACCACTCTCATTCAGAAAGGCCACTTCCATCAACGTACTAGAGGCGTCATGTACTCTACTGCTTTGAACCTATAACCCTGACTTCTAAAGGCAGGTGGTTTCTCTGTCCAAACCTTTATGCACTCACCACTTCCGTTCTCCACCTTCTCCTTTAATTCTTGCAGATATGCCAGGTCTTGCTCCAGTGCGACCTCTGTAGTGTTGACATAGACATACATGTAGCAGGAAGGACTAGATGATACAGTATAGACTTTATGGTACTCTCCAGCAGGCAACTGGTGAGGGAACAAGGAACACATTGCACTCTAACTTCCCTAGCTAGGCTATTATCTCCCCACCCTAACACTGGTGGTGCTCTTTTCCTGTGTCTTGCGAGTCTGAAATTATGGCCTCTGGAATCTGGATAAACTGTTCACACCCTCAGTGGTCCCTTCCCCGCCTTCCCGTGTTTTGAGTTCGAGTCTCACTGTGTAGTCCAGGCTGGCCTGGGGGTTCTCAGTCTTTCTGCCTCAGCCTCCTAAGTCCTAAAATTAACAGGTATATGCTTCCATGCTCTGATGAAGCCCTTGCTTTCTCAGCCTCTACTACATCACTGCACTGGTGAAGATTTTCTTTGTTTGTAATAAATGAGCCCTGCTCACCTAAATTTCTAAAATTTTTATTTTGTGGTACTAAATCCCCAACCCCTCTGTTGCTGCTAACCCCAGGAAATACCTGCATTTTCTCTCCTTCTTGAAGAGTCTGGTTTTTCTGTTCTGCCACCAATTCCACAGTGACTTCTCCCTGCAGCAGCTGGATGCTAGTGTTGCCTAGGTCTTCACTCACAAAATTCTCCAAGTGTAGCCCTGCCAGAAGCAAGAAAGCTCACCATCCCACCCCGCCTCACCAGCAGACAGCACACCTTCACTGTCATCACCTCCAGAGCTCCCTCTAACTCCATCATAAGCAATGTCTCAGTGAGCAAGGAAGTCAAAGACAGCAAAATCTCCCCTTGCCTTCCTTCATACCAGGGAAATCTGCAATGAAGACCACCTCAGTGTGGTTGTCCAGACTGCTCTTAATGTCTTGTAACTTGGTCCTCCAGGGAGATAAGTCCATCAAAAGTGGTTGCACCCAGGGCGTGCGCTGGAAGGGGGACCAGACAGCCTGCACGATGTCCACTCGAGGGTCAAAAAGCCTTAAAAAAGGAAACCATGTTCTGAGGAGGCAATAGCCACCTACCCACCAGATTTCTGCTCCTTTCCTCATTGAACCCATTGAGGGAATAAGATTTCCCAAAAGGAGAACTGTCTGCTGCCAGTCCATGGCAGAGAGGAGGGGAAAGAATGTGAGCTAGTGGCCACCTGAGGAGAAGGCATTGTGTTAACAGTGTCTGAAAGAACAGTCAGTTCACTTTTCTCCTGGATGGTGCCCCCTGCTGGCCCACAATCAGATCAACCCAACATGCACTAAACTGAGAGAGAGCCTTGTAGAAAGCAGACAACTGGGAGACTTCAGCTTTTCATCTTGGCAAAAAGAACTGTGCTTCATCTTTCCCTGTCTCTGATCCCCTTGCCCACCTCTGCTGGAAGCGGTCATTGATGGAGACCCAAATATCAAAGTAGATCTGGGGCTCAGAGACATTGTACTTGGGAAGCAGGAGGCTCAGGCAAGTGGCATATTGCTTCAGCATGTCTGCATGGTCCTTCCATCGCCGGCTCTGTGTGAATACCTGCCCCAAACCCCCATATTAGTCCCAAGTTGGAACACTGTCAATCGCCAAGACATGCACTGCCAATAACAAACATCTCTGCTGCCTAACTTGACCAGGAGGGGAAAAAAAAGGAAGTTGTTTTCAGTGGTGAGTTTTTCATTGCTGAAGATTTACTTACCTTTCCAAAACATAATCTTAATTCAAAACAATGATAAACTGTCTTCACGGTATATATATATATATTTATAAAAAAAAAAAAAAGTTTAGCACCAGACATAATGACTGAAACAGGACCAGCCTGAGATATACAGAAATATCCTGACTTAATTTAAAATATGATCCAGTGAGATGGTTCAATGGGTTAAGACACTTGCCATGAAACCCTGTTGACTTGAGTTAAATTGCCAGAATTCAAAAAGCTTTAAAAAAAAAAAAAAAAAAAAAAAAAAAACTCTACATGTGTCTGTCTGTCTCTCATGTACACACACACACAAAATAAATTTTTTAAAAATTAGGAAAAGCTCAGAAATAAGGATGTAGCTCACTGTTAAAAGTATGTGCTTTAAACATGTGTTAGGCCCTGGGTCCGGCAGGAAAAAAAGAAAAGAAAAAGAAAAAAAGAAAGTTCTATCTGGTTTCAGAGGAAGTGCAGAGACCTAACTTTGTTTGACTTTATGGTGTAGGACCAAGTAAGATCCCGAAGCCCGGGGCTCTGAAGAACTGGCAGCATTAGCATCAGCCTCACCCCAGGGTTAAGGTAGCCCAGCTCGCCAGTGAGGCCATCGCGGTAGGTGATCTTTACATGCTGGTGGGAGCGGGAGTGCACCATCATGTCCCAGGAATAGCCATACAGCCCATTTGTCCAGTTGTTGTAACCCTGGGAAGGCAGAGCACACGGTATCAGCTGAATGCTTCTCCATCCAACTTCATCCTCCAACAAGACTATAAAACCAAGTCCTTCCTTCCTTAATCCTGCCACATCTGCCACAGTCTAAGCCCAGCCTCAGTGCCTCGTGTAAGGATCCAACGAACCTGGGTGAGGAAATGGGAATAGGGCAGGAAGAGCTGCTCTAGAAGGTAGAGCAGGGTGAAAACGGCTCCCAGCTGGTGACGCAGCCCTGGCTTTTGACCAGCTTTGGCCCGGGCCCTCTTATATACACAGGAAGCACTAGGCCGAGGAGCAGCTTTGGCAGGCAGCAGCTCCTGCAGCCTTTTTGGGCATCGGGCTACCAGCTTCCGAGGCCATTCAGGTGAGCAGAAGAGAGGGCTGCTGGCCAGCATGACATAGGGAAACATACCTAGGAAAGCCGGAAGAAAACATGTCAGTGTGGTCACACTCCCTCTACCGCCATCCCTTATGAAGTACATCTGAAGTATTTTACTTTAATGAAGGTTTGTTTTCTTGAGACAGTCTCAAGTAGTAGCCTAGAACTCAGTATGTAGCTGAGGATTACCTCGACCTAATCCTTCTCGCTCTACTTCTTAAGTTCTGGGACTAGAGGTGATACCATCACAGCTGCTTTTCTGTGATGCTGGGGATGCTGAGACTCAGGGCTTTGTGCATTCTAGGAAGCACTGTAGCAGCCAAGCTGCATCCGGATCTAAAAGAAGGGCTTCACCGTTCTTCCCACAGACCCTCACTGCAGCACTCTGCACCCCACGGCTCTGTACCTCGCAGCTCTGCAGTCTCTCCCTACATCTGTAAGCACTGACCAATGCTGAAGAGCTGCGAGTTCATGCAGTGAAAGTAGGACACGAACAAGAGGCCAATGGTTCTTGAGGCATCAAAGAAGAGCAGGAATCCAGCTGAGAGGTCAAGGAGAAGCCCACACCAGTGTACCACCAGCAGGCTTGTCAGCTCCTCGGACAACACCAGCCTGCAGACACAGGGACAAAAGGCCAGGGCTAGTCAGCTGGATCGCCCAGAGCACATCAGGTGCTTCAGCAGCCTGTCCCTGACGAAGGATCTGCCCACCATCGGTTATAACAACTAAGCCCCAAATGCAGGCAGCCATAAGAATGTTCCAAATTGGAGCTTTCCAACCTCCTGACATTCCCGGGTGTCTGTTTTTTCCCCCAACAAGCCCTGTACAATGAGTAAGGCCCAATCTCCTGGGATAAAAATCGAGTGGAAGTACGCTTGAGGAAGCCAGCTCCTCATGGGCATCATAGAGCAGAAGCATGAGACGGTGAGGCTGGGACTAGGCATGGCGCTCACCGGAGACAGGGCTTGCCTAGTGTGCATGAAGCCCTAGGTCTGCTCCCCAGCATTTCACGGAACTGGGTATGTTGGTGCACACCTGTAATGCTAACACTTGAGAGGTGGCAGCAGTGAGATCAGAAAGTTCAAGACCATCCTTAGGGAGCTGGAGGCTTGTCTGAGATAGAGGTTACCTTTTCTCAAAAGAAAAAGAACAGGCTCATTTTTAAAAGTTGACTGCTTCGAGCTGGTAACATGGTTAGGTACCAAGCCCAGAGATCTGAGTTTGATCCCTAGCGCTCACAGGTGGAAGCAGAGAAGCAACTCCTGCACGCTGTCCTCTGACCTCCACACACAGGCCGTGGTACATGTGTGCAACTGTACCTATAATCACATACAATAGATACATGTAAAGATGAAAATGTAAAAACGAGTGACTGGTGGAGTAACAGGTCAAATCTCAGAATGTGGAAAACAGGAAGTGGGAAAGAACAAGTGAGGAAGACTCAAAGGAAGGAAAAATCACATATGAAGCTGCCTGTCAAGCAGGAACAGCAACACCTCTTTGCCAAACTGTCTGCTGAGCTCCTACAGAAGACGACAGTCACACTGCCTTGAATCCTAGCAGAGGCAGAGGAGCTCTGAGTTCAAGGTCCAGACTAGCCAGGGCTACACAGTGAGATCTGTCTACAAAAAATTAAGAGTTGAGTCAGGGCTGGGGTGCTTGCCTTATATGCACGAGAGCCCAGGTTCAATCCCAAGTACTGACAAAATATGATAAAAAAAATAAAAAGGAAGAGTTGACAAGGCAAGGACACAAGCTGTTCGTTCCCATTGCCACCCAAGGTAACTAACTGCTGGGTGCTGCTGGGTGCTGGGTGCTGCTGGGTGCTGCTGGGTGCTGGCTCATTGACCAAGTGTGCTACTACTGTCAACTTGTACAGGCTGAAGTCATCTGGAAAGAGGAAACCTTAACAGAGGGATTGCCTCCAACATTCTGCCTATCAGAAAGTCTTTGGGGGTATTTTCTTGATTAATAATTGATGTGGGAGGTCAACTATGCACAGTGTCACCTCTGGGCAGGCGGTCCTAGGTGGTGTAAAAAAGCAAGCTGACACGGCTGGAGAAATGAGCCGATGGTTAAGATTACTGGCTGCTCTTCTGGAGGACCCAAGCTTGATATCAGCACCCACATGGTGACTCAAAACTGTGACTCCAGTCTCAGGGATCTAATGCCCTCTTCTTGACTCCAGCTACACATGTGGTGCACAGACATACATGCAGACAAAACAGTTATACACATAAATAAAATTAAGTTTTTCTTTGTAAAACAGAAAAAGTGAGCAAGTCATGACAAAGAAGCCAGTAAGCAGCACTCTTCCATGGTCTCTGCATCAGCTCCTGCCTCCAGGTTCCTGCTCTGCTGAGTCCCTGTCCTGGTTTCCCTCAAGGATTGGGATGGACTGGATGTGTGCCCAAATAAACCCTTTCCTCCAAAAGTTGTTTTTGGTCGTGGTCTTATCACAGCAATTGAAAGCAAAGTTGGCCATTAAGTCACCTAATTCTGATGCCTTTCTCTTTTTGACCATCTATAGCACAGTCTCCATGACCCTCTACAGCGCAGTCTCCATGACCACCTATAGCAGTTTCCATGACCATTTACAGCACAGTCTCCATGACCATCTACAGCCTAATCTCCAGATGCAGTCAGGGCCCCATTTTTCAATGTCACTCATTACTCTGTATTTGGCTGAACAGGGAGATAAGCAAAGACAGATACGTGTTACACAGACCTGACGAATGAGTCGCCCACTCAGTACCCATGCCCCGAAAGGCCTCTGTGCTGACTACTCACTTGAAGGGACTAAAAAGCCAGTGCCGAGACAGGTGCTCCATGGAGTAGCCCCCAACCCAGTCCGCATCCAGCTTTTTCACACCCGCAATGAAATACACAATGAAGATCTGTAAACAGAAATGAAGCATGAACAGTTAAGCAGACAGAGAACCCCTGCCTTTCTGCAGGAAGCTCTGTGACTAAAAGCACTTGTGGCTCTTGCAGAGGGCCTAGGTTTGGTTCCCAGCACCCACATTAGGCAGCTCAGAACTGCCTACAACTCCAGCTCCAGGGCACCTTCCTCTGGTCTCAGTAGGCACTGTATGCACATGGTACACATAGACAAACAGGCACACACACATACATACAAACAAATGAAACTTAAAAAATAACAATTCTCATCTCAGCCAATGCCCGAGAAAGAATAGATTAACTCCTAGCCTTTCCTCTCACAGTCATTCGTCATCAAGCTCTGAAAGTTGAATCCAATACACACAAGGTCTTACTCATTCTATAATGGGGTGAGAACTCAGAGACTGAGGAATTAGAAAAAAATGCAAGGACCCCGTCTAGTTTTCTAACAAAAGGAATGAAGAAATAACCAGGGCTAACAAGATGGGTAAACATGCTTGTTTGTGGGTAAACATGCTCACTGCACAGGGATGACAGCTTGAGTCACTCCTTGGTAGAAAGGACGCAGCACTATGTATCTGTACTCACTGCTCCAGTGGGATGGGAAGCAGAGTCTGGAGAATGACCTGGAAGCTTTATTGGTCAGCTAGCCTGGAGTATGTAGTAGGACATCATGAGAGAGACACTGCCTCAACAAGTAAAGAGAAGAAACAACTCCCCAAAGTTATCCTCGGATTCCCACATGCATGCCATAGCACTTGCACAAACAAACACACACAATAATAATATTTTTTTGAGATTAGGTTTCACTGTACAGTCCTAGCTGGCCTACTTTCTGAGTGCTGAGATTAAAAGTATGTATAGCCATGCCTGGCTATATAAATAAATAATTCTTAAAAACAAGAAAGAATAGCTGGGCGATGGCAGCACATATCTTTGACCCCAGCACTTGGGAGGTAGAGCACGGAATCTTTGAGTTTGAGGCCAGCCTGGTCTACAGAATAAGTTTCAGGACAACCAAAGCTACACAAAGAAATCCTGTATTAAAACAAAACAAACAAACAAACAAATAAAAATCACAAAGCAAGAAAGAATGTAGGGAGGCAGAGGAGAGGGCCTCTGACCACTGCTGACCATAACAGCTTACAGGGAGTCCCTTCCCCATCTTGAAATCCTGTACCTTGGCTGGGAGGTGCACAGTGGGTAAAGCATTCTCCACAAATGCATGAGAGTCCAAGGTTAATCCCTAGGACCCATGTAAAGTAAGGTAAAGTATTATGCATCTGTTCTTGCAGCTCCTCAGTGAGGTAGGAGACAGATACAGAGGGTCCCTGGAAGCTCATAGGGCAGCCGCGAACAAACAAAATGGTGCTGGATCAAGGTGGAAATCTCATGCACGCATGCGTACACACTCACTTCCACACCTGGCCACGCAGGACTGTGTAGTTCCAAAGGGGTACATGGGCATTCTTCTTTTGGGCATTCAGCAGGCCATCCACAGACCTATAGGAAGGAGGTTAAAAACATCAAGAAAGGCCTCTGAGTCCAGCCACATTCTTGCCCTACAATTAGGCTGGTCCTATCTGTCTTAGAGATAGCTCTCATACCCACCCTGATTCTCTGGGCTACTCTGAGGCCCTCTTAAAACACATGAGTAAGTCTTCCCGGGACATTGTGTTGAGAAGGGAGTCTTTCATATCACAGATTGGCCTCAAACTCACCAGGTAGCTGAAACTAGCCTTGAACTCCTGATCTCCCTGCCTCAACTTCCCGTGTGCTAGATTTCAGGAGTGTGCTGTCATGCCTGAAATATGAATGCATTTTAACGGTAATTACTATTAAGATCATGAACACTACTATAGACGTTCTGTAGCTTATAAAGTATTATCTCAGTAAACCCATTATAAGCTGAAAATAGCCTTAATTTAAAAATGTATTTGATATCATAACCTACTGAATATCACAGCATGACCTATACACTATGTTAAATGTACTCAGAGGAAATTGCAATAGCCTACAGTTGGGCAAAATCATCCAGGACAAGGCCTATTTTATAATAAAGGGTTAAATTAGTGAATACTATGTCATCTAAGTAAGAGAGTAGTACAGGTGTGATGGTTTGTATATACTCGGCCCAAGGAATGGTGCTTTTAGAAGGTGTGGCCCTGTTGGGGTAGGTGTGTCACTGTGGGTGTGGACTTTAAGACCCTTATCCTAGCTGCCTGGAAGTCAGTCTTCTCCTAGCAGCCTTCAGATGAAGCTGTAGAACTCTCAGCTCCTCCTGCACTATGCCTACCTGGATGCTGCCATGTTCCCTTCTTGATGATAATGGACTGAACCTCTGAACCTGTATGGCAGCCCCAATTAAATGTTGTCCTTATAAGAGTTGCCTTGGTCAAGTTCACAGCAGTAAAACCAGGTATGAGATCACCACCGTGTGAAAAAAACACTGAAGAGGAACCATTAAGTCAGAGACTGTCTATCGTAAGTCAAGAATAAAAACTTCAGTGTAGCAGGACATAGTGGCACATGCCTACAGTCCCAGCACTTGGAAGAGTGGCCGGAAAACTGCCGAAAGCTTGGAGCCAGAATGACGTACATGCAATGAAAGCCCGACACAAAATGAAGCACACACGCACAGTGTTTTCTACTAGCTCACTCTTCGGTTTGTCCCAATGAATCAGATCAAGTTCAAAGTTATACTAGAAATGTCACGAAGGAACAAATTTGAGGGAGTGTTTGAAAAACCTAAAGGGGTGGGCTGGAGAAATGCCTCAAGTAGGCAATCTGAGTTCAATTCCTGAAGCCCACAAAAAGGTGGACCATCTTCTGACCTCTACACAGGGACCACGGCTTGTACACCCTTGTTCCCCTGTATCATGTGCTCCCAACCCCACACAATAATAATAAATTCAATTAAAAACTAAAAATAGACTGGGCATAGTGCACACACTTTTATTCCCAGCACTCAGAAAGGCAGAGGCAAGCAGAGCCCTGTGAGTTTGAGGCCAGCATGGTCCACAGAGCAAGTTCTAGGACTACATAGTAAGACTATGACTCAAAAAAAAAAAAAGTAAATATATTAAACAATACAAACAATAAAACCATGAAACAGGGGACTGGGTAGTTAAAAGCACTGGCTGCTCTTCCAGAGGACCTGGGTTCAAGTCTCAGCACTCACATGGCAGCTCACAACTGCCTGTAACTCCAGTTCCAGGAAATCCCACACCATATTCTGACTCCCATGGGCACCAGGCACACACGGTACACATACATACAGGTCGGCTAAATATGCATACACATGAAATCAAATTAAAACACACACATGAAAGTTCATACACACATACATATGTAGTGCAGTATCTTTTTTATTTTGAATTAGCTTTTTGAGACAAGGTCTTACTTTGTCATCCAGTCCAGACTGGTCTAGAAATTACCATGTAGCCCAAGCTATAATCCTCATGCCTCTGCCTCCTCAATGCTGGGAATAAAGACATGCACCATCACATTCAGTATGTGACAGTAAAAGAAGGAGGGCGGAGCTGGGAAGTCGCTGAGACTCTGAGCACTTGCCTAGCGTATACAGGGCCCTGAGTTTGATCCCCACCTCCACAGGGGTAAAAAAGGAAAAATAAACTTAAAATACTCCCCAGCAAAATAATGCAGAGCATGAACTAACATTTATAAAACTGGATGCCAGGGTCCAGTGCTGAAGGACTTCTGATTTAAATTTTATCCTGAGAGAGAATGGGGAAGACAGGCTACTGCACTGACTGCTCTTCCAGAGGTCCCGAGTTCAATTTCCAGCAACCACATGGTGGTTTACAACCATCTGTAATGGGATCTGATACCCTCTTCCGTTGTGTCTGAAGAGAGTGACAGTGCACTCATATACATAAAATAAAATCTTTAAAAAAAAACAAACAAACATGTTACTAACACCAGATTTCCTGAGGCAGAAACCAGGCAGGCAGTGAAAAAATTAGGGAGAGTGTGGCTTCCACTGTGATCAAAAGCACCGGCCTTGTAGTCAAGGACAACCAAGCCCCATTTGTCACCTCCCTGCTATCTAAATTTAGGCAGATTCTTTATTTCCACAAGACTTACTTGTTCAGCTCTAGGGAGCTCGTAATTTGAGACCCATGCTAGCCTCTAATTCAAAGCAACCATCTTGCCTCAGCAGCCCAAAGTGCTGGGAATGAGCTCCTAAACCCGACTCTTCATAGGGTTTTATGAGGAAAAACATGCAAATACACCTGCTACATACAAAGCCCTGAATATATGACAGGTAATTTTTTAAAATGTCTAAAAGACTCAAAAATGGAACTTGGAGGTGAGAGAGAGCTGTCAAAGCAACCTCTTAATTCTCTATATCAAAGTTGGATATCCTGAATTGGTTTCAAGTTTGACAAAGGCAAGGAATGGGGACTGGGGTCTCAGCCTGGCAGTAGTGGGCATGATTAGCACACGGGAAGTCAAGAGCAAGCCCTGGCCCGGTGCACACATACAAAGCTTTACGGGAGAGACTTATGTGCTCGTGCATCAGTGTGAACATCTCTATCTACCTCACCGTGGTTCCACAGCTGCAACTCACTTAATAAAGGAAAAAATCTTAAGGTCTCGGGGCCCACCACCCTGGCTCCAAGGCTTGTCCCCACCTCCTCTGATAGATGGTCACCTAGGCCAGAGATGCAGTGGGTTACCTTCTCCTGAGACAGCACTGCTCAGCAACCCTGGAAGCCCTGTCCTTTGGGTTCTGCTGTCATTTCCACCTCGCAGCAACTTCTATGCTTGGCTATAATTCTGCTTCTCTGGGCTCACACACAGAAAGCAAAGTCTGCGGCCCAGGAGTATATGAAATATGTCTGCCTTTAGTCTTCTCTTCCTCTAAGAGCGTTACAGGAGTGGATATACAAGGTACCCGGAGAAATGGGAAAACAGTGAAGGGGTAGGATGGACATTTTCCTATGTCCCTGCAATCTCCCAACTTGTTGGTCCTTCCCCTTCCCAAATCTAACCAAGTCAGACAGCTAAGCAGGCAAGGGGGTTCACCATCAAGCCCACTGATCTGAGCTGGACCCCCAGAACCCACATGGAAGAAAGAGAGAACAGGTTCCCCCAAATCCATCTAAGTCAAAATATAACCTCATAACCATACTTTGCAAAACTTGGTTAAGAATATGTCTATTGGGCCAGCATGATGGCTCACACCTGTAATTCAAGCACTCAGGAGGCTAAAATAGAAGACCAGCAAGTTCAGGCCAGCCTAGACGACACAGTGAGTTCCAGACCAGCCTGAGATACAGGAATACAAACCGCACTTTCCCCTTCCCCAAAAACCAAAACACCAATAAAACTTGTGCCCATGGAACAGTTTCTAGGACTTCCCTGGGCCCCCATCTCTCTCTCTCCGAAAGCATCTCGACCCACACACCTTCCCTGTATTTCCCAAGGCACATACCAGTAGTGGTTTGCATCCATGAATGTCAACTGAAAGGCCAACAAACCATACAGATAGGAGTGATTGTTCCACGATGTCTTGTCCAGGAGGAACACGTACCAGTATGGAAGCAGGAATAATACACAGCTTAGCCGGTAGCACAGGCCCAGCATCATGCCCAGTGCCCCTGGGGATTTGTGAGGAGAGGGTTCAGGTCAAAGTGTCACCACAGGCCCAGCTTCCCTGGGACTGAAATTAAGAAAAGTCAGCAGGCATTTTATAATCAGGCAGAGAACTACATGGGAGAAGAGTTGTAGGGTCATGACGGCTCATATGACAGAGATGAGCAGGAAGAAACTGAATCGCAGCAGACGTGACACAGGCACCCAATGACAGCTCACCAGCATGCTTCTGGTGAGGGTCTCACAGGCCAGTCAATGCTCCCTGGTTCAGACCCCCAGCACTCAGTTCCCCTCACCCAGAAACATGATGGTGTAGACAAGGTACATCCAGTCAAGTGGCAGTGGGCGCAGGGCATCCAGCAAGGGGAAACGGCACACATCCAGCCCATCCAAGTATTTTCGGTCCAAGGAGTTAAGGCCCCGTTCCTGGGGAATGTCCAGCAGCATCAAGAATGCTGTAAAGGCAGGAGAAGACAGCTGTTCAGCATCCACTAAGGAAGCAAGGCACAGCTCTAAGCATGCAGTGTAAGGCCAGCCTGGGCTACACAGTAACAGTCCCTACTACATGTACTGAGCCTACTGTGCTAAGCACTATGCTTGTTGTGTGGTGTGACAAATCCTAAAGCTCTGGGAGCCGATCTGAACCTGTAACAAGCATGCTCAGGGGTGAACCTGAGCTTTCTGGGTGTGTCAGGAAATTAAAAAATATATATATATTAGGAAGGTCCCCCTGGGGCACTTTTTTGTTTGTTTGTTTGTTTGTTTGTTTGAGACAGGGTTTCTCTGTGTAGCCCTGGGTGTCCTGGAACTCACTCTGTAGACCAGGCTGGTCTCGAACTCAGAAATCCGCCTGCCTCTGCCTCCCAAGTGCTAGGATTAAAGGCGTGCACCACCACTGCCCAGCCCTGGGGCACTTTTTATAGGTCAGTAGGATGTATCTTTATAAATACTTGAACCCTACGTTTCTACAGTGTTTTGTATATGGGTCTTATTTAATCCTATCTGCAACCCTGTAAGATCTTGTTATTTTTGTCTTTTTTTTTTTTTTTTTTTTTTTGAGACAGGGTCTCACTGTCCTGGATATACAGTCCTGGATGGCCCTGCAACTAACTTTGTAGACCAGACTGACCTAGAACTCACAGACAGCTGCTTCCCTCTGCCTCCCCAGTGCCAGAATGAAGGCTTGTGAATTTTCTTTTAAAGATTTTATTTATTAGTGTTATAGATATATACATATCACACAGATATATGTGTGTGTGTGTGTTTATATATGTACATGTGTGAACAGTTAAGTGTACTTGTGTGAACAGTTAGTGGTATTTGGTCAACACACTAAGACAAATAAGGGACACTCGGGTCTAGAACCCAACTTAGGTTCAGGCAGGGCTTCTTAATCCCAGGAGCAGCTGCAGTAGCCAATCTGGTTAATTATCTACAGGGATATTTACCCGTTTATTACAAGACATCTAGTGTATCCTGGTACCAGCACAAATTCCAGCAACCACCTATTTCTCTTCTCTGAAAGTTCTGACAACTAAAAAGTTCTCTAGGTTGCAAAATGGCTCCCAGCTGGGAACTACTGTACTTAAAGGCGCTTCGTGGCACATCTGTTACCCTGTGAGTTGTTACCTTGTCTGTTTCTCTGAACTGCTTAGCAGAGCTTCTGAGCAGCTTCAGGACATGAACAAAATGTGTCCCTTGTCAGGTGTGATGGTGTTTGTAATCCCAGCATTTGAGAAACTAGAGGAGCACTTAAGAGGCCAGACAAGCCTGGTCTCCATAAGGAGACCACTTCAAAAGGCAAAGAGAGCTGGGGAGATTACTCGGTCGGTAAAAATCAAAGTTCTTACTGATCACTAGCTCTCATGTACAAAGCCTGGCATGGTAGCTATCAACCTCGGGGCAGCGGAAGCGGAGAGACAGGATGACCCCTGGTGCTTGTTAGCCAGCCAGTCTACCTCAAATGGTGAGCTCCAGGTTCAGGAGAGAGAAAGGAGACCCCGTCTTAAAAACTAAGACGAACAGTAATTGAGGAAGCCACCTGCCATTGACCTCTGACCTAAACACACCACAAGTGTGCACATGCACGTGCACACACACACACACACACACACACACACGCACACACACACAGAGGCATACACATGTTCCTCTACTCCATGTGTCCAAAGCATTTCTGAACACTAAAGCCTAACTGGAGGTGACAAGGCCTGGTAATTCTAAACTTCCAAAGAATTCTTCCATTATTCTAATACCTTCAGCTCTAAAGAAAAGAAAACACCTAAGAAGTAACTAAGAAATGGGCAACTAGGCTAGAGAGAACGGGTCAGCAGTTAAGAGTATGCAACTGGTCTTCCTTTTTTTTTTTTTTTTCCCCCTAAGGATTATTTATGTAATGTATGAGTACACTGTAGCTATCTTTTTTTTTTTTTTTTTAAGAAGATTTATTTATTTATATATGAGTATACCATTGCTCTCTTCAGACACACCAGAAGAGGGCATCAGATGCCATTATAGATGGTTGTGAGCCACCATATAGCTGCTGGGAATTGAACTCAGGACCTCTAGAAGAGCAGTTAGTGTTCTTAATAGTTGAGCCATCTCTCCAGCCCACAACTGATCTTCCAAAGGACCAGAGTTCAGTTCCCATCACCCTTATCAGGCAGCTCACAACTACCTATAATTCCAGCTCCAGGGATCCAACTCCCTCTTCTGGATTCTCTAGGCAAGCATGCGCCTGGCATACACAGAAACTGCCCTGGTTAATCTCTGTCACCCAAAAACAAGCTAGAAGGCCTCAACTGAGAAAATGCCTGGAAGGAATCGGCCGTAAGCATTAATGTCGTAAGCACAGCCTCTCATGGGTGGTGTCACCCTGGGCAGGTAATCCTTACAGGTAGAAGCAAGCAGGCTGAGTAAGCCATGAGGAGCAAGCCAACATCAACAACGTTCCTCCATGGCCTCTTCTTCAGTTCTGGTCTCCAGATTCCTGCCCTGACTTCTCTTCATGATGGACTACAACTGTAAGCTGAAATGAACTCATTCTTTTCCAGGTTGCTTTTCATCATGGTGTTTTTATCACAGTAATAGAAAACAAGCTAACACACACATACGCATAAACAGAATAGTAATGATAAATCTTAAAAAGAAGTAAGATGACATTTTCCAAGCACCACCACCTCAACCAAAATGTCCACATCCAGAAAATGGACTTACCAAAGAGAAAACGAAAGACAGCCAGGTTTGCAGGGTCTGTTGGTCGGTTAAGCAGGGTTACCACACTCTGCCAGCTAGATAAATCTGTCCATTCAAACCCTAAAAGTTTCTCCATTCGGCTGCAGTGTTTCAGTCCTGACGTCTGTGCAGACTTGTTTTTCTGTACTTTATCTACAAACCAAGAATTGGGGTAAAAAAGTGCGTAGGAAAATCACAGTCTCTACAGCCTAGGATCTCCACCCACTGAGTTCTCCCACGGATCCAGCTAGGGCAAGCTTCTGAGTTCCAGGCCCTCCTCCAATCTTCCAACACAGACCGCCATCTCTTTCAACAAGCCCCTTCCCCACTAAGACCACTGTCCCTCTCACCAACCCTCAGCCTACCTGAGGCGGGAGCGGCCCGTGCAGAGCCGCGGTGCATGGCCATAACTGCAGGGACAGGTGAACCTCTCTACAGCCAGGTAGGAACCAGTGGAACCTCCAGACTTAGACGTGCTGTCTTAGGCTCCGCCTCCTCGACACGTAAGCTCTCGCGCGGCCAGCCGGAAAGCGCCCGCACTGTCGTGAAGGCCGGAACCCCGCCCGGGACTCAAGAGTGGGGGCGTGGGCTAGGGTGTGGGCGGGGCGATCCTGAGCGGAGAACTGAGCCCAGATTGGGTTAGGTGTCCCCAGCTTTGGGGATGGGCATTACAGGAGCGAAGGGGCTTGCTAAATGTAACCTTGGCATTGAGAAGGAGTGACCGTTCTCAGAACAAGTGTCTCTATACTACTAGCTACCCATCGCATACTTGAACTTCATCCCCAACGCCTGTTTAGTTGTTTTTGAGACAGGATCTCTTTTTATAGCTCTGGCCTTCCTGCAACTCGCTTGTGTAGACCAGACTGGCCTCAGATTTACACAGATCCACCTGTCTCTGCTTTCGGAGTGCTGGGATTAAAAGCACCCACCACCATGCTGGGTTTGCCTGCTTTTGAAACCAAACCAGCGACGGGCGGTGGTGGCGCACGCCTTTAATCCCAGCACTTGGGATGCAGAGGCAGGTGGATTTCTGAATTTGAGGCCAGCCTGGGTCTACAGAGTGAGTTCCAGGACAGCCAGAACTACACAGAGAAACCCTGTCTCGAAAAGAGAGACGGGGGGGGGGGGGGGGGGGGGGGGGGGGGGGGGGGGGGGGGGGGGGGGAGGGGGAGGGGAGAAGCCCTAGATTTGGAGACAGCAAGCAGGTAAAACTGAACTGCTGAAGGAGAGATAACTAGCAAGTGGGATGGGTCCAGCCATCAGTCAGGGGGTCATGAACATAGCTGTAATATCTTATTCCCTACTGCAGTTGGCCTACAGAAGGAAAAGCATCCCAGAACAGAAGAGTTCTCAGGATAACATTTATTTACACTGTTGGAAATACATAGTTTTTTGTTTTGTTGTGTTTTGGTTTTAAGATTTATTTATTTTATGTATATGTGTTTCTGTTCTCATGCACACACCAGAAGAGAGTATTGGATTCCATTACAGATGGTCGTGAGCCACCATGTAGCAGCTGGCAATTGAACCAGGTCCTTTGGAAGAGCAGCCGGTGCTTTTAACCACTGAGGCATTTCTCCAGCCCCAAGCATTTAAATTTTTAATTGATTTTTTTAATTCTCACTAGTGCTATAGTAAATACCTGTTTCTGCATATTCTAGGATATTTTCATGGTCCCCATGAGGGTCTCCCACCAGAGACCTCCCAAGCTCTCTAGTGGTACCCCTGACGCTGGGTAGCTATGGACCCAGACACGGTCCTCAGCAGAAGCTTGGGCTGGGATGTCACCATGGCCCCCACTGGCTGGGTTGGCCACTCACAGTCTACCGTCCAACCTTCAGCTCCAGCTCACCCCTTAATGCTCAAACTGATCTACTTCTCTTTCTCTACCAGGTGTCCACCAGGTACTTGAACATTGTAGTGGCTTCTGCTGCAGGCTGGCCACGAGGGCGGCCAGGGTGGCGAGAGACAGGCGAGGGTGGCCTGTCTGTACTGCCGCGGTGTAGTGACAAACAGATATCTACAGCTTGCCTGTCCTGTGCACAGGAAGGCAGGCCTTTGGGTGACAAGGCAGTCGGAAGCTCTGTTTGTCCTCCTCCTCCCTTGCTGCACTGAGTGGTGGGAGGCAGGGCTCCGTGTGTCTAAGGCCTGCCCGTGCTTTTGGAGCAGAGGTCTATGGGTGTCTGTTTCTGTCCACACAACGCGGCAGGTCTCTGACTTCCTCCTCCCTAGATTTGAGTTGATTTGACTTTTATGTGTCCTCGGCATAAAACAGCTTTGGCCGCCAAGCCAGGCATCATGCATGCTAGCATGAACAAAGAACTGCTCTACCCCGACTGATAGAAGAACAACTCCACCAGCAAAATTCAGGGTTTGTTGTTGTTGTTGTTGTTGTGTGTGTGTGAGAGAGAGAGAGAGGATGATGATGATGAAGATGATGAAGATGATGATGATGATGATGATGATGATGATGATGATGATGATGATGATGATGGGGATCCTGGTGTGTAGTAGGCAAGCACTGTACCACTGAGCTACAGCACCAAATTTGAAGGAGTTTTTAAATTTTCTTTTTGTGTTTGTATGCCATGTGTGTGCAGGTGCCCACAGAGGCCAGAAGAGGGCAGCAGATCCTCCATAGCTGGAGTTACAATGGGTTGTGAGCCCTGGGATGAGCGCTAGGAACAGACCTGTGTCTTCCGAAGAGCTGCGAGCTGTTTGGGCAGCTGAGTGCCTCTCCAGCCCCTGTTTTGAAGAGCTTTGTGTTGAGAGTATTTTAAAATGAGTATATAGGGATGGAGAGAAGAAAGCGATTCAGTGCGTGTAGGGTCCTGCTCTCATAGAGAAACTGAGTTTGGTTCCCAGGATCCCCATCAGGTGGGTCAGGACTGTCTTTAATTCCGACTCCTGGGGGATTCCAGGCCTGTGGCTCTGAAGGCGCCTGCAATTGCACATTTTCTCACACAGACATATACACATAACTAGAAATAATATAAAATAAATTTCAAAAACCATACATCTATGCTAACTGTGGTGGTGCAAACTGTAACCCCAACCCTCAGAAAGTGGAGGCTAAGGTGGAGTAACAGGAGTTCAGGGTTATCACCTGTTATGTGGTAAGTTCCAGGCCAGCCAATCCAAAAACCAAGCCAAAACAAAGAAACAAAAAACAACATTATATAGCATACACATATAGAAATGTGTGTTTATTTATTCAAATACAATTTAAAAGTTATTCCATGTTTAGGTAAATTACATCTGTAACTGAGTAGATCACTGGTCTAGCATGTGTGAGGCCTAGTGTTTAATCCATCAAGTACTCCAAATTATTGTGGAAAATTAGTACGGTTTTTACCTGACCATTAGGTCCTCAAGAGACCGGCCTCCTCAGAGCCAGACACTGTTGCAAAGGCGGTGTAAAATGAAGACGGTCTTTTCCCAATGCCCAGATAAGAGCCTGGAAGGATAGCTCATTGGTTAAGAGCCCTGGCTAATCTTCCCGACGTTTGATTCCCAACAGCCACACTGTGGCTCACACCTATCTAGTGCCAAAGGATCTGATGACTTCTTTTGGCCCATGTAGGCATCAGGCACACAACGATACAAAGACATGCATACAGGTAAAACATTCATACACAGAAAAAAATTAACTCTTCTATTTTAGAAAAGTTTGGGCTTGACTTTTGAGCACACATTGAGACATGCGAAGCCAGGTGAAAAGCACAGACTATGCCTCTGAGACAGATTAATGAGGAACTGGACCTTGAGCTGCTCTGTGGGTCTGCCAGTGTTCCTCTGGCTTGATGTCCTTCGAGTCCTGCTGATCTGTTTTCTTGACCAGCTACAGTTACAGGATATGGAGATAGTCCATAATAATAATAATTCACTTCCCTACAGGCTCCCCCTTCTAACTACAAAAATACATCAGGCTAGGTAATGGTGGTGCGCACCTTTAGTCCCAGGACTTGGGAGACAGAGGCAAGAGGATCTTTGTGAGTTTGAGGCCAGCCTTGTTTACAGAGTGATTTCCAGGACAGCCAGGGCTACATGGAGAAATACTGTCTCAAAACAAAAACAAAAGTACCATTCAGGTATTCAGTTATGGGGCATTTGTCTTGACACCATAAAGTCAGTGTTTTTCTGTTTTAACTATTTTTAAAATGTGAGTGTGTGTGTGTGTGTGTGTGCGCGCGCACGTGTGTGACAAGTGTGTGCCCACAAAACCTGTGGGGCTGCATCACAGGCAGTTATCAGCTGCCCGGTGTGGGTGCTGGGACCTGAACTTGGCTTCTGGAAGAGCAGCAAGTGTGCTTAACTGCTGAGCCATCTCTCCAACCTCACCTTAACTGTTTCTAAAGTTCTTTAATCTACTTGTTCACTGTTTTGTGATCCAAACCCAGATGACCCCCTAGAGACAGCAGGTATCTATAAGGCAGTTCGGTATACAGACTATTTCAAGAATAGACTCAGAGGTATGCCATGTGATAAGACCTTAAAGTGGGTATAACCTGAATGGTAGGTGAAGTGAACTTTAAGTCACCATTCCTGTTGTAATCCTTGTATCTGGCTGTTCTAGCAGACCTCATCTTTGTAAATTTTGCTTTTGTTAATCTCTGTCCAGTCATTCACATGCTCATATGAAAAGACTCAGCTCTTCCAGCCTTGGACGAAAGAGATTTGAGGAACTGTAAAGTAGTTACCAGAGAACAACTGCTCAACATTCAGAGAGAGAGAGAGAGAGAGAGAGACAGAGAGAGAGAGAGAGAGAGAGAGAGAGAGAGAGAGAGAGAGAAACAAAAACAGCCACCATTTTTTAAATGCAACAGAGGTGGCTGGAGAGACAATTGAGATCGCAGCTCTCATCCCTCGTCATCTCCCATCTCATCAGATGATTATGATTAGAGAGGTTAGATGGCTCACAATTTCCTATAACAGCTCTAGGGGATGTCCTCTTCTGGCTTCCATAGATACCTGAATTCATATTTACACACACACACACACACACACACACACTTAAAAAATAAAACAAATCTTTAAAAACTGGAATCCGTGTGTCTGAGATAAGATGTCTGCAGAGTTTGGATCCCTCACACTCATATAAAAACCAGGTCTGGTTCTTTGAGACCCTGGTCCTGAGGGATGGAGAGAGACAGATCATAGCCAGGACTCACAGAAGCTAAGCCATCAGTGAGCCCTGTCTCAAAGGGGTCAGGTGAGGATTGGAGAGATGACTCAGTGAGAGGTTACTGCTATTGCAGAAAACCAAGGTTTGGAGCAACCACATGGTGGCTCCCAACCATCTGTAACTCCAGTTCCAAGGCATCCTGACCCCCTCTTGTGGGCTCCTGGGGCACTGCATGCACGTGGTGCATGGACATACATGGCAGGCAAAACAAACATATCAAATAAAAATAATAAATAGCACACCTTTAATCCCAGCACTGGAAGAGGATCTACGTGAGGTTGAGGGCGGCCTGGTCTAACACACAGTGAGCTCCAGGACAGCCAGGGCTACACAGAGAAACCCTGTCTCGAAAGACCAAAATGATAACAATAAATAATAATAAATCTTTTTAAAGCTTAGTCATAAGACACCAGCCATTAGCCTCTGGACTACACCCACATGCATACATGTGCACACATATACACCCACATGCATTCGTGTGCACACACATACACCCACATGCATGCGTGTGCACACACATACACACATATGCATGCTTATGCAAACACATACACACACATGCATGCGTGTGCACACACACATACACACACATGCGTGTGCACACACATACACATGCATGCGTGTGCACACACACATACACACACATGCATGCGTGTGCACACACATACACATGCATGCGTGTGCACACACACATACACACACATGCATGCGTGTGCACACACATACACACACATGCATGCGTGTGCACACACATGCACACACTGGAACGTGCATTATGTGGTCAATGTCTTCACTCTAACTTGGTTTTTAGATAACCACTCCTCACTTCTCTTACAAGCTGAAGAACAAACCTGAGGTAGAAAAAGGTGGATTGCTGAGAGTCCATCAAAGGGAGCAGAATCTCTCTAGCAGCACCCATTCCTCTCCACGTCTTAGTGTTAGAGGCTTGAGGTTACAGGATAAATTTTATGCTCATAACTGATGTATCCGGTGAATTGATGTTGAATTTATATCAGAGAACAGAAAATGCATTGTGCAATACATATCAATAAAAGAATGTCCTGCTTTTGTTCCACAGAGAAATTAGAAATTAGAAATGTTCTAAAATTGAGCCTCAAAATATTTTGTAATTTTCATTTGAATTGCTGAGAGACTTGATATATTGGCTAATATGTCTTCCAATACGTCGTGTCTTGGTTAGGTTTCTATTGTTGTGACAAAACCCCATGACTGAAAGCAAACTGGGGAGGAAAGGGTTTATTTCAAGTCATAGTTCCACATCAGAGTTCATCACTGAGTGAAGTCAGGGTGGGAACACAGGGCAGGATCTGAAGGACGGGTGCATGTAATTTTTAAAATTGCTGCTGCTTTTGCCCGGGAGCTGCCAGGCTACCAGCCCCTCCCAGCTTTCCTTTTGTTCCATCTGGCTTAGCTCCTGGATTGGCCACCTCCAACCCTAAACAAGCTTCACTTCCAACCCACCCTTGCTCCCACCCAAGACCCTTGAATCCGTGGATAAAAAACACACAGCTTGTTGCTTTTTAACTTGCCTACGAGGCACAATTGCTGGGCGCAGATAAGTCCCACCTGGAAAGGCGTGCCCTTACCAATTTATTATCTCTGCCTCTTCGTCCTCCCTAAACTTATTGGCTTGCTCCACCTAGTCCCAGCCAAACATCCTTGACATTATATTTAAACATAGCCATATTCTTTTTTTTCTTTCTTTAATTGAAAAAAGATTCTTCTCTCAGACAATATATCCCAACCATGGTTTGCCCTCTCTCTGCTTTTTCCAGCTTCTCCCTCCCCACTTCCCCTTTGCCCAGCCAGATCCACTCCCCCTCCTTTTTGTCTTCAGAAAAGAGTAGGCCTCCAAGAGATGATGACCAAACAGGACAAAGGAAGATACAATAAAACATGGCAAAAGCCCTCGTATTGACACTGGATAAAGCAACATAATAGGAGAAAGAATCTTTCAAGAGCACGCAAGACAGTTAGAGATACACCTGCTCCCACTGTTGAGAGTCTCATAAGAACACCAAGCTAACAGCTACACCACATAACATACCGAAGAGGGCCTGGTGTGGACTCATGCAGGCCCCACGCTCACTGTTCCAGACTCTGGGCCCGTGTAAGCCCTGCTTACTCAGTTCTGTGGGCCATGTTCTCCTGTGTCTTCCATTTCCTCTGACTCCTACAGTCTTTCCCCTTCCTCTTCCATAGGGTTCCCTGATCTCCGAAGGGAGAAGCTAACAGAAACCTTCAATTTATTCTCTCTGCATAATGTCTACACTGCTCCAGCCTGCTGCAAGAGGCAGCTTCTCTTATAACAACGACCGGACGAGGCACTGATCTATGAGCATAACCGATACCACCAGGAATCATTTCATTGATTTTTTTTGGCCAGTCATATTTGGATCTCCCCCAGGTTCTGGGTTATCCAAACAGTGTAGGGCATGGGCTCCCGCTCTTAGCAGGGGCCTGAAGCTAAACCTAACATTGGTAGGCTCTTCCCCAAGTTCCATGCCACCATTGTCCCAGCACATCTTGAAGGCAGAACAGGTTGTAGGTGGAGGGGTTTGTGGCCGAGGTGGTGTCCAGGTTTCTCTTCCTGTAGCCTGCAGGACACCTTCCTGTGCCAAAGTGACTAGAATGTAGGGGTGAAGGCTCCAAGCCTGCACCAGCTTGACCTCTCTACATTCAATGAGCTGTATGGAAGTTGTCCTCAGCAATGAGGGCCCACTGTCAATTTTCAGAGAAAGACCCTCTGTCCTAGCATCAGCCTGTGTTGTTTAGGGATCTCCACAAGAACTTCTTGGCCAAAAACCAATCAAATGTACAATCCTGCCACTGGAAGCCTTGCCCAGCTACAAAAGATCTACCTACCTCTGTCTCCTGAATGCTGGGATTAAAAGCATGTGCCACCGTGTCTGACAAAAATGGTCATTTTAAAAACTGGGCATGATTGCATATGATGATAATCCTTGCACATGCGAGACAGAGGCAGGAGTGGTTGTTGCAAGTTCCACGAAAGCCAGGGCTACTTAACCAGGGCTGCATCATGAAACTCCACCTCAAAAGTTCAAAACCAAGAAAATTAAAATGGTACTTCTAAAAATTGCAAGCTGAGAGCTGGATGTGGAGGCACAGGCCTTTAATCCTAGCATGTAGGAAGCAGAGGCAGGCAGATCTCTATGAATTTGAGGATGGTCTGGTCTATGGAGCATGCATGCTCTAGGCAACCAAGGCTACAAAAAGGCTACTTAGTGAGACCCTGTTTCAGACAGACAAGCAACAACTAAGGTCTGTGGAGATGACTCAGTGGGATTGCTTGAGGACTTGAGTTTGGATTCTTCAAACCCATGTAAAACCTAGAAGCATGTATATGCATCTATAACCCCAGTGATTATAAGGAGATATGAGAAACGCAAACCAGAGAATCCCTGGTAGCTTGCAGGCCCAGCTAATCTGTCTAAGCAACAGTGAACGGCAAGGGAACCTGTCAGATAAAATGGATAACAAAGACCAATATCCAAGACAGTCCTTTGACCTCCACATGTACACCATGGCATGTGCACACACTCATACCCCCCCCCCACACACAGACAGGCACAATCACACACCTACATTGTAATCTGGTGACCTGTGGATGGATCTTAGTTGGTAGAATGTTTGCTTCACATGCATGAAACCCTGGGCTCAGTCCCCAGCACTGGAGACAATAAGGTCTGGTGGTACACATTTGTGATCCCAGGAGGTGGAGGCAGGAGAACGTTCACGATCATCCAACTTACTTAATGGAACAGCCTGGGATACGTAATTCCCTGTTTCTAAAATAAGTAAGAGCATAGAAAGATGGCTCAGTGGTTAAGAGCACATACTGTTCTTTCATAGGTCCTGAGTTCAAGTCCCTCCACCCAAATTGGGCAGTTTACAAGTGCCTATTGTTGCAGGATATTTGATCACATTGTGAACCCCAAGATTATGTTATTTACTGAAAACAATCTGTTTCTAGTTGTGGTGTGGCTCAGCCCTTATCGTACAACTTTAATCTCTGTCTGGAATGCAGACACACCCTCAGTACACATCTCTAATCCCAAATGATGAAGGTAAAGTTAGTTTGTAAAAGGAAGCAGGTTTGAACGTGTTGTCTAATTAAGTGGCAGAAAAAGCGATGAACCAGAGGAAGATTTGACAGAGCAGGATATTCCCACCTCTCACAAAGAGAGAGGAAAGGGAAGCTACTTGAGGGAGCAGTGCAGAAAGAGAGGAGGCAGTTTTACTCAGAAAGTTTTACAAAGACCGGTTGAAGAGAGAACAAGCTAGACCCAAGTAAAGACAGAACGTGAGCTATAGTCTATAACTCCAACTCTGATGCTTCTGGTCTCCATGGACATCTGCACTCATGTGCACCTGCACTCATGTACACCTGCAGTCACGTGCACAAACTCTCCCCTCCCCCCCCCCAATTAAAAATAAAGGGGACTGGAGAGATAGTTCAGCAGTTAAGAGTAATGATAATTATTCCAAAGGGTTCAATTCCTAGCACCTACTTGGAAGCTCACAACCATCTGTATCTCTACTTCTAGGGTATTCAAGACCCTCTTCTGGCCTCCATGGGAACCAGGCTCACACATGGTGCACAGACATATACATTCAGGCAAAATATTCATACACACTTAAAAATTAAAAATAAAGCATTTTTTTTTAAATCAACAGAGTATGGAGATATTTCTCAACAGTTAAGAGCACTTGCTTCTCTTTCAGAGGCCCTAAGTTTGAGTCCCAGCACCTACATTGAGTGGTTCACAAACACTATTATTCTGGCTCCAGGGTGATCCAATGTGTCTGGCCTCTGAGGGCATCAGATACACACATACACAGAATTTAAAAGGAAGGAAGGAAGGAAGGAGGGAGGGAGGGAGGGAGGGAGGGAGGGAGGGAGGGAGGGAGGGAAGGAAGGAAGGAAATAAGGAAGGAAATAAGAAAGGAAAGAGAAAAAAATAAGACTGGCAGTTACTAGCATTTACTGCTCTACCAGAGGTTCAGAGTTTGCCTTCCAACACCTATCTTTGAAGCTCACAAACACCGTGCCTTTGGCACTAAGGGATCTGGCGCCCTCTGCCGACCTCCAGGAGCATCACACAATCACACAACTTAAAAGTCTTTAGGTAGGTCTGACTTGCTTAGAATGCCCTATATAGACACAGAGCTGGCCTTGAACTAGCAGAAATCCACCTGCATCAACATCCAAAGTACTAGGACTTAAATGCCATCAGTCTTGGCACTAAAATACATAGTTTAAAAATTTTAATAAATAAGCCGGGCAGTGGTGGTGCATGCCTTTAATCCCAGCACTTGGGAGGCAGAGGCAGGCGGATTTCTGAGTTGGTAGGCCAGCCTGGTCTTCAGAGTGAGTTCCAGGACAGCCAGGGCTACACAGAAACTCTGTCTTGAAAAAAAAAAAAAAAGAAAGAAAGAGAGAGAGAGAGAGAGAGAGAGAGAGAGAGAGAAGAAAAGTTTTTTTCAAGCCAGGCATATGTTGGTGCACACCTGTAATCCTGGTACTTGGGAGGCAGAAGCAGGAGGATGAAGAGTTCCAGGCCGTTCTTAGCTGAATGGGAAGTTTGAGGCCAGCCTAGACTACATCCAAAAAAACATAAAATGGATGAGTGAACAAACAAGTAAATGGCTAACTATTGCAAATCCGTGACAGTGAGGAACATGATTGGATATTGTTCCAATTTGCTGCCTCCCTTGTGCCAAATGTGCCAGGAAGTGTTCCTGAATCCCTAAAGGCCACCAAGGAGTCGTTTCTGATGGAATCACATTAGGGTCTCTTTATTGCAAACTCGAGTTTGCAACGGTCTGGTGAAGCAGCCCCGAACTCTCACTGGGACAAGGTTTTATGGAAAATGGAAGCAAGCGAGTGGGGTCAGCCTGGCAAGCATCTTACTGAATGACTACCGTAAGCTGACAGGTGGGTGCTCTGAAGCAAGATCGTACACAGTCACAAACGGGCTGAAAGTACAACCGAAACAATCAGACTAATCTTTGATTAGCTGTTGCTAGGAAGTAGCAAGGTAGTAACTCCAGCCAAGGACAAGCTGTGGGGTCCTTCCTGGTGTGTGGGTGCAGCTTGGTTTCTGTTGCAGATCAAGTTCTTAGGCTTCCCCCCCACCCCTTAAATGGAGGCCAGGTCCCAAGATGGAGCAGGTTTGGCCTCTCATCTCCCTCTTCCTTCCCACTAAGTTGCCAGCCTCAGTGCAAATGTCAACATGGCTGAAGGGCAAACATCTCACTGTTATTGTAGCTGCTGTCCTTGAAGTCTGTAGGAGTTCTGAGCCACACTGAGCACCACTGCTGGCAGATGTAGACATAAAAGCAGGGGTCACTGGGGCCAGATGTGTTTGGCAGCTGGAATCACTAGGCCAATAGTGTTCCTGCTGTTGAGGACAAGTCCACTGCTAGGTTATCCTAACAGGCAAGGCAGGTCATGTCACTTTGGAAGCTACGGACCTACAAGATTGGGTCTCTCAATCGCTATCAAACTGTGGCCCAGCAGGCAAAACATCCCTACACAGAAAACAAAAAATAAAAACCTGTGGCTCAAAGAGAGTCTGTGCAGCTTGGGAAGTTTGTATTGACTCTCACAGAACCATGCACAGTGATGGTTCTGGGCCGTGGAGCTCAGTGGTTAAGTACTTGCCTCACATGCATGAGGCCCTGAGTTTGATCTCCAGAAGTACCCAACCCCCCAAAGTTAATTCTATCAAGTTTAACATTCTGGTCTGCTTATATACAAGTGGCTTGCTCTTGTAATCCCAGCACTTGGCAGGTAGAGGCAGGAAGGCAAGGAGTTCAAGGCCATTACTGGCTAGATACTGAATTGGAGACCAACCTGGACTGTGTGAGACTCTGTCTACTAGAGAAGTGGGGAGGGGGAAGAGAAGGACAGTAGCAATGCTGATAGAAGGGAGGGGTGGAAAGTGGAGCTGAGTAGTGGAAGCGGGTACTTAGCAAACGTGAAGCCCTGGGTTCAATCCACAAGACTAATTATAATAATAATAATAATAATAATAATAATAATAATAATAATAATAACTGTGGTGGTGTGAATAAGAATGGCCCCCAGAGGCTCCCTTGAAGCCTACTTGAAGATGTGCTTCCCAGGAGTTGGGAAGGATTAGGAGGTGTGTCCTTGTTGGACGAGGTGGGTTCAAATGCCCATGTCAGGCCCAGTGTCTTTGCCTGCTGCTTGTGGATCCGGATATAAAGTTCTCATGACTTCTCCAGAACCATACGTGTCTGCCACCGTGTGGACGCCCCCATGATGATGATGGACTGACCCTCTGAAGCTTCGAGCCATCTCCCAGTTAAATGCTTTCCTCTCTAAGCTTTGCAGGAGTCATGGTGTCTTTTCACCACAATAGAACACAGACTGAGTCAATGACAAAGGCCAGCGGACGGCTTAGTACCCACTACCAAACCTAACAGCCTGGGTTTGATCCTTAGGGTCCACTTGGTGGAAGGAAACAATCAACTCCTGCAAGTTGTTCTCTGACCTCCACTCCTCAGTCAGACACAGAGGGGGGGGAGGGGGAGGGGGAGGGGGAGGGGGGAGGGGAGGGGGAGGGGGAGGGGGAGAGAGAGAGAGAGAAATGTAAAAACATTATCTAATAGGAGTGAAAATGTCCTACTTGTACCCCTCCTGAGGCTATCAAACTATTGGGTTCAAAGAACTAAGATTTCCTCCAGGATTCCCATGCTAGAGTGAGGGGAGGGCTGAAGTCTGGTGTCAGGCAGAGGAAGAAACTGCCTCGTTGCCTCCCAGGAAGGATTTCACAGAATTCTGACTTATTAGACCTCACTGCAGGCCAGACTTGAGCAGAGGCAGTGAAGGGTCCGTACTGAGGGGGAGGACACATGACGGAGATTTTCTATCCGAATCTAAACCTTGACAATGGACTTGGGGATTACTGGCCTCTCTCTGAAGCAGGCACACTGCATCAACCTCTTTTTCTACGGCCTGTCTTTTTAATTGGCATATTGGGGATAGATGGACCAGCCTAGCTTGTTGGGGTTTTCAGAATCCAGGCTTTAACCCTAAGAACTCTAATGGCACCAGGATTGTGATGTAGAAAGTCATAAATATGAAATAAATTCTATGGGAACTCTGAGAGAAGTGAATCAGGACTAGAAAAACCCAGGAAGTTTGTGTTTGTTTGTTTTGAACTTGATCTCAGCTGCTAGAGTGCTTCCCTGGCATGCACAGGGCTCTAACTTTGACTACAGTTAAAAAAAAAAAAAAAAAAAAAAAGAAGAAGAAGAAGAAGAAGAAGAAGAAGAAGAAGAAGAAGAAGAAGAAGAAGAAGAAGAAGAAGAAGAAGAAGAAGAAGAAGAAGAAGAAGAAGAAGAAGAAGAAGTGGAATACACTTGTAGCCTCAGGACTGGGGAGATGGAGATAGGCCACTCCCCAGAGCTGATTGGCCAGCTAAGGTGTCTATTTGGTGAAGTCCAATCAGTGACAGTGGCAGTGCACACCTTTAATCCCAGCACTTGGGAGGCAAAGTAGTTAGAAACCTGAGTTCAAGGCCAGCCTTGTCTACAGACATGTTTGTTCTGGGACAGCCATGGCTACACAGGGAAGCCCTGTTTCAAACAACCAGAAGGGAAAAAAAGGGTATGTTGTTTGAGAGTAATCATATCCAGATTGTCCACTGACCTAGACTCCCAAATAACACACACACACACACACACACACACACACACACACCAGTAGCATTTGAGCTAGTTTTAAAATGTAAGCACAGTTTTGGGCTGGAGAGTTGGCTCTGAGGATAAGAGCACTGGCTACCTTTCCAAAGGATCTGGTTCAAGTCCCAGCATCTACATGGTCGCTCACAACTGTCAATACCTCCAGTCCTAAGGGATCTGATACCTCCCTGGCCTCTGTGACTTCTACCACATAGGATACAGACAGACATGCAGGCAAAACACAAAATAAAAATAAATGGGAAAATGATCTTCAAGTTAAGTTTTGCTTCCTTTGAGAAACCAAACCTTCTGGGTGATCTAAGCCGGGTGGTAACAATCAGCTAGTGCTTTCTGGATACAAGGCATGTATCTGTTTAAAAAACAAAATGCCCTGAAACAAACAATCAACAGGCTGCTGCTTCAGCAGCCCTTTGCCAGTGGCATGATCTGATTTTGTTCCAGGAGTTGTTAGTCTCCAGCGTATCCCTTCACGGCTCATATATAAAGCCTTCCACACGATGTCTCGTGGAATAGTCCAAAGGTTGGGCAATAAATTTCTTCATGGGTCTTTTCTAATAAAAGTTTCATTCTTGTGGAAGGAAAAAGAAAAGAAAAGAAGAGAAGAGAAGAAAAAAGAAAAGAAAAGAAAAACACAACAAAAGAACAAACTCTTGTTCAGCTCTAACATTCAGAGCATTGACTAAGTTGCTTTAAGGTGAGGTTATGTTATGTAACAGAGTGAGGACAGTCCCTGCAAGCTGCCAAGGGAAATGAAATCATTAAAACTAATCTTTTTTTTTCTCTCTCCCAGACATGGCCTCACTATGCAGCCCAGGCTAGCCTGGCACTTATTTATCTTGTGTCTTGAGGCTCGGGAGAGCTGAGATTGCGAGCATGTAGTACCTCTCTCGTGCTGGACGTTTTGCTCTTTTTATGTTTGAGATGGGGTTTTTCTATGTTGCAAAGGCTGACTGCAGCTTCCCAAGCAGCTGAGATGACAGGTGCCGTTCACCACCCACTTCTAGCAATTAAGATTTTTCTAAGGTGGAGTTGGGAGGTTGCAAGGGGCCTGCATTCAGACTTGCTAAAGGTTAAACCACAGAATGTTCCAATAGGCTTGAGTTAACAATTGCAGTCCGTATCTGTGGCGGTCAACACTTCTCAGCAGGAGTACCCTCAGTAACTGGCAGGAAGGTTTGCAATTCAGGATGTCTGCCCAGGCAATGTACCTCCGAAAGCCACTCTGGAAACTTCCACTTAAAAACTAAGCAAAAGAAACCACTCCCTTTGCCTTATGCACTGTTTTTTTTTTAGGGTACTCTGATTCAGCGTGTCCAAACTGCTCCTAGATAAAAAGCTACTTCCTCTGGATTCTGTGTTTTCGGGGGGGGGGGGGGGGGTTGTGTTTGGTTTGGTTTGGTTTTTGAGATGGTCTTAGTATGTAGCTTTGGCGGCCAGGAGCTTACTGTACAGATCAGGCTGGCCTAAAATTTAGAGATCCATCTTTTTAATTTTTTAAAAACTAGTACTGTTTCAGAATGTATATATAAATTGGGTGTAGCACCCCATGTCTGTAAACCCAGGACCGGCAAGTTTGAGGCAGGAGGATTATCATAAATTTAAAGCTAACTAAGATTACAAAACAAAATACTCTCTTAAACAACAGTAATTTTTTTAAAGATGTTAAGTTTTGGAGAAGCAGAGCGTGTACGCAGCTATGTGCATGCACACGATAGATGCTATGCAAAAGGAAATTGATGGAGACCAGGAAGGAAGAAGAGAATTGAATTCTGTGGGGAATTCCAAACCTAGAGAAATATGAGAAGAATTTCCACAGGCCTAAGGAATGAAGTCTTTAAGCAAATTGGGTGCTTAGGGACAGGCATGGGTAGGGCTGAGAAGGCTGTTTCATGAAAGCTGGGGAAAGTGGGTTTGCCTGTGTAGAGAGGCTGGCTTTAACCTGGAGGCAAGGCGAATTTACTCAAATGTGTTTGGGAAATACAAGAAGCACTCTCTAAAGGAATGCATGGGACCAGGAAGGTGAATTTAGAAGTGGATGCATCTAGAGAAGAGACCATGCTGGCATGCACTGGGAAGCTGGAGTCGGTGGGCCAAAAAGAATAAACATAATAAAATGACCAATGACATAATAAAATGACCAAGAATGAATGAAGACATGGAGCAGCTCCAGCTGTGGTGCTGGGATCAAACTGGTAAGGCGAGGTGAAAGTCACCGACCTACAGCCAAGCCCTGGCTTTTATGCTTGATTCACTTCTCTGTTGTATGTTGGCACACATGGTAGCCCAGGCTAGCTCTCCCGCCTCACCACCCCATCCTCCAATTCTGGCTTTACAGGCTTGTGTCACCATGCCGGGTACCACCTTCCTTGTTCTTATGCTGTTTAAATTTTTCCCCAAGATAGTTTTATTTTTAAATATCAAGCAAAAACAAAAAAACAAAAAAAAAAAAAAAACAAAAACAAAAAACAAACAAACAAAAAACCTAAAAAACAAAACAAAAACCCAAGGCTATCCTGGAAAGCAGTACAACAGAAGGAGCACGCAAAGTCCGCAAACATCCCCAAAGCCGCAGAGCCACCACAGTTCTCCTGCAGTCGGGGGACTCACAGCTTGTCATCCGGGGAGACTATGCTTTTCGGTTCTCCCCAAACCTAACATCTAGACAGAAGCACAATTGGTTGGTTGAAATTATGAGACCAGACTCTCTCACTCTTTAGCTCGATCTAGCCTGGAACTCACTACATAGCCCAGGCTGGCCTCCAACTCAAAGAGATCAGCTCCCTGTGTTGATTGAGTGCTAGAATTAAAAGTGCGAACCATGACGTCCATTTTAGAGATGAAGTCTTGACATGTAACCCAGCCGGCCTGAAACTAGCTCCCTCTTCAGACTGTGATATTCCTCTTTCCATTTCTCTTTTTTCCCCTTGTGTTTTTTTTTTTTTTTTCCTCATTTGTTGTTGTTTGTTTTGTTTTTGAGATAGATCCTAGATAAAGCTACACAGCTGAGGCCAATCCTGAACTCCTGACGGTTCTGCCTCTGCTTCCCAGGTACTAACTAAGATCGTGGGAATGTGGTGCTATGCCTGACTTCCTGTTTTATTGTCGGTTTTGTTTTTGAGACTCTGTTAGCCAAGGCTGGCCTCAAGCTCACTGTACTCCAGGCTGGCTTCAAGCTCACAGTAAGTAACCCATCCTCCTGCTTGGCTTTCACACGCTGAGATTACAGGAGTGAGCCATTGCTGGCATGAAACGCGATTTTGCAAGTGGCCTTCGTTCTCATTCCTATATGTGGAACCAGAAACTGAAAGCTCCCGAGGGAAACTTGCCCAAGGTTGCCCAGCTGAGTAGCACATCAGGAGATCCCAAGTCTTCTCATTCTTTTGTTTGTTTTTTCAAGACAGGGTTTCTCTGTATAGCCTTGGCTGTCCCGGAACTCACTCAGTAGATCAGGCTGGCCTCGAACTCAGAAATCCACCTGCCTCTGCCTCCCAAGTGCTGGGATTAAAGGCCACCACCGCCGCCCAGCTCCAAGTCTTCCCATTCATTAGATACTGAGACCATCCTTAAAACGCTGCCTGGCTTACTGCCACAGCATCTGCCTACTTCCTCATTCCTTATAAAGTTACTGTAACTCAGGGGCGAGTTCCCACTCCCAAGTATGGTACTGTGAGCCTGTGACCCCAGCACCAGTGACTGAGGACAGCAGGATGGTTCCCAGCTACATGCCAGTCTGGGCTACGTGAGACTTTTTCTCAAGGGGGTGTGGGGGGAATCACATATTTTTTTTTTTTTAAACAACCCAGGTTCAGAAAAGCTACTGAGCTTTTCATTTTTTCTTAAGTTCTAGAAACAGAAACCTCTTCTTTCTAGAAACAAAAGCCTCACAGAAAAACCATTTGAATGGGTCACACTTAGCCCAGAGTCTGAAGAGTTCTCCGTTCAGTCTTTAGCAAAGAAAGGAAGGGAAAAAATGGAGGAGGGAAGAAGGAAAGAGGGGAAGGAGGGAGGAGAGGGGGGAGGTGGGGAGAGAGGGAGTGAGGGAGGGACTAAGAGAGGGAGGTAGGAAAAGAAACAACTGGGTGTTTTAGCCCACACCTGTAATCCCTAAATTTGAAATCTGGAGAGGAAGATCATTGTGAGTTTGAGCCAGCCTGGACTACATATCATGTTCCAGGTTACCCGAGCTACATTATGAGATTCTGTCTCAAAAAATAAATAAAATAAAAATCCAAAGAGAAGGCCGGAGAGGTTGCTCAGCAGTGGAGAGTGCAAACTGCCTTTGCAGAAGACGCTAAGTTCGGTGCCATGTCAGGTGGCTCTAACGGACTGTTAGATTCCAACACCTTTAAGTCCTTAAGAGCAACAGAAATCGGACTGGGCTACGGCTCCACCACCGTAGATTCTTGCCTGAGGAGCACAAACCCCTGGGCTCAGTCCCCAGCAGGGGAATCCAAAGACAAAAGAAGAAAGGTTTTATGAATGATGTAGTTTAAGTTTTTCTAGCAGTCAAACTGAAACCGTAAGAGCGGCTGGAGGTGTGGTGTCGGTAGAGGGCTTATGTGGGACAGCAGGAAGCATTGACCTCTAACCCCAGCACCACAGGGAGAAATGTGGTTGTTGGTTGACTGACTGACTGACTGATGATTGACTGGTGACACAGTCTGGCTTTGTAGCCCAAGGTAGCCTTGAATTGGTGACCGTCCTGGCCTCGGATTCCTGAGTTCTGGAGCACCACACAAGGCTAAAACATTCATGACATTTATGAAAGTAGCATTCTTCTTTTCATACTAAGTTGCTGAAAATTTAGTACTGAAAATCTGGTATGCAGGTTACGGCCTCTGTTCTCACTAGCCACACTGGGAGAGCTCAGTGGCCACATGTAGTCACCGTTGTATTGGACAGCACAAGTGAAGAGCCAGCATTTGGGAGAGGGAGGTCTTGGGACAGAACCCAGGGCTCTGGGTGTTCGAGGCAAATACTGTTGCTACTGAGAGAGCCATTGGCACATCTTGTTTCTTTGCTTGTTTGAGGCAGGGGTCTTTCTACATAGTCCTGCCTGTCCTGTATCTCATTTTGAAGACCAGCTAGCCTGGAATTCACAGAGATACCCTTGCTGCTGCCTCCCAAGGGATTAAGACATTTGTCACCACACCTGACCCAGGCAGGTTCTGTCTTATAAACCTCCTTGTGGTTTAAGATGAATCTTTTAAAATAGAGTATTTTTAAAAAACACTTTTAGTTTTAAAAAATGTTTAATTTTTTAAATTAATTTTTGGACAAAGTCTCACCACACTACCCTGGCTGGCCTGGAACTGAATAAGTAAACCAGGCTGGCCACAGACTCAGAGATCCATTTGCCTATTATTGTTATTTTTTAACCATGTCTGTCTGTGCTTGTGTGTATGAGTACAGGATCTGCTGGGGCCAGAAGAGGGCGCCAAATCCCCTGGCGCTAGAGTTACAGGGAGTGAGTTGCCTGACCCTGGTGCTGGGAATCAATTTGGGTCCTCTGGAGGAACAATACATGCTTTTAGCCAATGGGCCCTCTCCAGGACCCAGTTCTTTCTTTGTGACACTTGATCAGGAGGGTGGTAAGGACCTCATTTAGAACTGACATTCTCAAGGCCTCTTAGCCTTTGGGCTAAGATTAAGTGTAGAACAGACATTCTCTGTTGTGATCTCATTCCTGTTTATTCTAGATTTTTCTTTTGCTTTATAGGAAGGGAAAGGGCTTGTGCAGTTTTAAGGTGTTACTAGGAGGCTAGAGAGAGCTCAGCAGCTGAGAGCATGTGCTACTCTTGCATGGAAAGGTCCAGCTCCCAGCACCCACAGCAGGCAGCTCACAGCTGTCTGTAACTCACCAGAGAACCTAACCCCTCTCCCCTCAGACGCGTGCTCGCATGCACACAAACACACACACTCAATTAAAAATAGCAAGACAAATCTTTTTTTAAAAAGATTTTATTTTGGGGGGAGGGGTCAAGATAGTGTTTCTCTGTGTAGCCCTGGCTGTCCTGGAACTCACTCTGTAGACCAGGCTGGCCTCAAACTCAGAAATCCACCTGCCTCTGCCTCCCAAGTGCTGGGATTAAAGGCGTGCGCCACCACTGCCTGGCTTTTTAAAGATTTTTTAAAAAGTGTTACTCGGTGCTTTAATTTGCTTCTGTAAAAGTAAGCATTCGGTGTTTGGAGATGTAGCTCTCCCCGAGTCACAAGGGAAAACACAAAAGTGTCCCAAAATGATTCCGGGATTCTAAATTTATTATATAAGAAAAAAAAAGAGTCATTTGTTAGAGGAGCTAAGATTTCCTCCTCGACAATGTTATTTATTCTGGGGTGGGAAAGAATGTCTGTTCTCTCGGTGCCCTGTTATTGTTCTGTCTTGACAAACTCCATCCGGAGAAGAGCAGATTTTCTCTGGCAGAGAGCCACATGTGGTGGAAAAACCCTTCACTCTTAGGCCCCCTCCTAATCCATCTGACAATCCTCTGACAACTGACCAGGGTCACCAACCCCCACGGTGACCTTTGGAAGGAAACGCAGGACTTCGGAACTCCAGAAGGAAAGGAGGGGCTGAGGAGTGAGCCATTTCCCACTGTCTTCTGTCCTGTGACGAGGATAAGGTGCCCTGCCCCTGCTGTTTGCACTCCTCCCACTGCTGAGATCAGCCTCAGCACCAAAGAACCCAAAGAGGAGGACAAAGATGTCCCCAGGGCCAACTTGGAACTTTCCTGGAGATTTTAAAGACTTTACTTATGTGTGTGTGCACATGTATGTTCACATACCCATAGAGGCCAGAAGAGGGCGTCCCGACCCCCTAGAGCTGCAGATACAGGTGTTTAGGGGCAGCCAGGTGTGGGTGCAGGGACCTGAACTTGGGTTACTGCAAAAGCAGCAGGTGATTTCAACTGCTGACCCATCTCTCCAGCCCCGTTTCCTGGGGATTTTAGTGCTCTCTTCTCATCCAGGATGGCCCTCGGGGACAAAGGTTGTCTAAGCAAGGTATTTTCACCTGTACATTTGTTTCTATCTAAATAAGGCTAATTTAAGTCCCTGGAAAACTAGAGTTACTTCTTTGAAGCATAAAAAGAAGTTTCTGAAAACTTAGGAGGGTTGTTGATCCTTCTTTGCTCCTTCTTGACAACTTAGAAGCTTCCCCTCCCCCACCCCCTGCCCTGCTGTTTAAGCTTTTGTTTGGGAGGAGACTAGGAGGACGACGGCAGCAGAGGGCGGCCGCCTACCTGGAGAAACCTGCAGTTACGTGTAGTAGGAGCCGGAGCGGCTGGAGTCGCGGGATGGGCAGGAGGCGGGCAGAAAGTTGGAGTAAGCAGGAAGTGAAGCCTTGGGTGGAAACAGACTAAGCGAAGTTCTGCTTTGAGAGGCCCAAGTGCTCCGAGACATGGTGAGTGACCTGGGGACCAGGAAAAGAGAGATTTAGAGGAGCTGCCAGAGTGGGATCGGGCCTGGGGGTTGTCTGTGTCGAGATGGGTAAGTTGGCGGCAGTCAGAGGGCTGGCCGGGTTAGGCCAGCGCTGCCTGCCCCCTTACTTTTGACAACTCGTCCACAAATAGTTTCGCACTCCCGGCCAGGGGCTCCTGACACTTCTCCACCTCCTTCCTCCGGTGACCTCGGTGCTGGATCGGATCAGAGTTTCGGTGGGGGCTGGGGGACCCAAATTCCAAGCCGAGCTGCTGCGCCGCGCCCTCCCCCTCCTCCGCTTCCTCCAGCTGGGCCTGAGCCCGGTGTTGTGACATTACCGGGCCACAAGCGATCCTGCTCTTTGGGGCTCAGATTCCAGCCCAGGGGACTGGAGTTCTCCCCCTTAACCTCACACTGTATCTAAGCAGGTACCCAGAGGATCTGCCTGGCCACCAAAAGCACCACCCTTCTCTAGAAACATTAGCAACAGTGCCAAGGGTTTGTAAAGCAGCCAGATGGCTGCTCTCCCTGATAATCTAGCTTCAGCCCACACCCATGGCCGACGGTACCTGAGGCCCCCTGGGTCCCTAAGGGAGGAGTCAGGCCTTTTCCCTCCTTGTTCAAAAGCCTTATCTAGAGGCCTCCTGGATAGAGAGACCGCAGCAGGAAGGTCTTTATTAATATCTACATATGCAGGCGGTGTGTGCGGCCTACCATGCGCAAAATTGTGGGAAAAGCAGAAGTGTGCGGTCTAACAGCACATGATGGCTTCTGGGGGCCACATCCACTGAACGGGGGTTACACGGCCCAGTTCGGCTGGAACCAGAACTCACCAACAGCTGTCTGGAGAGGCACTTGGGTTGGGCCAGGCAAGGGTGCTCTGCTGGTCAGCTCTCAAAGTTTTAGAGAGAACCCACTAGGGTTGGGAAGAGGGAGGCTATAGGGACCAGTTAATAGTACTTGGCTGAGGAAAACCGGAAATGCCAGCTGTGTTTTCTCCTTGACCCTCTTTGTGGAGTCAAAACAGGGGCAGTTGTGTGCTGTTTTTTCCTTGTCACCCTGAAAATTCCCAAAAGAAGGTGGATGACAGCCCAGAGTCAAATCTCATTTTCTGGGACTTAAACAATGCACTTATATGGCAGCCCAGGTGTCTGGGCAGGTGAAGGTGCTTACAGAGAAAGCCTGCCTGCCTGAACTCAACATCTCTCTCACTCACTCATGTCCATCCAACTGGAGGAGACAGTCCACTCATGAAAGTTGTCCTCTAACCTCCATGAGTGCTGTGGATACATGTACATTCCCCAGCCTGTGTGTGTGCGTGCGCGTGCACACACATACACACCAACACACAGACACTCACACACACTCACACATTCTCACACACACACAGACACTCACATATTCTCACACACACAAACACACACACAGAAACACTCACACATTCTCACACACACAGACACTCACACATTCTCACACACACAAACACGCTCACACACACGCTCACACACACACACTCACACAGTGCACTTGTACCAGACTACGAATGTGGTTCAGTTGATAGAGTGTTTGCCTGGCAAGCATGAAGCTCTGGGTTTGGTCTCCAGCACTTCATAAAACAGGGGTGATGGTACACACCTGTAATCTCAACAACAGGGTAAATGGAGACGGAAGGATCAGATGTTCAAGGTCATCCTACTTAGGAAGTCTGAGGCCTGCCTAGGTTGTATGAGACCCTGTCTCAGATAAATAAATAAGTAAATAGATAAATCTGGGGAGGTGGCTCAGTGGGCTAAGAGCTTGCCACATAAGAATGAAGATTTGAGTTGGGTCCCTAGACCCATTTTGAAGAAAAAAATTCCAGGTGTGGTGTTGCAAGCAAGCACTTAGGTGCTGTGACTCCCAGCACTAGGATGGGACTGATCCCTGGGGCTTTCTGTCCACCCTAATCTCAGAGCCCCAGGCCAATAGGAGACCTAGCCTCTGGGAAAAAAAAACCCAAGAGAGTGGCTCCTGAGGCCTGACACCTGACCACCTGAGGCTGATCTGGGATATACACATGCTTGCATCCACGTGAACATTTATATAGAATGTTCTCCTTATAAACAGTTGAAGCATATTCTTCCAGCCTCCTCTGGCCTCTTAGATCCTCTGCTGCTCTGCCTAATTAACCCTGTATTGACATCCAGGACGAGGACAGTGGGAGTGTCGGAAATGACCGAGTCAGGAACCTGCAGAGTGAGGTGGAGGGAGTCAAGAATATTATGACCCAGAATGTGGAGCGGATCTTGGCCCGTGGGGAGAACCTGGACCACCTTCGAAACAAGACAGAGGACTTGGAAGCCACGGTGAGATTGGGAGACAACCGGGAGTAGAGGGAGAGATCTCTTGGAGGGAGGAGGAGTTTTGGGGGGAAGACAAAGTGAACAGAAGGGACGGCAGACTGTCCTGTCTCCTGTCGTTTTGCCTATGCAGGAGATTGTTGCGTTTCCATCTCTGGTTCTCCGCTACTCTGCTGGGTGGTAGAGAGAGAGCCCAGGGAGTAGATCCATTTAGGCTTGGGTGAGGGGGTCCACCCACAGAGCCATTTCTGAGACAGTTCAGTCAACTGCTACATTCCTACGCTTCACTGGGGTATGAAACTGATTTTTCTTTTAAAGCTTGCCCTTGGCAGTCATTTGGAGTTGATGCCCACAAGGCAAAATTACGAGTACTGGGTAACCCTTGACCTGTCAGCCTTGACCCGGTGTTATTCAGCTGGAAACAAGGGCGGAGGCAGGAGGGGGGCATCTTGCTGCGTTAGCTTTAAAACACAGCTGGGAAGAGCAATGAAATTCTTTGATCCCAGGATCTCTCTGCCTGCAAAAGCCAGAATAATATCTCCTACGCATGTTGCTTAGTCCGTCTCCTCCTTGCAGCCATGGGCTGAGGCCTAGCTGCTCAGGGTGGAAGAAAGTGCGACACAAACTAAGGCTGGGGCCTCAGCTTCAACGTGCTGTAGAATGCACTGACTTTCTGGGTCCAGTGTGTAATCTCGGAATCTAGTGCCCCTTTCTGCAGCATAAGCTGGGCACATGAAGACTTAGTGTCTGTAAGTTAACTTGGGCAAGCAGGAGGCATTTTTTTTTTCTTTTAACTTTTCCAAGCTTCTGTAGTGTTTTAATTCTTCCTCTGGCTTTCACAGAACCCAGAAGACAAAGTATCATAGAGCCAGGAGATGTGCCCATCTGGAGCATATTCCTGTACCCCTCAGCCTGCGGGTCTGTGCTCCAAAGGCCAGATTTCTCTGTTAGTCAAACAAACTCAGATTGTGAGCATATATATGTAAAAGGCCCATCAGCATGCAGGCCAGTGCAGGGGCAAGAACAAGAAGGGAGACTGGACCTAAGACTCAGGTAGTAGAGTACTTCACTAGAATTCACAAAGCCCTGGGTTCAGTCCCTGGCACTATATAAACAGAATATTACAGCACATGCCTGTAATCCCAGCTCTTCGAAGGTAGAGGCAAGAAGATCAGAAGTTCAAAGCCAGGCCATTGAGATGGCTCAAAAGGTAAAGGCACTTGATGCCAAGCCTAAGGATTTGAGTTCCGTTTGTGGGATTCATATGGTTGGTGGGAGAGACTTGATTCCTACAAAATGGCCTCTGACCTCCACTATGGCTTGTGTGTACCACACACATAAACAAACAAACAAACAAATAATAAAAATAAGTTTTAAAAGTTCCAAGTCATCCTTTTCTACAAGGAGTGGAGGCCAGACTTGGCTATATGGGATCCTAACTTGAAAGATAGAGAAACGGAAGGGACCCGGCCGTGCTCAGAAGGAAGTTTATGAACTCAAGAATTTTAAAGCAGAGCTTGGCTTACAGATGGTTGTGGAAAGGCATTTGTCAAGCAGCCAGAGATAGACAGATCTCTGAAGTTCCAGGCCAGCCAGGGAGACATAGTGAGATCCTGTCTCAAAAGTAAAACAAACGAAAAACCAGAGGGATAGTTCAGGGGGTAACGACTTTTGTTAGCAAGCCTGGTTACATGAGTTCAATCCCCAGGACACACAGAGGACAAAGAGAGAACCTGCTCCAGCAAGTTGAACCCTGTCCACTACTTGGGCAGTGTGGCACATGAGGCAGAGGCACGAATAAATGTTATAAGATATTTTAAGAACTTTCCATTCCTATTGTAAGAGGAAAGAATTAATCACTTATTTATGTATTTATTTTGAAGCAGCTGTACGCCAGCTCCAGCGTCTTTTTTTCAGTTTCTTACTTTGATTTATAGTGTAAACATCTACACTATGGCATGCCGGTGTGCACCTGTACTCTTAGTCTGAGAGCAGGAGCCACTGGGTCACTGCTTTATCTTATCCCCAACAGTCTGAACACTTCAAGACAACGTCCCAGAAGGTGGCCCGGAAGTTCTGGTGGAAGAATGTGAAGATGATTGTCATCATCTGTGTGATTGTCCTTATCATCGTCATCCTCATTATACTCTTTGCCACTGGCACCATCCCCACTTAAGAGTCCCTTTCATCCCACCCTACTCTTCAGGGGTGACCCACCCTAATGTGTGCCAAGAGAGACCCTCTCCTGTCCTCCTCCACAGCAGTGCTGCTCCGTCCCCATGAGGGCCTTCTGCTGTATCATATACCCAAGAAGCACCTTGATTCCCTGGGAGGAGACAGCTGGACTGTGGCTGCATCTCATGGTCCTGAGACTGGGTTAGAGAGACCCAGAGGACCCTGTTTGTGGCTGGAAAACTGATGGTGAATGGTGGGCAATAAAGACCTCTTGGTATCCCTAAGTGTGTGAGGCACTTTCCTCCTGTGTCTTTAGAGATTTGCCTTTCTGTTTCTTTCTTCCTGAGGATCTCCTCCAGACTGGTTTCTCCCAATGTAGAACCAAGACAGTGCAAAGATGGCAAGCACAGACTTATAGAAGAAAGATGGCAGCTCAGAGGCTTTGCACACCTGGATTACATACAGACACCAGTCACTATACCCAGCTAGAATCAGTAATTCTGTCTGTCTGTCTCTCTTTAAAATGACTTACTTTTGCCAGGCAGTGGTGGCGCACGCCTTTAATCCCAGCACTTGGGAGGCAGAGGCAGGCGGATTTCTGAGTTCGAGGCCAGCCTGGTCTACAGAGTGAGTTCCAGGACAGCCAGGACTAACTACACAGAGAAACCCTGTATCAAAAAACAAAACAAAACAAACAAACAAACAAAAAAAAAACAAGACTTACTTTTATTTTTTAAAAAGAATGAGTATGGGGTTAGAGAGATGACTTAGGTTGAGAGCACTGACCACTCTTCCAGAGGTCCCGAGTTCAATTCCCAGCAACCAATGGTGGCTCACAACCACCTGTAATGGGATCTTCTGGTGTCTGAAGACAGCTACAGAGTACTCATATACATTTAAAAATAGATAAATAAATAAATCTTTTAAAAAGTATGAATCCGTGGATGAAGAGCCTGCAGAGGTGAGAAGAGGGTTGGAATTGGAGTTACAAGCCCAATATGGGTGCTTGGAACCAAACTTGAATCCTCTGCAAGTCCTTTGCATCCCCCCCCCCCCCCCCCCCGCCTTTAGGTAAAAGTTTAAATTTGTTTATTATTCACTAAAATTTTTCCGCCCCCTTCTGTGCTAGCATGCCTGTTGATGTCCTTGCTCAGATCTTGTTTAGGCAGCCATATTGTTGAACAGTTTGCACTCTTAACCAAAGAGCCATCTTTCCATCTCCCTCCCTCTTGTATAGATCTGTATACGTACATCTGTGTAGGAGAATGCAGGTGCCCGTGTACCTATGTGTGCATGTGTGTGGAGGCCAGAGGTCAATGTGGATGTCGTTATTGCTCTCCGTCTTAGTACCTCGTGGACTCTGGAAAAATCCTTCCTGACGGTTGAACCTACAGCATAATGTCAGTGGGATAAGAGTCTGTACTGAGTTACAGCTCCAGCCCTCACCCTACTTTTTGAAACAGAGTTACTCACGAAGCCTGGAACTCATCAACTTGGCTTACGATGGCTGGCCAATGAGCTCTAGATCCCTGTCTCCACAGTGCGGGGGTTACAGAGGCATGCGTCAAACTTCTACATGGGTACTGGGGATTTGAACTCAAGCCCCATGCTTACATAACAAGCACTTTCCCTGCTGAACCCTCTCCTGAGACCTCCTCTTTTTCTTCATACTATACTGTTCATTGTCACAACTCACAAGAACAAGGGTTTCCTAGAGCTCTTACCATAAGGAGAATTAAAACTCCATAGCACTTTAGAGTTGGATGCAGGATTCAGTGTCCTCCTTGGATTCTGTCATGTCCCTTACCTATTCTCCTGGATAGGCTTACAAAGATATAAAGATGGGTCATGTAAGACCTGGTTCCAGGCCTCTTGTCACTTCTGCCATGTCTTGTCTATGACCTAGGTATAACTCAGAGCTAGAGGCTGAAGGAACAAGTCAGCTTATCCTTTGTGGGTTGCTCTGTGTGTTCTGTTTGTCTTTTGTCTGCCCTTGCTCTTCTGGGTCTTTATAGAGCCCTAGATATCAGCTGTTCTGAGGGAGTGGGGTGAGCATCTCTCCCCAGAGTCCCATGGCTAGTTAGAGTCAGTGTCACAGGACCAGGCCAACAGCACAATGAACTTTCTGTCTTCCGGACTCCTCCTTCCCACCAGGTTCTTCACCACTGCATTTCTTTCCAGGGCCCAGTCTGCCTTGGTTTGTGGGGAGGGTTCTTGGCTCCAGGGCCCAGTCTGCCTTGGTTTGTGGGGAGGGTTCTTGGCTTCCTCTGTTCTTGGTTCCTATACAACCTTTCCAGAATTAGAAACAACCTGTTGTTGGAAGGATTTGAGGAAAGGGATGGGTTGAGAGACAAATATTTGGGACACTAAATAGAAGCTAGATTTTGGAATCATTTTCCTGATTCCACAGAGGGCAGGGAAAGTACCAAAGAGCCCTTCTCAGTCTGCTTTACATGAGTGGGCCTACCCTCTTTACCGCCCCCCCCCCAAGCCCATTCTGAGGTAATGTGTCAAAGCATGGAAACCAGTGGTCTATCCTCACAGTGGCTCAACCCAGGGAAGAAAGCCCCTGGCATTTTGATTAACAGCAGCCACATTTAGGATGTCAAGAGTAGCCTGGAAAGTGGAAGATGGCTTTGGCTAGTTCTCCACAGCAGCTCAGGAAGGCTACACAATGCTAGAAGCATCCCAGCATCCACAGCATGGGAACAGGTCTACAAGCTTCTCATCAAGAGTTTAGAACAGAGAAAAGCCAGAGCCAGCACTTCCAGTAAGAGCTGCTTTCATTTCATTTTACACGGGAGTGAAATTCATGTGGCTTTTTTTCCCTTCATCTGTCTGTCTGTCTCTCTCTCTCTCTCTCTCTCTCTCTCTCTCTCTCTCTCTCTCTCTCTCTTGGTTTTTTGAGACAGGGTTTTTCTGTGTAGCCCTGGCTGTCCTGGAACTCACTCTGTAGACCAGGCTGGCCTCGAACTCAGAAATCTACCTGACTCTGCCTCCCAAGTGCTGGGATCAAAGGCGTGTGCCACCACTGCTGGATTCTCTCTCTCTCTCTCTCTCTCTCTCTCTCTCTCTCTCTCTCTCTCTCATCTTACTTTGTAGCTGTGTAGTCTAGCTTAAGTTGTCCTGGAATTTACTGTGTAGCCCAGGCTGGTCTCAAATTCAGTCAATCTTCCTGCCTCATCCTCTTAAGTGTTAGGATCACAACCATAAGCCACAGAGCCAGCTCAGTTTCCTGTTTTGTTTTATTTTGTTTTTAGGCAGGCTCTCCTGTAGTAAACACTCCCATTCACTATATCGCAGGCCATAACCCTGGACTTTTGATCCTTCTGCTGCTGGCTCTCCAATGCTGCAATTCCAGGCATCTACCACCAAATCTGGTTTATATGATGTTGGAGATCAAACCCAGAGCTTGGTGCAAAATAGGCAAGCACATTCCCAACATCAATTTACAATTTAATTTTTCCCTTAACACTTCAGTCTTTTTTAAAAATTACTTGTTCTTTAAATTATTTTTATTTTATGTGTAAAGATGCTTCTCCTGCATGTGTGACTGTGCACCACATGTGTGACAGGTGTCCTTGGAGGCCAGAACAGGGCACCAGATCCCCTGGAGCTGGAGTTAAAGACCAAAGACGGTAGTGAGCTGATGTGTAGGTGCTGACAGTTACGTCTCAGTCCTGTGGAGGGGCATCCAGTGCTCTTAATTCTGAGCCGACTATGCAGTCTCACATTTTAGTTTTTGATTAAGCACATAGAACAGCATTGCTTAATCTACTCCTCCATGAGCTCTCTGTGAAATTCAGAGCACGGTGGTGGATTCTCTACAAGTCTTTAGACTTTCTGATCACACCTTTTGCACAATTCTTTACAAACAACCTCATTGTAACCTTGAACTTGGCCAGAGGCTGGGATAAGCCAGTGAGATTAAGGAAAGGACGTCTCAGTTCCCAGTTCTGCAAGAAAAGCTGCAGTGTCCTCTGCATCTCTCTTCTTCAAAACCTTCATCTTTTTCACCTGTTAGAGGGCCATCCAGCAAGGCACCAGAAATCTGAGGGAAAGTATGTGTTCTCTCCTGTTTGTTTTCCTTGTAGCAGCTTGCTCTCCAACTCTCTCTTAAACTCACTGTGAAACTCTTCGGGACATTCTATGTAGTTTTGTATTTTATTCTTGTACAAAAGGGATGATATCTGCTTGAGTACCACTTTGGAAGCTGGCTCAAATCTCCTCTTCTGCCTCTTCTGCCTCTTGTTGGTTCAAAACTTGGTCTGGCTGCTGTTGTGATCTTTTATTTGGGGCTGGGATCCATCTCACAGCTTTGAAGGCTCATCCACCCACACACCATTGAGACTTTTACCTCACAGAAACGTCTGCAGCATTTTAGCATTTAAAATATCTTCCTCCCACAATGTATGGAGATGAGCGGACAATTTGCAAGAGTTGGTTCTTTCCACAACTCGAGTCCTAGGAATGGGACTCTGATCATTAGGTTTGACATCAAGTGCCTTGAGTCATCTCGCCAGCCCCTAGTTTATCACTTTTTAAGTGTATAGCTTAGTGACATATAATGTATTCAGAATACTGCCTGCTCCGTCCGAAAACAGTCAGAACTTTGGAGTGGTTTATATATTTTTAATTTCGGGGGAGACGCACTCACCAAAGTGGCAAACACTCCTCCTGGCTTGTTCATGTCATTCATCTCCAGCACTTAAGCACTCACAGATGCTTTTCGCATGACGGAATGACGCCTGCCTCCTCGGCTAACCCCTGATGCAGTCCCAAATCCAAGAGACATGTTCCCCAATTCACCCGGCTGGGGTGTCATCGGAAGTCGGACGCCGGTGGCCCAGTAGGAGGCGCCCCACGGGTCCTGTCACAGCTTTCGGTTTGCCCGGCCGGGCACCTCTGAGAAGGCGCGCCCCCCTCCCTCTTGGACCGCCGGCCCGCCCCGCCCCACGGCTTCCTCCCGAGCCGCGGGCACTGAAGTCGCGCGGGGCAGAGGAGTCGGAGCCGGCGATCAGGCAGCGACAGCGGCTGCGGAGGCGATGGTGAGACGGGCAGGGGCAGAGGGCGATTGTGCAGGGGCAAAAAGCAGGATCCTGAACCCCAGGGGCGTGAATCACGCTGGTTGCACGGGCCAGTTCCCAACTTTGCAGAGAGCCGGGGAGGGAGACTCTGGAGTGCGCCCCGTCGGGGCGGAGTGAGCGGAGCTGCTGCTTCCCACGCTCCTGAAGCAGTTATCAGCTCCCGGCAATACCGGGCAAGTCACTTAACCTCCATGAGCCTCCTTTTCCGCGCAGTGAAGTAGGGGCAGCAATACCTACCTTGGTGGGTCCTTGAGAGGTTAAAGAAGATGTTTATGGTCGCTGCTGCCAGGCACTCAGAACCATTTGCTGAGAAGTGGTAGGTAATGTGATGACCTCTCAAGCTCTTCCCCAGGCTAAGAGGAGCCAGAGCTGGCCCAAGGGTTGGAAACCTGAGCAGATGCCCGGTAGAGGCTGGGTGCTGAAAGATAAACACTTCCCCCGGGGAAAGAGAAAATAGTTGTTTACTATAAAAAGTTCCGTGAAGTTATCAGCGTGACACAGGCTGACTCTTTCCTAACCTCTACCTAGTAACATAATCATCAGTTGCATTACCCACACTCCTGCTGCAGACTTGCCATTTCCAAGACTAAAGTGTAGGGGACCACTGGCGTCTGGATCCCACCTTCCAGGGCTCCTGGGAAGATGGCCAGATTGGAAGCAAATTTAGTATTCTAAGACGGGATGGACGTGGCCTGGCCAGAGGTGGCAATGCCTGGATGGCCTCATCTCTAGGGAACTGGGGGCAGGAAAGGGAAGTGTGGCAGGAAGGTAGCCCTAAGCTTTGAGGCCACACCAGGAAACTGAGGGAGTCTCTGAGAATGGGCTGAAGCTGAGAGCCCACTTCCGAGAGTGCAGGGCAAGAGATGGGAGGAGGTAGGACTCAGCTCTGGGGAGAAGACTGAAAACTCTGAAATACTGAAAATTCTGAAAATAAGACTGAGCCGGGTTAGGTTATCTGGCTATTGAGGAGCCCCTTGGGATGTTTACAGGTGCACTCCAGGCAAAGGCAGTTCAAAGCCTGGGGGATGTATTAATTTTATACCTTCAGCCTGTCTCCAGCGTCATCATCTATCTCTTCTTCCCTCCTTGTCTCCTTTCTGTCTCCAGTTCTTTCCCTCATCATTTCACCTTCTGACGACCATATATGCCCCACCTCACCCTCATTTCCCTTTCCCTTCCCTTCAATTCGCTGGAACTCATTCAGTGAAAAGGATTTCTTTAAATTAAAAAAACAAAAAACAAACAAAAAAACAAACTTGTGCCACTGGAGTAGGGCAAGTAGGGGAAACAGAAATGAACAATAATATTTTGCATGTGTGGTGTGCATACTTGTTCACATGTATGGCACATACATGTTTAGGTATGTGTGGAAGTCAGAGATTGATGTCTGGTGTCTTTTTTTTTTTTTTTTAATCTTTTATTAATCATTCCATTCCTTTACATCTCAAATGATATCCCACTTCCCAGTTACCCCCTCCACCAACCCCCATCCCATGCTATCCCACTTCCTGGTTACCCCTCCGACACCTGTCTCATTCCCCCCCCCCCCCCCGCCCCATGTCAGGCATCTTAATCGACAGCTTTCCACTTTATTTTTGGAGATAGGATCCGTGGTTCAGTCTGGAGCGCACCAGTTTGTCTGGTCTAGCTAGCCAGCTTGTCCTTGGGGTTGGTCCCCTCTTTCTGCCCCCCGAGCCCTAGAATGACAAGCACACTGCCTGGCTTTTATGTGGGTGCCAGGGATTCTGACTCTGGTCCCCAAACTCGTGCAACAGGAGCTTTTTATTCATGGAGGCATCCTCCTAGCACCATAAATAATTTTAAACGATTTGATTTATGCGTGTGAATGTGTTTCCCCTGCATGTATGTGTGCGTACCATGTGCCCGCAGTGCCTCTGTGGGCCAGAAGAGGTGTTGGACCACCTTGTACTGGACTGTCACTTGGCTGTGAGCTGCCAAGTGGGTGCTAGGAACTTCTAGAAAAGCAGCAAGTGCTCTTAAATGCTGAGCCATCTCTCCAGCCCACCATAAATAACTAAAAATGATTTAGCTTGCTTGTTTGTTTTGGGGGGACAAGGTCTCATGTAGATCAGATTGACGTGGGACTTACTATGTAACTGAGCCACCAGGCCGGAGTGGAATTAACTATTTTTTGAGGCAAGCTTGCTATATACCCTGCCCTTAAACTACCTATGTCGACAAAGCTGGCCTTGAAGTTGCAGCAATGCTCCTGCCTCTGCCTCTCAAGTGCTAGGATTACAAGTATTTGACACCATGTTCAGATACAGAATAATTTTTTAGACAAGGTCTCAGTAAATCCTATGCAGACGTGACTGGCCTTGAACTCTGCCTACTGAGTACTGGAATTAAATAGGTCTATGACTATGATCGGCCTAAAATAATTCTTGGAGTCATTCGTCTGGCAGGATTTGTGGTGTAGTCACAGGCCTCTCTCTCCTTTGAACACAAGCTGAGTTGACAGCATCAAGTGGCTAGTGACTCTTTAGCCAATCGTCGGGGGCATCAGACCTCACGCTACTTTCTGTGCATCTGGTTTAGCACAGGGGTTAGATACGTGGCCCTTGGAATCTCTATCCATTCTACCCTCAGGCTGGTTACCTACTTACTCGAGACAACTTAACACTTCTGGGCTGTAATGCAAGGACAATAGTAATACTTTCTTCAGTGGGTTATTATGAAGGTTTAGCCGGATACCCACCCACATGCACTATAGCTCAGTGCCGGGTCAGGTCCTATGCCCACTGAAAGGTAGCTGTTACTATTGTTCAACATTTAAGGCCCGTAATCCCAATACTTGGGGGCAGAGGCAGGAGGACCTTCAAGTCCCAGACCAGGCTGTACAATTTATTGAGAGTCTGTTTCATGTTTTTTTAATTAAAATTTCTGAAAGGACTGCAGTGTGTGACATGTTCAAATCCCAGTACCACACAAATGAACAGATCTCAATAGCCTGTAGCATCTGATGAAGACAGCAGAGTCTGGAGCTAGAGCGCTGGTTCTCAACCTGTGCGCCTCCACCCCTATGGCAAACTTTTATCTCCAAAAATATTCACATTATGATTCATTACAGTAGCAATATTAAAGTTATGAAGTAGCCACAAAAATAATTTTATGGTTGGGAATCACCACAACATGAGATGGTGGCTCACAACCACCCCTAACTCCAGTTCCTAGTTCCAAGGGACCTTAGGTGCTCTGACTTCCTCGGGCATACATATAGTGTGCATACCAACATGCAAGCAAATTGCTCATAGATAAAATAAATATTTTTAAAAAATTGGCTGTTCTTACAGGCGCCCCAGGTTTGATTCCCAGAATACATGTGGGGGCAAACAGCTGTCTGAAAGTCCAGTTCCAGAGGACTGGACACCTTTTTCTGGCTTCCTCAGACCCTGTATGCACCCAGTGCACAGACATACATACAGACAATACAGACATACCCATAAAATAAAAATAAATAAATCTTGAAAAAAAAAATAAAAGAGGAGTAGGAGAAACCAAGTGTATACGATGGTGTAAATCTGTCCTCCCAGCACTTTCAAGATAGAGCAGAGAGTTTGGGAGTTCAAGATTATATTCAGGGAGGCTGGAGAGATAGCTCAGTGACTGTTCTTCCGGAGGTCCTGAGTTCAATTCCCAGCAACCATATGGTGGCTCACAACCATCTGTAATGTGATCCGATGCCCTCTTCTGGTGTGTCTGAAGACAGCAACAGTGTACTCATATACATACATACATAAATAAATTTAAAAGAAAAAATATTCAGCTACGAAGTGAGTTAGACCTGTCTCAAAAACAATCCGTAACAATCTATAATCCCAGTTCTGTGGAAGTCTGACAGCCTCTCCTGACCTTCTTGGGCACCAGGCACACACATTGTGCACGTACACACATGCAGGGAAAACACTCATTCATGTAAAGTAAATAAATCTAAAAAAAAAAAAAAAAAGTCACATGTTTTTTAAAAAGTCAGCTGGGCGGTGCTGGTGCACGCCTTTAATCCCAGCGCTCGGTAGGCAGAGGCAGGCAGATCTCTGAGGCCAGCCTGGACTACAGAGATGTCCGGGACAAGCAGGACTGTACAAAGAAACCTTGTCTCAAGAACAAAACAAACAAATAAACAAATAAGTAAATAGGTCTTTAATATATAGAAAAAGGGATGAAAACTTGGTCTGTGTTAATACTATTTGCTGTTATTTTTTTTTTTTTTTTTTGCATCCAGTCAGGTGAGGCATTGTTAAGGCTTTTGTTTATACCGTGTCACATAATCTGAGCTAATATGATGAGGTTTCTGAGGTAAGCATGGTTATCACCACAACTTTACAAAAGAGGAAGTGACTGATCAGAGAGGCCACATTCTCAGTGTCAGTTACCCGCTGGAGAGTGGCAGAGGTGGGAGCTCATTCTTCAGCAGGTTCAGGGGTCCTCCTGTCTCCTGGGGCCCAAGCAACGCTTCGAGAATGAAGTGTTGCCCAGTACACACGGTTTTCACATGAGCATAGCGTGCAGGCTCCGGGAACCTTCCTCTACCGAGTCATGTGCTCTGCCCTCCCTCATGTGCTAGGGTTATGTGCAAGCAGGACCACACCCTACGTCTTGATTTTAAGAGACATGGTCTGAGGCAGAGGCAGAGAGAGGCCTGTGAGTTCAAGCAGCCTAGCTGGTCTATGTATTGAATTCCCCGAAAAAGGGAGTTAGGAGTATTGAGTTGCAAACTGTTGCTGGACTGTAAGGGCTAAATCGTTCCTCCTGCCTCAGCAACAGGAAGGGTATCTTTCTGTTTTCTTTTCTTCCTTTTTTTCTGTGATGTTGGCAGTTGAACCCATAACCACACACACTAGGTGAGTGCTCTCACTGAGCACATCTTGTTCAACAGACACAGAGGATTGTGAGTGTGTTTTCAGATGAGCCCAGAAAATCCATAAAGCTTTTCTGGAGGATCTAGTGTGTCGCTCGGTGTCAGAGCAACTGCCCTCTATGTCGTGTTTTGTGGCCCTGGGCTACTCCCTTAGCATGGGCTGTGTGGTGGGTGAACATGTGTTGTAGGGGGATAGTCTGTACAGGTCTGTAGGGTACCAGCCTGACAAGAACATTCCCTGAGTAATTACCACCCAGTGTCTGGCAACCACTCACTCCCCTCTACCTCCCTTTGACTCAAAGCCCCCAAGTCCTGCTGGATTCTGGCAGGTCTCTCACTCACCCCCTCCTCTTCTCCCTCTGTGCTTTCCTGACCCTGCAGGCATCGCTTCATACCATTGTTCATGCATATCTTCTCCCTGTTGGCTGGCCTCTGTCTGGACTTCTCACTTGTATCCACTCATGTGTATCACCACTGTGTGTGTGTGTGTGTGTGTGTGTGTGTGTGTGACCTTGCTCTATCACTCTCTGCCAAATTCCCTTGAGTCTATGTTTCTCACCAAACTTGGAGCCAGAATAGCAGCCAGTAAGACCCAATGATCCTCTGCCTCTGCTCTCCCAGAGCTGGGGTTATTGGGGTGTACAGCCATGACTGGCTTTTTACATGAGTGCTTGGGATCCAAAATCAGGAGCTTATGGATATACAGCAAGCACTCTTGTTACCCACTGAGCCATCTTCCAAACCCATTTATCCCTAGCCCCGACTTTGAGATAGATGGTCTCATGTGGGCTAGGCCAAAGATGGACTTGAATTTCTCTCATTCCCTTGCCTCTGCCTGTGGAATGTTGGGATTACTGGCTGTTTCACACCTAATACTTTTTGAGACCCAGGCTGGCCTGGAACTCAGAGGTGCATACCGCCTCGCCTGGCTTGGTTGGCTTTTATCACTTCCTCTGTACTAGTTTCTACCTCTTGACTTCCACTGCTTTCCCTAGCCCCACCCAGTCTTTCCACCTTCTGCCATGTCCCTTCAGTAGTAGGCCATGTCCCTATCTCTGCAGAATGGCTCAGCTCCATCCCAACTCCCGTCCTTTTGATTACAATTCTCTGACCCTTGTAATCTATTCACCACAAGGGTGGCTAGGGCACTTTATGTCTCTGTGTAATTCATCTCTCATGGTATCACGTGTTTCTTTTCCTCAGCTGGAGAGAGATCTCCCTGAAAACAGGTAGGATTCATTCAGAAAATGGCACGTGTCTCCCAGATGCCAGGCCATTGGCTGAGTTATGAATGGCAACATGGCCCTTGCCCTCTGTTTGCTTAGCTCTTCCCTAAAAGTTTCCCTAGTAATTTATCTTTTATACTGCTGGCAGAAACCTGTGCACATAGTCAGAGGCCTTTACCTCTGGTTGAGGGGGAGCAGCATGGGCTGGGATCTGGTGGCTGTGTTCCCTACAGCCCATCTTCGCTCCCAATAGGCAATAGCACTGGCTTCTCTGTGGAGGGAAAAGGCTCCAGACTGCAGCTAGAGGCACAGCCATTCTCCATAGAATGTGACTCTTATACTGGAATAAGATAACAACAGCTGTAGCATCCAGAACAGAAGGACAGAGCTAGACATGTAGTTCAGTAGGTAGAGTGTTTACCTAAGCACGAATGGAGGTCTGGGCTTTGATCACTGGCACCACATAAACAGAGCATGGTAGAGTACACCTGTACTATAGCACCGGGAAATGAAACTAGTAAGATCAGATGTTCAAGGTCATTTCAGAGGCCAATCTGGGCTATACAAGACCTTGTCAAAAAGAGAGAGAGAGAGAGAGAGAGAGAGAGAGAGAGAGAGAGAGAGAGAGAGAAGAGAAGAAAAGATAAAGGAGGAGGTTGCTGGGGTGATGGCTCAGTGGTTATCTGCACTTGTCACTGACACAGGAGAATCCGAGGTCACATGTCCAGAACCCATGTGAAAATCGAGGTATAGCTGCACATGCCTATAACCTTCGTGCCTGGGGGACAGGAAAAGAGGCAGGAATAGTGGTGGGGCTTTCTGGCTGCCAGGTTCTTCCAGGTTCAGTGAGAGACCAACACTCAAGGGAGTTAAGATAGGTCGTGATAGAGCAGGGCACCTGGCATCTTCCGTTGGCTTCTGGGTGCATTACAGGCAGGAGTCTTAGCAAGCGCATGCTTACGTTCACTACACGCTCATACACTGTGCACACACACACAAGCAGGCAGCAGGCAGGCAGGCAGGCAGCAGGCAGGAAGGCAGCAGGCAGGCAGCAGGCAGGAAGGCAGCAGGCAGGCAGCAGGCAGGCAGGCAGCAGGCAGGCAGGCAGGCAGGCAGGCAGGCAGGCAGGCAGGCAGCAGGCAGGCAGGCAGGCAGCAGGCAGGAAGGCAGCAGGCAGGCAGGCAGCAGGCAGGCAGGCAGGCAGCAGGCAGGAAGGCAGCAGGCAGGCAGCAGGCAGGCAGGCAGGCAGCAGGCAGGCAGGCAGCAGGCAGGCAGGCAGGCAGCAGGCAGACAGACGGCAGGCGGGCGGGCAGGCAGGCAGGCAGGCAGGCAGGCAGGCAGGCAGCAGGCAGGCAGCAGGCAGGCAGGCAGGCAGGCAGGCAGCAGGCAGGCAGGCAGGCAGGCAGGCAGTGAGATGGCCTAACAATTACACACAAGCCTGCTGGCCTGAGCTCAGTCCCTAGAATCCATTGTAAAAGTAGAAGGCAAGAACTGACTCCAACAAGTTGTCCTCTGGCCTCCACAGTTGTGTCCCCCTACAATAATAAAGAACAAAAATACCCTCAGCATCCCGCCAACCTCTAGTAGTGGTTCTCATGTTTGAATCTCTGTCCGTTCCCAACTCTGTGCTTTGGAGTCCTGGCATGTGGGAAAGCTCAAACAATGGTGCCTTGTCCAACAATGCAGTCACCACAGTGGGGATGACAAGTGACTCAGGAATGGGAAGAAGCATGAATTCCCTGTTCTCTGCTGCTCTGGGTCCCAGCATCTGAACACTCTCTGCCTTTGGTTTGCCTACCCCACACTTAAAACAGGCTGTTTTTCTAGCTCTTGGGTAAATATTGACCTGTTTGGGTTTCAGATGCCTGTCCCTCGAAACTCCTGCTGGGCTAGATAAGCAAACTAGGAGAACCTCTCTTGGGACAGAGTTCCTTTTGGATAGGCAATGAAGCAGCTGGCCCCTTTACTGGGTCCTTGTAGTGATCAGCATTGTGTTGGCCTCCCAGGCTTCTGGCTACTGAAGGATGGAGCTGCCCCTGCCCTCCCACTAGGAGCTTGTGATCTAGACAGGACTCGTGCCCTGGGAATGAATGTTCTGAGACTGTGTGTACAAGGCAGCTGTAGAGATCCTGGGTGAGGATTCTTGCCTGAGTAGGAGGGGAATCCTCTGTGACTACCAGGTCCCTTCCAACAGAAATCTCTGGTTTTATGTGGAATTCTGTCAAGTGCCAAACTGTCTGCTGCAAACAATTGGAGATATGGGCCGGCAGGAAAGGGGGGTGGGGTAGTGGTTGACAGTCGCTGTGCAAAGGAGACAGAATAGGGATGGGCTGGGAAGGACTGGGCTGAGGGAAGAGAGTTGTGGTTTGCTAATCCTCTGGTATTCATCTTCCTGAATAGACCTGCTCATGGCCTTAGCACACAGACAGCATCTAGAGGCGACAGACTTTTGCCCCACCTTCTTTCCCTCTGCCTCTCTCCCTCTCTTTCTTTTTCACCTCCCCCAGATTGAAACTTGTGCCCATCTCCTCCCAACCCTTCAAAACAAACTGGGTTTCTTGGTTAGGTGAAGCTGTGCTGCCCAGGTTCAGAAGCCAGTCTGTCACTTGGATCCTATTGAAGACTGGATCCCAGTGAACCCTGGGCTGACTAGAAGGCTGGAGGCCAAAAGCCTGCAGATCTGAGGTTCCCAGGAGAAAAGAAACTAGAAGGTGGTCACCGAGGTGGAGAGCAGGTTAGCCCAGAGGCAGAACTGGCTTGACTGGTCAGAGGTCCAAGGAGGGAGAGCTGAGCTGCTCAGTTTGCGAGGGCTTCTAGGCAGAGACTCGGATGTGATCCGGTCTCCTATGACCTTCCTAGTTCTGTGGAGCAGACTGTTTTCCTGCCTGGCTCCATGGTTTTGCTACTTCTTGGGGTCAGTAGGAAGCCATAGGAAAGGTGAACATAGGGTAGATGCCATCTTGAAGCTGGTGAGCCAAGTGTCTGTTTTGTGGGAAGGTAGGGTCCTGGGACGCTCCCAGTTTGGGGTAACATGGAAGAGGCTGAGATGTTGAAATCCAGGGTGGACGGATAAGGGTAGGAACCTATGATCCTGGAGGTAAACTGCTCAGAAGGCAGCCCTCTAACCTAAATATCTCATGCCTTTACACACAAAGGATGCT